>NC_057849.1:301240242-301881786 GCF_015237465.2 Chelonia mydas | reverse complement strand
TTGGCAGCAATTTCAGCATTCCACCCTCCAATGAGTAATAGATCGCTTTTTTCCAACCCCATAACTATTGGATTTCTAAAAGGGTTGGACAGGTTATATGCTTAGGTGTGAGAACCTGTTTTCCTCAAAGGATCTCAAGCTCATGCTAACAAAATTAATGGGTCCTTAATTTGACCTTTCATGGTTTGCTCCCTACTCCACCTCTCTGTGAAAGTAGCATTTCTGGTTGCAATGATCTCAGCAAGGAAAGTGGGTGAATTGAGAGCCCGGAGTTCAGAGCCTCCGTCTACACTTTTCCATAAGGATAAAGTTTACCTATACCCTCACCCAAAATTCTTGACAAAGGTGGTTTCCAATGTCCACATTAACAAGGCTATTATTTGCCAATATTTTTCCTGAAGCCTCACACACACGTAGATGAGCAGAAGCTTCATTTGTTTTATGCGAGGAGAACTTTAGCCTTCTACTTGGACCAGAGCAGACCCTTTAGATCCTCAACACATTTGTTAGAGTTGTGCACAGGGTGAAAGGTAAACCAGTTTCCACTCTCAATTTCTGCCTGCATTCACTTGTGCTATCAGCTAGCTAATATCATGTCTAAAGTATTGGCTGATTTGACTAGAATGCAGGCAGCTTCAGCAGTTTCCCTAGCACAGTTATCTATTGAAGACATTTGCAAAGTAGCAACCTTGTAATCAGTTCACACATTTGCTGCTCATTATGCCATTTCCCATCAGTCCAGGAACAGTGGCAGTTTTGGACATGGTGTTCTACAGTCACAGTTCTGGTAGACTCTGAGCCTGCCTTCACCTTAATATGGTTGTGAATCGCCTACAGTGGAATGGACACATGCAATCACTTGAAGGTTACCTACCTTTCTGTAACTGTTCTTCGAGAAGTGTTGCACGTGTTCATTCCACAACCCACCCTCCTTACGGTCTTTATTGGAGTCTCTCCGCTAAGAAGGTCCCGGATGAAAAAGATTGAGAACCTAGGCTTAAGAACTTTCTCTGAACTTTAGAACTATTTCTTTTTTCATGAATTCAGGACACCTGGTTACATCTTTTTTAGCTGTAGTCTTGTCTTCCACTGCTTTTCAGGGTATAATTATTCAGAAACCATCCACTCCAGATATGAAACTTCCCTTTCCAAAGTCCTTACACTCTTAAATAATACATACGTTTCAGAACTGCCATCCTAAGTGTGGATTTCCTTTTGAACTTACATTTTCCTGTGGGAGGAAGAGTATCTAGAAGGGGGAGGTGAGAGGGTGATTCGTAGAGTAGTAGTGACAGAAAATATTTGATGTGCATGGGCATGCACCCAAGACCAGAAGATTCTTCATTAGCAGTGTCTAATAGTCTATACTTGTGCTGTCTCATGCTCAAAATAGAGAGCATAAGATGCGGGATGGACCAACCACCTCCTCAGTTCCTCTCTACCGCTCGTGGTCCAATACTTAATACTCAGTGTCTGCAGCTTTGCTAGTGTTCCTGCCTTCCTAATCAGGTTTTGGCTGTAAATTATTTACCTTATTTTATATAGTTAACTAGTTTTAGTGTGTAGTTTAGATCAGTGGTTCTCAACCAGCGGTCCAGGGCCCCCTGGGGAGCTGTGAGCAGGTTTCAGAGGGACTGCCAAAATAAACCAGAGAGCAGACCCAGCGTTAGACTCGCTGGGTCCAGGGCTGAAGCTGAAGCCCAAGCAATTTAGCTTTGCAGGGCACCAGGCAATTGCCCTGCTTGCTGCCCCCTAACGCCGGCCCTGGCTTTTAATCTACTGGATATGCAGAAAACCAGTTGTGGCCCAGGTGGGCTGTGCAGGTTTTATAGGCATGTTGGGGGGGGGAGGGTCTCAGAAAGAAAAAGGTTGAGAACCCGTGGTTTAGATAGTGTTTTGGGGGTTAGGAGTTCTGTGCCCAACAATCTCTAGCTTCAAGTCCTGCATGGCCTGCCCCCAGGTCTTCCCAACTAGTCATCCCCATGATTCTTGCTTATATTGCCTCAGGGTGTCTTACTCTTTTCAGATATGAGATTTGCGTTCTTTTCCAGCTTGAACACAACAATCTTTTGAATTCTGACTCTGAAGACATCTGATGGAGCTCTCCATTCTGACTCTGGGCATTCCGACCCACCTCCTCCCCCAGACCTGGTGCTCCCTAGCCCCAGATTGTCGGAGCCCAGACCTAATGACTAGCACAGTGGTGAGCAACCTGTGGCCCGCGGGCCACACGCGGCCCATCAGGGTATTCTGCTGGCGGGCCCCCAGACAGTTTGTTTACATTTGCACAGCTGCCCGCAGCTCCCAATGGCCGTAATTCACCTTTCCCAGCCAATGGGAACTGTGGGAAGCAACGGCCAGCACGTCCTTGCAGCCTGCACCATTTCCCACAGCTCTCATTGGCTGGGAACGGTGAACCGCAGCCACTGGAAGATGCGGGCAGCTGTGCAAATGTAAACCAACGATCTGGCGGCCCACCAGCGGATTACCCTGACAGGCCGCAGGTTACCCACCACTGCTCTAGCAAGAAGAGATGGGAGGAAAGTAAAAACAAACACCCTCAAAAAAGCAGGAGAAATCCCCCTCTCCCCACCAAGCCCTCTAAGGAAGAGAACTGCCTCTCTAACCCTCTCAAATCTGGTATGGGGGTGTCTGGAGTTCACGGGGAGCAGAGGTCTGTACTATTGGTCCTGAGTTCCAAGGACAGTCCAAACTGCTTCCTGTGCATGGGGCGGGACTGATCTTAGCACTAGCAAGGGAGAGAAAAGAGAGATTGCTAACTGCACTGTCAGTACCACTCTGCAAAAAGAAGGACTTGGCAGTACCTGTGCTCACCATCTGACCCAAGTCTGCACTATTGGCCCCACCTAGAGACAGGAGTCCCTCTCACTTTCCATCTGCTAGACCTCGTTATACCATCCTCAATGACATCGCAGTTTATTCTGATTTGGTATAGTCAATACTTTTGGAACCAGTGATTCCCAGAGAGGTGCCCACACCATTAGTTCTGTTCTGTTCACCAGTTCTGTTCACCAGACATAGCATCAAGCTGCCTGTGCTGACTGTGCACTATTTACTAGTCCCGTTTACCAGCTGTGACATCTTGAGACGTGCAATACCAGTGTCTCCATCTGTAGACTCTGAGACTCCTCCTTCTCCTGCAAGTTTGAGGCTTAGGTAGCGGCTTCTTCAACTATCCCAAGATGCCTCTAGAACCCCTGTTGGGGTTCTAGAGGCTCCTGGGCATCCTGTCACCCTTGTAAGACATACTGTCAGGTTCAGGACCAGTGGTACTCTCCCCCATGGGCATCACCTTGAATGCTGTATTGGGGTGCTTGGGACTCTTACTTCAGACCCCCTAACTTCCAGGGATCCGAGCAGGAATTTGAACAGAAATCACCTCTCAGGAAATCTCAGTCTCCTCAGGAGTTCTGTGAAGAGGAGGAACAGTCCAAGCAACCACACTCGTTCAATCCACCTGTGGCTTTCTCCTCTTAATCTCTCAATGAGGCAGTGGCACCAGCCTCACCATCGCTATTGGATGACTATCAACAATTTCAGGACCTCCTAAGGAGGGGCATGGAGGCTGTCCAGATTCTCCTAACCTAACCTAACCAGATTCTCATAACCGTCTGGACATCCTCCAGACCACGGATTCTCAAACTTCATTGCACCGTGACCCTCTTCTGACAACAAAAATTATGACACAACCCCAGAAGGGGGGACTGAAGCCTGAGCCCGCCTAAGCCCTGCCACCCGAGGTGGAGGGGCAAAGCCCAAAAGCTTCAGACCCAGGTGAGGGGCCTGTAACGTGAGCCCCACCGCCCAGGGCTGAAGCTAAAGCCTGAGCCCTGAAGCCCTTGGGCTTTGGCTTCGACCCCAGGCAGTGCGGCTTGGGCTTTGGTCCCGGGTGGTGGGGCTCAGACTTTGGCTTCTGCCCCAAACCCCAGCAAGTCTAATGCCAGCCCTGGTGACCCCATTAAAATGGGGTCGTGGCCCACTTTGGGGTCCCTACCCACAGTTTGAGAACCGCTGCTCCAGACTATAGGACATAGCAATGTGGTACTTCCTATCAACAAGACTGTACTGGTACCAGCCAAGATGGTTTGGCACACTCCAGCCACCTGCATCCTGACTCCAAAAGGGATGGAGAAAAGGTACTTTGTTCCATCTAAAGAAGTAGAATATTTGTTTTCCCACCCCGCTCTGAATTTTTTAATGATCCATGAAGTCACTGAACACAACAGATTGCATCAGTCCAGGTCCAGTCCTTCCTACAAGGATGCCAAAAAATTGGATCTTCTCTGAAGAGTGTCTCTTCTACCAGCATACAGTTTTGTATAGTGAATTATTAGGCACTGATATGTAAATATGACTTCGTTGGTGAACTCAGACAATTTATTATAGTTAATAAACTTCCAGAGGAACCCAGGTCTTAATTTCAGGCTATCCTTAATGAAGGAAAGCTGATAGCCAGGTCATTCCTCTAGGCATTGTTAGATGCAGCAGTTACTGCATTGTATTCTATGGGGACTTCAGTTGTCTTGAGGTGGGCTTCATTGCTTCACTCCTCTGGGTTTCCCAGGGAAGTTCAAGCTATTATGGAGGACCTCCCTTCAAGAGCAACAGTATTCAGTAAGAAAATGGATGAGTCGTTGCACACCCCCTGAAGTTACAAGAAAGTCCTCCACTGCTTGGGTATATACACCTCAGCACCTCAGAGAAGGTACTCCAAACCACCTTCAGATAAACAAGGTCCTGCTCATCAGCCTTTTTACCATCAAAGAGTCTATGAACCTCCCAGGAAACACAGAGGGTTCACCGCAGCAGGCAGAATGCCCTGCTGTCATTTCCCCCTCAGCCTCCTGCCAAAAAATTAATTTGACAGAACTTTTGAGAGCCACCAACCAGTCTCTATGGTGGCAGACACCATCATTCCCTTCGGTGGCCTCCAGGCCCATTTCTTCCTGATGTTGTGGAGATCATCTCCACCAGCGACACTTACTGAATTCCTTTCCATCCCTACATCAACCCCTCCCCCTTCCCCATCATTCTTCCGGGACCCTTCTCATGAGAAGACTCTTGGGAGGTAGACTTCCTTCTCCAGCTAGGAGCTTTAGAGCCCATGCCACCTCAGCACAAAGGGAAGGATTCTATTCTAGATACTTCCTTGTTCCCATAAAGAAGGGAAGGCATAAGACCCATTCTGAATCACAGACAACTGAATGTTTTCATATGCCATTCAAGATGACCATCCTGGTCTCTCTAACCCCTTCCCTAAACAAAGGCGACTGATTTGCAGCTGTCTTGAAGGATGCCTAATTTTATATAGATATTCACTCCACAGTCGATCCACAGGAGGGTTCTGTGCTTTACAGCGGGCCTGGAACATCCAGTCTTTATTTAAAAAATCTCCATTGCTGGAAGTTTTAATATCAAGATTGGGTGTTTTTCTAAAAGATAAGATCTAAGTTTTTTTTTTTTGCAGGGGAGGTTCTATGGCATGTGTTATACATGAGATCAGACTTGATGGTCAGAATGGTCCCTCTGGCCTTGGAAACTATGAATCTATGAATGAAAACAATAGAAAGGCTTCTACAAGAAAATGTCATGCTGCCAAGTGGAAGCATTTCTCCATCTGGTGCAGCATCGTCATGTATCTACAAAGGACTCTGAGATCCCTACATCTTGGGAGTATCTCCTGTTCCTGAAGATATTGGGTTTATCCATTAGCTCACTTCAGGTACATCTAGCAGCAATTAATGCTTTCCATCCTCCAATAGAAAACTGCTTGGTCATCACTCACCCTACGACCGTGAGATTTTTGAAGGATCTCATCGGAACCTTTACTTCAGTATTGACAGCAACTCCTAATCAGGACCTTAATCTGGTACTATCAGCACTTCAGAATCCACTGTGATAATCAGGGTCCAAACACCCCCAGCATGCTTGAACCCCAAAGAATGAGCAGGTTGAATCAGCTGTATACAATGTTGTTGTGCTATAAAAATATGTTAATGTCTTTTATGAAAGCTTGTAATGTTCTAAACTTAATGGTCATTGATATGTGGCTGGTAATCTTCTAAATTTAATAGTCACTGACATGTATACAGACTGGTTATGAGTTTATGTATTTGTTTATATAGAAAGCTGTGCTCCTAATTTGTGGTGTAAGCAGGCAAGGAGGGGCTGCCTGCCCAGCCAGATGAGACTAAACTACAAGCACCTAGTGTTATACAGCCCAGGAAGAGACAAGTTCACCCCAAAGGTTCTCTCCGATTTCCATCTGAATCAAACCACCACATCGACCTGTTTTCTATCCAAACCCTCACATCATCAGAGAGGGCAAGAAGCCCCATTTTCCCCATTTTCATAGACCACTGGCTTTCTATCAGCAAAGGACAAAGTCTTTTAGGAAATCTGTGAGATTCTTTCTACCAGTGAATGGCAGAAAGGGGAAGCATTCTTATCTCAGACTCTTGAGCTGTATTTTGAGTTGCATTCTGCTTTGTTATGAACAAATGGAAACTCCTCTCCCTCAAGGTGTGAAGGTCCACTCGACCAAAGCACAAGCTATCTCTGTGGCTTCTCTACAGGATGTACCACTCATAGAAATCTATAGAGCAGCTACAATGAGCTCAGTATGCATCTTTGCTAGATATTACCCCCTTGTGTAAGCTGCTTCTGCAGATGCATCCTTTGGTGAAGCAGTCTTGTGGGCTGTGATACAGCTTAGCTTCTTAAACACCCTCCTCCTCTATGAATATTGCTTGTGAGTCACCCAAAGTGAACACTCATATGGACCACCACTCGAAGAAGAAAAAAAGGGGTACTTACAGTATGGTAACTGGAGTTCTTTGAATCCATTGATTCCCTATGAGTATTCCATTATCCACCCTCCTTCCTGTCTACTTCAGATGCTTCCTAGATGAATTGTGGTAGAGTAGGAACAAGAGAAGATTGGTCCCTGTGCTGTCCCGTAGGCTGTCAGTTCAGAGCATGAGGAGGCGCAGGCGTGGACTAACAGACATTGCTAGTCTCTGGCGCATGGAGCATATGCGCACCCTACAGTGAATATCTATTGGAACTCCACATCTCAAAGAACTCGTTACTATAGGGTAAATAACCTTTCTTTTCCTCTCACTGTTTTCTGCAGAAATTTTTTCTTGAACTAAAAGGATGGATAGAAATTTCATGCTAGCTGAACATACGAAGCAGAACATACCAAAGACAGGAATGTCCATTTGCTAAGAATGGCAGATCTCCCTTTCTGAAAATATCCCTCTTAGTTGTGTTAACTGTTTTAAATATTTAGATGGTTACTGCTAGTGTATCCTGATTAAACTGGATGATATAGTGGTAGTTAAATATGTTAAAGGAGTTTTGTCTTTAAAATAAAAAATAATTTCTAAGTTTAGTATAAAACTTAAGTATAAGTTTCTTCTTCTTTTTGTCAAACGCAGACATATAGACATTAAAAGTGAAAGAAGTTGTCTGTAATTCTAGCTTTCAAAGCAAACAAAAGAATTTATTTCTTTCAGTTCCGATATTGCGTAGTAGTTCTGGCATCGGAGCTTGACTGTTCTGAAGTCAGGATTTTGCAGACAGTTGTATCATCTATGTGGTAAAAGTTTGTTATTTTTTATACAAGTTCCAATGTTTTAAATATTTGCAGAAGTTGCATTGTGCCCAATCTAGCTTCAGTTAATAATTAAAATTGTTTATATGGCAGAGCAGACCATGCTTGTACCACACAGAGCAGGTTTTCTTTTTAAATGTATTTCGGAAACAGAGACACCTTTGAATCAGAGTTGGTTATGCCAAATAATTAAAACCATAGAGCAGTTATGGGATTCTTCAGAGTAAATCCTAATTGTACAAATAATCCGAATAACTGTCACTATGCATCTTATATCAATTCTAAAAATACAAAATTAAGACTTCTAAAACTATTACTAGATCATAGTTCAGCCTGAAAGGGAAACTATAAGCATCTTGGTTTTGGAATCATATAAATACAGGCTTTTATTTTCACTTTGCTTGATTGAGTCTTCTGCATGATCTCTTGATAATAGATCTGTGTTTCTGTACACAGATGCTTTGGTCACCCTCTAGTGGATGTAGACATGAGCAGACTGCTTTTTAAAAGTTACTTATTATTAGGGCTCCGTGTCTGTCACAGAGGTTGCGGAAATCAAGGATTCTGTGAGTTTCCATGACCTCCATGACTTCTGCAGCGGCCAGTGTGGCTGACCCGAGGGCTGTCCAAGCAGCTAGCTCCTGGGCCAGCTGCTCAGGCTGCCCTGGAGACAGCCACACCAGCTGCTGCTGGAGCTGCTCTACAGCCAGCTGATCGGGCAGCCCTGCAGCCAGCCACAGTGGTCGCTGCTGGAACTGCCCCGTGGCCAGCCGCACAAGCTGCTGCTCGGGCAGCTGGCCCTGGGGACCACCCAAGCAGCAGTCTCAGGGACGGCTGGAACCACCGCAGCTCGGCAGCCCCCAGCAGCAGTCCCAGGGGCAGCCGGAGCAGCGACGGGGGGCGGCCCCAGAGATGGCTGGAGCAGCCACAGCTTGTGGCCCATAGCAGCTGGTGCTGCTGGCCCCGGGGCCCCCCGAGAGGCACCCCTGAGCAACAGCTCTCCCTGGGCCCCCCCCAGCAGTGGCTCCCCGCCCACCCCCACCCCCTGAGCAGCAGCACCACAGCTAAGATTTAGTCAGGGGTATTTATAGTACAAGACATGGACAGGTCACGAGCTGTGAATTTTTGTTTGTTGACCGTGACCTGTCCATGACTTTTATTAAAAATACCTGTGACTAAATCATAGCCTTACTCATTATTCTTATTCGAGTGCTTGCTCACGTCCATTCCAATGTAGGTGTGTGCGCGCTGCTTGCACCACCACTGTAAAGTTTTCCGCGCGCAGTGGTATCCGTCAGGTCGGCTCTGGTGCTCCCTGGAGATGTGCCCTCATGGCACGGTATATAGGGACTTGCCGCCCCTCAGTTCCTTCTTACCATCTGTGATCATTGCTGGAATGTTGCTCATTTCTTGCTTTGCAGGTGTTGCCTCTTAGTAGATTTTTCTGTAAATAAATTGTAAATAGTTTATTAGAATTAAGTTAGCATGGAGTTAAATAGTGTAGTGTAGTTAGTAGTGTTCCCCGCCCTTGTGAGGCCAGCCCATCCAGGGCACTGGGGTATGCCTTGGTCCCGGGGTTTCAAAGAGTGTGCAGCGTGCCACAAACCCAGTGAGCGACCTGCACAATAGTTGCCTTAAGTGCCTGAGAGAGGCCCATGTGCAAGAAAGGTGCTGAATCTGCAGGAGCTTCAAACCCAGGACAAAAAGGGACAGGGACATTAGACTTAAGTTCCTCCTTATGGAGGCAGAACTTCGTCTCTCAGAGCTGCAGGTGGAATCGGCACTGAGTACTTCAGTGTCAGTCAGGAGCACCGCGGTGTCTCTGAGAGAGGTGCAGTGCTGGTCGTCCTCCCCAACACCCAGAAAGGACTCCACGCCGACAGCCCAGGACTTATGGTACCGTCATACAGCCACGGTACACAGAAAGTTGACGCTGGTACTGGACCCTCAGCACTGCTCTTCATCGCCAGTGCTGAATTAAAAACAAAGACAGACAAACTGGGGATGCTCCCTGACCCCAAGACCCGCAAATCAACTCTGAACCACCAACAGGGCATGCGACACCATCGACTCCAGCCCTGGGAATCATTGAGTCCAGTACTGGTGGACTCCCCGCCCAAGGAGAGTCACCATGGTGTGACGGCCATGGTTTTACCATCTATGCCAGAGGCTTTTGAGGCAGCGAGGGACCTTCTTTCCTTCCCTATGCCACCAACCCCTGCTGGTCGTGAACTGTCAGTGGCAGTTCCGATACCCTGGGACATCTCGGCACCAAGGCAGGTGCCAACAAAGGGCAAGCCAGCGATGATGGCGTGGCACCACTTTTTGGCACCCATCAGCACCGAAGCACCATGGTCACCCAGGAGTGAGTCTTCTGACTTTGGTTCGGAGACAGAATCCTATGCCTTGAACAGGAACAGTTATCGCTCCAACCGGAAACACCCGGCACCAGACATGGGACAAGGCTTTGTGCTGGCAGCATGGCCACCAGCACAATAGCAAATGACACTGCAGTGGCCAGTTTGGAACCCATGGATGTTCCAGCTGATTCAGGGTTCCCATTTGAGGCGCTCCTACATGACAGCATCTGAGATGTGAGCTCCCTGCCATTTCCCTCAGAACAGGGATCGGTTCCCAGTGCCGAGCTGGGTAACAAGAGGCAAGATACACCTTCGCGGGACCCACCTGTAGCAGAGGAAGCCGGCACAAGCCTCATCGTCTTCCTCCCCAGATGAGGCTGTGGTGGGGACTGCCATGGTGCCCACCTAGGACAATTATAGGGCACACCAAGAACTTCTACAGACGTTAGCTCAGAACCTGGGCATACAAGCAGAAGAAATTTGTGAATCCTCCCACACCCTAGTGGACATACTAATGGCCTCAGAGCCATCTCAGGTGGCCTTGCCCTTGAACGATGCCTACCTAGAGCCAATAAAAGCACTCTGGCAGACCCCTGCATCCCTCCAGCGCACTGCTAAACAGATGGAGAAGAAATACTTCTGTTCTCCCAAAGGGGTATGGGTTTTTGTATGCTCACTCCCCACCAGACTCACTGTCCGTTTTGGTGATGAACAAGAGGGAGACAGGAACAACAAAAGCCAACCCCTAAGGCCATGGATGCCAAAAAACTCGATCTGTTTGGTAGAAATGTACACTCAACAGGCAGTCTCCAGCTAAGAATTGCCAACCATTGGGCCCTCTTGGGCTGTTATGACTTTAACTCCTGGTCAGCCCTGACAAAGTTCAAGGAACTCCTGCGTGCAGAATCCAGGGATGAATTCTCCTTGTGACACTGTATGGATTCTGGGGGACACTTGAGGATATTATGAATATTAATATTGTAAAATTACAATGAGTTATGCCAGATAGGTATGTAAGGTATCTGCAAAAAAGTTATAATTTGCCAGATGATGATGATCCATGCCCTTATCTCTGAGCCACCGTACACTGTCATCTTCAAGTTGATCCACACATTTGCCTCAAACTACCCCATCACCCAACAAGCTGGAGATGATGTAGGCTTTGTCCAAGCGGTGCTACAGTTGGCATGCCGATGAACTCTGGACCTTCCACCTGGTTGGGTGTCACCTACATTGAAATGGACATGAGCAAGCGCTCGAAGAAGAAAAAACAGTTGCTAACCTGTCTGTAACTGGTGTTCTTTGAGATGTGTTGCTCCTGTCCATTCCAAAACCTATGTTCCTACCCCTCTGTTGGAGTTGCCAGCAAGACGGAACTGAGGGGGCGGCATATGACCAGTTCCCTCAGCCTCTCCTCATAAGTCATGTGTTCCAGTCCCCTAATCATTTTTGTTGCCCTCCGCTGGACGCTTTCCAATTTTTTCACATCCTTCTTGTAGTGTGGGGCCCAAAACTGGACACAGTACTCCAGATGAGGCCTCACCAATGTCGAATAGAGGGGAACAATCACGTCCCTCGATCTGCTGGCAGTGCCCCTACTTATACATCCGAAAATGCCATTGGCCTTCTTGGCAACAAGGGCACACTGTTGACTCATATCCAACTTCTCGTCCACTGTAACCCATAGGTCCTTTTCTGCAGAACTGCTGCCTAGCCATTCGGTCCCTAGTCTGTAGCGGTGCATGGGATTCTTCCGTCCTAAGTGCAGGACTCTGCACTCGTCCTTGTTGAACCTCATCAGATGTCTTTTAGCCCAATCCTCTGATTTGTCTAGGTCCCTCTGTATCCTATCCCTACCTTCCAGCTTATCTACCTCCCCTTCCAGTTTCGTGTCATCTGCAAACTTGCTGAGGGTGCAATCCACGCCATCCTCCAGATCATTAATGAAGATATTGAACAAAACCGGCCCCAGGACCAACCCTTGGGGCACTCCCCTTGATACCAGCTGCCAACTAGACATGGAGCCATTGATCACTACCCGTTGAGCCCGACAATCTAGCCAGCTTTCTATCCACCTTATAGTCCATTCATCCGGCCCATACTTCTTTAACTTGCTAGCAAGAATACTGTGGGAGACCGTGTCAAAAGCTTTGCTAAAGTCAAGGAATAACACGTCCACTGCTTTCCCCTCATCCACAGAGCCAGTTATCTTGTCATAGAAGGCAATTAGATTAGTCAGGCATGACTTTCCCTTGGTGAATCCATGCTGACAGTTCCTGATCACTTTCCTGTCCTCTAAGTGCTTCAGAATTGATTCCTTGCTGATCTGCTCCCTGATTTTTCCAGGGACTGAGGTGAGGCTGACTGGCCTGTAGTTCTCCGGATCCTCCTCCTTCACTTTTTTTAAAGATGGGCAGTACAATAGCCTTTTTCCAGTCATCCGGGACTTCCCGCGATCGCCATGAGTTTTCAAAGATAATGGCCAATGGCTCTGCAGTCACATCCGCCAACTCCTTTAGCACTCTCGGATGCAGCGCATCCGGCCCCATGGACTTGTGCTCGTCCAGCTTTTCTAAATAGTCCCGAACCAATTCTTTCTCCACAGAGGGCTGGTCACCTCCTCCCCATGCTGTGCTGCCCAGTGCAGTAGTCTGGGAGCTGATCTTGTTCGTGAAGACAGGCAAAAAAAGCATTGAGTACTTTAGCTTTTTCCACATCTTCTGTCACTAGGTTGCCTCCCTCACTTAGTAAGGGTCCCACACTTTTCTTGACTTTCTTCTTGTTGCTAACATACCTGAAGAAACCCTTCTTGTTACTCTTAACATCTCTTGCTAGCTGCAACTCCAAGTGTGATTTGGCCTTCCTGATTTCACGCCTGCATGCCTGAGCAATATTTTTATACTCCTCCCTGGTCATTTGTCCAATCTTCCACTTTTTGTAAGCTTCTTTTTTGTGGTTAAGATCAGCAAGGATTTCACTGTTAAGCCAAGCTGGTTGCATGCCATATTTACTATTCTTTCTACACATCGGGATGGTTTGTCCCTGTAACCTCAATAACAATTCTTTAAAATACAGCCATCTCTTCTGGACTCCTTTCCCCCTTATGTTATTCTCCCAGAGGATCCTGCCCATCAGTTCCCGTAGGGAGTCAAAGTCTGCTTTTCTGAAGTCCAGGGTCCGTATTCTGCTGCTCTCCTTTCTTCCCTGTGTCAGGATCCTGAACTCGACCATCTCATGGTTACTGCCTCTCAGGTTCCCATTCACTCTTGCTTCCCCACTAATTCTTCCCGGTTTGTGAGCAGCAGGTCAAGAATAGCTCCGCCCCTAGTTGGTTCCTCAAGCACTTGCACCAGGAAATTGTCCCCTATGCTTTCCAAAAACTTTCTGGATTGTCTGTGCACCACTGTATTGCTCTCCCAGCAGATATCAGGGTGATTGAAGTCTCCCATGAGAATCAGGGCCCGCGATCTAGTAACTTCCATTAGTTGCTGGAAGAAAGCCTTGTCCACCTCATCCCCCTGGTCCGGTGGTCTATAGCAGACTCCCACCATGACATTACCCTAGTTGCTCACACTTCTAAACTTAATCCAGAGACACACTCAGGTTTTTCTGCAATTTCATACCGGAGCTCTGAGCAGTCATACTGCTCTCTTACATACAATGCAACTGCCCCACCTTTTCTGCCCTGCCTGTCCTTCCTGAACAGTTTATATCCATCCATGACAGTACTCCAGTCATATGAGTTATCCCACCAAGTCTCTGTTATTCCAATCACATCATAATTCCTTGACTGTGCCAGGACTTCCAGTTCTCCCTGCTTGTTTCCCAGGCTTCTTGCATTTGTGTATAGGCACTTGAGATAACTCGCTGATCGTCCCTCTTTCTCAGTATTAGGCAGGAGCCCTCCCCTCTCGTGGTCTCCTGCTCGTACTTCCTCCCGGTATCCCACTTCCCCACTTACCTCAGGGCTTTGGTCTCCTTCCCCCGGTGAACCTAGTTTAAAGCCCTCCTCACTAGGTTATCCAGCCTGCTTGTGAAGATGCTCTTCCCTCTCATAGTAATCCTGTGATCAACCAATACACCCAGGTCTTTCTCCTCCTCTGTTGCTTCCAACTGATAAGTTCCCAGCTTATAGCAAAAATTCTTGTTGTTAGTCCCTAATTGCTTGACTTTGCACTATTAAATTTTATCCAATTTCTGTGACTCCAGTTACAAGGTCATCCAGATTTTCTTGTATGATATTCCAGTCCTCCTCCATATTGGCAATACCTCCCACTTCGTGTCATTCACAAATTTTATTAGCCACTCTCAGTTTTTGTGCCAAGGTCAGTAATAAAAATGTTAAGTAAGATTGGTCCCAAGACCAATTCCTGAGGAACTCCACTAGTAACCTCCCTTCAGCCTGACAGTTCACCTTTCAGTATGACTTCTTGTAGTCTCCCCTTTAACCAGTTCTTAATCCACCTTTCCTCCTCCCCCCTTCCTTTTTCCCCAATTCGCAGAGATACCCTTGGAAGGGACAAAATCTTTGTATGTGCCCTTGTTCACACCACCAGCTGGAAAGACTGATTGCTCCTCCATAGAGGCTGAGTGACAGTCCCTTTTAGATGTGGCCCCAGCAAGCCCATGTCTCTCCGAAGTCAGATTCCATCATGGCACAGAATTATTTGTAAATGTTCCTCTTGCCCACAGGCAAAATACACAGTAGAAGAAGCTGATGGATCCCCCTTAGTCAAGGCAGATGTCCATTTTGGCTCCCCCTCCCACTTGAATTCCACAAGGCCCTTCAGTAATCTTCCTTACATTTCCTTTTTCATGGCTGTCCTGAGCTACAAGCAGGGTGATTTCTCCAACAATTCAACCTCCATTAAATCCTCTTTATTCCTCCTTCTGATAGCAGAAAGCTGGATCCATTGTACCCAAGTTTGCACCTTCCTGGGAATACTGTCTAAAAACGTCTATTTATGTCTGTCAGTTCCGCGGTCCATGACTCAGTCAGGCACTCGGTAAATTGCTGGGTAAAGGTGTGTGGCCGCCCACTAAAGGAAAAGGGCTCACCCCTAAGTTGCTGGTGGTATTGTTGCTGTAATGTGCTTGGGAATCCAGCTTGGCAGCTTTGATGACATTGAAGTTGGTGGCCATATCCTCCTACAGGGCTTAATACATGGCTTGTGCTGCTTTTGTTAAAAATGGAACTAAGCTGGCAACCCAGATCATATTTGAAGGTGATCAGATAGGCCTTAGGAGTCACCTAGTCCCATCGTAGGCAGGGATGACATGGCAACTTGTGCAGTGTCTCTGCAACAGCTGCTCATGGAACTTTCAGTTGTTCCCTGTGGCTTTTTCAGAAACTGATGCAAATAAACTTGAGTGATTACTCATTTCATATACTGCACTTTGCTGGAGAAAAGCATACCTACTGCTTTTTGGTTTTTGGGATTGTCTGAGTTAATTGATTCACACAAGTTCCCAGGCAAGAATATTGTTGAAAGAAGGAAGGGCAGAAACAGAAATAAGTGTACTTAATGCATGCCAAGATTTTGTCATGGTGTGAACATCCGAAAGATTTTAAAAAATCAGTGCTCAGTCTAACCTCTTTTAAAGTATTAGTAGAGGAAAGAGGTTTACATCCTTCCACCAGCAAGGTTAATCAGATAAATTCGCACTGATATGAGAAGGAAGGTATTGGGGAATTGAAGCTCTGTATCGCTGGAGAAGTGACATCCATTTTTACTTCCGTAACATCTCCAGATGTTACTAGAGCTTTTTGGAAGTTTATTCATAATCTGATTATGGAATTACAGTGTTCTGTTTTAAAACATTTCTTCTGTTTTTGTGAGATTCTTCTGGTTTGAAAGAATTTAGCACAGTGGGACCCCAATCCTGATTGGGTCCTTGGGTGCTATTCCAATACACACAATACATAAAACTTAAAGAGAAATACTAGAACTGTTGATATCTCTTAACATGCAATAAACTTTTAAAGTGCAACCACTGTAAATATTCCCCGTCTAACTCCAGGGGAAGGTTAGATTCTGATATAATCACACATCTGCATGAGCCAGAGCCCTAGGTATGATCCTATAGGGAGGATTTTAAGGCACTATAGGATCATACCTAGGGCTTATACCTAGGATAAGCCCTAGGTATGATCCTATAGTGCCTGTGCATTAAATCAGCTCTTTTCTTCCTACTGCTAAATCCTCCACCTTTCAAGGGAAAGCATTAGAGACCCTTTTCTAGCTATCTTCCTCTTTTTATAAGACTCTCATGCCTTTCTCCCTTTCCTAGTCTCTACTTCAGTATGCCATAATTTTCTCACCAGTTTTTCAGTTCCCAGTTCATCTCTGATCTCTGGATGCTCTTTAGCCTCAGATTATGCAGTCTTCTCCTTATGTGAATGTTCTGGAGAGCAGGTTTCTCTCTGCCGTATATTTTGCTTATGAAAAATAGCAGGGAAAGATGAACAATGCCATACTTTGCTGTAACTAGCATATGGTAAAAGAGTGACAAAGCTCAGTCTCTCACAATCCATTCAAACAGAATTATACAGCCTCTCTGCTATATACTTGCTTTTCAGGGTCCCTCTAGTGTTCAGTATTATGGTTCATACCTGTAGGTACTATAGGAAAAGCCCCCTCCCAAGGTTTTACATTTCTTCCTAAGAAAAGAGTTGAAACGTCTGTTGCCACCAGACAGAAGAGTGCCTTGTCACAGAACAATGTAATGCAAACAATGGTTAATTCTCGTGAAGACAAAATGTTGAATGTTAATACATTTTAAATATTACTTACCATCCTTAGAAGGAGTGGTGGCTCCTCACTCAAAACTACTTTTTATTTACTGCAATCAGAACTTGAAAGCTTCTCCTCAGAGAGATTTCTCATTATATAATTGTATGATCCCTTACTGTTCGTCTCAGTGTTGGTTGGTTGTTTTATTTATTTCTGTAGTGCTCAGAAGAATACTAGCCACTCTAGACATGTGGTAAGAAATCCCTGCCCTGAAGAGCTTATTGTCACACACAGACAAAGGAGGTGGGGGGGATATAACATGAGACTTTTGCAATGTTTTCTTTTGTTTTGTATTTTAATCCTTACCTATTTTCATCCCCATCTTCAGCACTTTCCATTCCTTTCCTGTTTTGAAACACTTTTTTCTTCCAGCCCAGTCCCCAAGCCAATTCAACAGTGATATTGACATGCTTGCGAGATACTTGAATCTATCCAGGTCAGCAGGTCCTCCTATCACCAGGTCTTCTGGGGTGTAGAAATAAAGGGTAGATTTGGGAGAGAGAATGGTCTCAGAGGACTTTCCCTGCAGCATTGCCAAGAGGTAAAAGTGTGTAGAAGAACAGCATCAAAACACAGTTTTGGAATAACAAATAGAAATAAAGGTAAAAGACTAAAGATGTTCAGATATTTTACCATGTGTTCAACTTGTTGGATGTTCAAATATATTTGTGCACTACTGTTCTTAGAGAACCACTTGGTAAGAGTGGCGTATTCCTGGATTTTTGAATTATATATAACTTTCGCTAGAGGGTGCTATTCAGACATTTGTTGTATAATATGCATATTCTCCAGCCCAGCATCTCCCCCAGTGCTCATACATCTGGCCTGTTACTCTCCACAGGGCCACTCACGGAGACGTTCCAGAGTTTCAGCACTGCTTGTGCTAGCCATGCCTTCCCACTCCTGCTTGCCACTAGGTTCTCTGCCTCTGTGGCAAGGGACAGTTGGCAGATTTAGCTGCTCCTGCTTTCATTTGCTCCCCTGTTTGTTTTTCTCTCCTGTTTTTAGGCAGTGGTGAGCAGATGAGCTGGATCTTTTTAATCCCTTTCTCCTTCCCCTTGGGTAGTTAATCAACTGTTGGGCGGTTAATTCACCTGGAAGCTGCCTCTATAGAGTCTCTCTGCCAGCTTCTCTGCCTCCCTCCCAGGCATGATAGAACAGCCAAGGAAGCATCAGACCAGGTCCAAAAAAGTGCACTGTTTGCGAGGCAGCCTTCCAGGCTCAGCAGGTGGTGAATTGTGCTCTGCCTCTGTCCAACCAACTGACCCTAACTCCATTAGGACATGGGTCTCCAAGTTGGACAGGCATGTGGAGTCCTGTCTGCTGAGTTGCCATATCTCCAACACAGGACAATCAGAGCTGGAGCCACAGAACAGAGCAGAGAGAGGATCAAAGGACAAGGAGGATATCATTTAGCTGGCCAAGGGGTAAGTCCCAGGGTCCAGGACTCTAAACAGAACAAGGCTGCAGGGCTACAGGTCCGTCTTCCCCCTCACCCCCCCCCCATCTTAAAATGGCTCCTAAATGCCCTGGGGAAAGAATGGGGGTTCATAAGCAGACCCTCTCCCTCCCAGTTTGAGCTGGAGGAGTTGGGCAATGAACCCCTCTCCCTTGCTCTAGGGGACTGAGACCCTGGAGGGGAGGAATCAGACAGAGAGCTCTCTGGAGATCTTCAAGCACTTTGAAAGGCAAGCTATAAAAACCTCATCAGAGCCCCAGCAGGGTTCCTGTGGACATGAGATGGGTTACAGGAACAAAGACCAAAAAGGGGAAGAAAACAGGAAAAAAACCCAAAACTCGAAGGCACATTCCCTCTGACGCTTCCTCTTCTCTCCCCTCCACCCCGAAAAGTTTGAGATCGTGTACAGAAAGGTTGTACAGATCCAGATCCAGCCTGAACAGGCTTGTGAGAGCAAGCCTCAAAGCAAATTCCTGGCCTTAAAATCCTCCCCTGAAGCTGCTGTTCCTCTGTGCTCCTCTTCTGAGGATGTGATCACAGAGGAATGGGACAAGCCTGACAAAGGCAAACATCAGTAAAATTTACCTCAGGTGCTACAGGAGCCAAAGAACTTTATTGCTCAGTGTGACACAGAGACCCCTTGGCAAAATGTTACCTGGTTCTTTGCAAACAACTCTCACCTCAGACCTGAGAAAGTCACCTACACAAAACACGTCGTCTTCTTCAAGTGCTGTCCCTGTGGGTGCTCCACTTCAGGTGATGGTGAGTCCTGATGCTGTTAATTGGAGATTTTCGGTAGTACTGCTCAGTCGGGCTGCGTGTGCTTAGTAGCTGTGTTGCGGCGCCATTGGAGTCTCAGTTAGCATGTGCACGGCCCAAGCCCCTCAGTTCCTTCTCAACCATCCTCGTCTGAAGACGGCACTCAGGGCAGTGCGATAGCTTTTTACCCTATAGATTGACAAAATAGAAATTTAGTTAGTTTATTGTAGTTCTTAGTACTAGTTAAAAAAAATACATAGTTTTTCTTTCTCCGGTTCCCTGCTCCCTCGGGAGCACATTCCGCAAAAGCTTTTCTCCGTTTCCCCTCTCCCTTGGGGCACTACCCTGAACATGCCAAGTACCCCTGGCTGTAAGAGTTGCAGCTCCTGCAAAGAAGCGATTCCGCAGTCCAACAGGCACTCTCTCTGTGTGAGATGCCTGGGAGAAACACATATACCACAGAAGCCCTACTGACTTGAAGGCATCTAACTTGTTGTAGTAATTCTTAACTTGTTCTTTTGCTATTTTAGCCTCTGATCCTACCCCATTACACTGATGGCTCACTGTGAGTTGTCCAATCACTGTTAACTTCTTTTGTGAAAACTGAAACAAAAAAAGGCATTTAGCTCTTCGGCCCTTCCTGCATTTTCTGTTCTTGTTTTTCCCTCCGTATTGAGTATTGTGCCTACCCTATTCTTGATCTTCTTCATGCTTCTCGTGTATTTATAAAATGATTTCTTGTTACCCTTTATGTCCCTAGTTGAATCTTGTTTACTACTTTAGCCTTTCTAATTTTGTCCTTAGGTTGTCGTTTTTTATATTCATCCTTCATAATTTGACCTAGTTTCTACTTTTTTATGATTATGTTTTGAGTTTCAGGTAATTGAAGATCTCATGGTTAAGCCAAGGTAGTCCCTTATCATACTTCCTATCTTTCCTACACATTGGTGTAGTTTGCTCTTAGCCCCTTAATAGTGTTTCTTTAAAAACCTGCCAACTCTCATAAGCTCTTACAATCAGGTGCCTTCAGATCTTCCTCCTGAGAGTGTGGAACCACTCCCCAGAACACATGAAAGACCACATCTGAATCCTGATCCAGGCACTCAGCTCCCTAGAGTGGTGGGGACTGTCCATTGGATTGTCTGCAAAGGTCTGCCCATATGCCTTCCATATCCCCTTGTCCTTACTAACAATGCCAACCTGGAGGGCTGAGGTACTCGTGTGGGGTTTCAAACCACCCAGGGAACCTGGAGCCCAGAGGAAAAGACAAATGGCATAAACCTTTTAGAACTCAGAGCAGTCAAGCTAGCTCTTTGAAAGTTCTAGATCTTCCTGGAGGGAAATCATGTTCTGTTTCAGTCAGACAACACAACTACGGTCATGTACATAAACAACCAGGAAGGAGAAGTTGCCCAAGGCAACATGCAGAAACAATGGAAATAATGAAACGGGCAGAGCAGTCTTTCTTGTCATTCAGAATGACCCATGTAAAGGGGAATTGAACCAGAAGGTAGACTGGCTCAACCGACACTAGCTCAACACGCTAGAATGGTGCCTGAATCAGGAGGTCTTCGGTCTGATTTCAAAGGACAATCTGTCTTCCTTCAGCCAATTTGTTTGAGAGCTGTGAGAACGTGAAGAGGCCAAGATAATTCACCAGGGAGACAGATCCCAAATCCTTGGGGACAGATGCCCTTTCACACAGATGGCCACCTTTTCCCTTCCTGGGGAAAGTGATTCAGAAAATAAAAAGGGAGCAGACAGAAGTCATATTGATAACTGCCTATTGGCCAAGGAGACCCTGGTTTTCTGACCTGATAGACCTGACTGTGGAACCTCTGCTACAGTGGCCATGGAGACTGGAACATAATCTCCCAAGGTCTGTTTCTCCATCCAGGTCTCGGACCAGCTTCAGTTGATAGACCCAGTATTGCTAAGGCCTCCGTTTCAGTAACCAGACTATCTTCCAAAGTTATCAAGACTTTGCTAGCATCCAGAAGAGCCTCGACACTAAAGCCATACTCTTCTCTCTGGTCCAGGTTCAGTGTCTTGTGCCATGAGTACTGTGTGGACCCCAGCAATCCAAGCCATTTGGAACTTTCTGCAGGAAGTCGTAGACAAGGGCCTTCAATGCAGCACCATAGCACCAAATTTCTAATCTCAGTAGCGTCCTTTTTATGGGGTCTGCAGAATTCTTGATCTTCAGATTCCTCAGAGCTATCAGGCTGACCAAGCTGTTGATCAGGCTGATCTTCACAAAATGGGATCTACCACTGGTTTTGAAAGATCTAAGAGATCATTCCTTTGAGACCCTGACTTCAGTGATGGCCTTCTACTTGTCCATAAAAGCTTGTTTTCTGGTCTCTCACATCTGCTAGATGGGTATCAGAACTGGTGATATTATCTGTGCAAGAACCTTGTATATTCCACGACGCCAAGGTGGTGCTGAAAACGCCAGTTTTTTCTTCCTAAAGTAAATTTTCCCTTTCATACTTCCCAAAAAGTTGTCCTTCCTTCATTCTGTCCGAAGCTGCGACGTCTGACAGAATAGAAGTGGCACACCTTAATGCCAGGAGAGTGCTGAAAATCTACATCATGCACACACAATCCACAATGAGGTCAGGTGCCCTGTTTGTGTCCTTCCAGTGTAAATGTCAAGGTCTCAGAGTTTCTAAATCATCCATCGCTAGATGGATTAGGCTCTATATTGTTGAAGCCTACAAGGCATGAGAAATCCCTGCTCTGTAGTTTTTGTGATCCCTCTATGCAATTTAAACTTCACTGTCGCTTTGCAGATGTATTTATGTATTCAAATTATGGAGGCATCAGTTGCATCTCCATAGTTAATGTTGAGTTTAGTTTTGTTCTTGATTATACATGAAAAAATAGTGTGTTCTGCCCCAAGATACAGCACTTATTCTTCAAGTAGAGAACTAGTTTTCTGAGACTTTACAGTAAATCTATTAATTTAGTTTGAGTTAAAATTATTGTGACGGTTGGACCTCCCTGTCCGGGATGCCACCTGATGTACTGGAGTTTAGCTGAGCCTCTCCTGCTCCACCAGCCTGGATTCCCTCTCCCTGTTTTGCTGAATTAGGCTCTCCAGCCTCTTGGAACATACACACACAGGTAGGGCCACACCCAGCTACAGACACAGACTGAAATCAGCTCTGCGTTAAAAGGCTCACCCGGCACTCTCATGCACACCCCTTTTGGGAAATAAACCGCAACGTATAATGTTTTGCACTGTACAGAAAGATCTGCACAGCTCAAACTCATAAAATTTCACCCTCTTCCTCAGTGTGAAGAGAGAGATGCACAACTTCTTGGTCCCCTCCCCACCCCAGTTAGAAATTACATAAAGTGGGTTTAATAATAAACAAAACAAATTGTATTAACTATAAAAGGCAGATTTTAAGTGGTTAAAGAGATAGCAAACCGAACAAAGCAGGTTACTGAGCAAATAAAACAAACCACACAAACTAAGCTTGATTTACTAAAGAAACAGGTTCCAAAATGTAATTTCTCACCCTAAATGTTGAATTTAGGCAGGATGCAGGGTTTCTGTAGCTCAGAGTTCCAGTTATTTTGTTATAGACTGGACCCCTGTCTCAGTCTGGACTCACCCCTGCCTTTCCCTTCAGGTTGGTTTCTTTGTCCCTTCAGGTACTGTCAGCAGTCTTTCTTCTTGGATAGGCAATGGAGGAGAGACCCATTTGCCCTCCTGCCCACCCTTAAATAAGATTTACATAAGGCAGGAAAATTTTGTTTCCCAAACTTGACCCCCCCTCTCCTTTTAGTGGAAAGTTACAAGAAGTCCAAGATGATGTTTAGTATCAGATGACAAGACCATCTGACCTAGTAGTGTCACAGCTGCATCCCAAGACTCCTCCCAGAAAGGAGAGAGATTAGTATCTTTACAGTCTTGTTGTTTCTTCCTAATGGCCCATCAAATCTGATGGCCTGTTGTCTGGTGGGTGTCTTCCAAATACACACCCAGTTTTAATTGTTGTTATGTAGTCCATATTCCTAACTTTAGATACAGAAATGATACATGCATACAAATTGGATAATCACATTCAGTAAATCATAACCTTTTCAATATCTCACATGACCCATCTTGCATAAAACATATCTTAGTTATGTCATATCTATATCATAAGCATATTTCCATAAATAATATGGTGTGTAACATCACCATTATTTTTTTTATTGATCTTAATAAACATTTGTTTTTATTTATCTTAATACTTGGAATAATGCTAACTTTTCAAACTTCCCATATAGTTAAATCTTATTGAAATATTTTGCATTGGCTACTTTGAAGAATTACTTTGTGGATTAATTGTCGGGTTTTTGTAGTTTTTCTTCATAACTGAAAATTTCTCTTTCAGAGAATTTCTTGAAGACTTCTTTGTTTTTTTTCAAAATGGCTGCCATCTCCTATTGTTTTTAATGGAACGGAGGCCACAGGCTGCAACTGCACCTATTTACATACTTCTCAGTGTTGCACTTTGACTCCAGACCACATCTGCCCTGTAGTGACAACATACTTTTTTTTTTTTTTTTTTAACAGATTTTCATCTAATCGGTCACAAACACCATAATGCTTTAATCACAGTGTTATTGCATGGTGTTACTAAAGGGAAGAGTTAAGGTTGTTTGGGTGCTCTAACTACATTCCATTCTTTTACATGTTTGTATTTCCTATAAGTTTAGCCTTAATTCTGAATTTCCTTGATTTATAATGGTTGCTTTTGGGATAGTTACAGCATCTCTATAATGTACAGTAACTCCTCACTTAAAGTCGTCCCGGTTAATGTTGTTACGTTGCTGATCAATTAGAGAACGTGCTCATTTAAAGTTGCGCAATGCTCCCTTATAACGTTTGGCAGCCGCCTGCTTTGTCCACTGCTTGCAGAAAGAGCAGCCCATTGGAGCTAGCTGGTGGGAGCTTGGAACCAGGGTGGACTGGCAGCCCCCCTAAGTTCCCTGTGTGGCAGCCGCCCATCAGGCTATCGATTGCCGGGCAGTTCAGCTGTCCCTCCCCCCACTGCCCTGTGCTGCTCCTGCCCTCTGCCTCTGAGCTGCTTCCGGGAGCCTCCTGCTTGCTGTGCGGGAGCCTCTTGCTTCCTGTGCAGGAGGGGGGAAAGAGGGAGGCTAATGTCAGGGTGCCCCCTTTCCCCTGATCCAGTACCTCATCTCCACAGAGCAGGGGGGACACATGATAGGGCTCAGAAGCGAGGGAGCTTGCTGGCAGCAGCTGCTGTCTCAGCTTCCTGATGTACTTAAAAAGGCAGTGTACGTAGAGTGGGGTCAGCGTACTTAAAGGGGCAATGCATGTCTCTCTCACACACACACACACACACACACACACACACACACACACACACGGTGTGTGTCTCTGTCTCTCTCTGCCATGCAGTCTCCCCTCCCTTCATTCCTTCTGCCTTGTAGAGTGTGAGGCTACATTAACAATGTGTTAACCCTGGAGGGCTCAGCCGAGTGCTAGTTCATCATTTAGCAGTAAGGCATTCTTTGGGAATTATCCAACCCTCTGACTTCACCACCTCAACCAAGCTTCACAATCAACATTGCTGTGTACAGTATTAAATTGTTTGTTTAAAACTTATAGTGTGTGCGTGCGCGTGCGCAGCGAAAAAAATTTCCCTGGAACCTAACCCTCCCCCTGTCCCCCATTTACATTAATTCTTATGGGGAAATTGGATTCGCTTAACATCATTTTGCTTAAAGTAGCATTTTTTCAGGAACATAACTGCAGCATTAAGCAAGGAGTTACTTGCTTAATGCTGTAGTTATTATAGAGTATTATACTCTAAATTGCTGATACATACAAGCAATCTTAAGTGTATCTTTTGTATCTTTTTGTCTAGGAATATAATACTGATTTTCCACTTACTGATATTTGTACTTCTGATTGCAGTACAATAGATGCTTGACAGGATAGGTGTTAAAACTGCTCATTGGGAATATAGGCCCAATTTGTTACATCATTTCAATATGTGCTTAAAGTTAAGCATCTGCTTAAGGTCCATTGACTCTAATAGGATTTAAGATTGCATTTAAAGTTTAAGCTCATGCTTGAGTGTTCTGCTAAATCTTTGCTGAGTCAAGGCCATATAGCTGATGCCTTAGCTAATGTTGAGTATTTTAACAAAAATTCCTCTTTTTTCCAAGGAAGCAAATGACTCCGCTAATGTATGCAGCTCGAGAAGGACACCCTCAGGTTGTTGCTCTTCTTGTTGCTTATGGATCACAAATAAATGCCCAGGATGAAAATGGTTATACAGTAAGCAAGCTACTTGTATATACTGTATGTGATACTGAATTGTGTTTACACTTTTCACATTAGTTTGTTTTTACTACTTGTTCCTCAGAAATACCCTTCACTCTTGTGCTCCAGCTTCCCAAATTTTTCTGGAACTAACTCCATCTGGCACCACTCACAGCTTTTTCTGAACCAGAAGAGATTGTTCCTTAACATGGCACTTGCAGTAGCAGCTTTGACTTTTATTGTTTTTCTTTCCTTATCTCTAATCTATCTGTCATCCGTTGCCATTGGGGCATGAACGGGGGGGCGGGGGGCAAGCAGGGGCATGCCCACCCCCCCACTCCGCCACCACTCCCAGCTTCTGCCCTGCCCTCCCCCCTGGGATTCCCTCTCCTGAGCCCATCCTCCCCTCTTTTTGCTAGGGTGGGAGTTGGGCTGAGCGCAGCTGAAGGGACATGCCTGAGAAAGGCACTGCAGCTAGTGCTCCCGCTGAGCCCCACTAGATGACGCTCGGAGCAGGGAAGCAGAGCTGGCAGCCCAGCTCTGCCAGAGGGGGCATGTTACCCGTCCCTTCCTTGCCTGCAGCCTCCAGTGAGTGTTTGGCGCCTGCCTGGGGTGCCACAGAAGGGAGCTCGGGACAAAGGTGGCCAGACACAGAGGAAACGGGGGGGGGGGGGGGTACTCTGCGGAGGCGGTGGGGGAGGCAGCAGAGCCTGGGGACATTGGACGGGGTGCTGATGTTTAAAGTTCCCCCTGTGACGTTCCTCTGGTGTTATCTGGACCGGTGATCTGCTAGGTCACTCCAATCCTCGACTTTGGCAGCCAGCCTTACCCTGCTCTGCTGTGAGAACCCCCACTCCTGGGCTGTTCATGCACAGCCTCTAGCACTTTTGAGTGAGCACTAGCTACATGAGTGAGCACTTTTGGCTGGCCGCTGCTTGAACTGTGCAACCGAATGACACTCGCCAATATCTCCGGTCCCAGACACAACCCTAGGAACCTCTGTCTCGCAGTGTCCAGTTATGCCCACTGGACACTGTAAGCTTACATGAGTTCATCAGTTTAACAAAGAAATTGATATGTACTAGGCTTGTTATCCCAAGGGGAGTCTCTGACATGCTTCAAACCAAATGCACTGCTTCAGGTAGAATAAACGAACAAATTTATTAACTACAAAAGATAGATTTTAAGTGATTATAAGTCAAAGCACAGCAAGTCAGATTTGGTCAAATGAAATAAAAGCAAAATGCATTCTAAGCTGATCTTAACACTTTCAGTGCCCTTTCAAACTTAGATGCTTCTCACCACAGGCTGGCTGGTTGCCCTTCAGCCAGGCTCTTCACTTTGATCAGCGCTTCAGTCGCTTGGTGATGGTGTCTGTAGATGGAGGTGGAAGAGAGAGAGAGCATGGCAAACGTCTTTCCCTTTTATCATAGATTCATAGATATTTAGGTCAGAGGGGACCATTATGATCATCTAGTCTGACCTCCTGCACAACGCAGGCCACAGAATTTCACCCACGCACTCCTGCAAAAAACCTCACACCTATATCTGTGCTATTGAAGTCCTCACATTGTAGTTTAAAGACTTCAAGGAGCAGAGAATCCTCCAGCAAGTGACCCGTGCCCCATGCTACAGAGGAAGGCGAAAAACCTCCAGGGCCTCTTCCAATCTGCCCTGGAGGAAAATTCCTTCCCGACCCCAAATATGGTGATCAGCTAAACCCTGAGCATATGGGCAAGATTCATCAGCCAGATACTACAGAAAGTTCTTTCCTGGGTAACTCGGATCCCACCCCATCTAATAGCCCATCACAGGCCATTGGGCCTATTTACCATGAATATTTAATTACCAAAACCATGTTATCCCATCATACCATCTCCTCCATAAACGTATCGAGTTTAATCTTAAAGCCAGATAGATCTTTTGCCCCCACTGCTTCCCTTGGAAGGCTGTTCCAAAACTTCACTCCTCTGATGGTTAGAAACCTTCGTCTAATTTCTAGTCTAAATTTCCTGGTGGCCAGTTTATATCCATTTGTTCTTGTGTCCACATTGGTACTGAGTTTAAATAATTCCTCTGCTCTCCGATATTTATCACTCTGATATATTTATAGAAAGCAATCATATCTCCCCTCAACCTTCTCTTAGTTAGGCTAAACAAGCCAAGCTCCTTGAGTCTCCTTTCATAAGATAAGTTTTCCATTCCTCGGATCATCCTAGTAGCCCTTCTCTGTACCTGTTCCAGTTTGAATTCATCCTTCTTAAACATGGGAAACCAGAACTGCACACAGTATCCCAGGTGAGGTCTCACCAGTGCCTTGTATAACGGTACTAAAACATCCTTATCCCTACTGGAAATACCTCTCCTGATGCATCCCGAGACTGCATTAGCTTTTTTCACAGCCATATCACATTGGCGGCTCATAGTCATCCTATGATCAACCAATACTCCAAGGTCCTTTTCCTCCTCTGTTACTTCTAATTGATGCGTCCCTAGCTTATAACTAAAATTCTTGTTGTTAATCCCTAAATGCATAACCTTACACTTCTCACTATTAAATTTCATCCTATTACTATTACTCCAGTTTACAAGGTCATCCAGATCTTCCTGTAGGGTATCCCTGTCCTTCTCTAGATTGGCAATACCTCCCAGCTGTGTATCATCCGTAAACTTTATTAGCACCCTCCCACTTTTTGTGCCAAGGTCAGTAATAAAAAGATTAAATAAGATCATGTCCTTTCTTCCGTCTTGGTTTTGCCCCCCACCCCTTTCAGAGTCAGGTGAGCATTACCTCATTGTAGTCCCAAACTGACCAAGGGAAGGGAGGTGAGAGTCCAACAGATCCTTTGTTGCTTCCTAGGCTAGTGTCCTTTGTTCCTGTGAGCCTAGGTTGGATTTGTCTTGTACATGCCCTGATGAGGTGTGAACTGCCCCTCTGCTCCTGGAGAGTTTTTGCCTGGGTTTGTCTTAAGCCATGAGGACACATTTTCAGCCTCATAGCTATATACATGAAACAACCTATAACATTACTATGACAACAATACTCAGTGCATCATGAGCCTTCTGAAGACAAACGACATGACAAACTTTGCATTGGATACCACACAATCATTTTATAAGGATGAAAATGGGGGTGACAGGTGTTCCCCTGAGGTATAGAGCGTCGCCCCCCCCCCCCAAATAGTCACATTTAAATCCCTGTTGCCATAGCCTCTGAGTCCCTTTTATATGTGGAGTCGTGGTAGCCCCAAAGCTTTGAGAATTGCTTAGAATGTAATTTCAGAATTTCACAGGCAACTTATTGCTTCCTTGTTTGCCCTTATGTTCCTGTATTTAAAACAGTCTGCAAACTGTAGGGTATGGGGGTAATTTTGCTGTTAATTTTTAAATAAAGCAAAATCGTAGAATTTAGAACAAACTAAGACAGTCTATTAAATATACATGTAGTCCGATGGTGTGGCAAAGGGGAGGGAACACCTTTCCATGTGTGAAAGATGAGTGAGTGAGAAATGGCAGAGTTGGAACTGACTTTGCATATGTGTTGAGAACTTTTGTCATTCATATTTAAATCTGCTCTTTAACTCTGAATTAATTTTTAAAGCGTTTGACAAGATATTTTACATGTTGTCCATTTTTAATGAACTGTATTCTGTCCGGTCATCTTCCAGACAATAATGAGACAAAAGGAGATTGTGCAGTATCATCATAATTAGCTGGTAGAGTTACTCTTCCATGTTTACCTTTTACAAAGGTTACCCTATTTTGTTTTACTGAGATAATAAGCTCTGTTTTTTGTCTTGTTTTTAAACTTATTCTACGAAATGAAACAAAATGTTTTATATATAGGCACTGACATGGGCATCCCACCAGGGACATAAAAATGTAGTCTTGAAGTTGCTTGAACTTGGAGCTGATAAAATTCTGCAAACCAAAGATGGAAAGACAGCAGGAGAGATTGCAAAAAGCAGTAAACATTCAGAGGTATTGTTCTCCACTAAGGTCTAATTCTGTTTTTCCTGAAACATTCATGTTCTCACTGGTTGCACAGGTTCCCAGACCAGTGTTAATATAGGCCCTTAAACATGTATTACAGCATATATTTAACCAATATTTATTAATATTATTCAGTGCTACACTGTAGGTGTTCATGCTGCTTTAAAACAGGGGTCTCAAACTCAGTTTACCTTAGGGCCAGTGCCAGTCTTCAAATCCTCCCAGCGGGCCAATAATGTCACCTTGCTCCCTTGGCCTCATGCCACCCTGACTGACTCTGCTCAGCGACTAGTAATGCTGCCTCCATGGCTGATTCTGCCCGGCAACTAGTGATGGTATCTCTGTCCCTCTCCCCCAGCCAATGGCAGCTGCGGGAGGCAGTGCCTGCAACAGACAGACAAAACAGCATGGATGCATGGGTCTCTCCTCTGGATAGGAATTGTCTAAACATTACCATTTTACAAAGGACATGCAGGATCTTTGTGCAGCTCACAAAGATTGGCACAATAGTAACAACCCTCACCAAAGACACTTAAGGAGATGCTGACTTCCTGATGACCAGACACACATACAGTGGGTTCCCTAAGAGAATTATGAAACTTTTGCAGTGGCTCTTCAAGCTTTAGTCTCTTTCTCATCCTTCATTAGGATTATAGTCATCCAGGCAAATCATGTCTATGAACCTGATGAAGAGCAAAGATCTCCTTTCCTTGTGATGTGACCATAAAAAAGCAGAAATAAATTTCTTTTTAAATTGGGGGAATCACTGATCAGGATGTCAGGCCTTCTTTGTACATTATAAAAAAAAGCATAAAACGGGCACAGACTGAACATTTTTTCCCACACTGCAACTCACCTTTGAAGGAATGCGCTACTAATCACGTGTTTGAAAGCTTTTCCCTGATGACTTTGTCAGGCTTTTTGGTTTAACATTAGCTTTGCCCTTTCTTTCTGAAATCATAGTTTTGTTGGTATTTCAGGAAGAGAACTTGGATCATTGCCCCTGAAGGCAGACTTTAGAGTGACATGTCCCCTGAATGTCAACTTTACTGCTGTTGCTGGGGCCAGAGGAATAGACTGAGCTATCTAGTGGAGATTGTTTGTATGGTTTTACCATAAGAGAATGAATCAGCAGGCAAAAAAAAAGTCCTTTTTTCGTTGATCAATTAGATATAAAGAACACCCAAATACAAAATCCATTGTTTTAGTTTGGAATGTCTATAATACCGTTATCTGTGTATATGTGCTAATATAGCCATACATGTCCAGGATACAGGAATAAGTTAAAAGTGCATACACAATGTTGTTGAAGAGATTTTACTTGGGAGTGAAGAACTTCTAAGTCTTAGAACCAAAAATAAATACTCAGTTAATTTTAGATCATATATGACCTCTTCCAGCCTTTCACATTTCACATCAGAATGTTTTTATTTATCTTCACACTGTACACAGTGTTGCTTCACTGTATACTGATGGTTCTTGTTCAGTATTCCATTGAAATTTGGTTAGCTTAGCAACATTCACTCTTGGAGATTTAAGCTCCACGGGCTCATCTCTATCACAGATGTTTGCCTTTTGGAAGAATGAGATGATTTACCTGAATTATTCTCCCCAGGTAGTAGGCCATGAAATAATTTTCCCACCTTTTTTACAGTTTAAATTTTCATTGTGCATTGAATTATTCTTGTGCTTATTTAATTCAATAGGACACTACTCTACTTCTCTTTTCTTAAACTGAATATTAACTAAATGTTTTTTATACTTTTTTCAGCTTTTTAATTTACTTTCTTTGACTGCAAATCCCTTGCAAGGGAAGTTCCAGAACCTGCTTAAAGAAGAGACTATCCACAAACTCTTGAACGCAGTCCCTGATGCAGTTAGAGATCATAGAGTTAGGTAAAGAAGGAAGAAAACTAATGCTATTTTAGTTCATTTTAGTTTTAATATTATGAATACTTTTTGGGTGTGTACATGATTAGTATTAATGCAGAACAATTTACAGTGTCTATTTTTGGAACTATTTTTACAATCATACCTAATGTAATAATTTGTTAAAAATGAGAAACGGAAATCCTATTATGAAACACAGAAACTCATCTTAAATTTTGTATTTCCTGACATTTAGGTGCCTGACTGTACAAACTCAATATTGCATTACATAGTTTGGATGCTTCCAAGTTTTTAACAGAGGCCACTGGCACACGATATACACAATTAAGTTTATCTGTATCATCAGTGGAGAATGTGACCCTATTGTATACTTCTCCATCAGATAATTTCTGACAAGGTTAAGGACTTTTGTTGAGAATGACAGATGCTTTAAAAATTGAGGTTTCTTCTGACCAGAAGCACCCTACATACACTATATGATATTTTAGAAAAGAAGGTCTTTTGGAGCATGCCAAGGACTTCTGGCTCTTATATGTATCTGTTCTTCCCATGGCCAAGGTGGGAGATATTTTATCAAGTGTCCCTCCATGGATTTGAGTATTTGAGTATTGACTTTTCACATCCCACACTCAACTTCCTGATAAAAACAGTTGCTATATAAGGTGTTGATTGAGAGGATTTTTCACTTAGTCATATTATGTGTATATTTATTCTTAATCAAATATATGAATAAAATATAACTGAGTGGAAAATCCTCTCCCCCATCTGCTCATGAGATAAAAGGAAGATGTGCAATTTAGGAAGAAAGGCCAAGTAGTCTGCCTCATTGGCCTTGCATATACCAAATTACAAGGCCATTCTGTTGAGATACAGTTATGCTGTTCGGGAGAATTTATCCCTTTTAGTGGCATGAGCACAGGAGGCACAGGAAATCTTGTGATTAAGATACCAGAGCTTGTTTAAACTAGGAAAACTTGCACTGGTGGAACTATACCAATGTGGTTATATCAGTACAAAACTAATGTAGATACGCTGTACTAATACAAAGCTGGGCTTTCATTAGTGCAATTTACCCTAGTAGTTTACTAAATTGCATGAGTGAACGGTCCATCTCACTGCATTGCAGCACATCAACACAGAGGGTTTGTGTCCATGTATTTACACCAGTGCAAAAACCTAGTGTAGATAGGGCCTGAATCTATTCCTGAAGGCCTGGGTTCTTTTCCCATCCGTTTTACAGAATTTCTGTGTGATTTTTAAGCAAGCCAATTATAGCCTAATTTTCAGAGGTACTGAGCACCTGGAGTTCCTATTGACTTCAGCTGCAGTTGTGGGTGATCAGTATCTCTTGAAATCAAGCCTCTAATGTCTCTGCTTTCATTTGCTGTTAAATGGGAATAATAGAGTACCTGTATCACTGAGGTTATGAATAGAATGAACTGATGTTTGTAAAGTGGGATGGAAGGTACAGAAGCACCAGGTGATATTATACCTCATGCAGCAATCTGAGACTTATCTAACTCCCATCCCAGTTTCTTAATATTTTTCCTTAACTGGGTGTTGAAAATTTTGCAACCATTGTAAACTTTACTTTCCATTGTCTGTCTTCCTGCAGAGATCATACACTATATACATCCTTGGGATTAGGCAACTTTTTCTCTGTTGCTTAAGACACTGGGTGTAGTTAAGATGTCTACAATCTTAGGAAAAATGCCAACGTATACAGTGTTCCTGGCTAACTGGATTCCTGATCTGAACCAGCAAGATATTCAGGATTTATTGTGTCAGAGGACACAACTGAACTAGAGTCTTCTGGGTATAAGAGTGGGGTTTTGAGATGGGTGTTCTCCAGGAAAAGCTTTCAGATTTTGAATTCACTCCATATTTGGTCTGAAATAAACTTAATCTCAGGGCATGCTGCAAGGCTCCTCTGTTAATGTAGGATTTTGGTGAGGAAGCAGTGCAGTAATGGCTCATCATTTTGCCTGTTGCATGGTGGTGTTTGGTGTGTGCATTTCTGATTGGCTGTTAATTTTCTGGCTTTTGAGGGCTGCTGAGTTTTATTTCTTCTTGTACTTCTAAAATTATTTCAAAGGCCACAGGAGCCCAGGATAGGTGTGCTTACCTTTCTTACCATTAATCTAAAAATAAACAAGCTGTGATGCTTGTCATGGACATATCTACCTTACATAAAGGGTGGCTGGTGATTAGAGGGTAGAGTTAAAGTAGTTTGGTGTACCATAACTACATTTCCATATTTTCCAACATTTGGGGTGTTCTTGAAATAGTAACCTTAACTTTGAATTTCCTGCCTCCAGCCATTTGATTTTTAAAATTACAATGATTTACTAAAGATTTTTTTTCATTTAAAGTATTCATACCAATTTACAGCTTTAATTACAGTCTCATAAAGTGCTTTGCCTGGAAATATACATCACTTTACTGACACATATGCATGCATGTGTGTTTGTGTTTGGCTATTAGAGTTTAGACATCTGCTTTATTTATGAAAAATAAATTTGCCACTTTTTTTCTTTTTGTGACTCGTGCAATAATATGTATAGTTCCTATGCAGCCTTTGGTGACCTAGAAGTGTTTTTACATGGTCTTGGTCTAGAACACATAACAGAGTTATTAAAGGTAAGATTAATGTAATGAAATTGTATATTTTAAAAATAGTTTGTAACTATTAAATGTGCTTCATATTATTCTGACCTTTAGATTTTTCAGTGTTAGATTGTATACTTTTGTCAAGTCACATTTTAATGCATTTATTTGAAAATAAATGAGAAAATTGTATGTGAAATGTTACGTGTAAAATTTGTCTACGTGATAGTCCTAGAGTTTAAGGCCAAAAGGGACCACCAGATCATCTAGTCTGACCTGCTGTGTATCACAGGCCACCAACACCACCCAGCACCCACACACTAAATACAACAACCAAAATTAGACAAAAGTATTACAGCCCACAGTAGACTAGACTATTACGTGCCACAGGCAGAGATTTGAGTGACCAACGTGCAGTGCCAGAGGACCCTGCAGTGACAGGGAATTGATTGAGATATATCCAGATAATCCTCACAGTGACCCAGACCCCATGCTGAAGAGGAAGGTAAAATACTCAAAGGTCACTGCCAGTTTAGCTTGGGGGGAAATTCCTTCCCCACCCCATATGTGGCACTCAGTTAGCCTCTAAGCATGTGAGTTAGAACAAAACAGACAAGTACCTGAGAGAGAATGTTCGGTGTCACCTCAGAGCTATGACCATCCCAGTCCAATGTCCCATCTGCAGCCATGACCATCCCTGATACTTCAGAGGAAGAAGATTAAATACGCACACGTGCCTGTGCATGCTCTCTATTTATTGAGGGAGGCAGGGGAAATCCCTTCCTGACACCTGTTGGTGCATGAGCTTTAGGAACTGAAGACAAACAGGAAGTGAGCCCTGCCTCCCTATATCACAAGCAACCCTGTCATATAATCCAACTTCTTATTGTCCACTGTGACAAAATTCCTCCTCTGCCTTGGTGGGTCTTGTGCTTATTGGCAGATTTTCTCACCTCAGAGGTTCACGGCAGCCCTCAGTTTGGCCATTTTCGTGGCTCAAATCTGCCGTTCAGTCAGTTAGCCTCATCACTGGCCAGCATGGGGAAAGGAAGAAGAACAATCCCCACAGTCTCTACTGATCTACCTAGTGGATCGGGGAACAGGCCAGAGACCTTCCCCTTTGGTGGAACCCACAGTCCAGTTCAACTCCTCTGGTATCAAGTAGGGAGTTGGGAGGATGGAGGGATGGGGGGAACCTGGGCCCGCCCTCTACTCCGGGTTCCAGGCCAGAGCCCTGTGGATTGCAGCTGTCTACAGTGGCTCCTGTAACAGCTGCGTGACAGCTACAGCTCCCTGGGCTACTTCCCCATGGCCTCCTCCCAACACCTTCTTTATTCTCATCCCAGGACCTTCCTCCTGATGTCTGATAATGCTTGTACTTCTCAGTCTTCCAGTAGTACACCTTTTCACTCTCAGCTTCTTGCGCCTCTTGCTCCCAGCATCTCACACGCACGACAAACTGAAGTGAGCTCCTTTTTAAACCCAGGTGCCCTGATTAGCCTGCCTTAATTGATTCTAGCAGCTTCTTGATTGGCTGCAGGTGTTCTAATCAGCCTGTCTGCCTTAATAGTTTCCAGAAAGTTCCTGATTGTTCTGGAACCTTCCCTGTTACCTTACCTAGGGAAAAAGGACCTACTTAACCTGGGGCTAATATATCTGCTTCAAAAAATCACTATCCTATAGCCATCTGGCCCGACCCTGTCACACCAGCTCATCTTGAAATCTAATTAAATCTAATTGTTTGCCTCCCACTGTTCCCCATGGGAGGCTGTTCCAGAAACTCACCCCTCTGATTATTAGGGCATGGCTACACTTGCAGATGTAGAGCGCTTTGAGTTAAACCAGCTTTCAGAGAGTGCAGTAGGGAAAGCGATGCAGTCTGTCCACGCTGACAGCTTCAAGCGCACTGGCGTGGCCACATTTGCGGCACTTGCAGCGGGATTGGGAGCGGTGCATTGTGGGCAGCTATCCCAGCATGCAAGTGACTGCAACATGCTTTTCAAACGGGGCAGGGTCGGGTGGAGTGTGACAGGGAGTATGTTGTGTGTATGTGGGGGGAGAGAAAGTGGGTTTTTGGGGGGCTGAGAGTATGTCAGCATGCTGTCTTATAAATTCAGACAGCAGCAGACCCTCTTCCCCCCACCGCTCCCCCCTCACACACACACACACAGCATTCCACATAATGGCTTGCTTTGTCTCGGAGCAGATAAACAGCGGGCTGTCAGAAACGGAGCTTTCAAAGGGCATATCCGCATTCCTGCAGCGATTCAAAAACAATGACAAGAGTGGCCACTTGACTTAAGGGGATTATGGGACATTTCTGGAGGCTGATCAGAGTGCAGTAATGCAACACCTCGTTCACAATGGCGCCGCAGCGCTCCAGCAGGGGCACAGCAAACGTTATTCCACTCGCCGAGGTGGAGTACCAGCAACGCTGTAGCCACAGAGTCAGAGCGCTGTACGTGCCTTGCCAGTCTGGACGGGTAGTGAGCTAGTGTGCTTGGGGCTCCTTTATTGCGCTGTAACTTGCAAGTGTCGCCAAGCCCTCAGAAATCTTTTTCTAATGTCCAGCCTGAATTTGTTCATGGCCAGTTTACACCCATTTATTCTTGTGCCAACACGGTCCTATAGTTTATACAGCCCTTCACCCTCCCTAACATTTACCCTGATGTATTTATAAAGACCAACAATAGCCCTGCTTAGCCTTCCTTTGTGAGGCTAAACAAGCCAAAAGGCTGCTCCCTAATTATGACAGACAACCCCCACCCACCCCTTTTCCAGATCACTCAAGCACTGGTCCTGCAAAAGCTACCCAGGCAGATTCCCCCACCACACAGCCCCCCACCTCCCACCGTAGTGGCTGTCGGGGGTCCCCCATGGCCTCACCGGCAAGTCAGAGCAGGGGAGGGAGGGAGTCCCTCTGTGGTCCCATAGGCCAGTTAGAGCGAGGGTTTATTGATTATTACTATAGTTTTTTAGCAGACTAAAGATTAAAACTTCCTAGGAATTGAGGCTTAGTTATATGCATTAGATATATTTTGTATTATGAATACATTTGAGAAATTTTACAATGCTCCTTTGCTAATTGATCTGTATAGCTACATTTCTAACTTTTTTTCTTCATAGTCTTTCGTCTGAATTTCCATATTTGCTAAGTGAAAATTTTTGTTTCCTACAGGAAAAAGATATAGCTTTAAGACAGCTTCTGACCATGAGAAAAGATGATTTTACACAGGTCAGTTTAATGTTTTAGAACTCTTTCTAATTTATTTTCACTTCATTTATATTCCTTTGTTTGTTTGTATGTCTTTATGAAAATTTTTAGAGGGAAAAATAAAGGGATCAATAACTTTTTCTCTCAGAAATCGTGAAGAACTCTTATTTGCTTTCAAGATCTTGGCATCTAAATGTAGACTGCCCTTTGTATACAATTTTAAAGATTAATCTGTGGGGTATATTACCAGGCAGGTCCTAGAGTTTGAGACCAGTCTAATGTAATTATTGAGCTGTTACCATTCCTTCATTTTAGCTTACATTTTATTAATTAGAACTGCCATATGATGACTGAAAGTTTGTTATCTAAGTAGTGTAATATCTTGTTGATTATTCCTTTGATAATTTCGCTAGCCATAAATCAGTGCTGTTTTTTTAAAGAATGGTAAAAGTAGTGTGTATGTGTGGGTGTTAATGCTTTATTTTTTAAGCCAACTAGCTAAATACATAAGCTTATTTGTCTTTTTAAAGTGTGATTGTTAACTGCTACTCCAGATTTGTAAACTCAGCATGGGATCTGAGTTGGAGTCTAGGTTATTTTCTACTTGTGCACTATCACCAGTTATAAAAGTAGTGTGGGCCAAATTGTGCCCTCAGTTATACTTGTGGGATCGTGCTGTTTCAGTGGGCATGCAAGAAGTCTAACTTAAACCCCCATTATAAAAATGGGGAAAATAAGGTTTTTCAGAAATAATTGACTTGTCCAAAGTCAGAGTCAGGGAAAAAACCAGGAGTGGAACCAAGGTCTCTTGACTCCCAGGGCTCATCTACTTTTTAAGTTACAACTGAGTTGGAGTACTCAGTGTCTACGTGATTGTTTCCTGACCCAATTACAACATACAGCACAGTGCCAGTTTGTAGTTTAGGTTGTTCTTCAACCAAGCACTTGTAGTGCTTGCAGTCTAATAAGCATAATACACGAAGGCAGTTAAGATGAAGTCTATAAAATAGAATTGTATGTAACCAGGCTAGGGGTCAGCCATGTAGTAACTAGACCAGTGTAGTCTGGTGCCCTGTCATCATGGTTCTACAAGTGTCAGCCATCTTGAATTGTTAATTGATTACACTTCTTGAAATTGATATTTTACAGTAGATATTAGTCTAGTTCTTTTGGTGCTCCCTGTGTGTATTTCACTGTGGGTATGTTTGTGCTCCATGTGCTTGTGACCAGAGAATTCTTGCAAGTAGTGTCTATTGGTCTGCACCTGTGCCCCTGCTCTTGTGCTCTGCACTGAGGGCATAAAGGGCAGGGCAGACTGACCACAGTTACAGTTCCTTCTTACCACCGCATGGCCTGAGTCAGAATCCTCCAGTGTCCAGAACTGATCCTTTCTCTTCTTCCTGTAAATAATAAAAAGTTTTATATTATTCATACCTCATTGTTAGTTAGTGTTACGATAGTTCTAGTTAGCTAGAATTAGAATCCCAGCGCAGGACTCAGATCATGCCCAGGATTCTGGGTTTCAAAAACTGTTTCTTGCCTGCTCTTCATTTTGGTCAGTGACTATCTTCAGCGCTGCCTGTACTGCCTTGGGGAGGCGCATATCTCCTCTATGTGAGGTGTCTGCCACTCCTTCCCCAGCTGAAAGTGTCAGGCATGAGAGCTTAGACTTCGGAAACACCTTATGGAGCAGACAATGAGGTCCCAGTCAGACCCAGGCCTGTACGTTGGCCAGGGTCGTCAAGGAGCATGCTCGTATTTCTGTGTCTGACTTCAGAATGGAAAGGGGCAGAGAGGAGGACCTTTTGCTGGGCTCTTTCATGAGAGTAAAGGGACACTCTCGTAAACACAAAATAGATCCCCTCCTAAACCCTCCCGACCTTGTACAAATCAGGTGAGCCTTCACGCCTAAGCTATAAGGAGTTAGGTCCTCCTAAGCCACATGGGCATGTGCAAAAGACTCCTTTGATACTCGCCTCTGCATTGACACTGACTGCAGTGCCACCTATAATGAAACTCGGATGCAGATCCAAATTTTTATATCCATGCCGGGCTCTATTTTTAGGGTCCCTGGGTTGGAACCTGGAGTAGTGGGCAGGCCTGGGTTCCCCACCATGAAGTGGTAAACCCCGAGGATGGGGAGGGGACAAGACTTACTTAAGCCCTGAAAAGGGGACAGGGCTCATTTGGAAGCCCAAGTGAAGGGCTGAATTTAAAGGGCCCAGAGCCAGGGCCGAAGACCCTGATGGATTCTTTGCTACCCCAAAAGAGGTTAATTTTGACTGTGTCCTGCCAGAGGGCTGAGCCACTGAAGACCCATCAAGTGATGTTCACAACCTACAGGGGTGAAAGGAGCAGGGAAAAGGCCTGCAGTACCACACACAGTAGCAGGAGGAGCTCAAGAAATGAATGCCCCTCTGTTATAAACCCTTTCACATGCTACCTAGAATCCACCCATTTCATCAGGGAATCTTATCAACCCTCTCCTCCGAGGGGTCAGTCTGAAACACCTGAGCCCATAGAAAAAGAGGGGTAAAATAAGTTGGATCTTCAGGTTCTGACAGGGATATTGTCCTTTTCACCTGATAATCTTCAACCTCTATTTCTCCTGGATGATCGTAACAGCTCCTGAAACTGCTTACAGAGAGTGGCAGAAGAGCTCCAGATCCCCTTAGAAGAGGACTAGGACCCTCAGCATAAGCGCCTGGATATCCTAAAAGCTCCAGCTGGCTTGCTTTCCTTGTAAATGAAGCCATACTAGAGTCAGTAAATGCTGTGTGGTAAATTCCAGGCCAACTGTGCCCCTGCCCTGAAGAGGGCGGAGAAGTGATACTTTGTGCTGCTTAAGAGAAGAGAATTCTTTTTCACCCACCCTGCCCCAAACTCCTTGGTGGTCTGTGCAGCCACTGAAAGATCCAGGAAACAACACCTAAGGGTCTCCCCTAAAGATGAGACCAAGTGTCTCAACCTTATGGGAAAGATGGTCATAACATTTACCAGCCTGCATTTTAGGATCTCAAATTATCAAGCTCTTCTCGCCAAATATGATCTCCGTAACTATTCTAAGTTCCTTGACTTTAAGGACAAGTTGCTTCAGGAAGACAGGATTCAATGTCAAGCCTTTATTGATGAGATAAACTAGCAACCAGAGCTTCTTTACAAGCCACAGTTGATACAGCATTGAGATCCATGGTGACTGCCACTGTGATGCAGCAGTAATTGTGGCTACTTTCTTCCCCAGGGATGTGCAAAACACGATTGAGGACTTCCGTTTTCATGAGACTGATCTTTTCAACAAAAAGAAAAACAAGTCTTTGCACTCACTGAACAAGACTAAGGTAGCCCTCTGCTCCCTTAGTGTATATACACCTGCCCCAAAGAGAAAATAGCATAAACAGCACTACAAACCAAGGCTCTTACCTCACCCATTTTATCAGCAGCGGCCTTACAAGCCACCCTGCAAACAATAAAAAATGCAGAGTCCAGTGTATCTGGTGTCTTCCACTTCATCCACAGCTACCCAACTTCACTCTCTAACCAAGACAGATTTTTGACATGATGCCAGAGAAGTACGAGCCAATATCAATGCCAGCTCCATCTGATTCTGAGACCCCATTTAGGGTGACACCTAGCAAAATTTCCCCAAAACTGGGCAGTAGTAACAGACAAATGGATGCTAGTTAACATCCATTCTAGCTATACCATCGAGTTTCTCCCCCACCATACTTCCTTCCCCATCTCTTTTCACAGACCGCTGTCATGAGGGAATTCTCCTTGAGGAGGTACAGTCTCTTCTCCAACAGGGAGCAATATGTCAGGCACCTCCTCAACATCATGAAAAAGAGTTTTATTCAGAGTATTTTCTAATCCCCAAGAAGAAAGCAGGCTGGCGACCCATTCTCGATTGCATCAACTGAATGATTTTATTAAAAAAAACAAAATTCTGCATGATTACATTAGCATCAACAATACCATCCCTTAAAAAAGGCACATGGTTCATGGCTCTCCGTATGAAAGATGCATACTTCATGAGGAAATTCACCCTGCTCACGGTCGATTCTTCAAGTCTGTGGTGGGTCTCCACCACCGTCAATACAGAGTGCTTCCATTTGAGTTCACTACAGCTCCCAGTGTCTTCACAAAAGTGTTCTCAGTAGTAGCAGCTCAGCTCAGATCGCTACACCATCTTCCCATTTTTGGATGATTGACTTCAAACCAGCAGGTTTCGCCTGGAAGTCTTAACATCAACTTTGTCACTGTTCCACCTTCTAACTTTCCTGAGAATCTATGTAAATATGGAAAAGTCTGCCCTGACTCTGTCATAGACCATAGAATTTAAAGGAATGACATTGGATTCAATCAAGGTGAGGGCCTACTTCCCCATAAATAGATTTTGTGCCGTTGTTGCTTTCATGTACCTGATTGCACACAGCCCTCAAATATCAGTTCAGATGTGTCTTACTCTCCTGGGCCGTATGGTGTCATGTTACATGACACCAGACTCCACCATTGTCTGCAAGGTTGGCTCTGGTCAGTAGGTATTCTGAGCAAACACAGCATGAATACCATAGTTACAATTTCCACTGAAGTGAGTGCATCTCTGGTGTAGTGGAGGGACCCTGGATACATATGTGCGGGAATTCCCTTTCTGTCCCCCACACCCAACAAGACAACAATTACGAACTCCTCCCTGATGGTCCGTGGAGCCCACATGGTCAATCACACAGCACAAGGCATTTAGACACCTTGGGAAGCCAGAATACACATAAATCTTCTGGAAGTAAGAGCAGTACAAGAAGCTTGCAAAGCATTACTACCATTCATACAATCCCAGCACATCCTGATAATGTTGGACAATATAACTACCGTTTTCTATATAAACAAGCAGGACGGGGCACACGCTGTCACTCTCTGTATAGAAGCCGTCAATTTATATGTCTCATAAGTAGATAGTTATTGCCCAGATATATTTAGATACTTTATGCCAACTGAAATTCTTTTATAAAATTATTTTATTATTTTCCAAATATCCAGAGGTATTTAGGTCATACATGGACCACATGGAAATTCCAAATGATTAGCATGTGGTCTATAAAATAATAGTAGACACTTACAAATTTGGATATGCTTTTTGGTGTCATTATGTTAATTTGTTTTTTTTTCTTGGGGGGGCAAGACTATGATAAACATATAGGTGGTTGTTTACAATTGTACTCTAAACAGTCTTGTGATCTTTGTCATTTTCAATGTACTTTTAATTAACAAGATAAGATGGTTTGGGTTAGGTCAGTAGTTGGATTAGATCTCTCAGGAACACCTAGGTTCTACAGGAAATGGTGCTGATGATTCATTAGGTGACTTTCTTCCTGTTGAGTTAATACTGAAGCAGTATGATGATATGGAGTGTTTTACTGCTGGAGGTGCCTCAAATGGCACCTAAAACAGAGGCCCTAGGTATTTGTGATCATTGAAAATCCTATGGCAGTTTTTACAAATATCCCATTTTGGCCAAGTGCCAATGTGAGTAATTACATTCTGTCTACCTGTGTTTCCTGTGCAATTTCAATTAGGCATTCTTCACTTGCAGTCTAATTATATAGCGGTGCTGTGCACTATTAAACAGTTGCCAGGTTTCACCTTCAGTAGTGTTTGTCTATATTGTAGAGTTAGTTGAAGTGATCCCAAGTGTACTTTTCTGGAACGTTTTTAAGTCTGTAAAGTGTTTGGGATCCTCTGTAATGAAAGGTTCTATGCTGCTATATGTATAAATAATTATATTTTGTGTACTTCTAAAATTTAAAAAACTAGCTTTTTAGCTTTTTTAATTCTATTGTCTGTTTTAAACATTACACAATTATGTATTTAAAATAACTTTTTAATTTAGATTGGGATTACAAATACCAGAGACCAGCAGAAAATCCTAGATGCTGTTAAAGAGCTACAGGTGGAAGAAGTAAAATTTGGAGAGTTGCCTGAAGTGATGAACTTAGAATTCAGGTAAAATGCCATCTTTCAGTTACATAAATATATATTGAAAATATGGTTGCACTGTTTACTAAAGAATAAAGATGTAATTATTTGAAACAGAGTATCACGTTACCTGTGCTAGTAGCAGGATTGAGCCTTAAATTATGAAAGTTGGTGGCCAACACTGAGCAAGTGGTCCAGAGGAACACCAGTGTAATAATTCAGATCATGTAGTTGCCTATTATAGGGATCTGTGTTACCTGAGGGCTAAGTTGCTGTTACTTTCTGTGATGATGTTGCCATCACTTTGATTGAATGTGTGAGATCCTCCTCACCTCTCTGGATGCAGTATTTTTTTCTCTCTCTTCCTCTGTCTTGTGTGCGGGAAGGCTTTCCCAGTTGTTCTCCTGCTTCACAGGAAACAGCTACATCTGGCATCTCTGACTGAGATGTCAGTTTTCTTTCTGCCTCAGTGAGCTCCAGAATAAAATGGAGCAGGGGAAAACAAATAAAAGACTGAAGAAAATTTTTTTCCCTGTTCCATTTTATTCTTCTATATATATTTTTCTTCTATATTTATATAATTTATACCTATATATAGCTAGAATAGGAGCTGGAAAAAACCCTACTCCATTCCACCCCACAGCTTTCATCAGCATAGCTCCTCTGCACTTCCTGCTTCTCCCTCCCACTTCAGCCCTGTGCAGAACTATCACAGCCAGGGCTGAGAGCCAGGTCAGAAAAGTGCCTGAACAGCCTCACTCTAATTCAGCAGTAGCTCAAGGACGAGTATGATGGCTCCCAAATCTACCCCCAAAGGTCAAGAACACTTGCACTTTTAGTCTGTTAGGACCGTCACTAAAACAATAGTTGTAATTGCAGTGGCCCTCAGGGAGGGAAGTGGTCTGCATAATTCCCTACCTGAATGACAGACTGGTTTGGGCCAAACTATTCCAAAGAGACTTGGGAGACATAAAGACTCTGACAACATTCAGTGAATTTGGCATGTGTCAAATTAGTAAAACAGCTCTTTATCTCTAAGATGCTATGCCATCTCAGAGCAGTCATAAAACAAGATAGAGAACAAGTCATTTTTCCCCTGAGGGAGCCCTTAAGATGGAGGCAAGCTGTGGTGTGAATATACCCTGCACTAGTCTGCCAAGGACTAAGTTTTCCCTGTGAACCCTGCTGATGCTCATTAACAGTTTGTTAACGTGCTTTGATCTAGTCCTGTTTGAAACAGAACTAATCAAAGTGCATTCTTCTTCCTGTTGGACACAGAGCTCGCCAAGCCAATTGACAGCAGCCTCCTCAGCTAAGTGTAGAGCCCTCAGAACACCATCAAATCTGGTCAGAGGGCAGTCATCAGTGGTGGGTGACATTGTCTGTCTTTGGCCACAGCTGCATGTGGGATCTTCTCGTTGGCTGCAGGTATGAAGGCTGGCTGCACATTGACCCTAGCCCATACAAAATCAGTTCAGAAAGACCCATGAGCAGTGTGGCAAATCAATCCAGGTACACGCGAGGTCAGGTCACTTATAAGAGACTGGTTTCTGCCATCATCTGCAGACTGTTCTTCATGCTGCATCAACATCACAGAGAAATCTGGGGAGGGCTAATGTCTTTGGAAGTTGCTCTTCATTGACCACTCACATGAAGAACTGCACTAATCATGGGTGAGCACAAGTCCCGAAGTGCTTCAGGAACTCTAGCAATATGTTGTCATAGCCAGCAACAGTGCCACTCCTAATGCCACTCAGAATTTTGTCTAGCTTGGTGGCTGTGAACAGCTCACTATATTGCCAAGTGGCATCTCTCAGATGGAACCTCTGCCATTCATCATGAATTTGTCTGACATGCTTCTCATTTGGGGCCTTTGATACATACAGCAGATGGCTGGCAACTTGGATTGGCATGACAGGTGAGTGGCTTAGGGGTGGTGATTGCTGAGCTGTGCTGAGACAATGAATCAAATTTCAGCGTTTCTGATTTGAACGAGAATTCTAGATTCTGAGTCATCACTTCCTATCCTGCCTGTCTAGTCATCCAGTGACTCAGTTATGTGGTCAGCAATATATGGATCATCAGAGGATTCATACTGACTGAGCAGTTTAGCACATTCATCATCAATGCATGGCATGTAGACTGGATGGCAGCTGCGCAGTGTGGATGCACAGGCATCTTCGAAGATGGCTCCTCAACACTCACTGAAAGCTTCATTGACCAGGATGATGTGTGATGGTATGGAGACAACACCTTTTTCTAGAGCATCTCAATGTAATATAAAATGGATCAGTGTTCTTGTCACGCATCCTGTGTGTATCTGGTTCATAATGGGGAAATTGATGATCCAATCAGCAGACCGCATTCAAAATCCTTTCTAGGGCTGAATCTGAGTCACTTGTCAGACAACATTCCTGATACAATTCTGTCCCCCAACATTGGAGCCATCAGGCTAGTCCTGAGAATACTGCAGGTCAACACTGAGGGGTTCTGTACAGCCAAATGCAGCGTTTTCTGCAATGAGAGCGCATTAATGAACTGTTAATGTACGTCAGCATGCGCCACAGAGTATGTATATTTTTGTACTAAATGCCACAGAATACTGACTCTTCTTTAGTGGGACAAGCATTCAAGCATACACAGAAGAAGAGCTTGAATACTTCTCTCTCTTACCAATAGAACTTGGTCCAATAAAAGATATTACCTCACCCACCTTCTCTCCCTGGGGCCAGCATAGCTACAACAACACTACAGACAATCTTCTTCAAAGGTTAATTTAAGGAGCATGGGTTTAACAGAATTAAGTTCAATTAGGCTTCATGCATTTTATTATAAAAGCAAATAGTGCTGCCAAAGAGATACTGTATTTTTTTTAAATAAATTTATTTGGGCAGATTATCCTTAAAATATAAATTATGAAGAATTGAGTGGAAAATTAAAAAATCAACAGTCTACTGGCTATCTAGAAAAGGAGTCTAAAATATAGACAACCTGTTTCCCAGTACAGATTTTTAATTAAATAACATGCTAAATACGTGAAATGCACAAAATGTATGTTATTAGATCAATTGTTGTACCTATAAACCTTATTGTAGCTTTCTGTGTTTTCATGAGTTATAAGAAATAATAAAGCTTAATGTCACTTTCCATGTGTTCATGAATTACAAGAAACAAAGCACTAATTCAGGGTCATGAGGTATACAAAATATGACACAAATTCAATTATTAGAAGTGTTGCGCTTTTTAAATAAAACTGTTAGACACATGTATTCTAGGAATCTGACCTTGTGGTTAAATCACAGGCTATGTTTACATGCTGTTATATAAAGATTTTGCTTCCCATTTGTTCAAAGTCATTCTAAAAGGAGGAATATTAGTCATTAAGTCATAGAAAAACTAACATAGTTGAAAATGTTGAACTGATTGATTATAAACTCCCACAGGGTCTCTTGCACTGTTTAGCAACTCATTGTTTTAACTTTTTTCTTTTGCATGCTAAAGAAATATGATACCTTTATTTTTCTGAAAATCTGCACTCATGTTGGAGGTGCAAGGGAAAGTGTCAGTGCAACAGCTATCTCTGTATGCAACATGACTTAATTAAATTTTTAAGGGGTTTTCTACTAGGTTCTGAAATTCAGTCCAATAATCATTCCCAATATTTGAATAATTTTAACAGCTACAGTAATGGTAAGTGTTTTACTTGGTTTTATGCCTTTGTCATATTTTGTTTTAGGCATGATGGAAAGAGACTCTCAACAAAATAATTAGTATTCATTTGTGGCAAAGCACAAAGAATGTCATCATTGATTCCAGCCATTTATAAAGTTTATCTTCTGGGTGGAAAGAAGTCTCTATGATAGACTTGCTTGACAGGTGCTCAACATGCATGAGAGAGAGAAACTTTCAAACTGCTCTCTGGTTAGGATCGTTTTATTTAGTCCAAAATTTTTAGGGAACGTGCCCTATATATTTTTTACCCCTTCATATAATTTGTTAGCTAGGCTTAATAGATCTTTTAGAGAAAGGGTTTTGTTCAGATCCCGAGAGGTTCCTGTGATAGAGAAATGGCAGCATTGGATCATCGTATGCCTCCATGTTCGGCCTGTATGGCATTCCCCCAAGATGCAGAAGTGAGCAGCGGTTGTTCTACTGTAGACTGAGACTTTGGGGTCTTGGGGGTTGGGTACTTATGGATCATTCTTTGGATAGACTTCCTAAAAAGATCCAAGCTTTCTGATCTACATCTGAGGCTCCTTGGTTTTGTTGTATGCTGCAAGTGGGAAGAAAAGAAAACAAGTCAGATGGGGACAGAGTAAGGGGCTGGAGGTTCTAAGAAGAAAAAGTGATGTGAGCATTCACATCGGTGCTCTTGGAGACCTTAATGCAACCACCCTTCAGTACCATCTTCTCACTTGTATTTGAACAGTAAGTGAAAGTTTCCTTCAGATTGGAAAGCTTCAGGTCTTTCCCTAGGTCACTTAGAGAAATTCAGTACATAAGGTGTGCCAGATCCAGGGCTAGAGCAGCACAGTTGGAAACCCCCCACTCCTCTATCCACCACATTTTAGATTGGATATCTCACTTTACCCTATGTTCAGCTTCCTAATGCTGATCAGAATCCCCATAGAAAATTAGGGTTGGAAGAAACCTCAGGAGGCCATCTTGTCCAACTCCCTGCTTAAAGCAGGACCAACCCAAACTAAATCATCCCAGCCAAGGCTTTGTCAAGCTGGGCCTTAAAAACCTCTAAGGATGGAGATTCCACCACCTCCCTAGGTAACCCATTTCAGTGCTTCACCACCCTCCTAATGAAATAGTTTTTCCTAATATCCAACCTAGACCTTCCCCAGTGCAACTTGAGACCATTGCTCCTTGTTCTGTCATCTGCCCCCACTGACAACAGCCTAGCTCCATCCTCTTTGGAACCCACGTTCAGGTAGTTGACGGCTACTATCAAATCCCCCCTCACTCTTCTCTTCTGCAGACTAAATAACCCTAGTTCCTTCAGCCTCTCCTCATAAGTCATGTGCCCCAGCCCCCTAATCATTTTTGTTGCCCTCCGCTGGACTATCTCCAATTTGTCCACATCCTTTCTGTAGTGGGAGGCCCAAAACAGGACACATTACTCCAGATGTGGCCTCACCGGTGCCAAACAGAGGGGAATAATCACTTCCCTCGATCTGCTGGCAATGCTCCTACTAATGCAACTCAATATGCCGTTAGCCCTCTTGGCAACAAGGGCATACTGTTAACTCATATCCAGCTTCTTGTCCACTGTAATCTCCTTTTCTGCAGAACTGCCACTTAGCCAATCGGTCCCAAACTTATAGCAGTGCATGGGATTCTTCCGTCGTAAGTGCAGGACTCTGCACTTGTCCTTGTTGAACCTCATCAGATTTCTTTTGGCCCAATCCTCCAATTTGTCTAGGTCACTCTGGACCTTTTCCCTACCCTCCAACGTATCTACCTCTCCTCCCTGCTTAGTGTCATCTGCAAACTTGCTAAGGGTGCAATCCATCCCATCATCCAGATCCTTAATGAGGATGTTGAATAAAACTGACCCCTGGGGCACGCCGCATGATCAAGCCGTTGATCACTACCTGTTGATCCCGACGATCTAGCCAGCTTTCTATCCACCTTATACTCCATTCATCCAATCCATACTTCTTTAACTTGATGGCAAGAATACTGTGGGAGACCGTATTAAAAGCTTTGCTAAAGTCAAGGTATGTCACATCCACAGCTTTCCCCATATCCACAGAGCCAGTTATCTCATCATAGAAGGCAATCAGGTTGATCAGGCATGACTTGCCCTTGGTGAATCCATGTTGACTGTTCCTAATCACCTTCCTCTCCTCCAAGTGCTTCAAAATTGATTCCTTGAGAACCTGCTCCATGATTTTTCCGGGAACAGAGGTAAGGCTGACTAGTCTGTAGTTCCCCGGATTCTACTTCTTCCATTTTTTAAAGATGGGCACTATATTTGCTATTTTCCAATTGTCCAGGACCTGATTGCCATGAGTTTTCAAAGATAATGGCCAGTGGCTTTGCAATCGCATCAGCCAACTTCCTCAGCACACTCAGATGCATTGCATCCGGCCCCATGGACTTGTGCATGTCCAGCTTTTCTAAATAGTTCTTAACCTGTTCCCTCACCACTGAGGATTGCTCACCTCCTCCCCATACTATGCTGCCCAGTGCAGCAGTCTGGGAGCTGACCTTGGCGAAGACCGAGGCAAAAAAAGCATTGAGTACTTCAGCTTTTTCCACATCATCTGTCTCTAGTTGCCTCCCCCATTCAGTAAGAGTCCCACACTCCAATGTACCAATCAGATATCAACTTCTCCATGTCATCCTTGATTATACAAGCTGTAGACCAGGAATATTTCATACATCAACATAAAATGGGCCTGAGACTTCCAGTACTTGATCTTGTAAAATTACTGGTTGCAGGTTTTATCATTGTGCACAAAAGACCATAATGTTGTAAATTCATGTGCATAATAGGGAACACTTAATATTTTTCATGTAGCAAATAAGAGGTCTTCCCACTGGTACGTGTAAGAGACGGGGTAAAGAAGGAAAGCAAAAATAAATGGAAATTAAACTGAGCATTGCTAAAGATTTAGGGGTTTTTGAACTGTTCAGACTTTCAAACTTGTTTTTAATAGCTACAGTGTTCTAGATGATATTTTTATGAGAAAATAGATAAGCTTATTGAATTTTAGTACATGTAGAGTTCTGTGGGAAGTTGTGCATTTGTAATAATAAAATAATATTACTTTGTTTCTTAAATAAATTGCATATCTTATTATCTTATTTTGTTTTTATAGTGGCGATGAGTTCCTCACTTTTCTTCTGAAACTGAATAGACAGTGTGGTCATCTTACAACTGCTGTGCAAAATATAGTTAGCCAGTTACCCACAAACTCTCACAAGGTATTCAACAAAGGAAAATGAAGACTGATTTGGGACAGGGTGGGAGGATTATTAGTTTAGCTACTAATAAATGAGAAAATGAACAGTAATGGACGTCCATTTACAACTTTCTCCTTTATCATACAGTTTATCATACAGTTTATGTAAACTAGATAGCATTCTTGCCAGTAGTACCTTGAAATACCACTTTAAGTTACATTTTAAAAAAATCTTAAGTCAATCAAATTTTTAAGAAGAAAAAAATTCTGTTCCTCTCTGCTTGTGCTAATAAGAGTTTAAATATTTAAATGAAAAGTTCCAGAAAGGGCAGGGGAAGGCTGAAACACAACAGTGTGTGCCATGTCACACACAAACCATGTGGAAATGTAGGGTGTTGTGTTTTAAAAATAACCTGTTTGTGTTTTAATTTTATCACAACAATATTTAAAATATAAAAACATTTTAAAAGTAGAGAATATTTTGTAATGTTAGACTGTCTTCATTGTTTTCCTTGCTTTGTTTACACCTCTGGAGAAGCATAGAAATATATACTGCTTGTCTAAATAGTCTGATTATCTTGAGGTTGCATAATGTTTTCGGGATGTTTGGGGGCCTTCAGGCAATATTGCCTACCAGTTGACCTATGTGAGGTAAGATGACATTTTGAATGACTGGTTTGATCTATTAAAATATGTAAGTGATCTAAGTTGAACTATGTACTATGCCAGTCTCTCCATTGATTTCATACTATACAGAATATAAGCACTTTACAGAAATTGTTGTTCATATTTTAATAGCAATTATATAAAGATCAGAAGCTTTTTACCAGATTTTAAATAACATTGTAAAACTTCTAATAGATAGTACTCGAATGGGGTCCACCCCAGAGCTTCACTAAAGTTTGTGAGGACTTGGTTTGCAATGTTGAAGATTTGGGTGAAGAAGTTAGCAAACTAAAGGACCTCATGCAAAAGGTGGGTATGTGTCTTAATGAATATACTAAATAAAATGCCATAAACAGATTTCTTGTAAACAAATTCTGTACATACTGCCCCATCAGCTAAGTGGTAGCATATCAGACTGCCACAGAAAGGATCTTTAAAACTGTAGTTTGAACACCTGCAAAGGGAAGGAGTTGCAAGAGATGTGGAGATAGAGTGACTATTTTCCCAAAGAGCAAATGGGACACTGCATGGGACTGGACCCAAGGCCCCGCGGGCCCGAGCTCCTTCCTCCCCGCCCCCCACCCCGACCCTCCCACGTGGTGGCAGGCAGGGCTTGGGTGAGCACGATGCACATACTAGATAGGGCGACCATATTTCCCAAAGACTAAGGCTGGTATCTCACTGCTTGCCCAAGCCCCCCCCGCTGGAGCCTTGCGTCCCCCCACGCAGGGCTGGCATCAATACTCCACACACCCCACACACCCATTCCTCCACACCCTGCTTTTTTAACAAAACTGGGCATTTGTCCCGTTTGCTCTTGCCAACTGATCAAGAGCAAACAGGACAAATGCCCACTTTTGCAAGGAAAAAAAAGTTGGTACAGCTGGGACAGGGCTTAAAAAAGGGACTGTCCTGACCAAAACGGGACACATGGTCACCCTATGTGGAAGCAGCAGGGAATTGGGGTTGAGAGCTGGGGTAACTGTTGCTTTGCATCACTCAGCAGTGAATCATCTGGACAATTCTGAAACAGTGCTGACAGGTTCTATAGGAAGCTACAGCCATTCCTTTTGTACTGAAAGGCAGAGATGAGTGAAACCTTGGGAAGAGGAAAGGTTGCTAAAAATGGGGGAATATCCTTATGCTCCTTAAGAACTATTGCACTATAAACGCCATTCTGTGAACACATCATTAAGGTATTGTATGGAAATATTGACTCATGAGGAAGATGTTAGGGTTTTATGTGATGGAATAGGAGGCAATCCAGATATGTCTGTAGAGGTGTCAAAAGAAAAGGGTGGGAGAGGTCAATGCTAGATGTTAGCACTACATCACTCACTCTCAAACCAACATAATGACAAGCTCTTGTCAGACAAGATCACTTTAAGTAATAGGCTGGTAAAAGGAATGAGTGTTGAGATTCAGTAAATGGAGCATCAGTGTCAGAAAGGAATCTGTTGCTGAATGAAGTCATGTGGAAGTCAGACAGTGAATATAATACTATTAATGCTCTCTCGTTGTTTAGGTAAATTTAAATGAATGTTAACAGCCTTCGCTTTATAAAACATTTAGAACCAGATATGTGAGAGTAGGTTTAAAGCTGCCACAAAGAACTCTATGGCAGTTGCAGGACTACATTTGTATATGCAGTAATTGAATACATGTGCAAAAAGGTGATTGCACACCCAACTGACCAGTTATAGTTGATGTCTAAGGTTGATGTACCAAGTCTTAGAGCCTGAGTCAGCTGACTCAGACTCATGGGGCTTGGGCTGCAAGGCTATAAAACTGCAGTGTAGGCATGCAGGTTTGGAGTGAAGCCCAAGATCTGAGACTCCAACATCTGCACTGCAATTTTATAGCCCCACAGCCCTAGACCCACGAGCCCAAGTCAACTGACCCAGGCCAGCCGTGGCCGTGCTGTGGGTCTTTTATCACAGTGTAGACATACCCTAAAGGGCAAGTTGCACTTTCAAGTGAAAAATAGTACTGCATGTGCATCAAGTTCAGGCATTCTCTCACTGGAACGTTTGGCGATGTTCTGTAAACATTTGGCGCTTTTAATATTTTATAAACTATTATTCCTCTTACAGTACAATTATAATCATTACACCATATCATCTGCTCATTTAGTATCGTTCCGAATAACATTGAAATAGCTTTAACATTTAAACATACTTTTTTGCTCTACATTTTGATTGGCCATTGTTGAATTGGCATAAGCAATGGTTCTCAACCTATTTACCAGAGTGGGCCGCATATGCAGCGCTCTCTGTGTCATGTGGGCTGCGTCAACACAATATGTATTCTACCTGTATGACCCTGAGGATGTCACATGGGTCACAGGCTGAGAACCACTGGCATAGAGAGCTCAAATGAAATAACATTTAGTGTGAAAATTAGTTATTTCTAAAACATCTAAGTTAAAATTCATTTTTTAAATCTAGTAAATATAATTAGTATATAAAATTTCAAATTTTTGTGCCAGATTTCATTAAATACACAGTTAACAGCTATAATATATAATTACTTTGTGAAAGTGTACAAGTGGCTATTAGCCAGTTTTATAATAATTTACTATCTGGGGGCAAAACTCACATTGACCTAAATGGAGCCAGAATTTCACCTTCTGTCTTTACGAGGGTAGAGTTATTATTTGTGGGCCCAATCTTGTAAGGTGCGTAGCACCCTACAAACATAGGATCTCACCTATATGCTCACTATAGCTCTGCTGTTACAGGGAAGTCATTGAAAGCCTCTTTTTGACTAAATATATTTTTACAAATCATGACTCTTGTGATTAAATAGCAAAGGCCCTAATCAAATATTGGACATTGTTAGTGTTTTTATAACAGGGTTGTTTTGCTGTTATAATGGTTCAAGATGTTTTCTAACAATTGTTAGTTTTGACTAGCCTTTAAGGAATTTTGTTTATTTACAAAAAGGTGCTGGTATTCATGCTTCTACTATTTTTATAGTATCGCTCTGTGGAATAGATAAGATAAAGACCCACTCCTACTCCCATTGAAATCTGTATAAGTTTTGCCATTGATTTTAATGGAAGCAAGATCAGGCCCAGGCTTTAACGAGAGTAAAATAACATGAATATCTACATTTATGTACTGTCTGAAATGCCTTCGTGTACTTAAGAAGTTCTCATACACTAACTATTTTGAATTATATATTTACATGAACTTCAGCTTCAAAATGAACAGAAGAATGACCCCACTCGTGTGCGACCCCTGGAAAAAACACCTACCTGGAAAAGTAGATTAATAAAAAGGGCAGCAGTAACCCTGTTTGGATTTGGATTTCTCTTTCTTATCACCAAATTAACCTTAAGGAAAGCCTGATTTTATGCATACTTCTAACAAACTTTTGTTCTCAAATATGATTCTGTTCAATGTATGGAACTACAAACCAATTTATAGGAAGAAAATATATTTGAAGAAGTACATTAAATTCTTCTTAGCTTCATTTCTGAAGAGTTTAAATTTTGTAATATTATAAATAATTTAGAAACAAAATAAAGGTTACAAATTCAGTGCAACCAATCATATTTATTTGTGTTTAAAAGTTTTCTTTACAAAATGGGTATGGCTTGTAAGTATAAACCTTTTCAAAGTTTTGTTTTTATATTTCATTTTTGTAAGAAATAAAAACATAATTCTTATTGCTTAGTACTTATTGCTAGTTTCTTTGCCCATTTATCTGTCATTTATGAATGTGGAACATCTTCAGTAGTTTGTCTGCTATATTGTTTATTAGTTATATATTTGCAACAATAGAGAAATTTAGTTTTGGAGGGCATTTTATCAAAACGTTTAAGACAACTTAAGTAGACTTCCCTGAAGACATTCTGTATTTTATCATGCAGTATAGTTTCACATCAAAAAATATTTTCCTGTGGTTACTATGCCTTTATTTCTTATTTGTTTACCACCACCAACAATATTGTAGGGATCTTGTCAAGCGTTTAATCATGAAGCATCAATTTGATTTTCCTACCCCACCTCAGTGAGTACTTTCATATCCAGTGCTACAAAACAGTAGATATCATTTAAATATTTAACGTTTGAATGGCACACTTTAGTTTTAGTAAAACTTTTTTGTAGTTCAATATTGTAAAGCTTGAATAGATCATAAACACAACAAACTGTTGAGCAAGGTTGAGATGACTAGAACCAGATCAAGCTACCATGTTCACACAGGGATCAAAACCATGTTATGTAGAACTGTGTAAATCTATATATAGATTACAAACCGTATAAATAGGGATGTTGGTTACAAGGTTCTAGCACAGCTATCCAGATTATTGTAGACAAGGATTTTTCTCCTTGAACTGTGCTATCCAGACCATGGCTAAACTGATCTCTTGCCCCAGGTAGATACATCAATATTAGCATATTCAACACCACTTGTTAACAACATTTACAGATTTACTGGTGCTCAAAAGGATTTAAATGGTAGGGATTCAGAAAAGTTTGCTGCATGTTTCTACATGCCCATAGCTCTTTACTACAACAGCTCCATATGTATGATCGAGAACTCTGCATAGAATCTTCCTCAATGTGTGCGTTTTAGTGTCTTCAGTGAGTGTTTCTACCCGTTCTCCATCCTGGTTACAAAAACCTTTATTTCCTCATAAGTGGTTGGTGTTATAAATATTAACATACACAGTTGATTCCTGTAGTAATTTACATCTTGTAATTCTTTCCATACCTTCTTGTTACAAATGGGGAGCATTCTCCCCTAATGGGATGGGGTTAAGGAGACAGCCTAGAAAACTTCAGAGTCCTAGATTCTGTGTGAAATCGAACTCTAGCCCTTTGGGTTTCAGGGTTGTAGTGCAGAGACCGGTCGTTCCCTGTCCCTATTGCCCCATCCTCTCCAAGGAGAGTACAAGGCAAGTTAAGGAAATTAATGCTGCTTTGAGCATTATTCTTTATCCTCAGCTCCTTTGCAGATTACTGCTTTGAAACTACGTTAGGTAGTAGGTTTACTTCAGTATACTTAATTGCTCCTCCTATTGTCCTAGACTCCTTTTCAACTTACAGAACTCCAGCCATGTGGCTTATGAGGAGGAAGGGAAAGCCTATAGCACAACTCTTCCATATGCACAGCCACTCACCAGCTTTAGTTTCCCTCTGCCACCAAAAATGGAGGAGTGCATCCAGCTGTAGCCCAGTGATTTGAACCAGCAAGCCTTGAAGAAGGAATTTTGTGGGATCTAGCTGTTACAATTACCACTTTTATCTTACAAGCAGTTTCTCTTGCACCAATACCATTTCTATGACATCACCTAGCAGTCACCAAAAAACCTTTGAATAGAAATGGGAAACAGTGTTATGTATGCAATATTTATTTTCTTTGCTGCTGAAAAGAAGGTCATCACTAAAACTGTTCTCCAACTAGCTTGCAACATCGAAATGCCAAAGTTCTTCACATCTCTGATTTACCCATTTACAGATTATCATCCTCTTAAATATAGATGGAGTTTTGAAATTTGCAGTAGCTGCATCTGTTTGAATGTTTTTCTTTTGTTTTTAGTGTTTAGAGTCTCATATTTCATGGTATTTGCACACACATACTTCGGAACTTAAGATGTTAGAATACTTTTCAAAGAGTAATTAATCTCATGAATACTCCCTGAGAGAGGTTGTTTTACTTTACAGAAGGACAACTGAGGCACAGAGAGGTTACGTGACACAATCCAAACTGTCTGTGATAGAGCCAGGTACAAAGCTCAGAACTCCTCACTCACATTTTAGTGGTGCAACCGCTATACCATTTCCTTTCATTTATATTTCATTGCCATCTCAGACACTAACTAAAAGAAGACTTTCCCCCCCAAAATTTTGTGGAAGAAAATTAACTTCTCAATTGAAACCGTTAATATGCTGCACTTCCGGCCATAATTCTAAAAATAAAACCCCTCTAGAAAATAGTTTTGTCAGTATTTCTGTTATAATCCTTTAAGTATAATGGCATGAATGACATAAAATACATATGAAGAAAAGCAATATTAAAGCAAAAATCATAGTTATGGATAAGTGTTTTGTAATTAAAAGTTACTATAAAATTCTTTTCAGAAACCAATTCTAGGTTGTAAATTCTACTACACTGATTTTATATAGATGAAGTCAACAGAAAGGTAATTCTTTCTTTAAATAAATTCCAGATGTCTTCATTTAATTACTTCACTTTCGTGCAAATTAGAAAACACAATAGTGCCCTGGTACCTGATATAGATACACCTTAGAAAATTGGGTTGACAACCATAAACACTGAATCTGTATTGGTTGAAACTTTAGGTGCATTTTAATCCGTTGCAGACTTCATAGATAAATAATCAGTTACAAGGTAAATAATTGTACTCTGCAAAAGTTACCTCTTATTTTCTTCTGTATAAATTAGCTTTGATGAGAATGTAGTTATTGAAGTTAGCCTGAGTTTTATCTTTGTGAATTAACAGAGGGAGACTGTCTTATTACTAGTTTACATGTTGCTAGTCATGTTTGCGATTTCTAATTAATATACCTGATCTTGCCTCAGTAAATAACCCAGTAACACATTGAAAGGATATGAGTCAAAATGCCCATCCTTCATATAAAGCATCTATTTCATATCTAACTCATAAGAAATATTAATTACATAAATTGTTTTGTTATTGTTAAGCAATCCTGCAAATTACATCTGTGAGCAGTTACTCCCTGTGAAATCCTCAGGTTCCCATTTGCTTTTCAAATTATTTGACAAAGAAAATGTTGATCATTTTAATAGAAACACCACTTAGGTAGAAGTACAGATTTTTTTTCTTTCTCCCCTCCTCCCATCCAGCTGCTTATACTGCTCAAGATCGCTGTGCAGAGCAACATATACTAGGTAAGGGAAACAGGAATCCTGGAACAAGGACAATGAATTGTCTGAAACTTCAGTTATCAGGGTCACAAGGGCTGTAGTATGGGGGAGGAGAGTACTTAATTTTGAGGGCAAGACTAAAACTGATCTTTGGTTATTATCTTCCACCGTATCACCATATGAAGTTGCATTTAATTTCCTCATCTCAAATTACTGTTTATTAAACCGTGCACTTCAGGTCCATTATGCTCCCTCTTCTCAGGGAGAGTTTTGCTAATTTCTTTGTCTGTTTTAGTCATTGTTGTGTCTAAATCATCTTCTCAAACATACCTATAAGAGAGTGGGGGGGAACTGTGAGTGAAGAGGCCACTTGGAAATCTAGCCCCCAAGTCATGCTGTCTTTAAATTCTGAACCATTTAGTTTCACTGTGGGTGATTTCAGATAGTAACAATCCTGCTGAGAGATTTTATTCCTTAAAGTATTGAACCAAAGTCACTATCTTGCAACCATAGTAATAATACATTGCTTTGCACTTCTAAGAGGTTGCTGGAGATAAGGTGCTAAAGAGCTTTGCATACATTAATTAGTTAAGCCACATAATACCCCTGTAAAGTAAAATGGAGTTGTAAATTGAGGCACAGGGAGGCTGAGTGAATTGACCATGTTCAACTGTGGCCAGATTTTTAAAGTTATTTAGGTGCCTGGTGTGATTTTTCAATAATGCTTAAGCACCTAACTCCTTTTGATTTCTGCACCTAGGTGTCTGAAAATCCCATTAATCTATCTGCATTTTTAGGCACCTTACATATCTTTAAAAATCTGGCCCCTGGCAATTTGGTGATGGTCTGGAAATAGGAGTCCTGACCTCCAGTTCTGTCCTAGGGACAGAGGACACTGCATTTTCAAAGCTACATTTATTGTTGAATGTATAGATCTAAGCAAAGGAAACACAAAAAAACTATATTTCCACAACAGGGTCACGGAGTAGTGCTCTTTCTGAGAGGTTTGTCTCAGAGGTACTTTACTGTTCAACAGCGGATCAAAATGTTAACGTTTAGAAAAACAGTCTTGTTTTGTAGTATGCTGGGACACTGCTCCCCAAGCTGTGGCATAATTCTTTGCCCTGACTTAACAGTTCAACCTACTCTGAAGGGAGCGGGAAAAGTAGCCGTCTGTAACCAAGGCTACATAAGGAAATGCCCAGTCCCTGTCCTGTCAGTCGTGGCTGCAAGGTGACAAACAAGTATAGAATTTATATTAAATTCTCAGGTTTTTTTCCATTTCTGCTACTATTTTTCCAACAATTTAGCAGAAGAATAAGAGGGAAAAACAACAGGCACAGATTACTGTGCTCTTGTGCTTGATTCCTCTGTCTGACCAGGTACAAGATTCAGAGTAGCAGACGTGTTAGTCTGTAGCCGCAAAAAGAACAGGAGTACTTGTGGCACCTTAGAGACTAACAAATTTATTAGAGCATAAACTTTTGTGGGTTAAAACCCACTTCATCGGATGCATAGAATGGAACATATAGTAAGAAGATATATGTATACACACACAGAAGGTGGAAGTTGCCATACAAACAATAAAAGGCTAATTAAGATGAGCTATTATCAGCAGGCGAAAAAAACTTTTGTCGTGATAGTCAAGATGGCCCATTTAGACAGTTGACAAGAAGGTGTGAGGATACTTAACATGGGGAAATAGATTCAATATGTGTAATGACCCAGCCACTCCCAGTCTCTATTCAAACCCAAGTTAATGGTATCTAGTTTGCATATTAATTCAAGCTCAGCAGTTTCTCATTGGAGTCTGTTTTTGAAGCTTTTCTGTTGCAAAATTAGGTTTCAGAGTAACAGCCGTGTTAGTCTGTATTCGTAAAAAGAAAAGGAGTACTTGTGGCACCTTAGAGACTAACCAGTTTATTTGAGCATGAGCTTTCGTGAGCTACAGCTCACTTCATCGGATGCATAGCATATCGTGGAAACTGCAGAAGACCCACCCTTGTAGTCTGTTTTGCCTTCCTTTTCCTCCTGCCTTTTTAGTTCCCAAACTCCACCAGACCATCCACCAGCTTGCATTTTTGCTGACAGCTACTCTTACGGAGCATATATCTGCTCCTGCCTCCTTATTTCTTTCATCTGCAAAGAGGTTCTGAAAAACTATAGGTAATTTTTTTCCTCACTTGTAAAGGTTCTTCCACCTCCTGCATCCCTGTTAAAGTGCTCCAGACATGCCCTTGGGCCTTATTTGCATTGCTGTTTCCAGCCAGTGGGAAGCTGTGATGGCCATAGAGCTCCAACCTCAGTGTTCTCTCCTTATTTTGCAAAAGTCATTTTGTATTAAAGCTATCACATGGGGAGGAGTAGTAATGATTCTTCCCCCCTCTGGCTTTCTGCCCCCCTCGTGGGTGCTTTGACATTTAAGAGCAGAAGGGAATCTTTTCTGATCAACACCAACTGGTCTTGCCAGTCCTGTAAAGGAAAATGTGCTTTGGACCTTTCTTTGTCTCCTCCTCGTGTGGGTTTTCATGTACCTTTGCTAGGCTAACAGAAGGGTATCTTTTGAGCCCAGAGATTCCCTCTCTCCCTAGATATCTGTCAGCCAGCATCACTACAGAGGCCTATTTTTGGAGACATTTTTAACCATTGGGTTGTGGGGGGGGGGGGGGGGGGGTGCTAATGTTATGCTCATGAACTTTTAAAGATCAAATTTGTCTTTTCCTGCTTAGAGAAAGGGAAAAGGATTCTTGACCTTCTTGACCAGTTTGAAATGAGATCACTGGCAGGCAGGAGGAAGGTATCAAATGAGTGAACATTAGGATCAAGACAGACAGTGTGCTTTTTTTCTATTTTAAGTAAGATCAAGTGTAGTATATTTCAGTTGCAGCTGGAAGGTTACTTTGAATTGTTCTACTACACATAGGTTGTATATTTAAGTTATGCAAGGGTGCCTAGAGCATGCAAATAGGGACCTTTTTTAGCAATTCTATACATCCAAATACACAAATGATGTTAAATTAGCTAGATACAGTAGTCCCGCTCTGGGTAAGGTGTGCTGTTCAGCATCCTTCTATTATGATCTCTCCCCACAAAAGCCTGTGCTTGGTCAGGCACTATGCATTGCAAAGGTGCTGTGCCTTGTTCTGTAGCACTCCACATTTCTGAAAACTAGGCCACCTTTATTTAAGTGCTTACATAGAGATTGAGGTGCTTAACTTCTGATGCTCATATTTCAAAATCTGGTCCTAATGCCATAGGGTAGATCAGCAAAGACAAACGATTCAATGTCCCATCCTTTCTTCCAAAGGAAATCCTCATAGTGCACAATGTGAGCAGAATAAACCCTTTCCATTGATGTGAAATTTTTTGCGTGCACAGCATAATCAGAAAGAGCAATTACGATATCATAAATCCAATATGCCAAAATCCAAAACAGAGTCAGGGATTGTAATATAGCAATAATTAAATGCACAAAGTGATACTTCAATCAAACACTTTAAAAAAGGGAAGAAGGAGGATCCTGGGAACTACAGGCCAGTCAGCCTCACCTCAGTCCCTGGAAAAATCATGGAGCAGGTCCTCAAGGAATCAATTCTGAAGCACATAGAGGAGAGGAAAGTGATCAGGAACAGTCAGCATGGATTCACCAAGGGCAAGTCATGCCTGACTAATCTAATTGCCTTCTATGACGAGATAACTGGCTCTGTGGATGAGGGGAAAGCAGTGGACATGTTGTTCCTTGACTTTAGCAAAGCTTTTGACACGGTCTCCCACAGTATTCTTGCCAGCAAGTTAAAGAAGTATGGGCTGGATGAATGGACTATAAGGTGGATAGAAAGTTGGCTAGATTGTCGCGCTCAGCGGGTAGTAATCAATGGCTCCATGTCTAGTTGGAAGCCGGTATCAAGTGGAGTGCCCCAAGGGTCGGTCCTTGGGCCGGTTTTGTTCAATATCTTCATAAATGATCTGGAGGATGGTGTGGATTGCACCCTCAGCAAGTTTGCAGATGACACTAAACTGGGAGGAGAGGTAGATACGCTGGAGGGTAGGGATAGGATACAGAGGGCCCTAGACAAATTGGAGGATTGGGCCAAAAGAAATCTGATGAGGTTCAACAAGGACAAGTGCAGAGTCCTGCACTTAGGACGGAAGAACCCCATGCACCGCTACAGAATAGGGACCGAGCGGCTAGGAAGCAGTTCTGCAGAAAAGGACCTAGGGGTTACAGTGGATGAGAAGCTGGATATGAGTCAACAGTGTGCCCTTGTTGCCAAGAAGGCCAATGGCATTTTCTGATGTATATGTAGGGGCATTGCCAGCAGATAGAGGGACGTGATCGTTCCCCTCTATTCGACATTGGTGAGGCCTCATCTGGAGTACTGTGTCCAGTTTTGGGCCCCACACTACAAGAAGGATGTGGAAAAATTGGAAAGAGTCCAGCGGAGAGCAACAAAAATGATTAGGGGACTGGAACACATGACTTATGAGGAGAGGCTGAGGGAACTGGGATTGTTTAGTCTGCGGAAGAGAAGAATGAGGGGGGATTTGATAGCTGCTTTCAACTACCTGAAAGGGGGTTCCAAAGAGGATGGATCTAGACTGTTCTCAGTGGTAGCTGATGACAGAACAAGGAGTAATGGTCTCAAGTTGCAGTGGGGGAGGTTTAGGTTGGATATTAGGAAAAACTTTTTCACTAGGAGGGTGGTGAAACACTGGAATGCGTTACCTAGGGAGGTGGTGGAATCTCCTTCCTTAGATATTTTTAAGGCCAGGCTTGACAAAGCCCTGGCTGGGATGATTTAGTTGGGGATTGGTCCTGCTTTGAGCAGGGGGTTGGACTAGATGACCTTCTGAGTTCCCTTCCAACCCTGATATTCTATGATTCTGTGAAACACTAGAGTGTGCAGAAGAAACATCTTTTACCAGGAGTAGTCCTACCAGAATAAAGCAGAAAATAAAAATCCTAAGCCTAAAAAATTCAAAATTTCACAAGACTCTACTTACTCTAGAAGGCTGAAGATATTTACATAGTTAGTTTTAACACAATTTTCAGAAGTAGGTTTTGACATTGCCACCCTCCATTTCATTTAGTGTCAGTATCCTCAGATCTTCCATTCTAATCCATTCATTTGTGTCAGTTACATTAACAAACTCTTGTAGAGTGCCAGAACACTTACGCAGCATCTTTAAACTATGGATTATTGCTGTTTGAGACAGTTCTAGGTTTCATGGAGGAGAGAAAAGATGACCCCTCTCCACAGTCTTCCCTAGCTGTTCACCTGGGCTGCTGTATAGATAGGTCTTTCAGGGAAGAGGGATTTGAAAGGGGGGATTGTTCTACTGGCTGCCTGACTTTCTCCTGCCATGGTTACTGTTATCACCTCATCTCTGGCTTAATTAATATTGCTTCTCTCCAGTCTGCCTAAAATACTGCTGCTATTTTCCTCCTTGCTCATTTGATCTGACCATGTCACTACTCTTTCCGGATCCCTAAATTGTCAATGCTTTGCCCACTGAAGATTAGCCTGCTCATCTGCACTTGCAGGTCCTGCCCAGCTTTGCCTTCTCTACATCCTGGATATTGTTTCTTATTGCTTCCTTATCCCTTCACTCTGCCAGGGATTACCTCACTCTCCCATCTTTACACCATCATTCATGCTCTCTTTATGCATCTGAAGCAAGTTTTATATATCTGGAAATATGGAGGATGCCTACTGGTGGCACAGATAGTGTGTCATTCATAACTTCTCAGTGTAGATAAATGGAGCCTATACACTCCAAAAGCTTGCTCTAATGTTACTTTGTGTCAGTAATTTTGAAATCCAAGCTATGCTATATCAGGTTTCTGGATGTTTCTTTCAGTTAGAAGGAAATGAAATGCAAAATGAACACTTCCTTCTGAACTGTTAAATCTTACACCTGATCCACTACTTTGTTTGTGATCTGAAGAAGTCAGACTTCAGAGTAGGATGATGTTTGTTTGTTTGAGATGGGCTTTTTCATAAATCCCATTTCAGTGCTACAATTCTTTGCTGGCCATGTTTAATTTTAAAGATGCTTGTTTAGCTCCTAAATAATCAAAAGTATTCATAGTAGTAAATTCATCATACCCTATATTCGGTGTTCCAAAGAACTATGTTTGCCAAGTTTCAATTCTATTATGCATTATGCATCTAGATCCTTAATGATTTGCATTTTAAATAAATGAATTTAGCATTCAGGAAAAGTGTTAATTGACAGCCCAGAATACTGAAGCCCTTTATCCCAACAGCTATCACAATGGCTTCCCTTCCCTGCCCCACAAATGTTCCTTAACCATGGACTGGACTGACCAGGTGTAGAGCAGAGGGGCAGTAGTTCATTTTCCAGGACCCTCAGCTGGGATTGAAATCAGGGTAAATTGTTAAAATGGCTTTGTGACATAGACACATGCTTTCCAGGAACTCAGCTCACACTAATAGGGCCACCAAACAGTCTTCAGAATCTAATGACTTCAAGTTACAAGCAAAGGGGGCTGGATTTAAACGAGTTATCTTGATAAAGACTTCATCGCCCACAGCAAATCCCTTCAGGCCATCAGTCCTCCATAGTAGACTTGCTTTAATATTGCTGTTTTTCTCTGAAACATTTACAGTAGAACCTCAGAGTTATGAACACCAGAGTTACAAACTGACTGGTCAACCACACACCTCCAATGAAATGAGCTGTAGCTCACGAAAGCTTATGCTCAAATAAATTTGTTAGGCTCTAAGGTGCCACAAGTCCTCCTTTTCTTTTTGCAGATACAGACTAACATGGCTGCTACTCTGAAACCTGACACCTCATTTGGAACCAGAAGTACGCAATCAGGCAGCTCCAGAGACATCCCCTTCTCTCCCCCCCCACCACCCACCCCCAAGAAGCCAGTACGGTAGTGTGTTTAAAGTAAACTACTAAAAAATGGGAAAGTTAACAAAAATATTTTAAGGAAACTTTCTATACCTGTTTCATTTAAGTTAAAATGGTCAAAAGCAGCATTTAAATTCTGCATAGTAAAGTTTCAAAGCTGTATTAAATCAAAGTTCAGTTGTACGCTTTTGAAAGAACCACCATAATGTTTTGTTTGAGCATTTCAGAGTTACAAACAGCCTTCATTCCCAAAGTGTTCATACCTCTGAGGTTCTACGTATAGCATGCCCTACACTTGTCCTTTTGCAGATGAAGGAGTTTGAACCAACCCTTTTTATTGGCCATCTCTCTTTAGTGTGTGCTAGTGCCAAAACGGGACCAAACTAAAGTAAGGGGAACTCAGTTGTACAAGGGAGAGCCAAGGCCAAAGCGCTGTTTAAGGCTCTCATGGCACTTGAAGGTTGCCCCCCAGCCCCCCCCCAGCCCCCCCCACGGAGGCCTGGGACCCCACACAGCCACCCTGCCCGGGGGCTGCGTAGGGCACCATAATGGCTAGGGACGGCCCTGGGTTAGGGAAATCTGTCCCTATACAACATTGAGCTTATCACATCCAAAGGATCCTGCATGAGAGAAAGGGGCAGCTCCTGTCTTGTTTGTCACGACCATGTACAATCATTCATTTAGTGAGACATGACTGTCACTAGAAAGACAGGAACTCACATTTTCTTCCATTACACCCATGTAAAACGAGCAATTCCACTGAAGTGGATCGGGATTTATGCGGCGTACCTGAGTTCAGGAGCTGCCCCTGGAGCAGTGATCCGCAGGGCCATGGGAACGTGGTCCCAGTTCAGTCTCAGGACAGTCTTGGTAGAAGGTAAGTGAACTCTGCCACTAAATGGTACCGGCACAAACCTGGAAAGCCCTAGTGTACCAACCTGGATTGCTTCCCTAAAGTAAATGTTATTTATAAACCATCCCCAGCCTATACAACAGGAAACCGATTTAAAAACATTTCAAAGGATCCTATGGATTTAGGCCCCCAAATCACATTAAAACGCAATGGATTGTGGGTGCTTTCCTCCCTTAGGCTCAAATCCCGGCCTAAAAAGCCCGTCCACGTGTTTGTTTGTTTTTAAAGGGAGGGGGCTTGAGGAAAGAGGGGCAGGTAAGAAATAGGAGACAAGCAATGGCAAGATTATAACACCTGCCTTGTCTTCACCGGGAGTGTACCGTATGCACCGTGTGGTAGGAACACACCCTTTGCCAAGTGGCGACTCCCGGGCAACAGCGAGCGGGTGCAAGCAGATGGGGCTCTCCTGGGGTGGCGGTGGGAGAAGCGTAGGGGATGGTGGCTGGGGAGCAGGCTGCGGGAGGGAACCTGGCTCCTGCCCAGCAGTGTCCTTCCCTGTGTCTGATGTGTTCAGCCGCCTGCCTTTCTCCGGAGAGGTTTTATACTCTTACATTTAAAAAACCTCCATGGTCTTTCCTGAACTGGGGTTATCAGCCCCGGGGCTTTCGCAGCCCGCCTGCTTCAGGCGAGGTCATTTCTTCTGCCTCCCCACCGGGTGAACTGCGTCTCCCTTGGCCAGTCAGTCACTGCAGAGGACTGAGGGGCCGGATTTGGTCAGTCTGCCCCGGGTCTGGCTGCGCCAAGCTGGGTTGGCAGCTGGACACGGTTTCCTCTATCGTTATTTCTCGATGTACTCGCTGGGAGCGGAAAGCCCAGTTTCAGTTTAACAATTGCCATACGGAAGCCTTCAAATCCCTCCTCAGTGCCCTGGAGGATACAAACTTCCAGTTCCAGGGAAGCATCTTCACTTTCTGGTCTATGTGAATCCCTGCAGAGTTTCTCTGCTTGTAGGCTCCCGGCTCTAGTGCCTTGGTCGAGCTCGATCTCTGCCCGTCTCCAGCTGGCTAGAGGCACAGACTTGTGGGCTAGCTAGGAGTGATCGTTGATCGCTCCCTGCCCCTTTGGCTGAGCTAGATGATAAAATCCTGCTAACAGCAAGGCCCGAGGTGCCTTTCCCTGCACCACGCAGCGCCTGGGCTTCCCTCCCCTCTGAAAGCAGATGGGTGACGAACGCATTGATCATGCGGGGTGGGGGGGTATAAACCTGTCTTGGGGTGGCAGCGACCAACTCTTGTTTCAGTTCCTCGGCATTTAAACCGGTGCGGTCGATTCTCACCCGGAATGATGCTTCAGGGGAAGAAATCTCTAGCCTGGACGAGATGCTGTAGCCCCGTCAAGGCTAGCGAGAAGTGGGCTTGCTTGGTTTTTCGCTGCTTCATTATCTTAGATAACAGCCTGCCCCAAGCCGGCTGCCCTAGGACCTGGTCCAACTTCCATTGACATCAATGGAAAAATTCCCACTGACTGCAACAGGAGTTGGATCAGGTCCTAAATTTGCAATCCAGTCACCTTTCAGAGCGTTTATTCTCTCCGTCGCCCTACTCCCTTAGGGAAGTTTAATTTGATCTTCAATAGATCGTATTTGAACCCCTCCCCGCCAATTGCTTTGCAACAACAATTTAGTGAGAGATGGTCTCTTTGTCTGGGCAAAGTTTTAAACGTAATTTGAAAGAAACAATTGACCCGGACAGCTGTCTGGTTTCCAGGTGGCACTTGAAGGAGCTAAGCACAGTTACTCACACCCTAAACGTGTGCAATATGGATGCTTGCTTGTGAAGCATAACCGCTGTCATGTGAGCTGTCCTGACTATTTTCAATGTGTTTGTTTTTACCAGTTGTTCCCTGCCAGACTGTTGTCTGAAGAGTACAATTTGGAGTAGACTGTTAGGGTCAAAAGTCAGGTGGGAAGAGGAAGCTCCTTTGCTCGGAATCGCGGTAACATTTACACGAATAAGACCTCAGCGTGTTAAATAAAATGGTATCCAGTTTTCACACTTAAATGTGCTTGCTGCATTGCATTCTTCATTTCACCCGGTCTCTATTCTTTTACAGAATCACCTTGGTCAGTTACAGTTAGTGTCCTCAGATGTGAAGAATTTAGATCATTCCCCTTCCTAATTTCCTAGGGCTGAGATTATTAAGATAAACAAAAACATGGAAATATTTTCTCTCTGTTTCTTATATATAATGTTACAGTCGAGTTGCATAGTTCATATGGCGTGTCTGTACCTATCCTACCATACACAGATGTGAAGGAAATACTAAAACATTATGTATTGATATCAAATATTGAGAAGTGCTAAGTATTTTCCGTCGTTTGGCGACTTCACTGCTGCATTCTCAATAGTAACGTATCCCGTGCAGTGTTTGGTAACTGTGCAGGGTTTGAACTAACTCTGTTTGGATTTAAGGTTATTGGAAAGCAACTGGCTCATCGGGATTCCTTCCCTAATCAGAGGTGTTACCTCCTCCAATGTCTCTTGACATCATTTCATCCATCAGAGTTAAGAAAGAACGAAAGGCAGAACCCACCCAGTCTGTAAGCAACTCACACCAGCGCCTCAGATTTGCTCTGACTGCCGAAGAGCTGCATCAGGGCAAGGAAGAAGGATGAGAGCGGAATTGATCTTGTTGCCCCCCTTGAGGATGTGATTCTGGACAAATTGAGCAGACTCCGGAGTTCTGCACAGACACATCACAGAGCGTATCAGTAAATCTGACCCCTGGCAACCGTGACATGGGAATGGTGAGACTCTTGATCCAGTGAGGAGAGAAGCCCTCAAGGTGCATTTGCCTCTGTGTCAGCAGTTTTTGTTCCATGGGATTTCCTCCGCCCTTCGCATTAGAACTGATGAGGAGTGAAGTGTTTCTAATATGAACTTTCGCTTTGGGATCTGGTTTGCGGTTCCACTGATCTTGTTCTGGGAAACCCCAGAAGTCACTTCTTCGTGGTGGTAAGTTCTGCAATTACAAGGGTTTATTTGCTCTTGGGTAAGGTGGGATAAAATTAATGGTAAACTAGAAGAATTGAACCCTTCCCCCCTTTAATGATCACACAAAAATTTATCGCCGCCGGCTGTTCAGATACAAAAACTCCAATGCTAAATCAATCCGAATTATCCTACGTCTTCTCTCAACTTCTCTTTTCCTTCCCAGCTCCCACTCCTCCGTCCCCATCCTTAACAATTAAACGTTTGTCTTACTACATGTCTAAGGAGGACTTTTTGATTTGAGGACTGATCAGAGCTTTTAGCATGGACAGTAACAGCAGAGTCAGCTGGAGGTTGATTAAAATACGCCCCGCAGAGCTCCTATCATCAACTATATATAGAATCCATGTAAGAATTGGCAGAAGGAAATGTATGAAGATATTGCTTATGGTATGCAACAAGTTTTTGCATCGTTTCAGGTTTAAGGATATATCTGATTAATTCTCCTTGATTGAATATCCTTGCTCTTTTATTTACTTATTTTGCATGTAAAATGACAGCTGAAAATAAGCTTGTCAGAAAATCTCTGGGGTAACAACACACTGGCCAAATGAATCGATGAAAGTAAGAGGCATGGTGCAGTTTGTACTAGGGCAAAGTTGCATACGTGTGTGTGACACACGTTTGTTTACTGCCTTCCCTCCATGTTCATTCCGTTACATGAATCGTCAGAATAGTCTAGAGCAGAATTTTGTTCAGACCCTCGATTCCCTCCAGCCCCTCCTCCAGGAGAAAAAAAAAGCTTCTCATCGCTGAACTAAAACCTCCAAATGAATAGTGGGGAAGCCTACAGGGACCACAGATCCTAGTTCAAAAGATATTTGAGCTGGTTGTGATACTTCTAAGCGAGCTGCAAAACACAGGGCTAATTAAGGGGGAGCCTAAATCAGAGATTTGCTTCAGAAAATGGGGTCTTAAAACAAAACAGACAAACCTCACTGAGGAAGATGAGTTAAACTTCCCCTTGTAAACACAGTCACCAGGGAGTGCATTTAACGTTGACACGGCTGACACTGGATCAAAGGTTGATTTATCAGACTGGCCATTTTTCAATACAATTGCTATTTCTGTTCCATAGGTGCATAAACATTATTCATTGCAAGGACTTTTTGTCACGTTGTCTTTTACCTGTTACCGAAAATCTATATATTTTTTTGCAAATAACAGCTTTAACGATTTGATGATCATATAAATTAATGAAAACACAGAAAAAAGACATTTGCTCCTGTTTGATCGCTTGAAAAGACAGCCATGGCGGTTTGGGTTTTATAAAAGGTACCTTTCTAAACATTTCAGGGCTAATAGCGAACATCTGGATACAGATGATGATGTAATTTAAGAACAAAAATGACAAAAACCAAAGTAAGGCGCTATAAAGGAGTTTTTGGTTCTTCCCAAGGCTCGGTAGGAATTACACAGCAGGCAAACGATTTTGAAAGGATTTCTACCAAAAAAGCAAATGCGGCTGTCAATTAGACTCTACATTAAACGGGCTCCGGAAGAGAGGCTGATCAGAATGTAGGCCCAGCAAGAGCCGACTTAGCCAGCCGCTCTGCGGCCTTTGCTCCTTGGAGGAGAATAAGAGGAAGGCGGAGGGATCCCAACAGAGCACTGAAAGCCGCATGGGCTCCTGGCAAACAGCCAGGCAGAAGGGCCCGTATCCCTGTACCAGTCCCACTCTGCTCTCCCTGATAGCTCAGCCCCGCTCTGCAGTCAGTGCCCTCCCCAGTAACTCCCCATTGCCAGCCAGGGTCTCTCCAACAGTTCCCCATTCAGTGCCCTTCCCAGTAGCTCCCCACTCCCAGGAACTGCCCATCTCCAGTCAGTGCCCTCCTCGTAGCTCATCCTCCCCCTCTGCAGTAGCTCCCCCCGGTCCGTGCCTCCCCCTCCCCCCCCAGCTGAGCCTGTCCCCACACGCACCGTCGCTCGCCCGCGGGCCCCACTCCTCGCCCCCGCTGCCTGTGCGCCTTTGCTCCCCGCAGGTACATGGGGGCGGTGGGCTCGTCGCGGGTGATGTGTGACAACGTGCCGGGCTTGGTGAGCCGGCAGCGGCAGCTGTGCCAGCGGCACCCCGAGGCCATGCGCTCCATCGGGCTGGGCGTGGCGGAGTGGACGGCGGAGTGTCAGCACCAGTTCCGCCAGCACCGCTGGAACTGCAACACCCTGCACCGGGACCGGAGCCTCTTCGGCAGGGTCCTGCTGCGCAGTAAGTACCCGGCCACACGGGGCGCTGCGGCCCGCAGACCCGGCCACGGCTCCCCTGCGCGCGGCCTGCCCGCCGGCGCCGCCGGCTCGGTCTGCTGGGGGACCCGTGAGGCGCCCCCGCCTGGGGCATGCGCGAGTCACCACTCGGGGAGCAGGCGGGATCCCTGTCCCCTGCGGGGTGGGGGGGCGGAGCAGGCGGGATCCCTGTCCCCTGTGGGGGGAAGAGCAGGTGGGATCCCTGTTCCCTGTGGGGGGTGGGGGGAAGAGTGGGCGGTATCCCTGTCCCCGGCAGCGGGGAGCAGGAGGGATCCTTGACCCTGGAAGAGGCAGACCAGGCGGGATCCCTGTCCCTGGGGGGGAGGCGGGGAAGGAGGAGGGATCCCTGCCCCTGGCGGACAGTTGAATTGCACACAACACACGGGAGCTCACACGATCTATGTGCCAGCACGTGCAGAGAAAGTCGGAGACGCCGCCGCAGCAGCCCATGTGCCCTAAGGGGCTCCACCCAGAACGGGAGACTAGTCTGTCCTCAGCGTGCTCCGGTCACTCATTAGTGGAGAGACCTGAGGCAGCATGACACCGACACACGTGCCCTTCGGAGAGCTGGCTGCAGCCTAGCTGTCCCTGTGTGTGTTGATGTGTCTGACATCTGTTCCCCCCGGCCACCCAACCCTTCCCCTAGAGCCAGTACTGGGTTTACGATGGCGCCGTGCCCATGCTCAGAAGGGGCCCCGGCCTGCTCCCCTTGCACTGCGCCTGGAGACCCCGGCAGCTCAACCCTCACGCCATCCCTGCCCACCCCTTGCTTCTCTCAGCCTGCTGGCCAGCCAGCCAAGGGCTCCTCTCTGCCCCCTGGCCAGACCCCAGCGCACCTCCAACTCCGGGCAGTCTCTGCTTCCCACCACCTGTGGGGCCTGGGCTGTCTCCCCCGAGCTGCGCCCTCTGGGTCTGGCGCAGAAGCCTGGTCAATCTGCGCCACTTGTGGGGAGGTGGGCAGTCCAGTGCGGGGGTGCTTCGCTGGGCCCCGCCAGGCAAGTGGGTGCTGACGAGGGAGCCTGGCTGGGGCAGGCCCTGGCCTGGCTGATCTTGCCACTCCTGAGGGGCCAGAATAATTCCCTGCCCAAGACCGGACCTGGCTGCACTGCTGGCCATAGGGAGTTGGGGGCCCAGGGTTGGGTGAGAGAGCTGTGTGGTACAGCATGGGCCTGCCCCAGGGAAAGGGGCACGCTGGCAGCACTGGGCTGGGTGGTTACCCCATTACCACTGGCCAGCCGCTCGCTCCAGGGACTGACCCCCTTGCACCATGCTCCATTGCCCTCAGGGGGGCCCACAAATATGTTTGGCGGTGAGCCCACAAAAGGTTAATCCGGCCTTGCTTAAAGCCAGGAAGCCTGATCTGCTGTTCCCCTCTGACGCTTAGCAGAGTGTGTTGCACTAATGCTACCATGTAATCATCCGGCCCCTGGGATGGGAGGCGGCCAAAAGTACAGCACAGCGTCTCTAGGCTTCCCTGGGGGCGTGATCATCCCACCATTACCCTCCCCAAGAGTTAATTCATTGTGATTATAAATGTGTCCTGGGAGTACTTCTGAACGCGCTGAAAGCACTAAACGCTCCCTGGCTCCACCTAGAGCTCAGCGGGCCACTTAAACATTGTCACCAGCGAATCAGCCTCACGTGCTTTTTGTCTTCAGAAAAGCTTTACCCGTAACCTTGGTGACGGCTGCTTGGAGTTGTTAGCTACATTTCCCACAGCCCGCAAACCATTAAGTGCCTTACAAAGTGTTGTTAAAACTGACCATGTTTGAAACATGAGAGTAGCGCCTGTGAAATGTTTCTCGATTTATTTCTTTAAAACAATAGTTGTTTGAAATCTTTGGATCATAAATCAGAAAAAAAATAATTAAGTCAATTTATGATAACCCACGAATAATGGAATTGACATGGGGATTCATTAATTATATACTTTGGCACAGCTCCTCAGGTGGTGCATATTGTCACAACTCCATTGATTTTAATGCAGCTGTGATAATGTACATCAGCTGAGAATCTGCCCTTTTAAGTTAATTCTTAGCACTATTTTAAGCTTTGTCGTGGTTATATAATTTCAGGGGATAATATTGTATTGTTCTGTGTCAGGCAAAGAATCAGTCAGTAGGTAAGAAGCCTTGCTTTGTAGGTGCATACAATTGTTGGGTAACAAGTAAGATTAAATTTATGTAACCATATTATTATAAAATGTTGTTAGTCAACAAATATTTCTTCCAAGACAAATATACCAAAGCATGAAGAGTAGATGGCCTGTAAACCAGTCTCATGTATATATAACTCACTATCCTAGAGCACTACACTTTGGCAAAACAAATGCGTACTATATTAAACTTGCGTCTTCCCTTTTGTAAGTAACTCAAATTTAGCTGCCAATTTCCTTTGTAAAAATGCTTAACTTCAAAACACAAGTGTGAAAGAGGACAATTAGAACCAAATTCTGCTGTTCTACTCACTTATGGCTATGATGATTAGGATGCACATGCGGGTGTGTATGAAAGTACTGAATATCATCTGTTGATGACAGGTCGGTGTAAGTAGAAACTGGAGTTAATATCATTCCTGTTTAGTTAATATTAGAATTTTAGAATAGTAAAATTTAGTTAATATAATCACTGTTAACTCATGCAATTAACTAAAAATATTAATCACAGTTTTAATTGCACTGTTAAACAATAGAATACCAATTGAAATTTATTAAATATTTTGGATGTTTTCTACATTGTCAAATATATTGATTTAAATTACAACAGAGAATATAAAGTGTGCAGTGCTCACATTATATTATTATTTTTGATTACAAATATTTGCACTATAAAAATGATAAACAAAATAAATAGTATTTTGCCATTCACCTCATAGAAATACTGTAGTGCAATCTCTTTATTGTGAAAGTGTAATTTATAAAAGATTTTTGGTGACATAACTGCACTCAAAAACAAAACAAAACTTGTATGTAAAACTTTAGAGCCTACAAGTCCACTTAGTCCTACTTCTTGTTCAATCAATCGCTAAGACAAACAAGTTTGTTTACATTTATGGGAGATAATGCTACCTGCTTCTTATTTACAGTGTCACCTGAAAGTGAGAACAGGCATTCGCATAGCACTTTTGTAGCCTGCATTGCAAGGTATTTATGTTCCAGATATGCTGAACATTCATATGCCCGTTTGTTCTTTGGTCACTATTCCAGAGGACATACTTCCATGTTGATGAGTTGTTTAAAAAAAAATTCATTGATTAAATTTGTGACTAAACTCCTTCGGGGAGAGTTGTATGTCTCCTGCTGTTTTGTCTGTGTTTTACCCACATTCTGCCATAATTTCATGTTATAGCATTCTCAGATGATGACCCAGCATGTTATTTGTTTTAAGAACACTTTAACTGCAGATTTAACAAAATGCAAAGAAGGTACCAGTGTGAGATTTTTAAAGCTAGCTATAGCACTTGACCCAAGGTTTAAGAATCTGAAGTGCCTTCCAAAATCTTAGAGGGACGAGGTGTGGAGCATGTTTTCGGAAGTCTTAAAAGAACAACACTCCAATGCAGAAACTACAGAACTGGAACCACCAAAAAAGAAAATCAACCTTCTGCTGGTGGCATCTGACTCAGACGATGAAAATGAACATGTCAGTCTGCACTGCTTTGGATCGTTATCGAGCAGAACCCATCATCAGCATGGATGCATGTCCTCTGGAATGGTGGTTGAAGCATGAAGGGACATATGAATCTTTAGCGCATCTGGCACGTAAATATCTTGCAACACTGGCTACAACAGTGTCATGCAAACGCCTGTTCTCACTTTCAGGTGACATTGTAAAGAAGTGGGCAGTATCATCTTAAGCACATGTAAACAAAATTGTTTTTCTGAGCGACTGGCTGAACAAGAAGTAGGACTGGGTGGACCTGTAGGCTCTAAAGTTTTACATTGTTTTATTTTTGAACGCAGTTTTTTTGTGTGCATAATTCTACATTTGCAAGTTCAACTTTCATGATAAAGAGATTTGCACTACAGTATTTGTATTAAGTGAATTGAAAAATACTATTTTCTTTTTACAGTGCAAATATTTATAATAAAAATAAATATAAAGTGAGAACTGTGCACTTTGTATTCTGTGTTGAAATTGAAATCAATATATTTGAAAATATGGAAAACATACAAAATATTTAAATAAATGGTATTCTATTATTTAACAGTGCGATTAATCGTGATTAATTTTTTTAATTGCTTGACAGCCCTAGTTAATACTTGTTTTTAAAATGTTTCCTCACTGTCTGTCTTATTTGTTTAAAAATTCCCTGGGATAAGCCCAAACACAAACATTTCTTCAGAGCATTTTGAGCAGTGGTTTTCAACCCAGGTGCTGCTTGTGGCCCAACTGGCATGCAGCTGCGGCCCATGTGACATCCTCATGGCCATAGAGGTAGGTGTTTGTGGGAGGGGGGGGGTCCACATAACACATAGAGCGCTGCATATGCGACCAACAATGGTAAATAGGTTGAGAACCACTGATTTAGAGTCTGGTCCTGTAGTCTTTGGGCAAAATTTCCATTGACTTTAGAGGAAGTTTTGCTTGAGTAAGAAATTATATGTGGGATGAATGGCTTTGTTTGTGCTTATTGCTATGGGCAAGAAAAGCAGCCAGTGCTCCTCTGCCACCCTCTTTGGCCAGTAAATCTGCAGAAGCACTGAGCACATGGTGATCCCAACAACTAATTGACACCCTACTACCCTCCAACAGCTCCATTATGGATCAGCTTGTTTAGAGATGACAGGAAGACCACCTTCAGAGCACAGACATGGCTGCTTTACCTGTGCTTCCCCCCACACTGCACAACCCCACCATGGTGCATAATGACCAATCTAGGCTACAAGTACAACTGGGGCTTTGTAGCCACTTTGCGACTCTCTCATCTGATCTAGTCATTGCAAACATCCCAACCGGAGCTTTTTTCCTCAGACAGACAGGTGTCCACCGAATTTGTTGTGTCTGCATTTCCCATGTTGCCTAAGTGTGTTTGGGTCTGTGCATTCTGGGAAAACCTAAGCAGCCATCCCAGACTGCCTCTGCAGGAGATACAATGCAAACTGAGTGGCACCAGCACCAAGTGGAGCAATGCACCTTGGGATTTCTGCTATCACACAGAGCGTTGGGAAGGAGGCCTGGTCAAACTGGTGACATAGGCAAAGGCAGCATTGAGTATTCTCTCAGGTGCTTGGCTGGCTGGTTCATGCTCTCATGCTCAGCTTCTAAGTGATCGCTGTGTGTACGGTTGAGAAGGAATTTCCCCCCAGGTCAGATTGGCAATGACTTTGAACTGGGTTCATTTCCCACTATAGCATGTGGGTGTGGGTTACTTGCCAAGGCTATCTAAGTATATCTCACTTAATCATTTCCCTGCCATTGCAGGGGCATCAGGCACTGGTGCATCTCGATCTCTCCCATTCTCTGCATGTGGAACGTAATAGGCTAGTCTCCTGTGGGTTGTAATATTATAATTTTAAGTTTGCTTGTTGGGTTTAGGGTGCGGATGCTGGGTGGTGTTGGTGGCCCGTGATTTATGGGAGGTCAGCCTAAATGATCTGCGATTCCCTTCTGGCCTTAAACTCTCTGATTCACATTACACCAATCTGTCTCTGGTAACGGAGATACGTGGTTGCTAACATGGTATTATCCACAGGTAGCATGGTTACAAATCATGTTTACTACCTGTCCTGGTTTTCCTGGGATTGTCCCTCATTTTAGGTAGCTGTCCCAGGAAATCTGCAAGTCTTCTGGGACATTAAAAGTCCTGATATTTTTTTTGGTCAGTCACCCCCACCCCCCCGTTGGCTCCCGCAGCCCTAGTGGGTGTAGTGGGAGGAGCCATGGGCAGCAGTTCCTGCTCAGAGGGAGCTCTACCTCTGGTGCGTCTGAGAGCCATGGGGACAGGGCAGCTTGGGAGCAGTGAGCAGGACAGGGGGAGCTTGGGGCTGGCAGCACCCAGTCATTGCTGTTTAGGTACTGGCTGTGGGGACAGGAGAGAGGTGGATCCAGCCAACGCTGCATCCTGTTTGGCCAGGTTGATGCCTGGGGCAGCCCTGGGATCTGATGCCCTCCCCCAGGGGTAGGATGAGGAGACAGTGCCCTGGGTGGGGAGGAAGGCAGTACTCAGGGATGTGTGTGGTGTGGTATGTGGGAGCAGACAGATGTTCTTGATTTATGGTTGTCACTTCTGAGGTACAGAAAACATGTATAGTGTCAGCCAGTGTCACTAACTGCTTGCAAAGTGAGGTGAAGTTGTGTAGATATGTCTATGTGGCACACAGGGCCTTTTATTTGTTACAAGAGATGTCTGTGTATGTTAGACCTGGTCTGGAATTTTTCAACAGAAAATAAAGTTTCTGCAAAATTGAAGTTTTCCAGTGGAAGACTTTAATTTTTTTCCGTCAGGAAAATCAGAATGAAATACTGTATTTCACATTGGCTTGACCCAAATTGGAATATTTCATTCTGTTGAACTGACCTGAAACATTTTTGTTTTGAATCAGTTCAATAAAATATTAAACTGCTACTGCCTCTTGGGAGTTGTAGTTCTGGCCCCCATTCTTTCCTATGGGCTGGGCTCCCAGGAGGAATACATACATCTCTCAGAATGTAACATGGATTCCCATCTGCCCAAGCTGCATGATGCATCATGGGAGTCAAAAACTCTTCTGAGTCTGGCCAGCAAGGGAGAATGGGGGCATCAGGCTCCTAAACAACAGCTCCTCCCAGGAAGCAATGGGTGACAATAGGAAAATGCAATTTAATGTTGAGATAACTCAAAATCAAATAGTTCTGGTCAGTTCAACAAACCCAAATGAAACATTTCAACAGTTGTGAATCAAAATTTGTCAGAAATGCTATTGTGTTAGTACAGGAGTGTGAGGAGCCAAGTTAGTTAACATTATCTTTATCATTACTTTGTGGTCACAGCAGAGACCAAGTCCTGTTCAGCACTGTGGTACAATGCAGCCCACATCTGGCTGAGCCTTCTAGGTGCTACTGGAATATAAATGTTAAATATTAGTAAGTCAAGTCAGTGAATCGTGGTTGAACCTTGTTCCCCTAGGGTTTATTCATGAGGGGATGACACAATTCAGAATTTTTCTGGTCTACACCTATTACAAAGTCATGGTCAGCATAGTGATGGCTAATTTGACTCTTTGAAGTCAAATTAACATACTTTAACGTGATAAAAGTTTGTAGTGAAGACAAGCCCTCAAGTGATAGATTCCTCTTTATTCCTAGGGGTTTAGCCAGTGCATGAAGTGCACTTCTCACCTTCCTGCACTAGCTTTAACATAGTCTTAAAGACTGCACTTTTCAACACAAACTTACTTTTCTGAATGTCTCTTTTGCGAACAGTGTCACTTGTACAACTCATAATCCTTTGTTGTCCATTGGCTGTTTTGAGTTGCTTTTCAAAACAGTCATTTGATAATTGTTTTTTCCCTCTGGAGAACACTTTACTGCTTAATACAAATATTCAAATTTATTTCAAGTAGACTGCACGGTAGTTTTTTAAAGAGCTGAGGTAAGTGTAATTTAATATGATGTAGATATGGTTTCCTGATTTTTTTTAATAGGACTGGCAGAAGTCATTTTCAGCCCACTGTTACAAAATTGTAACTGAAATGAGCAAACTTTAAATCTGAAATGAACAAAAGCTTCAATGCTATACAATATTTTGCTCTTCCAGTTAGTATTGACATACAGCGTGCTTTAAAAAGTATCCGGCTTCTTGATATCACCAAGCTGTTTCATGTTTTCTGACTGGAGAGCTCAGTTTTTCTTCAAGTTGTTCATATACTTGTTGTGGCAACCATTAATAAGTACACATACTAATAATGAAATACAGCACTGTTTGAAAGCAAAAGTGTATTAAGACCCTAAAGAGTTTTCTATCTAGCACAGCTGTGTATTATGAGTTACTACTTATTATTAAAATAATTTTATGTAGGTATTGCACTGAAATATGTACCTTTTTACCTTATGAGAGGGCATTGTCTGTAGTGTAATAAAGTATTGTATCTGAAAATAGACAGAACTGTATGAGTACTTGGCATGTGGAAGTGCAATTATAGGGCCAAATCCTACTCAATCACACAAGTAGTCCTATTGACTTCTTCAGTGGTTCTTAGGGCTTGGCTACACTTACATTTTATAGTGCTCTAACTTGCTGGCTCAGGGGTGTGAAAAATCACCCCCCTGAGGGCAGCAAGTCCGAGCGCTTTAAAGCGCTGTGCTCCCAGCGCTCGGAGCTAATCCCCTCATGGAGGTGGATTACCAGGAGTGCTGGGAGACCTATCTCCCAGCGCTTCCGCACGACCACACTCGCACTTCAAAGCGCTGTTGCGGGAGAGCTCCCGCAGCAGCGCTTTGAAGTTTCCAGTGTAGCCATGCCCTTATTTGCATGAATAAAGTGAACAGGTTTGGCATCTAGGTAGCAAGCTTGTTTTCTTGCAGTACAACCAAAGATTTTCTAAATTCACTAAAACAGCTGTCCTAAATTTATATATGTACAATACAACTGATCTATGAAAGTATATTAATAAATACTAGAAACAAACTTGTAATGTATCCCAATCCAAGACTTCTGTTGATGAGCTTTTACTAGAGAGGGGGCCAAATTCAAGCCATATGTAATTCTCTAATGAAATTACACCAGGTGTGAATTCAACCCAATTTCTCTTTTGTACACTGTGAAGTGCAGCATAAATGGATCTTAACCATTAAAATTATCTGGAACTTAATATCTCAACCATCTTAAGGCCAGACTTCTTGTTTCAGGTAGCCGGGAGTCTGCCTTTGTGTATGCCATCTCCTCTGCTGGAGTTGTATTTGCTATCACAAGGGCATGTAGTCAAGGAGAATTAAAATCATGCTCCTGTGATCCTAAGAAGAAAGGGTCTGCCAAGGACAACAAGGGCCACTTTGATTGGGGTGGTTGCAGCGATAATGTTGACTATGGTGTCAAATTTGCCAGAGCATTTGTGGATGCCAAAGAAAGGAAGGGAAAAGATGCCAGAGCACTGATGAACCTTCACAACAACAGAGCTGGAAGAAAGGTGGGTTTGATATGTCTTACTTACTGCAACTTATCTTCTCTAAATGACCTAAAATTCCTTCATCTAGTTATAAAAAATGGAAACATCATTCTGGGAGCACTATCCTTTGAGACTCATTAACATATGTCAGCAATGCATTTGGGATGAAATTCACTCTGTGCAGAGGGCCAGTGTAAGATCTACGGCACCACTTACATGCTCACCTAAGGCCACAATCCTGAGAAGGTTTACACACATACTTAATTTTATGTACAGTGAGTAGTTATCCCATTGAAATCAATGAAATTATTCATGTCAGGAGATCAGACTAGATGGTCTGGTGGTCCCTACAGGCCTTAAATTCTATGACAGGGTTTCCACCCAAGCACGAAGACAACCATGTGCCAATCTGTGCTAAGCACTTGTATAAGTCTTTGCAGGATCAGAGTGTAAGTGAGAGTTTAATTGGTGCCTAGACCTTGCACATAGGTGAATTCTAACCTGGGTGAATAAAGAAGGGAAACCTTTAAATACACTTGAAGACAACAGCAAAGGATTGGTTTGGCCCAACAAATCCTTCTATCCCAACAATGAAATAAAATAGCGTAATTCACATCTACATGGAGACAATAAACATGCAAACAGAAATGATCAGAGGGGGTGAAATATACCTACTTCACTCATCTAAAAAATGCAAATATTAAAAAATAAATAGAAACAAATTGCACTTGTTTAGCCCAAAGGCTCTGACCCAACCTTTATCCGAACAGTGTATTAAAATAATATCCTTGGAACTTCCAAAATAGTCTTATTTTTGTTAATAAATGGCAATAAACTGCTAGGCATGTTGCCTACTGCTTGTGCAGTGAGTTGGAAAATACACTCACCTTTTGCCTTGGCATTTATAGAATACATATAAATGAGTATGGTCCATGTGACTGGAGTGTATTGATTAATTATTCAGAGGACAGGAAAATCATTATATGCACAGCATCTGAAAAATTGTCCTATAGCCCCACCAGAATCTGTACTTTCACCGAAGAGAAGATTTACTCGTTAAAAATGAAGAATTTTGATGACTTTGTTCATGAATCTCTGTTCTTTTTCCATGCACATTAAATAGGAAGAATATTTTTCATATTTTGTGTGATTGTTTTAAAAAAAAAATCCCCTAAAATGGATATGAAGTCCTTTTACATTAACCATCCACCATAAGAAAAATGTGTCCCCTTTTAACCCTTGATTTGGTTAATTCTGGTGAATCTACAATGGTCCTCCATGTTAGATTGTTTGTTTGTCTGTTTTTTGTTTTCTAACAGCCTCTCTCCCCCTACTTTCAAATGGTTGTCGACAACACATGGTTTAGCCAGATGAGATTATCCAATCCAATGAAGTGTCAGAATGGCCAGTCAAAGAGGGCTATCTCAACTGGCTTTATAGTGTAAGGGACTGACTGCAAGTGGCTGTTGTGTATATGAGACAGCTCCTGATTTTATAAGGGTGAAAGCTCCTTGGCTGGGAGTATCTGCTGTCCATGCAATGTTTCAGGATCTCTAACTGCTAAAAAAAAAAAAAATAAACAAACTATTAACATTGATCTAGAAAGGTACCATCACATCTGGTAAGTGAATAGGTTGGGGGCATAAGATCAATGAAGAGACTTCAGCAAATGTTTTAAGTTTTAAACTAGCCAAGAAACAAAAGTTATAAAGCAAATCCCTGTATGCTTTAGAACCTGATTTTTAGAAGGGGGTTCCCGTTTTGTACCCACAGTTTAGTGGTTTAAATTTAGTTAGAACATGATGTCCTTTAGATGTCTCATTACCTGAGTGTATCAACAAATCTGGCAGTTACAGGTCTAGATGGAATGAATTGTGTCCAGTTATTTTTCCTCTACAAAATGAAAGGCCAAATTGTGATGAGAGGCCCTTTCAAAACTAGGCCCTTACATTTGAGTAAATCAGAACATCCCATATGCACCAAATGAATGGCTATATTGTATATCATTATCTGAGCATCACTTAAGAAAAAACCCTCCTATATCTTAATGGGCGGCTTTTGATGTCTGAGGCCTCAGTTCAGCAAGGTACTTAAACATGTGCCTAACTTTAAGTACTGAGAAGTCTCATTAATTTCTACTCACATGCTTAAAGTTAGACATGTGCTTAAATTCCTTGCTGAATTGGGGCCTTATTTTAATACTAAGTTCATCACTCCAGATAGGACTGTGAGAATGTCAGTGACTGATTTGAACCAGAGTGATCTAATTGTTTACCAGTCACAGAAGGAAACCAAGATGCTGGTCTCTTACTCAGGGTATGTAATGTATCGTAGCTTCTTTAGAAAGCTCTGGGCTGGAAAAGGCCATTCCAGTTAACTCCAGCTCCAGTAATAGGGCTTTTTTTTCTTTTCAGACTCTAACACAGATTGTAAAGTGCATGCATTTCATGAATCCTGAGAATAGACTTCCAGAGATGTAATTGTCATAGATCAAAGGTCTATGTACTATGACTTATCACATAATTAATAAATTAACCCGTTATTTGTTCAGTAACATCCATACAAATATGTTAAAAGCCTGACCTGAAGCTGAGACTGCTTTAACACTATCCAATCATTATATGAATGATGACGATGAAGGCCTCAAGTGCAAGGCAATAAAATTCTTATAAACCTTTCTAAAAAAATGGTAAAAATAAGAGTTATACATATATTTTGCTTTCAGATGCCACGTAGATGAAAATGACTAGCTCACATCGGATACCCTAGTCTGATGACATAACACACTTTATGTTGTCTGTGTAAAATAAAATTACTAAGAAACCAGGTTAATTTCTAAGCCACATCTAAGAAACTCTTTGTAGATCTGGATAGGCACTCAGATACCATGGATAGATCTGGATGAGAAATGGAAAAATTACTGTAAAAATGTTTATATTGGATTTTGACCTGCTTTCCACTGAAATTTTGATGAAAAGATTAGTTGAAATTGTGAATTTCACAATTTTTTGATCAATTTTAACCACGGTGAAGGAGCTCTTGGCAATGGGCAACCTCATAAAAAGTGAGATTGACAGGTCTGGTATGGTGTTACCTCAAGCTGAATGACAACACAGTAAACCTGATAGCATTTCTGAGGGGGCAAATTCTGCCTTCAGTTATGCATGTGCATTCCCATTGACTTCCAGACGTTTGTGTTCTGTCACTAGAACTTAATTTCTGTCCCAGATATCAGTGGATCTGGTAAGGAGGGAAATGATTTCTCAGTAGCGTTGCCTGGATCTTCAGGGAGACTGAAAATAGAGGGAGAGGAGAAAACACCAGTCCTGAAGATTGTTGGTATAACTGAGTAAATTAAGGTTTCAGAGTAACAGCCGTGTTAGTCTGTATTCTCAAAAAGAAAAGGAGTACTTGTGGCACCTTAGAGACTAACCAATTTATTTGAGCATTTGATGCTTTTCTTTTTGAGTAAACTAAGCAGACTGTCCTAACCTTGTGAGGATGACTCACTGCTGCCAGTGGGTGTCACCACAGACCATGATTACAGGAGCCATTACAAAGCTGAAACTGCAGGATCAATGGGAGGGGAGTGAAAAACATAAATTAAAATGTAGCCTGTTTTACCTGTTTATATTTCACTGGCTTTTTTGGCAGGCTGTGAAGCGGTTTTTGAAACAGGAGTGCAAATGTCATGGTGTGAGTGGATCATGTACTCTGAGAACCTGCTGGCTGGCCATGGCAGACTTTAGGAAAACAGGAGATTATCTATGGAGGAAATACAATGGAGCGATTCAGGTGGTCATGAATCAAGATGGCACTGGTTTCACCGTGGCTAACAAGAGATTTAAGAAGCCCACCAAGAATGACCTGGTATACTTTGAGAGCTCGCCAGACTACTGTATCAGAGACAGGGATGTAGGTAAGCTTGAGTTACCACACATACATGGTTTGATTTCAGACTTTTATTCCTTGAAGGTAAAAAATGACAATCAGTATTGGATTTACATATATTTCCCTCACTCTTTCCATCACTCTTTATAACCTAAAGTAAGAAGGACAACTCAGTACAAAGAGTGAGAGATAATACAGCTTCTCTGTGAGCAAAACCTGGCCTTCTCTAAACTGAAGAGAACCAATTGTACCAATATTGTACATACATTGGGGGGTTTGTGGCAATGAGAACAGTAGTTTCTAGTTAGCTTTTCAATGAGACAGTCATATAGTTCCCCAAATTGGACTTCAACTAGCGTTCAATCAATAAGATGACACTACATGATTCACTAATGCTATTATAGTCCCAAGAATGGAGCAGGATCTACAGTTGCATGTATTACCTTTTTCCCTCGTAAGCAATATCAGTGATTCTTAAGCATTTTGGGTGCTGTCTTCATGTATTACACACCTTCTCATATTCAACTGCATTCTAATCTGCAGGAGGGTTGGGCTCCAAAACCCATGGTGACGATTACCAGACGGAGGGGCTTGAAGTAGTCTCAGTTTCACTGTGAGCTAGAGATTGCACAACTGAACAAGAGACAGGCATTGGTTGTGAGCAGTAGCATTGCTATAGTTAATGGTGAGGCCAGCTTACTGTTTAACAGCCAGTTTTTCTAAGTGCTCTAAAATCCATAGGCTTACTTGGGTTCTCTCAAAATTGCTAGGCATTATGGGGAGCAGGAATAGTGCTCCATATCTAAGACCACCTGAGCAAGGCAATCTTGAGATACAACCTCCCCGCGCAAAAAAATTCAAGTGAAGTCAACATTTTACAATTATTGCAAAGTTTGGGCAGCCCAGAAGCTCAAATGAGAGCTCCTATCCTCCCAAAACAGATATCACCCACACACGATTGAGTTCAACTAATGTCTGGCACTCACTGCCCCTTTGGGGAAGCAACATTTAAAAAGTCATGCAGGGTAAATGTTGGCTCTGCAACATGGTTCAAGCCAAACTGATGAGCCTGGAAGAGCCAGATACGAATGCACAGCAGGAATGTGGCTCTGTTGCAAGCCAGAGTATTTACAGCCTGATGTCAGTGTGTGTGGATTTTTCAAGGTGGCATGGGATGGCCAGAGAACCTTGGCAGCCCCAAGTGCTATGAGTTTTGACTCCTGCCCTCGGCAGCATTCTGATTATTGTAATGATTAGTATAGACAGCACCTCCACCACTAGATGGTGCAATATCTTTATTGTAGTGTTGTCATTGTCTTGTATGTTGTGGTGTTGCCCGGACGTCAGGGGGATTAGCAGTTAGCTTGATGTTACCTGTGAGTGCTGGAGTTGGTACTTGCAGTGGCCCAATCAATCTCTGTGATGCTATAACAGGGGTGGGCAAACTTTGTGGCCCTAGGGCCACATCAGGTACAGAAATTGTATGGAGGGCTGGGTAGGGAAGGCTCTCCTGAAACAGAGAGATGTGGCCTAGTCCCTGCCCCCATTCCAGCCCCCTGGGACTCCTGCATCCTATCCAAACACCCCTGCTCTCTGCCCCCTGAGCATCCCCCCCACAGACATCCATCCCCTATCCAATCTCCCCTGCTCCCCACCTCCTGACCACCCCCCAGCCCCCTATCCAATCTTCCCTGTTCTCCCTGCCCCATGTTACCTGTGGGGTGGGGGAAAAGGGGGCTCAGTCCTTTCCCTGTGCATTTCCCCTGCTCGTTTGGCTGCTCTCCCTGGCAGTCAGGCAGGGCTCGCTCCCTGTCTGGGCTTGGCTGCTGGGGACAGGGGCTAAGCATGCTGGAGGTGAAGGGGGGCGCTGGCTTGATCTGCTCCTGTCCCCAGCAGCAGGGTCCAGGCCCCTTGACCACGCTGCCCTGGAGCACCAGGTCTGGCGGCACTATAGCCATGCCACCCAGCCTGAGCTGCAGCCACACTGCCAGGGAGTTGGGCTGGCTCCTCTGCAAGCCTGTCCTGACCCCGCTCCCTGGCAGGAGCTCAGGGGCTAGAGGGAAGGGTCCTGCGGGCCAGATGTGGCCCGCGGGCCGTAGTTTGCCTCCCTCTGTGCTATAAGCAAGTATTTCTGTATGTGTCTTGTGTTCATTAGCGGCTCTCTGCCTGCATTCTTCAGGGGCTCCTTCTGGAAGTTTTGCAATAAGAGCAAAGCTTCTGGTTTAAGAGACAATATTTCAAAGTGCTCTAAAATCCAAATTTCAGACTGGTTTTACTTGCAGTATTATCAAGGAAATAGCATTAATGTCACAGAGGGAAGGTGAAAGACTCTAGTAAGTAGCAGCATTAGGGTGATGTAATCACTTGTGCTTCATGCTCCTTATAGGATACCAGGGTTGGAAGGGACCTCAGGAGGTCATCTAGTCCAACCCCCTGCTCAAAGCAGGACCAATCCCCAATTTTTGGCCCAATCCCTAAATGGCCCCCTCAGGGATTGAACTCACAACCCTGGGTTTAGCAGGCTAATGCTCAAACCACTGAGCTATCCCTCCCTTCCTAGCCCCATTCCCTGAATAGTGGGACCAAGAGTGATCAAACAAAAACAGGTAGCTGTGATTCTCACCAGTGTCAGCATGTTTAAAGAAGTTGCTGAGCATCAGGAAATGCATTCACAACAGACAGCCCTGTTCTAGGGACTGCATTAAGATTATCATTGACTAATGCGACACTAGAATACTGTCATCAGTCAAAACAGCCACTTACATTTATCATGAAAAGTAAACACAGGAAATTTCAACTTCCTATAACAATTCATCCAGTCTATACCAACCAAGAGTTCATACCTATCTATTTCAACTCTCCAAGTGCTCTAGTTTCTTGGGAAAAGAGGTCCAAAGGAAATGGACACTAAAATTTTTAGTCTCCTGACCCTTTTAAAAACAGTAATAGCAACCTTCACATGATAGTTTCCCCCACAAACTTCTGTAGAAAAATCAAGCAGTGCACAAAACTGAAGTAAAGAGTTTAAAATGATACTCTTACCCCAAAGAAAATGTTTTGTAGACCTTTTTCACCCCTGTTAAAATGGAAATCCTGCTGTAACCTTAACTGTGGTGTGGATATACGAGGGCCAGGAGTAGAGACAGTGCTGCAAGCTGCAGTGGTTCAGTTAAGGGGTTCTTTAGTTACAGCTACCTCCCCCAGTACGGTGACCAGATGTCCTGATTTTATAGGTTCCAATATTCATGGCTTCGTCTTATACAGGCACCTATTATGCCCCACCGCCTGTTCTGATTTTTCACACTTGCTACTGGTCACCCTATCCCCCAGTAAGGAGCAGATTTTAATAATCAAAGTGCTCTAATATCCACATGCATAAGGAGATTGCCTTGAAAACTGGTTTGTCACAACAGGGGTTGGGGGCATGGAGGGGCCAAGAGGTGAGCACAGCTGGTAGCTGAGTGGCAGTGAGTTTTCCCTGGAAGCCTCTTGTGGCCCTCAGTCGTGACCTCACTTCCACCACTTCTTAAAAAAAAAACAAAAAAACAAAGAAACCACCGCCACCACGGGAATTTCACTGCCCACAAACTTCACTGGCGCAGTTAAGTTTGACTGGCAGCGCCTTGTACCTTTTCAAAGTATCAACTGCACGTATACTTAAACTTCTTAAAACCAGGGAATAAGAGTTAATGTACATCCCAGCACCACCCTGCAACCTTAATTCTCCCAGTCCCCTTTGAGGGGTGCCCCAACCCTCCCCTTACAGACACTGTTGCACTTTGTCTTCCAGATGATATGGAGCACTGTGGGGAGGGGACACAGCACACGAATACACTAGAAGAAGCTGTCAGACCACATCCTCACTAAGGCAGAAGTTGCATTTGGGGCAGTGTTAGTGAACATCAGTTGGCTACACCTGGCCTGTACTCAGCCACGTCATGTCTTCTGCATGTAACACACCAGAGTTGCCACACGTTACAACCCCTGAACCTTCATCCTAAGGGCTATCTCTAGAACGTCACCTGCCCTTACTTCTGCCCGGTAGTGCACTGTCATGCAGGGTACCAGACTGCTGCAAATCCCCGCGGCAAGAATAGACTATTGTGCACCTCTACTTGCACAACCCACATAACTCGGCTCAGAAACAAGGGATCCCTGATGTTCCTCTCCCTGTGTCACTGGGTGAGCCATGGCAACCTACCATGAGAACTCTGTGGCAATCAATACAGCTGTCCTTTATGCATGGGACATGCAGATGAATGGGAGAATACAGTTCTGCACAATACATCACATAAAGTGATAGTTACTTAGTCATTCCTCATGTCTGCTTCTAATAGGACAGCCCTGGCTGAAACATACTTAAAGCCTATTCCCAGAGCTCTTGCTAGTTGCAGGGGCAGAGTTAAGGTTGCAGGATGGAGCTGCTGTGTACTTTAACTCTGTATTTCCTGGTTTTCTGAGGTTTCAGTGTGGGTGCACTCACCATTTTGGAAGGGTGTAAGGCACTGTCAGTCCACTTTAACCATGTTAGTATGTTACTAATGTGGAAATAAAAAGAACAGAAGTCTGTAAAAGGGAGGCAAGTTAAGTAATGCACAAAAGATTTGCCATACCATGACATCTGTTGAGTGGAGGTAATTAACAGGTTGTGAGAATCAGATTGCTGTGACCTATCAATAGGTAGCAGTGACAAGCACAGGGAAGTGCAGGTCACCTCTTCTGGATATCTCTGCTTCTTTATGATCCTTTGATATGATTCTTTATGATTTTACTCCGAATACACATGCGGGAGAACAGCTGCACATCGCACATCAAGTCAGTGGAAGTTTTGCTATTAACATTATCGGGGCTAAGATTTCACCCAATATGTGTAAAATAAGTAGCCTTTCTGATCAGAGGATTGGGTCTGGGCCTTTCAGATATTACTTAGTGGTCTTTGCAGGTGCTCTAAATGCCCATCATGCTCCCTGATCATGAGTAATGGCAGCAAGTGTAATATCTTTATCTGGATGCATGCATGTTACGGGCATGTTGTAGCACTGTACACAGGGCCGCCCTTAGGATTTATGGGGCGCTGCGCAGTATTATTAAACTAGTGCCCGTATGCTGGCGCAACTGGTGCCCCAACGCCGGCTCATTTGGCTCTGTGAATACTGGTGCCCCTATGCTGGTGCAACCGGTGCCCTTACGCTGGTGCATTCGGCCCTGTGAATATGGCCCCTGCCCTCTGCCTAGTAAGGAGACTGCTGCGCGTGCTGGGTGTGCAGGAGCCGACCCACTCTGACCTGCTGTCCCAGTCCTAGGCGTGTACCCCGTGGGTGGGTGCTCCGGGGCTGGAGCACCCACGGGGAAAATGTAGTGGGTGGGGAGCACCCACCGGTGCAAAGCTCCCCCCCTTCTGCCCCCTCCCCCCATGCCTCTCATGCACCGGCAGCCCCACGCTTACCAAATCCTCCCAGCGCTTCTGGAGCACCGCAAACAGCTGTGGGAGGGAGGGGGAGGAGGTGGGGAAGAGGAGGGGTGGGAGTGGAGCAGGGATGGGAAGAGGCAGGGCAGGGGCTTGGGGGAAGGGGTGGAGTGGGGGCGGGGCCTGGAGCGGACTCGGGGTGTCGAGCACCCCCCGGCAAGATGAGAAGTCAGTGCCTATGGTCCTAGTGGTGCCCCAAATTTTCACGTGCCCTACGCAGCCGTGTATGCTGCATATGCCTAAGGACGGCCCTGACTGTACAGAGACTGACTTCATAGCCTAGAGTTACAGATACAACTTTCTCTTTGGAGGCTGCTTCTTTCGTTGTAAATTCTGTGACACATTTTTCCCTAAAAGAACAGGCCTTTACCTAAACTTTTGTAAGTGAAAATGCTGTTTTACAGTCTTTATAGGAAGTGCAATGCATTCTGTCAGGCTTGTTATCTCAGAGGTGATTGGGCATTTTTCTCTGCAGAGTATTATCTTTACTTTTCCTCTGACTTTGTCAGCTCCGCTCAGAGGCTGTAGAGCCTGACAAATGCTGTTGTTCATCTCAAGATAACACATTAAATGAAGAATTTCTTGCTGCTCTATGAGTCTGAGAAATTACTTGTTACAAAGGGTAAATTTTTTGGGATACGGTAGTAAATCTTTAATGTAATGAGGGAATATGTAGTTCAGCTCTGTGCAATTCTGTTTGCTTATTCTAATAATACAAAAGAAATCTGATAAACTCAACAAACATGGATCAGACTTTGACAAAGATGATAGAAGCAGTTGAGGAGATTTTTTTTTCATGCTTAATTTAACTTCATTAAGTTGCAGCCTCCACAGGAGAAACCCCGTGAAATTTTGTATTGGGGAGGATTATCGAAGTTTGAGTTGGGAAATGTTTGTTGTCTAGCATGTCAGTGCCAACTAAATGTACTGTCATAAAGCTTCATTATGTCCCTGAACATAGCTTGTCTGTCATCCCCCAGGGAATTCAGACATTTTGATGCTTGGAAGAATACCTCTAAGAATTCTGTCATTTTCTGTTATCCTTCCTAAACATGGTACATCTAGAAATTGTAATTGTGATCATGTGTGATGACCGCCATCTTGACTGACTCTGGGGATTGAACTAGAGACTTTCAGGGCTAAAATTATGAGTTTCTCTAGCTTGAGCTAAAGAGCCACACTCACCAGTTATGAGTCTGTTACAGCTCACCTCTTCAGTGATTGGGCACACTGAGGAAGACATACTATGCATTGACCAGTGAGTTACAGATGATCAATTGTTGTATTAACTTTTGGCTAAAGGACTGAACCTAAGGACCTTCTACATAAATATACTGGCCTATCCATGTGCCACTGTTGTGAAGGCTTTTATTCTTTGTGCTGGCTTGTATCCTAAGTAAATCCTAAGTCATTAGAGGGTGCTATAGTGGGTGCTATGGTTGAGCTCACGTGTGCAGATCTCACAGTCCACCTAGTGGAAGGCACTAATGCATGTGTACACTAATTGGTACATGATAAAACACAACTCACTGGTACTGTACCAGCCTTCCTAGAAGGAACATGGGAGGCAGTGTTTTCTGAGGTAATATCACATGTGGCAAGCACTAACAGCCCAGTGGTTGGTAAGTGGGGAATGCAGTGGCCTAACATTTCAGCTAATGTTAATGCTTCATGCTAAAACTGAGGACTTTTTAAAAAGGCTGTAAGGTGGGATTTTCAAAAACCCTTAGCATTCATTTATCTCTGCTCCTATTGAAACCAGAAGAACTTTTTACCATTGACTTCAGTGGCAGCAGAGATAGGCCAACACTGAGTGCTTTTTGAAAATCCCACCCCTTAACCGCTTAGAAATCCTGACACATACACTCTTTCTTCATCTGCTTATAAATTGCCAGCTGCCAGAATGAGTAAAGACTCAGCAAGAACAGCCTGGACAATAGAAGACCTCAGGAGCCATTTCAATAAATAAAGGGAAGCAGAGGGAGGTTTATATAAATGACACTTCATTTATTAAAACCGCACACTGCCCCTCCTGGGCATGCATCTGTCCCTCCAAAAATGCTCTGAATAAGCCACCTTCATTCATCTTCAAATAGACAGCTGTTAGGCAGTTTCATTTTACAAACGTACACTGTTTTGCCATGCGTGTTAGGCTCAGTACACTGAAAGCTGTTGTAAGTATATCACATTGTGACCATGCCAGTGGAAAATTGGAGCATGTTCCATGTCTAAATGTATGAAAGGTAGTAGTGTAGAGGACATGAATTGATTGACAGCATCTTTATTATAAGCCATTCACCTGCAGTCACTGTCTTAGGTAGTGGACTGTATTCCGATACAAAACATTCTTCAGGGCAATCAGATAATCAGACTCTGTTCATATGAGTGAAACCTGTTGTTACAGGAGACCTAGCAAAATCATGTCCAGTGCCTAGAACAAGTTGAAGTAAATTGCCAGTGATGTGACTGACACTTTGAAGAAGGAAAGGTGCCTGTAGTTTTCACTGGGATGGTGTTGGTGGTGGGTGTCAAGACTAAGAATCCAGTTCACTCGTATAATAGGACTGCTTTAAGCTGGTCACAAAACAGTCCTAAACCAGCCACTGAAGGAGCCTCCCAGTGGAGGAGGATATTCTGGTGGTGTAGAGATGCTGATGTAAGAGGATGTTGCTGGGGAACCAGGGAGTAATGTGTAACACTGACTGACAAGGTGCCAGCTCATGCCGAGGTCCTCGTGGCTCAGTGGAACGCTGACACATTCATAGCTGGAATCACCGGTGCGTTAGTTACTCTTAAAATAGGTATTGGAACTATATGATGTGTTTTTGTGTTTAGATTTTATTGAATGCTTGTGAGTTGCTGCATGCTTTAATCTCATCTATAACCTGTGTATCCCATACTGAAGGGTAATATTTGAGCGGTTGTGTTTGTAAGCTTCTGTAGCTGTGTAAACCAACTGACAGGAGAGAGGCATTAATTAGCATGAAGTGCTGCTCTCCAACAGCAGTGTTACATCCTGACCAACACGACTACTGTGGGATGATAAAGACAACAAAAGGCATTGGTTGTTTTACTCCCCCCATGACGATGAGTCCTGCAAGTGGATTCCTCCCGTCAGCTAAGTTTGCAGCTCAAAGCACAAGGGAGGATGGGGATAAAAACATTCTAACAAGAAGAAACTGGATTTCTACGCTGCTTGGATTTGGTGGGGGCGGTTACTAGGCATAAGCAAGAGGTCCCCAGTGCTTAGCCTGGTTTAGCCGTATAGGTCATGTAGAGCTTGCTTATTACAGAAGCTTCTATTACCTTTTGAAATTTTAAGATTGTAACTCATTTGTGCATATATGTTTACCCGCTTTAACCTTGTAAATAACTCTTGTTTACTTTCCCTATTAATAAATCGGTGTATAGTTTATTATAGGATTGGGTACAGGCATTGTCTTTGGTGTGAGATCTAAGGTGCAATTGACCTGGGGTAAATGACTGGTCCTTTGGGACTGTGAATAAACTGAATATTGCTGTGATCCTTGATGTAAGGGGCCATCTATCACAAAGGTACACTCACTTGGGGTGGCGAAGTAGATCGGCATACCCAAGGGGACTGTCTGTGGCTCCATGGTTAGGCTGTTATAGTGCCTGAGGACTTAGATTTTACCAACCAGTTATCAAGCATAAGTACAGAACTCCCAACCAATTTGGGGTTGTCCCCCTAGTGAGTTACGTAGTTACAAAGGCTCATGATACAGCTGCTCAAATATTACCTTACAATATGGAATACAGAGGTTATGAGTGAGATTAATGCATGCAGCAACTGACAGGTATTCAATAAAATCTAAACACATTCCTACAGTTCTCATACCCATTTTAACAATACTAACACACCGGTGAGCCAGACTGATTCCAGCTATGTATTTGCCAGCATTCCACTGAGGCATTGGGGACCTTGGTATGAGCTAGCACCTGGTCTGCCTGTCACAGCATGGGCAGGTTTTTCCTAGGCCTGGAGGCTCTCGGGCTGCCATATCTGTCCCTGGGGTCCTTTTGAGGATCATTGTACATTAGAACAGTGGTCAGGCTGTTCATGTTTATGGGGGGAGGGGCCCAGCACCTGAATCGTTCTAGGACTGGGTCGTTCAGTGGTGTTAGATCCACCGTTATCTCCCACCTAACCCTTTTTGAATGTGTGGGGAGCTCTCCTCACTTGGCTCAGAAAACTGGACCTTACACATTTTGTAACCAGACTGACAAATTGATGCTTACACCAGCTGGAAGAGCTTCACATCCAGTTGATGGCATTGCAGAGATATTTAATCTGCTGAACTAACAGTGGTAGATGCTGTTTGATCCTCACTGTTGCTTCTGATATGTCTGATCTGATTGCTTTGGATATGTCACAGAATTATTGTGCCAGCCCAAATTAGCAATTGACCACATCTCAGTGACTTTTGTAACCAAGATTGGATTACAAGCAGAATGAGATATTAAGGCTGCAGGGTGTAAATTATTGGTGTTGGGCTTGATATACTGTATTATTACTTTAAGTATGAAACCTGTGGTGAGTAACCAATTCTGGTGTGTGTCAAAAGCAGGTAACCCTGGTTACCAGCATACTGTCAGTCACTGAGTAACTATAGATCTCCCAATCCAAGCATTCAAAATACCTACAGTTAAATCCTGGGCTCCACTGAGTTCCACTGACTTCAGTAGGGGCAGAAGTTCACTTACAGTGGCATGTATAGTACAGAAACTGCACACCCAGCTAGCACTGATATAAATAGCAATGGAGACAGTGAGGCACTGCTTATATACCCTATACTAGGCTACCCTATACCCTACACAGCTCTTTACTGGCACAAAGAGTGCCTCCCATACCTACACAGCTATTCTTAGAAGTGTAGTGTCCCGCTGTCTCCCTGCTACTGGAGCCTTTCCCTGCTGCGGTGGGCCGGTGGCCACGGTGAGGGTGCTCTGGGCTCCTGCGAGGGGAAGCAGGAAAAAGGAGAAGGGGTGTAGCTGGGCCTCAGGCAGGAGGGGAGGGACTGGGGGTAGCCTCCCACAACAGCCAGTTCACCCGCTGCCCATGAGAGAGAGGCTTCGGCACTCCCTGCTGCTGGAGCCTTTTCCCACCGCTTCCCTTCCTGCCGGAGCCTTTCACTGCAGTGTGTAGCTACGCATACCCTACATGCTGCTGCAAGCTTAGACAAGGTCAGTGGTTCTCAACCTATTTATCACTGTGGGCTGCGTATGCAGCCCCCCCAATGTGTTACCTGTGCCACAGGTTGAGAACCACAGCACTCCCCCCCAACCCCCACCACAGACCCCTGTGCCCAGTGTCCCCACCCAGAGACCCCTCCCCAGAGTGGAGCCATGAGCGGTACTCCAGGTGCAGGATGTGCAGCAGCCTCAGACCCGGCCAGACAGGTCTGGACGGGGCCGGGCAGCAGCCTTTAGCACACAGCTGCTAATTGGGTAGCAGGTTGAGAACCACTGGACTAGGTCATAGAGAGCTAATAAAATGGTAGCTATCCTTCCAGTTTTCTCTCTGGTAATGCTGCACCAGTGTGCCAGCACATGTTCACCTGCCTAGGCTTGGCAGAACTAGATTTTTAAAAAAAATAATTTTGATGGATAATATTGATGTTTATTTTTAAGCATTTTTTTTCAATTTTTATTGATTAACATTTTCACAGTTGCAGGACATTGGAGGGTCAGAGAATAGGGGTGTCAGACAATAATTATTTAATGACAATAGAAGTTCATATTGAAAAACGTAAAGTTTCATAGCCATGAAAACACAAATTGTCAACATCACATGTCAAAATATACAAAGTAAATATCCTTACATCAAACTCTATTCAGGTCTCAAGCAGCATTTTTCTTACTTCGCCTAGCTATATGTTTCAATAATTATCAATGGAAATATTTTTGTTGGTTTTTTGTGTATGGTAAAATTGACATTTACCAATTAAAAACCTAATCCTTCCAAGCCTACCTGTTGTATACTGTTAAAAAGAGATTTCCTCACTCGCTTCTGAAAATATGTGACAGATTTTTGTGATCATTAAAGTGAGGGATAGCCACACTGTGTACAAATACATGTTTATTGCAAACTAGATCTGTGTAAGCGTCTTCATCCTCACCTCTCTGCTAACACTCCTCATCCTGGTCTGAAAAATCCTTGTTATTGCTGTCCTGGGTTTTTCCTCAGCACAGACTATATTTTGTGCCAAATTTTGTCACACTTATGAGTTATAAATAAATATCTATCAGGACCTCCTGATCTACAAGATGAATGTCTAGATAGGAAGATGATGGGAACATAAGAAATATGACTATGGTAGAATTGAAGACCGACTCAGAGGCTCCTTTCAATGGTGGTGTTAAATTCCTTTACAATAAACTCTTGTCGTATGCCACACTGCATACATGGAAATTGGTATTAAAAAAAATCAGTGCAAACTAATACGTCACATCACTAGGGGCAAGTTTTCTAATTAAGACTAGTTTAAAAAATCTCATACTATAAATTAGTGTTTAAATTTAGTTACTTAACCCAAGGTTTTGGGAATAGGAGAATAATTGTTTTCAGCAACAGAATTCTCCCAACATTAGTCCCCACAAATAACCTGGGCGTAGAAAGGGGTAGATGTATGCATCTAAAGGTAGCAGCATTAAAATCTGTTGATATTTTGAAGATATAGTTGCATGTTATGCCTAGGCACGACAGTTGCAACACTTGAACAGCAAACCAGGCAGCTCTGGGGAAGCTTTTGACAAATTACCATATATTCCTGTCTTATTGGAGCTCAGTCATATTCCATATATATAGCATTTTGTGGTATACATTTAACATGAAATGAGAAGTAGAAAATACTCATTCTAGTCTAGCCAAGTCTATATTGTTCTTATACTGCCCTCATCACTGTAGTATTTGTGCACTTGTCAGTAGTGCACTAAGTGACATTACTAACATCTTTCATGTATGGTTTATTCTCTTTCTGAGCCCCTCGTGAGAAGGAGAACAGCGTATGCATTGTAGTGTTTTGTTTTAATAGGGTTTAGTTTTTGTATTTCTTAAAATGTGCAAACTGTTTTGTGTTTATATTAGAGAAAGCAGGTCAAAAAGTGCCCCTGGCACTTGGAGTGGAAGTTGGTGAAGTTTGTGATGGTCCTTAGTTCGTTAGGGAGAGTTTGTTGCACACACTTGGAAAGGACTGTGTATTCGTAATGTGGCCGAGTTAACATTGCTGTATGGTAAGAACTAGAGTTGGCCGAAAAATGCAAATCCCTTCCTGTGACAAATGTCATGTTTCTGAAAATTTTTTATCCTGAATCAGGACAAAAAGTCAAATACACTTTTTTTTTCCCCCAGAAAGAGATTCCAGAAAAATTCTTTTACAGTTCTCTGAAAATGGAATTTTTGGCAAAATTCCATTTATTGCGAGAACCTTCAAGGAATTTTTTTGGCTCCGTGCTGACCTCCTGGAGGCCTTTTATCTATTTGTCTTTCTGCTGGCAAGCAGCAAGTAAAATTGCCAAGAACCTTCCAGATGGGCTGCTGGAAGCTGAGCACCTTCGATGCCTGTGTACAAATGCAGGAGTATGGGAAACAAGCAGGATGAACTGGAAGTCATGGTATATGAAGAAAATCATGACCTAACTGGCATTACTGAGATTTGGTGGGACAACTCCCATGAGTGGAGTACCAGCATTGAGGGATGTAGCTTGTTCCAAATGGATAAGTAGGGGAAAAAAGGAGGAGGTGTTGCACTATACATCCAGAATGTACACACTTGCTTCGAGGTCCAAGAAGAAGTGAACAACAGACCTACTGAAAAGTCTCTGGGTCAGGATAAAAAGAGAAAAGAACAGAAAAGAACTTACTTATGGTGGGGGTCTATTATAGACCACCATATCTGGAAGAGGAAGTGTATGAGTCATTCTACAACCAGATAACAAGATTAGCTAACACACATGAGCTAGTATTAAGGGGGATTTTAACTTCCCTGATGTGATATAGAATATCAAGGTTGGAGGGGACCTCAGGAGGTCATCTAGTCCAACCCCCTGCTCAAAGCAGGATCAATCCCCAATTAAATCATCCCAGCCAGGGCTTTGTCAAGCCTGACCTTAAACACCTCTAAGGAAGGAGATTCCACCACCTCCCTAGGTAACCCATTCCACTGCTTCACCACCTTCCTAGTGAAAAAGTTTTTCCTAATATCCAGCCTAAACCTCCCTCACTGCAACTTGAGACCATTACTCCTCGTTCTGTCATCTGATACCACTGAGAACAGCCTAGATCCATCCTCTTTGGAACCCCCTTTCAGGTAGTTGAAGGCAGCTATCAAATCCCACCTCATTCTTCTCTTCTGCAGACTAAATTATCCCAGTTCCCTCAGCCTCTCCTCATAAGTCATGTGCTCCAGCCCCCTAATAATTTTTGTTACCCTTCGCTGGACTCTTTCCAATTTTTCGACATTCTTCTTGTAGTGTGGGGCCCAAAACTGGACACAGTAATTCAGTTGAGGCCTCACCGATGCTGAATAGAGGGGGAATGATCATGTCCCTCGATCTGCTGGCAATGCTTCTACTTATACATCCCAAAATGCCGTTAGCCTTCTTGGCAACAAGGGCACACTGTTGACTCATATCCAGCTTCTCGTCCACTGTAACCCCTAGGTCCTTTTCTGCAGAACTGCTTCCTAGCCGCTCGGTCCCTATTCTGTAGCGGTGCATGGGATTCTTCCATCCTAAGTGCAAGACTCTGTTGGAAGGCTATTATAACAAATAATAGTTGGAAGGCTCTGTTGGAAGGCTATTATGGCAAATAATAAAGTGCAGGACTCTGTTGGAAGGATATCGGTTGGAAGACTATTATAGCAAAACTTAATATGTCTTGAAAATTCTTAGCATGTGTAGGGGACAATTGTCTGATTCAGAAAGTTGAGGAAACAACTAGGGGGTCATCCATTTTGGATCTGGTTTTGACCAATGGGGATGAATTAGTTGCAAATGTGAAGGTGGTTGGGAACTTGGGAGGAAGTGATTGTGATCTGATAGAATTCAAGATCCTATGGAAAGGAGGACATGAGAGCAGCAAAACAAGGACACTGGACTTCAGAGAGACGGATTTCAACCAACTCAGAGAAATAGTAGGCAAGGTCCCATGGAAAGCCCAAATAGGAAGAAAAGGAGTGGAAGGGGGCTGGCAAAAGAGGCAATGCCAGAGGCTCAAGATCAAGCTATTCTGACACAGAGGAAAGGTAAGAAGAGCCACAGAAGGCCAATGTGGCTGCACAAGGAACTTTTTAGCTATCTAAAACCCCAAAGGGATACAGACAGGAAATGGAAGGAGGGGCATGTCACCAAGGAAGTATACATGGGAATAGCATGAGCATGTAGGGACAAAATCAGAAAAGACAAGACAAAGAGTGAGTATAGCAGGCAAGGAATGTTAGAGGCAATAAGAAGGGGCTCATCAAACATGTCAGACAAAAAAGAAAGATCAAGGATAGTGTGGTCTGCTGCTCAATGGAGAAGGTGAGCTGGTTATGGAAGATGCTAGGAAGGCAGAGCTGCTCAACACCTACTTTGCTTCAGTCTTCTCACAAAAAATAATGTGACTGGACGACTAGCGAAATTACCATAGATAATAAAGGGGAAGGGATGCAGATTGGGATATGTAAAGAACATGTCAGGAATCTTCTGACCAATCTGAATGAATTCAAACCAGCAGGGCCTGATGCTATTCACCTGAGGAATTAGCTGAAGAAATCTCAGAGCCACTGGCAATAATATTTGCAAACTCGTGGATGACAGTTTTACCCCAAAATTTAGGCTTTGGGGTGCCCCTAGAGTAACCTGCCTTAATAAAATAACCTCCTTAATCTGCTTTTCCTAGGGTATGGGTCTCCCGGGTACTTAAGGAAACACTTGAAGGACATGCATATAACCTTCCGATAAAGTGATTGACACAAGCAGTGTATTTTCCAAAACAAAATATATTTTTATTAATGTCACTAATAATCCCTACTACCATATGATCTAAAACCCTAAATAAGAAACAAATCTCTTATTGCAAGGTAAAGAGCATTTAAATTACAATCACATACAGTTTAAATGATTCTAAGCGGGACGCTTTGCTACAAATAGCCAGTTTGCAACAAAGCGCTGACAGCTATTCTTAACTTATACTTTAAATTCTACATAGGTAATATACAAATCTCTCACACACACACATTTCAAGCATACACATCTATACTATACAATACGGTAAATTTATAGTTCAAAAAAAAATTAAAAGCTCACACTACCCTTTGATTTTGAAGTGTTGTTGCAAATGTTGCTACTACTGTAGCTTCTTAATCAACTTACTCCCAGTCATCTCCATTTCTCCCTTTGCAGATGCAGCTCACTTCCTGTTGCCTCTGTCCTACCATCCCTTAGTTATTTTGTTTCAGTGTTGCTGATGTTGTGGCTACTGCTGTAGGTGCTTTCTTCAGAAGTGCTCTCCTCAGAATTCTATCTAAACTGTCTTTTCAGCTGCTCTTCTGTTGTCTTGGCCACCCCTCTGATCTTTCTCCAGCAGTTCTTCTTCTTGGCTCCTGACTGACTTCTGCCTGCTGGCAGCTGACCTTTTATACTGTCCTACTGAGACTTCCTTGTATACCCGTAAGCAAACACCCCAGTCACACATGCTCAGTGCAAACCGTTACCTCAGAATTATGGTTGACAGTTCTGACCTTTAGAACAAGTTGGAACCAGTATGGATGAGCCGTGGTCTAGTCAACTAGCTGACCTTTCTCTCACCCTCCACTGCACATGCTCAGTAGCTACCTCAGTTTTCACCACTGGGCATGCTCAGCCTAGAGATCTCTCAGCTCTAGTCATGTGTCCCACATTGTCCAGTGGTAAGTGACCTGCAGCTTTCAGCTAGTGAAGTGATTTCTGTTTATTCCAGAGAGAAGTCAGAGACAAAAAATGGAGTTTAAGAATACAAAATGGAGTCTGGGAAGTTTTTCTCGTACCAACAGGAGAGGTCCCAGAAGACTGGAGAAGGGCTAACATACTGCCCATCTTTAAAAAGTGGAAAAAGGAGGAGTTGGGGAACTATAGACCCGTCAGCCTGACTTCGATCCTATGATGCTACTAGAGCAATGTATAAAACATTCAGTTTGTGAATACCTGAAGGATGAAGGAATAATCACTAGCAGCCAGCATGGATTTATGAAGAACAAATCACGCCAAACCAGCTTGATTTCCTTCTTTAACAGGGGACTGGTTTGTTAGATAGGAGAATGCAGTGGACATAATATACCTGGACTTCAGCAAGGCTTTGACATGACATTCTGATGAGTAAGCTGGAGAAATGTGGGTTTGACGGAACTACCGCTAAGTGGAGACATAATTGGTTAAACAACCACAAACAAAGAGTAACTATTAATGGAATGATGTCAGATTGGAGGGAGGTCTCAAGTGGGATTCCACAGGGATCTGTTCTGGGTCTGGTGTTGTTTAACATCCTTATTAATGACCTGGATGCAGGAATAGAGAACATACTGATCAAATTTGCAGATAACACAAAGGTGCGGGGGGGGGGGGGGGGGGGGGGGAGATGAGGATTCAGAGGGTTCTTGTCAAATTGGAGAACTGGGCTACAGACAACCAAACTGAAATTCAGCAAAGACAAACGTAAGGTGCTACACTTAGGGAAGAAAAACCAAATGCACAAATTCAGAATGGGGATAACTGGCTTGGCAGCAGCACTGCTGAGAAGGATCTGGGAGTTGTGGTGGATCACAACCTCAACATGAGTCAGCAATGTGGTTGCAAAAAAAAGCAAATGCAATTTTAGGTTGCATTAACAGAGACATAGCATGCATGTCACAGGAGGCGATAGCACTAGCTAGAAATAAAAAAGGACAACAAGAAAACATTCTACAAATACATTAGAAGCAAGAGGAAGACCAAGGACAGGGTAGGCCTGTTACTCAATGAGGGCGAAAAACAATAACAGAAAATGTGGAAATGGCAGAAGTGCTAAATTCAATAAGGACAAATGCAAAGTACTCTACTTAAGAAGGAACAATCAGTTGCACTCATACAAAATGGGAAATGAGTGCCTAGGAGGGAGTACTGCAGAAAGGGATCTGGGGGTCACAGTGTATCACAAGCTAAATATGAGTCATCAGTGTAACACTGTTGCAAAAAAAAGCAAACATCATTCTTAGATGTATTAGCAGGTGTGTTGTTAGCAAGACACGAGAAGTAATTCTTACACTCTACTCTGTGCTAATTAGGCCTCAGCTGGAGTGTTGTGTCCAGTTCTGGGCACCATATTTCAGGAAATATGTGGACAAATTGGGGAAAGTCCACAGAAGAGCAACAAAAATGATTAAAGGCATAGAAAACATGACCTATGAGGGAAGATTGGAAAAAATGGGCTTGTTTTGTCTGGAAAAGAGAAGACTGAGAGGGAACATAACAGTTTTCAAGTATGTAAAAGGTTGTTACAAGGAGGAGGAAGAAAAAGTGTTCTCCTTAACCTTTGAGGCTAGGACAAGAAGCAATGGGCTTAAATTGAACCTTGGGTGGTTTAGGTTGGACAGGAGGAAAAATTTCCTAATGGTCAGGGTGGATAAGCACTGGAATAAATTGCCTAGGGAGGTTGTGGACTCTCCACCATTGGAAATTATAAAGAGCTGATTAGACAAAGGGATGTTCTAGATAATAGTCCTGCCATGAGTGCAGGAGACTGGATTAGATGACCTCTCAAGGCCCCTTCCAGTCCTACGATTCTATCAGGGCTTTGGAGCAGAGCCCGGAGCTGTAGTGCGGAGCAGTGAAGCTGCAGGTTTTTGCCCGGAGCTGGAGCGAAGCCGGAGCACAGAAAATCTTGACTGCTCCACTGCTCCAGGTTTTTTTTCTCCATTTTCAATCCAAAATGAATGATATTTAGCAAGAAAGTCCTAAAGGTGCCAAAAAGTTTCAGATTGTCTAACAATTGATATTAACATCTACTTTACCACTTTACATAATATGTCACAGTTATTCTCACTTTGGCCGAAATCAAGATTTAGTGTACAGATACAAAATTACAAAGTTTTTTGGAGATATATTTTATTAAAGAATCAGATAATTATCAGACATCCGGCAACACTGCAGACTGCTCCCACCCTTGTGCCAAGGTTAGGTGAGTACATACTTGCATAGATTAGTTAGATAGTTAGATTAGTATGTGTTGATACTTCTTTTGTAAGGGTTGATCAACGAGACATGCTGAGTGCTGTGATTACAGAAAGGTGTGACGCAAGACGCAACATTTAAGATATCACAAACAGGTATATGGCAAAAAAAATGTTTTTGTTTATTGATATATTAAGATATCACAAGAGATATTAACCATTTAAGCTCATTTCTCACACGGGCTCCCGTTACCGGTACATTTGTTCATTTGTACGTGCCCTCGTATCACTCTGGCGGACTTATTTTATATATCATCTGTTCAACGGTCTTTTGGTAGCGTTGTTTGTAATTTTAAATTTACTGAAAAAGTCACGTGCAACAGGCATATAAATATACAGTAAACCTTGTTGCATAAATTAGGAGTGACTTTTATGATATATCCAGAGTGATTGGAAAATGCCCAACACAACTTTGGGGGTGAATCCTTAGGTCATTTTAAGAAAAAACGTTTCTTGAACACGTGTCCTAAAATTCTTCCTAAGGGAGCTACAGTCCCTTCAAGGTGGTGATGAAAAGTTAATTTCTGATTAATATCTCAAAAACGCTTTAATATAAAGTAATGAAATTATGTCTGTGTCTTAGCGTTAGTATGTGCTACCATAATACATTATCCAAAATTATGTAAACCATAGGTGTCCTGAACTGGCGGTTGGTCATTTTTATTTCATATTTCAAGAAAGGCTTGTCGTCGACTGCCCCTGACTACGAGCGGTCATATTATGTTCCATAATAAGTTAATAATTTTTGGTTATTATTTATTATGACATTTAAAATTTATGGTTCCAAAGTTGAAAAATAAGTAATAAGTAAAATTGTTTGTATCATGATTAAAATTTTTAAACAGTTTTCTCGGAAACGGTTAATTATACAAAATAAATTAAGAGTACCATTTTAATGCATGTTTTAGCATTAAATCATATTCCAGGGTCGTATCTGTTAAATAGTTGAAGATTTAAAAAATATGAAATAAAATTGGCCCAGTCCCCCCAGTTCACAACGCCTATAGTTTAAATAATTTTATTTGAATGATGTTGTATGATAGAACGTTGGAAATAAACTTTAGCGGGAAAGCGGATTCAAATTGCAAGCACAGTCCTTTTAGTAAAGAGAGCAAATTTTTGGAAATATGTTTTTCCTTCATCAGGCTGGAAACATTATACAAGATAGAACCTGTTATTGCTCTATCTTGTATAATCTATTCAGGCTGATGAAGCAAAAACATATTTCCGAAAATGTGCTCTCTTTACTAAAAGGACTGTGGTTGCAATTTGAATCCGCTTTCCCATTAAAAAGAAAAGGAGTACTTGTGGCACCTTAGAGATTAACCAATTTATTTGAGCATAAGCTTTCGTGAAGTCTTCTGCAGTTTCCACAGTATGCATCCGATGAAGTGAGCTGTAGCTCACGAAAGCTTATGCTCAAATAAATTGGTTAGTCTCTAAGGTGCCACAAGTACTCCTTTTCTTTTTGCGAATACAGACTAACACGGCTGTTACTCTGTTTCCCATTAAAGTTTATTTTCAACCTTGTAACGTGTAGCCTCGTTACTTCCCAACAATTAATGTTGTAGAACAGCGATAGCACGTACTAATGCTACGGCACATACCAAATTTCATTGATATATCTATATTAAAGTGTTTTTGAGATATTAATTATAAACTTGGAAAATATTTCGAATAGTTTTACCTCAAAATTTCATAAGAAAAACTATCTTGCAATTTATAAATAAAAATGTATATTAATTATGTATACTAAAATACTTCTTACTTCATTAAAACTGCAAGAAACATGTTAAAATATTAAAATATACTTTAATAATAATTTTATGTAAAAAGAAAATGCGATCATTTTTGTCCAGAAAATCCAAAATAAATTCGAAGTACCTTAAGTGGTTAAGATATCACAGGCAGGTACATTATAAAAAAGTGTAATGCTTTTGTTCATTGCTTTTCGAAGATCATAACAAGAAACATTTGGATGAGGTAGCAGCACAAGAAGATTTGGCCATGGCTTCAACAAAAAAATCAAATCTGCCCCCCATGATTGATAGCTGATTTACGGAAAAGGATCTCAACGATGTCTTTACTTTTGAATTTGAAAAGCCCAAATTTGGGCTTTTGGGAAAAGCAAAGAAGAAATCGGCAACGTGCAAGGTGGAAAAGGAAGTGAATGGCGAGCTCAAACCATGTAGCTTCAAGACAAGCGAAGCAAGTGCCGTGAAAAGTTTCAACCTTTGGTGGCATGTAAAATGTAACCATCCTGAAAACTATGTGGCTCTGGTTACAAAAAAGGACCAGGAAGATGAGGCAAAATGGAAAGCTGGCGCGGCTAAACGACGTTCATCTGACTCTTTGAAAACTCCTGGAGAAAAGATTTTTTGCGGCGCTTCATCTGAAAAGAAACCCAAAATTGAACAAACAAAACTTGACTCAAAGTCCTTAAAGGTTACAGTCACCATGGATGCCAATACTTTCCATGAAGGGCTGATGGAAGTGGTTTGCTTGAGTTCAACACCGCTCACTACCTTCAGGCTAAAGAGCAAAGGATTCCAAAAAATTGCAGGTGAAATGGGTTGGCAGCTTGGTGTTTCGATGGGGCATGATGTAGTTCATCATTTAGTTGTCAGCACAGCTGAGTCTGGTCGCGAAGAGCTCAAGAAAGCTTTGGAGCAAAAATTATGCTACCGGAAAATGGATGCGGCAACCCATGGAAACAGAAATTTCCTTGCAATCAATGCTCAGTACTACGAAGAAGGAAAAGATAAAGCTGTGGTAAAAACCTTGGACATAATCGACACTGAAGGGCATCACAATTCTTCATACTTGAAAAGTCAAGTAAAAGCTATTTTAGAAAAATTTGGGATCAGTGAAATGCAAGTGCTGAGCATCTGTGTTGACAATGCAGCAAACATAACGTGTGCTGTCAAAAATTTCAGCGGGACAATGAAACCATTTCTACCTCTGAGAACAGGGATGTGGACAGAACTGAAGCTATTTTGCCCGATGAAGGAACTAAAGGAATGGATGAAATCGAACTCAACATGGATGCTGCTGCGCAATGGGTTAATGACCCTAGCCTCATACTTCCAACATGACTTCATGAGGATGACTCAAAAGTCTAACTGATGAGGTGTGGTATTCACACTCTTCAGTTAGCAAAGAACATGCAAAGAAATTTCTGGCAAAAATTCGACAAGTCGTTGTCAAACTACGAACCCCAAGTATTTGAAGTGTTCCTCTTGATCTACATGGGGTAACTCAATCATTGGATACTGTGACTCGCTGGGGTTCAACATTTGTGATGATTCTCAGTCTTACTGTGAACAAGTGGCTGCTGCTGGAACAAGAGAACTCAAGTTAACAAAAGCTGAATGGGACGAAGTGAAGAACCTGTGAGACTTCTTGGCAAAGCCAAACCAAACAACCATGAATCTTCAAGCTGTCGATGTAACCCCAGGAGTTTTAATGAAGGAATGGGGAAAACTGTCAAAATTCTTGCAAGAAAATGGTGGACAAATTGCAGAAGGAATTCTATCCTCCATGCAGAAACACGAAGAGAAGCTTTTTGACAATATTCATTTCCTTGCTGGAGTTTATGTTGACCCATGGTATCGGATTAATCTTACCTCAAGGGAAATAGCAAAGGCAAAGGAAGGGCTCCTTGATATTGCTCGACGACTCGAAAAACAAAATCTGTTGCTACATTTGAACTCGGCGAAAGAGGTTGAAGAAAACAAAACACAACAAAAGGAGTCATCAACAATCAAATCTGCGGTTTCGGAAAGTTCACATCCTTCAGAAATAGCAGGCTGTTCTCAAACTTCTGTCTCCACTCTGAACTTGTTTGAGGGTCCGTCCCTGAGACGTCTTCAACCATCACAGGGAAATGGAGATAATTCAAGCACCAATTCTTCAGAAGATGACACCTTTGAAAAGGAATTGGATAAACAAGACGCCGGCAAGTTTCTGCCATTCATAATTGTAATGAAGCATTATTCGAGACAAACTTTCGGGAAGATTGTGAGGTCATGGAGTCTATTGGTAGACTAAAAGTTAAGTCTGTTTTTTGAGGCCATTCACAGCTATCCACACCGCATTCAGGCTGCCTGTAGAAGCGCTTCAAGCATGCCAACTACTCAAGCTAGTGTAGAGCGACTGTTTTCGGCTTTAAAGTTAATTTTAAATGATTTGTGGCAGCCTACGAAAGACGACTTGATTGCTGCAATAATTTTTTACAGAATGAATTATGAATGATTCTAGTTTGTATAATTGTTGATGACATTTAAATTATTTTAGAAGTCTGAATAAAAATAATGTTTTTTCAAAATTACAGTATGCACTTTTTTATTTAGTTAAAAATTCATTTGAGTTGGAGCGCGGAGCGGAGCTGGAGCAGTCACTATTGGTGCCAGAGTGGAGCAATTCAAAAATTTGATTGCTCCAAATCCCTGGATTCTATGATTCTACCACTCTACTCAGCGCTGGTTAGCCTCAGCTGAAGTAGTGTCCAGTTTTTGTCACCAATGTGACCAAAGGATCCAGAGGCAAGCAACGAAGATGATCAAAGGGATGGAATGCAAGCCATATGAGCAAAGGCTGAAGGAACTGGGTATATTTAGTTTGGAAAAGAGGAGATTGAGGGGAGACATGAAAGCAGTCTTCAAATACATGAAAGGTTGCCATAAAAAAGATGGAGAAAAGTTGTTCTCTCTTGCCAGAGATGGTAGGACAAGAGGCAATGGGTTCAATCTACAGCATAGCAGATTTAAGTTAAATCTCAGGAAAAACTTCCTAATTGTAAGTAGGACAATGGAACAGACTGCCTAGGGAGGTTGTGGAAGCTCCTTCATTAGAGGTTTTCAAAGGGAGGCTGGATAGCGATCTGTCTTGAATGGTTTAGACAGAAAATATTCTGCATCTTGGCAGGGGGGTTAGACTAGATGACCCTTGTGATCCCTTCTAACACTATGATTCCATGATTCTGTGTGTCATGGAGTAAAATCCTGCCCTCATTGCAATCAACGTCAAAATTCTCACTGAGTTCAGTGGAGTCAGGATTTCACCCCGGGTATTCTGCAAAGAGCTGCCTTTAACTGCCTGTGTCATTGCTCCAAGCATCTGGAAATCAGACAAAACCTTTCAAGCTGGAAATGAACCTGTATCTAAGATAAAGAATATTGTTGTCTCCTTGCAAGAAAGTGCCTGCATTTGATCACAGCAATTCCTAATGAATAGGCCCTGACCTTATGTAAGGGCTCATCTGAGGTCTTCCTTCTGTATCAAGGAAACTACCAACACAACCCTTTCTTTAATCAAGTTCAAGAGACAAATCAAGGTGAACAGTTGCTTTGCTTGTTCCCCACTGAAAGAATAATATCTGGCTGACAGCTGCATGACTGTTGCACACAAATCGCATACAGCAAACAGAGCACAAAGCAATTGGAAACTTAATCCAAATCATGGTTGTTATAGATTAATGTTCTAGACACGCTGCAGTCCATGGGCAAGACTTACTTCCCATCAGAAAGTTAAAACAGTATACAAAGCAAGGAAGAGAACAGATGAGAGGGGCTATAACAGGAACCAGGTTAAGTGTATGTGGGGTGGCAAGGAGGAATTCAAAGCAAATTCTTAATACCAGGCATTAATCACATTGGCCACAGGCTTGTCCATACAAGTCTTTTGCCTGAGCAGAAAGTGCAGGCCCCTATATAAGTGGCTGTGCATTTGAATGGATTTTGTGTATTATGAAAAGTGACATATTTTCATGTAGACAGGCACATGCCCAAATACTTTACTTTTCAATGCTGCAGTTATGCAATTTGTAAAGTGTCATGCACATATAGAAGTATTGAAAAGAAGGATGGGCCGGTGGATAGAATGGGAGCCTGAGACTCGGGTTCATTTCCCTGCTCTGCCATAGACTTCCTGTGTGACCTTGGTTATGTCACTTAGTCTGTCTAAGCCTCATTTGCTTCTCTGATAAATGGGGACAAGAGGATTTTCATACCTCATTGGGAGATTGTGAGATAAATACATTAAAGATTGTGAGGTGCTCAGATACTAAGGTGACATGAGGACCATGTAAGTACCCTAGATAAACAGAACAGTGAATATTAATGACTGTTTGTGAAACTTACATTCCTGATCAGTTACGTATTTTATTGGCCATTCTATGCAATGAAAGTCTGAGTTAACTTCAGCATTCCTGTTATTCTCAAAGTTTAAGAAGGAAAATGTAGTTTCATGTTTGAAGTGCCACCGTCATAAAGAAAAAAATAAAAACCAAACCAAAAAAACCCCACCCCAATCCGCAATATTAAACGATGATAAACTTATTTATTAAAAATCAGGTACATTTTAAAATGGTGCTTCCAATTAGTTTAATCACAACCCATTTGGGGATTAAAATGAATTCTTAACCATACGTTTGGCTAAGAATAACAGGTCAATGCCATCAGAATTTACTCTCTACAATATTTTTGAATTTGTTTAACAGAATAGGTTAAATGGGATAAGGAGCAGGTATCTGGGATGTGTGGCGGCGCACATTGATCAGTAGTTAGATACTTTGGTGATGAGGCCGATGGTAAGTTTAATTTAGATTAGATAGCAATTCCTACATAATATTTTCCTTTGTCTGCAGGTTATGGTCATGTCTTTTCAGCAGTGAAGTTACCAAGTTTTCTGATACTGACCCCTTCACACAGAAAGTGAGCAGAACACTAGAAATCATTAGTTCAAATAGTAAAGACAGTTCTCAGCTGATGTGTTTGTGTCTGTATACTGTCATACTGTCCTCTTTCTTCCATATTTAATGTGGTAATCTATGAAATATTCATGATAGGGCAGTAGCATAACAGTTTATATCCTCTTGTGATCTGCAGCTGCAAGAAAATGGCCTAATCCCTACTAGACAAGAAACAATATTGTGTTTATTCAGCCACTGGGGGTGAAGTGATCATCCATACACTTGAACATACCCAGAATCCGACACAGGACACAGTAGTGATCATCTGCACATTTTCTGGGAGGACAGACTAATTTAGTGTTTTCTTCCATAGACAGGAAAACGTCCTGCTGACAACTAAGTAAAAATGGCTGATCTCGCCTACTCATGGGACTCCCATCATGCACTGTTGAGGCCTGGCCAGAGGGAAGACTGTGATTCTTCATGGGATATGTAGCTTGGCCAAGGAGCTCAGCCCGTAGGAGAGAATGGGGGCAGGAGGCAGCCCGGCAGCTCAGACACATACAGTTTAATGTCAATCTGACCTAAAATAAAACAGTTCCATTCAGTTCAACAAATGAACTTTTTTTCAGGTCAATCCTGGCAAAATTAGAAAATCGAGGGTATTACAACATCCAGCTGAAATGTGGCCACTAGCTCTTTGACCAGGATGCACTGTGGGAAAATTCTAGAGCTCTAGAAAGGTAAATCCAGCCTGTTCTCACCATGGGAGGAATGGCAGAGGCTCTCTGAGTCTTGCAAGAGGCATTTTAATGTTTCATAAAAATGTAAAATGTCTCCAGTGCCTTCCTACTCTTCTTAAAAATCCTGGAAGTGGAAAGAAAAGTCCACTTTAACCCATGTTGAGGAGGGGTAAGAAGAGTTGTTTGTATTTATATTGATTTATTCTCAGGAGATTTCAGAGCACTTTATACAGGCCACCATGTATCAGCCTTGTTCTACAGGTAGGGAGATTGAGCTGCACAAGGTATGTCTATACACTGCAATGGAAGCCCAGTCAGTGGGACTCAAGTCAGCTGACCCTGGATTAACCCAGGGCTTGAGCATCTACACTGATTAGATTTTAAGAATTTTCTATCCTGGGCTTGAGCCTGGGGTGCTAGCGTCCACAGTGCAACATGTAGACCTGAGTCAAACCAACCATATCGCAGACTCCCTAGTGCCCACCTGAAATGTGGCCACTCTTCCTTTGACCTTGATGCACTGTGGGAAAACTTGACTGTCCCCTGCATGTTACAGGAAGTTTGAACTGACCGCCAACACATCCTACCAAGCAGTCATTTTTGGTCTCTGAGCTCCCAGCTACTGGAGCCAGTGCCATGTAGGAGGAGCCTTTTGAAGAGATTCTCTTGCTTGCGCTTTCACTCCTGTGTCAGGAAATGGCAGGGCTTCTGTGAGATGCTGGTGGACGTTTCGGTGGCATTTTCTGACCTACCAAAGGCACCTGACAGAGCTCATGATGGAGCAAGAGGAGGAGGACTCAGACATGAGACTCGATGCTGCTCATGACACTTGGTACAGCCGTTGATGTCCCCTATGTAGACCAGAACTTCTGGAGCAGGGCCGCAAGCACTGACTGGGGAGATCACATCATCAAGTGCACTTGGGATGACCAGCAGTGGGTCCAGAATGTTCGCATGAAGAAAGTTACATTTCTGGAGCTTTGTGAGCAGCTTGCCCCAATCCTCCACGAGGTCACTTGTGCCAGTCCAGAAGCGGGTTGTTATAACTGTCTAGAAGCTGCTATCCCAGACTGCTACAGGTCTGTTGCCAACCACTTTGGTATTGGAAAGTCGACTGTGGGTAAAGCAGTGGATGTTTCTGAGACAATCAGGTGTGTGCTTTGCCCCCTGGTGGTGGGCATAAAAGAATATTCCTGAAGTAACTGCTGGCTTTGAGAGAATGGGGTTTCTACACTGCCCCAGGGCCACTGATGCACGTGCCCACAGTTTGCCCTCCTCAAGGAGCACATGAGTACATAAACCACAAAGGGCACTACTCCATTGTTATGCAGGCACTAGTGGATCACAAAGGCAGATTTATGAATATCAATGTGGACTGTAAAGGAAAAGTTCATGATGCTAAGGTTTTTCGCTGATTGGGAGTCTATATTCATGGACAGGCTGGGACACTATTCCCATCAGATGACATTGTCATAAGCAGAGTTCCTGTCCCCACCATTATTCTGGGGGCCCTGCATACCTGCTTTTGCCTTGACTTATGAAACCGTACTCTGATTTCAGAGGCCCTCGCAAAGGACAGTTTAATTACACTCTCAGCAGGTGTAGAATTGTTATTGAATTTGCTTTTGGCAGATTGAAATCCTGTTGGAGATGTTTACAGACCCATTAGAATGCCAATATCATCAATGCTGGCCACATTACCGGGGCTTGCTGTTCTCATCACAATTTTTGTGAAGTTAGAGGAGAGCCATTTCCCCCTGAATGGACCTGTGACAGTGAGGGTCTGCTGAATTGGTACACTCAGCTAGAGAGTGCAGCTACCACAGCTGGAGCTGGATGCACCTAGACAACAGAGGTCAGGGATGCTTTGTGAGCACACTTTATGGACTTGCATGGCCCCATGGAAGAGAGAGAATGTGCTTGTGTGGGTGGGGTGGGATGGGGCTCATTGATTCTGGGGCTTCCAATGCTTGGGCAGGAGCAGGAGATTGATTGCCATACAATGTACTTTTGAATGACATGATCACTTATCAAATTGGGGGGCAGGGTTTGATTCACAGTGTGGATTGATGTAAGGCGGGGTGGCCATCCTGTGGCTCCGGAGCCGCATGAGGCTCTTCATAGGTTAATATGCGGCTCCTTGCATAGGCACTGACTCTGGGGCTAGAGCTATAGATGCTAACTTTCCAATGTGCAGGGGGGTGCTCAACCCACTGCTCTGCCCCAGGCCCTGCCCCCACTACACCCATTCCCCCGAGCCTGCCATGCCCTCGCTCTTCCCCACTCCCCACCAGAGCCTCCTGCGCACCGCATAACAGCTGATCGCGCTGGGCAGCAGGCACTGATTGGCGGGGCTGCCGGCGGGCAGGAGGCGCTGCAGGTTGGAATAGGGGGAGCTTATGAGGGGCTGCTGACATATTAGTGTGGCTCTTTGGCAATGTACATTGGTAAATTCTGGCTCCTTCTCAGGCTCAGGTTGGCCTCCCCTGATGTAAGGTATTGTTTGAAGTATGGATTGATGTAGATAACTGTTGAGGAATAATGTTTGCATACTAATTCCTAATTGTCCTTGATCATGTGTTTACACATGACATAGTATGACGCAGCGACAGCAAAAGAACTTTCATGATGAAATAAAAAACTTTATTTATAAATGTATTAGACAAGTACAACATTCGCCCATTGCCAGGCTGGCCTGTCACCATTCCCACACCAGAACACCCGCAACAACAAAACCTTACAGAAAAATAAAATAAAAACCAAGTGCATGAACAAGTGCAAACAGTAAAACCATGTGCAAGGCAGAAACCCCCTACCATGGCATGTGCCCTGTACCCCACATTCTTCTTTCCCTTTTTTCCCCATTTGCATTCACACGATGCTGGGGAAGGGAATGGAGACATCCACAGGGGAGGGGGTTATGATGGAGGGCTGCAGAGGCAAGATTGCCCTGCCCAGCTGCTCGTGGGGCCTGATTGCAAGGGCCACCCAGCCATGGAGTTTTTCAAGCTCTTTCTGGATGGCATCACAGGGTAGTGCTCAGGGGACTCAGGCCGTGGTGTGGATGATGCAGCAGGAACTGCTACTTTTGTGGTCATTAGTGAGTTCAGCCACTCAAACAGCTCTTTCTGCTGAGCTCTGTCCTCCTCTAGCCACCGTTCCTGTTCCAGGAACTGCAAAGCAAATGCCTGCTTTTGAGCTGAAACCCTGTCCTCAAGCTGTGCAGCCAGCCTGGGCCTTGCCTCTTGCCTCTCACCATGCCTTTCCTCTAGCTGCAAGTCTCTCTGTCATTGGTACTGGACCTGCTTGTTAGCCCTCTCCAGAACCATAAGTTCATTGCGGAAACACTTCCTCTTGGAACAGTCCCTGATGTTAGGTTGGCCCAGGCTTCTGCTGCACTGTAGACAAGCTATGGAAGTGCTGGAACAGGGGCCTGGAACAGGACAAGACACAGAGGGTTATTGTGTCGAATAGCCCAGTGCAGGAGCACACAAAAAATCCTTGTGGATTTTCAAGGACATAAAAATGTACATTTCCAAACTGAACTTCAGTGTATTGTGAGAGGGATGCTTTAGGCCACAGAAGCTCATTGGACACTGCCTAGTTAGTCACAGAGAAAAAAACTGCAGAGACATGGTAAGTTAAAAATTCAAAAAACTGTTGTTTTTTTTTTGTTTTCTAGTAATTGCAGAACTACTTGGGTTTGAGGCAAGGGCTGTCAATGGCCATGCCACAAAAGCTTGTTCTATCATTTCAGGCCTTCCGCATAACAGTTCTTGTGGTGCCCGATTGGCAAAGGAAGATATTATTCCAAGCTGCCAGTGGGAAACCTGCAGTTTATGCAGCCAGAGTATTCAAACATATAGTGACTGAACAGCACATCTATGAGTGGAGTGGGCTGGTCAGCTGCCAAGGTGGCCCTGGAAAATACACCCTTCCCTGAAATGTGACTGAACTATCCAGAGCTCCTGCTTCGTGAAAAGTTTGCAGCTATCAGCACCCGGGATTGAGTCAGAAATGAGGGAATCAACAATATATTGTGTTAGCTTCCACATGGCTTAGCCTGTCATGGCTGCGTGCAAACACGCAGAACTCCACAGCCATCCCCTTACTCCTCCTTCCCCTACCCCCCAGCCTATTTCTGGACAAAATTTCAAATCCCAGTTGAATTGGGCACAAATGATTTTGTTGCCTATGGACTGCCTGGACTGCCTCTAACTGAAATGGACTAGATTTGTGAATGGAAAACTTTTCAACCTCCTCCTTGCACAGTTCTCCGTTTCCAGGCAGTTCGTTACAGAGTGGCATACTTACAGGCATGGCACTGTGAGGTGAATATTTTTAGGAAACAGGAATGGCCCTAACAAAAATCTGTGCCTTTCCAGTAAAAATTCGAGGCATTTTTACTGTTTGCATTTCCTGGTTGCCATTTTGAACTCCGTGTGGTGGGGGAGAGGTCAGAGGGAGAGCCAAGCCACTGGCATATAATTCGCCATTAATGGATACACTCTGCTAGCCGGGGCTTCTAATAACTTTTGCATTGGTTCAGAGAACAGAAATCCCTCCCATTCCTATATGAATAAACATTAAAATGGAGCCAGAAACTTACCAGGCTCCAGGTCAGCTTCTGCCCCTTCTGTGTCTGCTGCAGGCTCCATGTCAGGCTGTTCCCCGTGGAGGCATCAAGCAGCTCCTCTGAGTACAGTCCCAGGATGTGCTGCTGCTGCTTCTGTAGCAAAGCCTCCTGGGGGACTGGTTTCAGTAACAGAGCCACTTCACGGTCCTCACTCAGTACCTGCTGCTGGCTCCCATCGGTCCCTGTTCTGGATTCTGGGGCTAGCAGGGAACCATCCTGGCTGACCAGGTCACCGTTGGGTCCAGGCTCAGCACAGTTCCCAGCACCCAGTTAAACTCCACATAAAATTAACATATCAGCAAGTTGTTCAAGGTGTGTTTCTGGTCCTTGGTTTTCTGGTACTCTTGAGCTCCTTAATCTGCTCCCTGCATTGGTCACCAGTCTGGTAAATTTGCAAAGCTGCTAGCTTCTTTGCTATTTGCTAGTATGTGTGGTCATTCCTGATTCTCTTACTAAAGTCCACTGTTTTTCTGGCCTCCCACCAGAGATTCACCAAAATGAGGCTGTGCTCCTGTGACCATGAAGCAGCGTGCTTTGCAAAAGCCTTCTTCTGTTCAGTCTCCATTGCAAACACAGGAGGCTCTCTGCTGGTGTGGTTGCAGTTCAGCAGTCAGAAGACAATGGAAAGGGCGAATGCTGACTCACTGAGCCTCTGCACTACTCGAAGGAGGGTTGTTTCCATTTTCCCTGGAGTCAATTAGAGATTCTTGGGATAGAGGGGACAATGGAAATTGGTCCATGGGATACTTTCAGTGGACTCCCAGGGCCTGAGTCAGAGATCAGGGCTGTGTCTACACTGCAAAAGCAATAGAGCTCAAATCCTGTGTCATGTCTTGACTTGGGCTCGAATCCTCCACCCCCACAGGGTCCGAGGAGCCTAGGTCCAAGCCCAAGTCTGAGAGATTTGTATGTAGTTGGAGTCTGGGGTTGGGCTCAAGCCTGGGCCCTGACTTGCTTTGCAGTATAGACATAGCCACAGATGTTTCAGACCAGAGCAGTTGTCCCAGGCCTTGGCTTGAGAGGCCAGCCCACTGGTGCCACCATCAGTAGGTGTGTACTGCTGGCTGGCTCCCCTGGCTCTGGGTGCTTCGGTGCTGAATTTTTGGTAGGAACTGCTTCTGCCTTCGCTGCTTGTTCCCTATACAGATAGCAGACAGCACTGTTTGGGGTCTTCTGCTCATAGCCAGTCCACAGCTCCTTTGTAGGGCTTCTTTTCTCCCCCTTTACCCAGCAGCCACACACAGTGGCTCCCTTCTGGGCTCCAGGCTCTCACAGCATTGAGTGTAGGTGCCTGGCTGCAGTTGGGTACCTAGCCAGGAGTGAGTACATATGCCTGGGTGAGTCATGGTAGAATTAAAACAGCAGGGAGGCAGGGGACAGGTGAAGTAAGATACTGTAACACTAAGAAAAATGAACCAAATCTAGAACCACTGCCTCAGTTCCTGCCTCCTCTTCTCCTCACCCAAAGTGCGGTTTTACAAAACCAGAGCTGCCCTATCTATAATTTGAATGCAATTTTCCATAATATTTGCCCTTTCTGTTGCTTGACCTTGAGTTGCAAGTGGTCTGGTGCTGGAGAATCGGTCTGTCCCTGGTCCTCTCCACAAGCAAGAGGTAGAATGTAAAATTAATTGGCTATCTTTCCACTTCCCATTCTGCAAAGAGAGACATATCTTGCCTTACAGGCTTCAAGTGCCTGGCTAATGGTTGTTTTGCTCACATATTTTCTACCATTCTTGAAAATACCCCATATCTTTTCAATTGAGTTCTAATGCATTTCCATTCTAGGTTCCCTTGGGACTGCTGGCCGGGTTTGTAATCAAACCTCCCGCGGCATGGACAGCTGCGAGGTGATGTGCTGTGGAAGAGGTTATGACACTTCACGGATCAGCCAGATGACAAAATGCGAATGTAAATTCCACTGGTGCTGCGCTGTCCGCTGTCAAGATTGCCTGGAGGTGGTGGACGTACACACATGCAAAGCACCGAAAAGTGCTGGATGGATAGCTCGAACATGACTACGTGGGGCGACTGGCATTCAAATGCTGAACATTTCAGTTTCATGCAGGGAGTATGTCTAGGGCATTTGCTACTTTTTTGCAAGTTTCAGCTCCCTTTCAGCACAGAGAAATTGCTAAATAATTAATATAAATTATGTTGTATCCAATTTATATTTTTGAAGTTGTAACTTTTTTGTAGCTTTGCTCTCGGTGTTTGGAAATGATGAAACTTTTAAGTCACTGTTTTTTAAATGCAACACATAATTCGCCTGTGGAAATCACTGCCACAAGATGTTACTAAAGCCAAGAGCATGGTAAGGTTCAGAAAGAGGTGATACATTTATATGAATAAGAACGTCCACTGTTGCATTATATAGGATGAGATTTCTTAAAGCTTCCTTCAAACCATATAGTCCTGGCCCCAGTCAGGCACAACACAATGGAGTGGATGGACCATTGCTCTGATCCAGTATAGCAATTGCTGTATAAAGGAACCTCTGAGCCCAGTATGGAGTAAAGGTGTTCTAGAAGTAACTTTCTCCATCTCATGTCAAATCATAGGGCTGCCCTCTTATACATTATGTGGGGTCAGTTCTGCCTTTGTATGCCCATTTGCTAGTCCCATGGATGTCAACATGCTGCACATTTAAACTACAGACCACGATGGAAAGCGAAGGAAATTGCATCCAATTGCATTCACCCCATGGTATTTCCTCTTAAAGAGTCAGCGCAAGTCTTTTAGTTACATTTGCACAGAATTCTCAATTTAAAACCTACCTTAAAAGGATTTTAAACAAATGTATTCATGTGAATCACTGATATTTTCCCACTGCAAGTTGCAATGTAATTAAATGGAAGGAGGGCATTTAGTTCTCAGACCGTTTGTTAGCTAGCTTTATCTGAGCAGATGTATCAAAATTAGAAATTAGTTGTTCACCTCCCTTTGGAAAAGGGACATGAAATAGCTTGGGCATAAATATTTTTTTAATTTTTTTTTTTTACTAACTGGCTAAATGTGAAAATATCTATAGAAAGCCTCTGTAAAACAGAAGCAGCTCGTCTCATTAATAATCTTCTTCTGCTTGTCACATGAGTGGAACATGAACAGTCTTGCCTAGTGGTTGGAGCAGGAGTCAAACTCCAAACAGGAACTGGAGCCCAGCATCACAGCTGGGGCTGAGGGGCCGCAGAATCAGAGCTGGCTTCTGCGGGTATATCTACATTACAATAAAAAACCGACAGCATCGATTCTGAGAGCCCAGCTCAATTAACTCAGCTTCAGGGGGGCAGGCTACAAGGCTAAAAATTGCAATTTAGCTGTTCTGGCTTAGGCTGGAGTCCAGGCTCGGAGACCCTATGAGGGTGGTGGATTTCAGAACCCAGCCTCCAGCCCAAACCCAAATGTCTATGCTGCAATTTTTAGCCCTGCAGCCTGAGCCAGTTGACCCAGCCCATCTGCGGGTCTTTTATTACCATGCTAGATGCCCCTGAGAGTGATAGAGTCAGAGCTGGCGTCAGAGGCCTGGTTATCTGGCCTGAGGCATGGCTGGAACAAGGCTGGAACTATCACAGCCATGGGCAAAGACTTTGCTACTGCTGTGCCTAGGAGCTGGTCTGCTGTCTCTTCCAACGAATCAGGCAGTATAGCCAGTCTGTTACAGACAAGCTGTGCTCATTAGGTTGCCTGAAGACTGGCTCTGCTGCAGGCCCTGATTCCGGAAACTGCTTTCATTCCAATGGAATCTATTAATAACTTTCATTAAATATAGTTAAAGGGATACTTTCAGCTCAGACGTGTGTCCCCCACCCACACCCCCACTCCCCAAATCAGTTTTTCTGAAAACATGTCCTGCAAAGTTTGATACTAACAAAGTGTACATTGGCCATATATGGGCGACTTTAGGTCAAACATGGCCTGGTCTTGGTTCAGCGCAGAACAATGGATTTCTGGGAGATGTAGGCCCCAGAGGGCGCCTAGCAATTGTAGATACAATGGGGAGGAGTGCCAGAGAATGTAAGGAACAGCTTTCCCTGAGAAAAGGAGAGACCATAGAATAAGGCAAGACCTGAAGTGGGGCTCTCTGCCAAGAGAGATAGGGAACGACTATGTAAAGAGCCTTTGAAAAAAGACTACATAAAGGGGCCTGTGAAGAGGCAGGAAGCCCAGGGAGGAGAGTCAAACTAAACTAAATTTAACTAACAGCAGGAGTCCAGGGCCAGGTAATAAAAATGTTCCATGTGAAAAAAGACTGAGGCTGGTTTTGTTTCCAAAGGAGAGTAATATAAGTAGGGATACTGGAGAGCCATGACATACAAAATAACAAACAGTAAAGAAAAGATAAAATAGGCACGCCTGTTTATCCTTTCTCACTGCAATACAGGAAGATAAAAATAAAGCAATTGAAAGACAGCTAATTTCGATTGATTAAAGGAAATTCATTTTTAAACTATACTTAACCAAGATGTGGAACTCGTTGCCACAAGATATCGTTGAGCTAAAAAGCATAGCAAGATTCAAAAGACAGATTGGATATTTATTTGGATTATAAGAACTTCCTCAGTTATATTAGATAGGATTAACGTAATGCTTTAAATTAGAGCTATAAATCCTGATATTTCAGGGCATAAATCAACCACTGACTGAGTTGGGAAGAAACATCACTTGCTGGCATGGTCTTCCACAATAGTCTGTTATGGGGTTTTGTGTATCTTCCTCAGACACATTTGGTGCTGGCCGCTGCCAGAAAGGACAGTGGGTTAGATGGACAACCGGACTGGTCTGATCCAGTATGGAAATTCCTAACAGAGGGAACTGAAGATTGAGTTGCTACTTTTAATTGGGATGCTAGATCCTTGCTGTTCTGTTAACATAGTGCTTTTGTTTTTTTCCTAGTTTAGTCGTACTCAGGATTGATTCTGGTGCCTGAAATTATTCCAGATCACAAACCTTTGTCACACAGTGATCTTCAGAATTTTTTTTTTCCTGCGATCATACAACACTCTCCTGGAATGCTTATAAACCCATTTCTTTAAGTTTTAACAAACAGAAATCTTTCCTTGCCTTTACTCTGCTTTGCAAGTGCCGTCCCTTATTTGACTGTTTTGCTTTTTTGTAAATACTGTTTTCTGAATTCACAAATCACTATACATGATAAGCAATTCTTTTAGTATTATAGACACTGCATAATACTATATATTTGCTGTGTCTAGGTCATGAAACTCTTGTATGAACTAGTTCTGTTACATGAACGCAACTGACTGAAGAACAGGTTTTTGCTACTTACAATTCAGTGATAACCACTGTTGCTGTTATATGCATTAGCTGCATGCGAAAACTGGCCCTGGTTTGGGTAAACTAAATAGTATACATAGCAGTGAATTGAAATTTAGCGGTGAATTCCAAAGAGATTCTTTATTAACGATTCATGAGCTCATCATTACCTGAGGAAGAGCTCTGTGAAGCTCAAACGCTTGTCCTTCCACTCACAGAAGTTAGTCCACTAAAAGATATTACCTCACCTACCTTGTCTCAATCTGGAAAATGGCATGTTTTAAAACCAACTATCTGAAGCTCAGTGAAATGTTTTGTAGGTTTAAAAACTGTTTCTGCTTTTCTAATTTAAGTATCTTGACTGAGTCAGAGAGCCTTTGTAAATTGATCGCAGGGGTCCGATTTCCTTTGAGTAATCCATGCCTTCACAGTTTAATAACACAAGTTTTACACAGTTCTGAAAACAAAGGAAGTATCGTTACTGCTAGTGAGCTTATTCCAGATAATGAAATGAGTCCTGAAACCCCCACTATCAATCTCTGATAAAATGAATAGTCCAATTAACACAGCCGGAAACAAAATTGTCTGTACTTTCCAAATGCATCTGTAAATGTTTTAGGATCACTGGGTTACAGGTGTAGATCTTATTCTGACAGCATAAATAGCTGGAAATACAGAGCAGGACCATGAAAATTCAACAGGCTTATGTGAACTCTGGAAACTGTCCCTTATATTTGAAATGTAGACCTAGAATTAGGCCTTGTTGCTAAGATCATCATTTTTATTTCAATGCTTAAATAAGGACAGGTCTAAAAATATTCAATTTTATGCTAAATTGCCATTGTAATGTTTTCTTGCAGGGGGATTGTAACTTGCTCTAACCCTACAGAGAGCCTTGAAATACCAGGGAACCACTATGAAATCTTTCTGAAAGCCTGTGTCCCTGAGATTTCTCCTACAATATATGTTTAGGGTTCTTATGCAGTGCCGCAGTGTGTATTCCTATACTGATGCTATAGATCATTTACAAAGGTACCAGTTTCATCTTACGCATTGGCTATTTCTCAGCCTGTCCATTTTCAGGAAGAAATATTAGGTGCTTCCACAACTAATGAACAGAATTATTCCCTGATATTAAAATATATTTGACAGAGGTGTAATTAGCTAGAATCTTAAACTGCTGATTCCTTGCTTTGAGTGCAGAATATATACCCACAAACAGCAGATGTGCTATTACACAAAATCTAATATTACTACTTACGACGTCCTTATCACCTTTTATTTGAGAATATCATAGGCTCAGATCCGCAAAAGGACTTAGGTGTTCCAAGGCTCAGCAGTGTGGCACCTAGAAAATCAGAGGAACAACATGGTGATCTGCAAAGCCTGAGTTAGGAATGTAGGCTGCCTCGACAACGAATGGGGAGAGATGGGCGTCTTGGATGCACAAAAGCAAGCATGCGAGGTGGGGAGTCATCTAAGATAGCCAGTGAGAAATGTTGATGATAAAGGTGTGTCCTAAGATCCTCCTCCCTGTGGAGATAGGCGCCTTAGTCTGGGTTGCAGGCAGGAGCCTCGCTTTGCTAGAAATCCACAAACTGGGAGGGGGGGGGGAAATAGGTGTTCTTCTTCCTAACTCACGTGTGGGAGCTGATCTGAGGCTGCATAACTCCATGTGGCAGAGAAGGAGGAGCTCCCTTATAACTTTTAGTTAGTGATTAGGGCATTCACATGGGATGTGGGAAACCCTAGGTCAAGTCCCCCTTCTACCTGATGTGGAAAAGGGATGTGAACAGGGATTGCCACCTCTCAGGTGGGTGTTCTAACCGCTGGGATATTGTGATGGGGGAGCAGAGTGGATCTTCCTTAATCTCACCTATTGACATTGTTCCAATTTAATTAGGCCAGAGAAAGAAGGAGACTCACTCTATAGTACAGTGGCTAGGGTATTCATCCGAGAGCTGGTAGATCCTTCTACAAATCCCTTCTCCTCATCATGCAGGGTGTGAACTTGAACTGTAGTCTCCTACATCCTGGGTGAATACCCTAACTCTGGGCTAAGGGAGGGTCTCCTTTCCCCTCTCAGTGTTTTGTGTGGAGTGAGGCAGCTTCTGAGCACGCCTACCAAGTCAGGCCCTGAATGTGAGGTAGATGGAGGAGTACCTCTCCACCCCTGGTTTGTGCATCACCCTAAGGCAGAGGTGGGCAAACTATGGCCTGTGGGCCACATCCAGCCCGCAGGACCCTCCTGCCCGGCCCCTGAGCTCCTGGCCCCGGAGGCTAGCCCCTGGCCCCTCCCCCGGCCGCCTCAGAGGTGCAACGCTCTGGGCGGCCGGGCAGCGCAGTTGCGGAGCCGCGGCCTGACCCGGTGCTCTGGGCGGCACGGCTGTAGTGCCGCCAGCCTCCAGTGCTCCAGGAACCGCAGTAAGGGGGCAGGGGCGGGTTGGATAGAGGGCAGGGGAGTTCGGGGGTATGGATGGGGGTTGGGGTGGTCAGAGGGCAGGGAACAGGGGGGTTGGATGGGCTTGGGGTCCCGGCAGGCAGTCAGGAATTGGGGGGGGGGTTGAATGGGGCGGCAGGGGGCAGTCAGTGATGGGAGATCTGGGGGTGGTCAGAGGACAGGGAGCAGGGGGTGGTGGATGGGGCAGGAATTCTGGGGGAGCCATCAGGGGGTGAGAAGCGTGGGGGTCAGATAGGAGGCGGGGGCCGGGCCATGCCTGTCTGTTTGGAGAGACACGGCCTCCCCGAACTGGCCCTCCATACAATTTTGGAAACCTGATGTGGACCTCAGGCCAGAAAGTTTGCCCGCCCCTGCTCTAGGGCTTAGGTGGGATATGGGAGGTGTCTGGACACGTAGAGGGAGGTAGCAGAGCGCATGCCCAGAGGCAAAAACCTAAGTGCCTGAGGAACTTTTACGCTGAAAACATAGGTGCTGAGTGAGTTTAGGCACCTAGAGGGTTCGGCAGAAGACACACAGAAGTTTTGTGGATTGCAATGGTGCCTTAAAAAATGGAATTTAAGTGCTTAAACCTGGGGGTTAGCTGCACAAGTATCTTTGTGGCTCCAGGCCATAGTGGTTTAAAACATTAATTTAATGAAGACTTTCAGCTTTCCTGTGAGGTACGTGAGTATTACAGTATCTTTTCAAAGATGGAGAAGCTGAAGCCCAGAGGGATTAAGTGACTAGGCCAAAGCCAAACAAGTCAGTGGCAGGGCCAAAACTAGAACTGAGGAGGCCTAATTTCCCGCTTCCCTGGTGGTGTGGCAGCACAAAGGGTGCTTAAACAGCCCTATTGGAATGTCCCCATTGCAGGAGGGGTTCAGTCATAGAATCATAGAATATCAGGGTTGGAAGGGACCTCAGGAGGTCATCTAGTCCAACCCCCTGCTCAAAGCAGGACTAATCCCCAGCTAAATCATCCCAGCCAGGGTTTTGTCAAGCCTGACCTTAAAAACCTCAAAGGAAGGAGATTCCACCACCTCCCTAGGTAACACATTCCAGTGCTTCACCACCCTCCTAGTGAAAAAGTTTTTCCTAATATCCAACCTAAACCTCCCCCACTGAAACTTGAGACCATTACTCCTTGTTCTGTCATGTGATACCACTGAGAACAGTCTAGATCCATCCTCTTTGGAACCCCCTTTCAGTAGTTGAAAGCAGCTATCAAATCCCCCCTCATTCTTCTCTTCTGCAAACTAAACAATCCCAGTTCTCTCAGCCTCTCCTAATAAGTCATGTGTTCCAGTCCCCTAATCACTTTTGTTGCCCTCCGCTGGACGCTTTCCAATTTTTCCACATCCTTCTTGTAGTGTGGGGCCCAAAACTGGACACAGTACTCCAGATGAGGCCTCACCAATGTCGAATAGAGGGGAATGATCATGTCCCTCGATCTGCTGGTAATCCCCCTACCTATACAGCCCAAAATGCCGTTAGGCTTCTTGGCAACAAGGGCACACTGTTGACTCATATCCAGTTTCTCGTCCACTGTAACCCCTAGGTCCTTTTCTGCAGAACTGCTTCCTAGCCGCTCGGTCCCTATTTTGTAGCGGTGCATTGGATTCTTCCCTCCTAAGTGCAGGACTGTGCACTTGTCTTTGTTGAACCTCATCAGATTTCTTTTGGCCCAATCCTCTAATTTGTCCCTCTGTATCCTATCCCTACCCTCCATCATATCTACCACTCCTCCCAATTTAGTGTCATCTGCAAACTTGCTGAGAGTGCAGTCCACGCCGTCCTCCAGATCATTAATGAAGATATTGAACAAAACCGGCCCCAGGACCGACCCTTGGGGCACTCCACTTGATACCGGCTGCCAGCTAGACATGGAGCCATTGATCACTACCTGACGATCTAGCCACCTTTTACCCACCTTATAGTCCATTCTTCAGCCCATACTTCTTTAACTTGCTGGCAAGAATACTATGGGAGACCATATCAAAAACTTTGCTAAAGTCAAGGAACAACACGTCCACTGCTTTCCCCTCATCCACAGAGCCAGTTATCTCGTCATAGAAGGCAATTAGATTAGTCAGGCATGACTTGCCCTTGGTGCATTTTCAGGGTATTTACATGAAAAACAGCTCACACTGAACTTCTTCTGGCATGTTTCTGCGTCTTCCTCCAGGAAAGAGCTCTTCACAGCATTTGCCCTTTTCGGTGGGGGAGGGGTACTGGTGACACAAACGTTGCTGAGCGAGGCACTTCATTGACAGCTGGTTTATTAGAAAAGCAATCACGAGTTCAGACAGATGAGATATTTCGGTGACATCAGTTGTCTCCATTATGCCTTTCAAGATCAGTCAGCCTGAAGCAGTGCCCCAGATGTGCAGACGCTGCACAGCAGCCACATTGTGCCACAAATATTAAATAAATAAATAAAAAGCAACATACGCATGTCATCTGCAGTTTTGGCTCTTTCGTTTGTTGCCTTGATGCATGGGGTTAAAGCAGAGGACAGGGATGAGCTGGACTCTGGATTTCAGCCATCTGAGGTAGGCCATCGTGAACAGAATTCAAGCGAGGGAAATGAAATCATCCCCGAGGGTATGGAACAGATTTAGCTTCATGTTTATTCATGAAGAAGAACCAGCTGTCCCAAGACAGACATTTTAATTTCTGAAAAATCTGCTAGAAAATATGTCAGATTGTGCAAAAGGTTGTGTGGGTTTTATTTAGTTATTTAAAATATGCAGCCTATGCTCTGGGAAAAGTACCTATTCTTCTGAAGCATGGAATATCAGGCGCTGCTAGCCAACAGCTGTCTGAGACCCTTCTGGACATGCAAATATTTTGGAATTATTTTCTAAAAAACAAACACAACCTCGCCCCCCCCCCACCCCCACTAGTATAATTAGGGCATGGCTTTGTTTCATGAGAAGCCTCAGTAAAGGGCATCAGTGTCTCTTAACTGGGAGGGGAAAAGAGCAGCCTTTAAAAAGGGACGGAGTTATTTTACATGGCAGTTAAATGATTGTACACTGCGCTATGTCCACGGTATTCCTGCTCCTTCCCTGAAAATGGCAGCAGCCATTTCAATAGCTCATTTCTGTCACTCAGAACATGCACTTCTTCTTCAATGCTTAGCCGGTCGGCCAGAGCTACTGTTCGCTATTTGGTCCATTCCCGTGCGGCCACAGGGGCTTGATGGTGCCAAGAGTCCAACATCAGAACAGATTTGATGCACCCATGTAATAGAGGGGTCTGTCTCGGGGCCATCTCCAGCTCTCGGTTGACGGAATTTTATCCCGGCTGTTACAAGTCACCCGGAGAATGGCGTTCGCTGGCACATTTTGCGGCATTCTGGTGACATGTCCAAAACGCATAATATGCCATCTGTGGACTATGTGTCCCGTAGTCTGTAAACCAGAGTGACCGTAAACCTCTCAGTTATGAATGAAGTGTTCCACTTTATGCCCAATATACGATGTTGGCAGTTTGGGTGGAAAGCCTCCAGCTTTGCCCAGTCCAAGTGGCATAGTGTCTGTGTTTCGTATGGCAGCAAGGTGAGGATACAGCTCGAATAGATCTGAACTTGGCTGTCTTGCCGAGATTATGTTGATTCCATATTCGTTGTAAATGACCCAGGTTAGATGCTGCTATTCACTGGCTCATCTTTTTAGCCCTGCTGGCTGTCAAATGAAAAAAAAAAATCAGTCAACATGACAGTAGCTTCACCTGTAATATCGCCCCCTCCCCCCCACGCTCTCTCGCTCTCTCTCACACAGATATATCTAAGCAGGTTTTCAGGGCCATTTAAAATAGCTCCCATTAAAAGTAACACCTCGTAAGGATAATGTCAGACATTTCTGGTCACCCAGGCTCTGAGTGCTGCAATGCCCAGAAAGCCCTGATATGCTGCCCTTTAAGGAGGGGACGTGTTTGTAAGGCGGTTCGGGCACGAGCATATTCGGTGGAACTTTCAGCATTTACAGAGAAACAGTTCTGGGCTTAGGTCAGGCGATCAGTCCCCACATCTCATACAGACTTCCTGGGTGATTTTCAGCAAATCCACTTAACCCCCAGCTGTCTTGATTTTATACTCTGTATAAAGGGTTAACTACACTCTGCCTGTCTAAAGTCTTCCTGCAGTGTCAACTGGCTAAAGTCTTTGTTCTGGCTTAAAACTGTTCTGCTGTGTTCTGTTAATCAGTAGCTACAGAAGGATAGAAATGTAGGGCTGGAAGGGCCCTCAGTGGTCATCCCCTCCGGCCCCCTTGCTGAGGCAGGATTACATCCCAGAGGGGGCTGCAATTGATGTTGATAAAGTGGTTCTCTTGTAGTGAGTGAAGCACTTTGGAATCCTACTAGATGAAAGCTGTTGTCAGGCATTATCACTGTTCATGAAAGTATATGGTTGTAATGGACTGAGTTGTTCTATAGAAGTCACTGATGTAGAGGGACATCACAGGAAACACTGTTCCTGGATTTCACTAGATAATTATTTATGGTCACGCAAACTAAGATTTTGCTAAAAAGAACCAAATCTCATTGAGGCCCATGGCTGAATTTTTTCCCCATGAACAACAGGCTAAGTTCCTTATAGGGGATATTACCCTCAGGCAGTAGGTGACGGTCACAGATGGAGACAGAAAAGCAGGCTTCATGGATGAGTCCAGTCCTATGTGTTCCTATATTTGTCTAGTTCAGCTGATGGACTTGCATTCTGCTATAGTTCAGATCTGAAAAACGACAGTGTCGCATGGGCAGTGACCACAATCATTTGTTTTGGAAGCTGGTTTACGCCACCAGATTACATGCCTATTCCTTAACAATGGGTTCCTATGTGAGATCTTCCCACCTTTCACTGCTGCTTTATTAAAGAAATGAATCTAACTGTGTTTCAAGTTTTCTCCTCCACTGTTTTGGTTGTGTCCTTCTCTATTATGTTTGGTCCCCTTGGCAGGTGGCAAGCTGGAAGGAAATTGAGAATTAAGTTTGCCACAGCATCAATTGCAGCACATATGGTCATCCATAGGGAAGCCTCACACTGCAATTCTGCCTTCACTGCAAATTTCCTTTCCTTGTCAGTTTTTGTCAAAATGTTAAACTTTAAACACAGTGGTTGAGTTGTGTGGTTAACTCCTCCCATTGCCTTTGTAGCCCTCCCCACAGTGTGTTCATTTTCTTAGGCTTCCGTAATGCTAGTGTAGCGCCTACTACCATTGGTCCATTGCAACACCATAATGGCATCCCTGGACCTTTGCACTGAAATCATTTCCCCCATCAGAACACACAGTGGAATGGGACAGAAATGAAATCCCTGGATATCTTAATTTCATAGTGGGCTTGACCCTACTCTCATTGAAGTTGATGGGAGCTTTGTCATTAACTTCAATGTGAGCAGAATCAGACCCCGTGTTATTACTAAGGGACAATATTCCAAACTGAAGGCAACGTTAGCAAAGGAAAAATGTGTCTGCTTTTTGTTTATGCTATAGATGGCTAAAGAAGGCCTCAATGTTTTTTTCATTTTTATGCATCCGATGAAGTGAGCTGTAGCTCACGAAAGCTTATGCTCAGATAAATTGGTTAGTCTCTAAGGTGCCACTAGTACTCCTTTTCTTAAGGCCAAAAAAAGTGATTCCCTCTCCCTGCCCCATCCTTAATAATCAGTTGTATTGAATAATAGAGCTGGGAAGTGATTTTTATACACACTATTTAAAAAGCTGTGTGGTGGTGTGGATTGTTGTTGTTTTTATTAATACCTCTTAACTCAAATGACCAACACCCCATTACAAGAAAAGAAGCCCTTATTAAAGGTATAAACACTCAATCCTTCAAGCAGAATTGTCAAAGCGCAATTTATACCTCTGGGATCCTCAACACATTTGCAAGACCCAGATACTGTCAGATTGGACAATTCTGATCTTGTTAGGCAGTTTCTCCCACTTTATTTGTCATTTCAAAATGATGTTACATTTAATTTATAGTGAGTTAAAACAATAAAAAGCTGCTTTTGTTTAAGAGTAGAATACAATCCTATTAATGTTGTGTCTGAGAAAGAAGCACCCCTAAATATCTTGAGGAGACAAAAATATTAAGCCATAGGCATCTTATTCAATAAAAAACAATTCAGAGATGTTAACATCAGAAGCAGTTTCCTAATTTCCAGAATGAGCATCTCTGTGTTAAACCAGGATGTAAGAAAAGCCTTCTATCATCATAATCAAAGAACCTGGACTGCTTTTAATCTGAGTAAGAGTAACTTCACAAGAAAAACATCAGTGGCAGAAAAGGCTAAAATGATAGTCTCAGCCCTAGACAAAAGAAACTCCTTTTATCACCTTGAGTAGCATTAGCAATGTCTAGCGGTATAATGAAATTAAATATTTTTTGGATAATGTCCAGCACTCATTACTGGTTGTATGGGATGTGAATGTTAAAATATACTAGCAACAGAACCCTATAAAGACATTTTTTGGGTAGCCTAAAATTTCTCAGTTGAAAGGGAAGCCTCAAATTCTTTTGAAGCATTTAAGGGTATGTTTACGCTATGAAATTAGGTTGAATTTATAGAAGTCGTTTTTTTAGAAATCATTTTTATATAGTCGATTGTGTGTGTCCCCACACAAAGTGTTCTAAATGCATTAACTCAGCGGAGTGCTTCCACAGGACCGAGGCTAGCGTCAACTTCCGGAGCGTTGCACTGTGGGTAGCTATCCCACAGTTCCCGCAGTCTCCGGCGCCCACTGGAATTCTGGGTTGAGATCCCAATGCCTAATGGGGCAAAAATATTGTCGTGGGTGGTTCTGGGTACATATTGTCAGGCCCTCCCTCCTTCCATTAAAGCAACAGCAGACAATCGTTTTGCGCCATTTTTTCTGAGTTACCTGTGCAGACGCCGTACCATGGCAAGCATGGAGCCCGCTCAGCTCACTGTCCCCGTACGTCTCCTGGGTGCTGGCAGATGTGGTGCTGCATTGCTACACAGCAGCAGCTCATTGCCTTGTGGTGGCAGACGATGCAATAGTCCTGATAATCATCGTCATCATGTCCTAGGTGCTCTTGGCCGCCTTAGTAAGGTCGATCAGGAGCGCCTAGGTAGACATGGGCGCAGGGACTAAATAGGAGTGACTCGACCAGGTCATTCTCTTTAGTCCTGCCAGCAGTTCTATTGCACCGTCTTCTGGCGAGCAGGCAGGAGATGAGGATGGCTAGCAGTCCTACTGCACCGTCTGCCGCCAGCCAAAGATGTAAAAGATAGATGGAGTGGATCAAAACAAGAAATAGACCAGATTTGTTTTGTATTCATTTGCTCCCCCCTCCCTTCCTCTGTGAAATCAACAGCCAACAGTCGTTGCGGTGAGGTCTGTCAGGGGCACCTTGAAAAGTTTAATGGAGATTCAGTCCTGCCTGGACCACTAGACGGAGGGATAGCTCAGTGGGTTGAGCATTGGCCTGCTCAACCCAGGGTTTTGAGTTCAATCCTTGAGGGGGGCCATTCTGTGTGACAGTTGTTTTTGTTTCTCCTTGATGTAAAGCCACTCCCTTTGTTGATTTTAATTCCCTGTAAGCCAACCCTGTAAGCCATGTCGTCAGTTGCCCCTCCCTCTGTCAGAGCAACAGCAGACAATCGTTCCCCACCTTTTTTCCATGCAGACACCATACCACGGCAAGCATGGAGCCCGCTCAGATCACTTTGGCAATTTGGAGCACATTAAACACCATGCGCATTATCCAGCAGTATATGCAGCACCAGAACCTGCCAAAGTGAAACCAGGCGAGTAGGCGACGTCAGCGCAGTGACAAGAGTGATGAGGACATGGACACAGACTTCTCTCAAAGCACGGGTCCTGGCAATGTGGGCATCATGGTGCTAACGGGGCAGGTTCATGCTGTGGAATGCCAATTCTGGGCCCAGGAAACAAGCACAGAGTGGTGGGACCGCATAGTGTTGCAGGTCTGGGATGATTCCCAATGGCTGCGAAACTTTGGCATGCGTAAGGGCACTTTCATGGAACTTTGTGACTTGCTTTCGCCTGCCCTGAAGCGCCAGAATACCAAGATGAGAACAGCCCTCACAGTTGAGAAGCGAGTGGCAATAGCCCTGTGGAAGCTTGCAACGCCAGACAGCTACCGGTCAGTCGGGAATCAATTTGGAGTGGTCAAATCTACTGTGGGGGCTGCTGTGATGCAAGTAGCCAACGCAATCAAAGATATGTTGATATCAAGGGTAGTGAGTCTGGGAAACGTGCAGGTCATAGTGGATGGCTTTGCTGCAATGGGATTCCCTAACTGTGATGGGGCCATAGACGGAACCCATATCCCTATCTTGGCACCGGAGCACCAAGCCGGCTAGTACATAAACTGCAAGGGGTACTTTTCAGTAGTGCTGCAAGCACTGGTGGATCACAAGGGACGTTTCACCAACATCAACGTGGGATGGCCGGGAAAGGTACATGACACTCGCATCTTCAGGAGCTCTGGTCTGTTTCAAAAGCTGCAGGAAGGGACTTTCTTCACAGACCAGAAAATAACCGGTGGGGATGTTGAAATGCCTATAGTTATCTTTGGGGACCCAGCCTACCCCTTAATGCCATGGCTCATGAAGCCATACACAGGCACCCTGGACAGTAGTCAGGAGCTGTTCAGCTACAGGGTGAGCAAGTGCAGAATGGTGGTAGAATGTGCATTTGGATGTTTAAAAGTGCGCTGGTGCAGTTTACTGACTCGCTTAGACCTCAGCGGAAGCAATATTCTCATTGTTATTATTGTTTGCTGTGTGCTCCACAATATCCGTGAGAGTAAGGGGGAGACTTTTATGGCAGGGTGGGAGGTTGAGGCAAATTGCCTGGCCCCTGGTTACGCACAGCCAGACACCAGGGCGGTTAGAAGAGCACAGGAGGGCGCGGTGCGCATCAGAGAAGCTTTGAAAACCAGTTTCATGACTGGCCAGGCTACGGTGTGAAAGTTCTGTTTGCTTCTCCTTGATGAAACCCCCCGCCCCTTGGTTCACTCTACTTCCCTGTAAGCTAACCACCCTCCCCTCCCCCTTTCAATCACCGCTGTCAGAGGCAATAAAGTCATTGTTGCTTCACATTCATGCATTCTTTATTTATTCATTGCACAAAAAGGGGGATAACTGCCAAGGTAGCCCGGGAGGGATGGTGGAGGAGGGAAGAACTGGGTGGGGTGGAGGAGGGAAGGACAAGGCCACACAGCACTTTAAAACTTATTGAATGCCAGCCTTCTGTTGTTTGGGCAATCCTCTGGGGTGGAGTGGCTGAGTGGCCATAGGCCCCCCCACCACGTTCTTGGGCATCTGGGTGAGGAGGCTGTGGAACTTGGGGTGGAGGGCGGTTGGTTACACAGGGGCTGTAGTGGCAGTCTGTGCTCCAGCTGCCTTTCCTGCAGCTCAACCAGACGCTGGAGCATATTAGTTTGATCCTCCAGCAGTCTCAGCATTGAATCCTGCCTCCTCTCATCACGCTGCCGCCACCTATCATCTTCAGCCCGCCACTTACTCTCTTCAGCCTGCCACCTCTCCTCGCATTCATTTTGTGCTTTCCTGCACTCTGACATTGTCTGCTTCCACACATTCATCTGTGCTCTGTCAGTGTGGGAGGACAGCATGAGGTCAGAGAACATTTCATCGCGAGTGCTTTTTTTTTGCCTTCTAATCTTCACTAGCCTCTGGGAAGGAGAAGATCCTGTGATCCTTGAAACACATGCAGCTGGTGGAGGAAAAAAAAGCAACAGTTGTATTTAAAAAGACACATTTTATAGCACAATGGGTACACTCTTTCACGGTAAACCTTGCTGTTAACTTACATACATAGCACATGTGCTTTCGTTATAAGGTCTCATTTTGCCTCCCCCCACCGCCTGGCTAACTGCAGGGAACATTTCTGTTCAGCCACAGGCAAACAGCCCAGCAGGAACGGGCACCTCTGAATGTCCCCTTAAGAAAATCACCCTATTTCAACCAGGTGACCATGAATGATATCACTCTCCTGAGGATAACACAGAGAGATAAAGAATGGATGTTGCTTGAATGCCAGCAAACATACACTACAGTGCTTTGTTCTGCAATGAGTCCCAACTACATGCTACTGGCCTGGCGTGGTAAAGTGTCCTACCATGGTGGACGGAATAAGGCTGCCCTCCCCAGAAACCTTTTGCAAAGGTTTTGGGAGTACATCCAGGAGAGCTTTATGGAGATGTCCCTGGAGGATTTCCGCTCCATCCCCAGACACGTTAACAGACTTTTCCAGTAGCTGGACGGGTCGCGAATGCCAGGGCAAATTAATCATTAAACTCGCTTGCTTTTAAACCATGTATAATATTTTAAAAGGTACACTCACCAGAGGTTCCTTCTCCACCTGGCGGGTCCAGGAGGCAGGCTTGGGTGGGTTCGGGGGGGTACTGGTTCCAGGTCCAGGGTGAGAAACAGTTCCTGGCTGTCATGAAAACCGGTTTCTCCGCTTACTTGCTGTGAGCTATATACAACCTCATCATCCTCATCCCCAAAACCTGCTTTCGTGTTGCCTCCCTCTCCATTGACGGAGTCAAAGCACACGGTTGAGGTAGTGGTGGCTGCACCCCCTAAAATGGCATGCAGCTCATCATAGAAGTGGCATGTTTGGGGCACTGACCCAGGGCGCTGTTTGCCTCTCTGGTTTTCTGGTAGGCTTGCCTCAGCTCCTTAAGTTTCACGCAGCACTTCTTTGGGTCCCTGTTATGGCCTCTGTCCTTCATGCCCTGGGAGATTTTGACAACTGTTTTGGCATTTTGAAAACTGGAACATAGTTCTGATAGCACGGATTCCTCTCCCCATACAGCGATCAGATCCCGTACCTCCCGTTCAGTCCATGCTGGAGCTCTTTTGCGATAATGGGACTCCATCATGGTCATCTCTGCTGATGAGCTCTGCATGGTCACCTCTGCTGATGAGCTCTGCAGCTTGCCATGCTGGCCAAACAGGAAATGAAATTCAAAAGTTCGTGGGCCTTTTCCTGTCTACCTGGCCAGTGCATCTGAGTTGAGAATGCTGTCCAGAGCAGTCACAATGGAGCACTCTGGGATAGCTCACGGAGGCTAATACTGTCGAATTGCGTCCACACTACCCCAAATTCAACCCAGCAAGGCCGATTTCAGCGCTAATCCCCTTTTCGAGGGTGGAGTAAAGAAATTGATTTTAAGAGCCCGTTAAGTCGAAAAAAAGGGCTTCATCATGTGGATGGGTGCAGGGTTAAATTTGACCTCAACTCCTAGTGTAGACCAGGGCTAAGACAAATATTTGTCTGAAAAGGCTAATAATTTACACTATAATTTGCTGTTTTATGGTGCATTTCATTGTAGTATCTTTGCACACTGCAAACATTTTGTGTACATGTGTGTATTTATATATGCCTTTATGCTAATTATAATTTGGTGACCCGAAATATTGTCATTGTAACAGCTTTTCATTTCTTTGAAAGTTCGGCTATATTTAAATTTAGTCTGAGAGACTGTTGAGCTGGCTAGAGTAAATAATGCAAAGCCTACCCTGTCCTTTACATTAAAGGGGCATTAAGATTGTGACATAATGCTGCTCCCCCAAACCAGAAAAAACAAAAAGGTAGAGTTCAGGCAGTCACACTTCACCATCTTAGTTACAAATTACTTCCATTGAGAGGTATATCAAGCTGTGCTGTCTTAAAAAAAATTCCTTCCTTCAGCTGTCTCTGTGTGCGTGCATGCACATAAACATATGTGTATGTCTATATTGGTTACTGTAATTCTTCTAGTTTTCTTCATTTTTATTGGCTGGGTAGATTTGTTCATTCTTTTGTTAAGTGTGTGGGAGTATTTAGTGCAAGGATGCCATGGTGGCATTCACACAGATACCATGGCAGTCATCCATATTACACATATGCTGCACAGTTTTGTGTCTTTAATTGTCTAAGGGATTGTCACAAAATTACAATGAAATATGCATTGGTAACAAGCAGATTGTAAATTAATAGGGAGGAAATGCCCATTTCATTCTGGATCTATTAACTGGATATTTATATTATGTAATACAATTTATTTTGCTAGAGCACATACTTAGCTAGCCCAGTGACAAAAGACAAACAGCCCTCAGCGAGTGTCCTAGAACCTGCTTTTTAAAGCAAGTCAGTGATAAATTAAAACAAGAGAGCCCAATGGTGTGACCTCATAACAGCCATACTGGGGCAGACCAAAGGTCCATCTAGCCCAGTATCCTGTCTTCTGACAGTGGCCAATGCCAGGTGCCCCAGAGGGAATGAACAGAACATGTAATCATCATGTGATCCATCCCATATACCATTCCCAGCTTCTGGCAAACAGAGGCTAGGGACACCATCCTGGCTAACAGCCATTGATGGACCTATCCTCCATGAACTTACCTAGTTCTTTTTTGAACCCTGTTATAGTCTTGGCCTTTACAACATCCTCTGGCAAAGAGTTCCACAGACTGACTATGTGTTGTGTGAAAAAATACTTCCTTTTGTTTGTTTTAAGCCTGCTGCCTATTAATTTCATTTGGTGATCCCCTAGGTCTCGTGTTATGAGAAGGAATAAATAACACTTCCTTATTTACTTTCTCCACAGGTCATGATTGTATAGCCCTCTATCATATCCCCCCTAGTTGTCTCTTTTTACAAGCTGAAAAGTCCCAGTCTTATTAATCTCTTCTCATATGGCAGCCAGTCCACACCCCTTAATCATTTTTGTTGCCCTTTTTTGAACCTTTTCCAATTCCAATATATCTTTTTTGAGACAGGCCAATGACATCTGCACAGTTTGCTTTAAGTGTAGTGCTGGTGCTTCTTTTGGTAAAGTCTATTGTCCTGTCTTGAGTACCATGTTTGCGGTAAAGTGGAGGGAAAAAAGAAATAAGATTTAACTATGTTCATGACTCCTGCTATTGGCTTCATCAGTTTGTCACCTTTTCTTTATTCCAACTACTACAGCGAGTGTTCTGTCTTCACGCATTGATTTCCTCCCTGGTAAATAAAACCTTTCTGTAGTTAATCAGGGTCATTCAGCTGGGTGATATTTTTTGAAAAAATTGTAACCTTTCAGTGCATGTTTGAATGTAGATAAATTTAATCGACATATAGCAGCAGCAATGTGCCACTTTAATCTTGGGGAAGATTTTTAGAAGCTAACAGCTGCCCACCCACTGTACAATGACTCTCAAAGTATGTTCTATGCCCTGGTCTACACTAGGACTTTAGGTCGAATTTAGCAGCATTAAATCGATGTAAACCTGCACCCGTCCACACGATGAAGCCCTTTATTTCGACTTAAAGGGCTCTTAAAATCGATTTCCTTACTCCACCCCTGACAAGTGGATTAGTGCTTAAATCGGCCTTGCCGGGTCGAATTTGGGGTACTGTGGACGGTATTGGCCTCCGGGAGCTATCCCAGAGTGCTCCATTTTGACCGCTCTGGACAGCACTCTCAACTCAGATGCACTGGCCAGGTAGACAGGAAAAGAACCGCGAACTTTTGAATCTCATTTCCTGTTTGGCCAGCGTGGCAAGCTGCAGGTGACCATGCAGAGCTCATCAGCAGAGGTGACCATGATGGAGTCTCAGAATCGCAAAAGAGCTCCAGCATGGACCGAATGGGAGGTACGGGATCTGATCGCTGTATGGGGAGAGGAATCCGTGCTATCAGAACTCCGTTCCAGTTTTCGAAATGCCAAAACCTTTGTCAAAATCTCCCAGGGCATGAAGGACAGAGGCCATAACAGGGACCCGAAGCAGTGCCGCGTGAAACTGAAGGAGCTGAGGCAAGCCTACCAGAAAACCAGAGGGGCGAACGGCCGCTCCGGGTCAGAGCCCCAAACATGCCGCTTCTATGATGAGCTGCATGCCATTTTAGGGGGTTCAGCCACCACTACCCCAGCCATGTTGTTTGACTCCTTCAATGGAGATGGAGGCAATACGGAAGCAGGTTTTGGGGACGAAGAAGATGATGATGAGGAGGAGGTTGTAGATAGCTCACAGCAAGCAAGCGGAGAAACCGGTTTTCCCGACAGCCAGGAACTGTTTCTCACCCTAGACCTGGAGCCAGTACCCCCCGAACCCACCCAAGGCTGCCTCCTGGACCCAGCAGGCGGAGAAGGGACCTCCGGTGAGTGTACCTTTTAAAATACTATACATGGTTTAAAAGCAAGCATGTGAAAGGATTACTTTGCCCTGGCATTTGCGGCTCTCCTGGATATACTCCCAAAGCCTTTGCAAAAGGTTTCTGGGGAGGGCAGACTTATTGCGTCCTTCATGGTAGGACACTTTACCACTCCAGGCCAGTAACACGTACTCGGGAATCATTGTACAACAAAGCATTGCAGTGTATGTTTGCTGGTGTTCGAGCAACATCCGTTCTTTATCTCTCTGTGTTATCCTCAGGAGAGTGAGATATAATCCATGGTCACCTGGTTGAAATAGGGTGCTTTTCTTCAGGGGACACTCAGAGGAGCCCATTCCTGCTGGGCTGTTTGCCTGCGGCTGAACAGAAATGTTCCCCGCTGTTAGCCACAGGGAGGGGGGAGGGTTGAGGGGGTAGCCACGCGGTGGGGGGAGGCAAAATGCGACCTTGTAACGAAAGCACATGTGCTATGTATGTAATGTTAACAGCAAGGTTTACCCTGAAAGAGTGTAGCCAGTGTTTTATAAAATGTGTCTTTTTAAATACCGCTGTCCCTTTTTTTTTCTCCACCAGCTGCATGTGTTTCAATGATCACAGGATCTTCTCCTTCCCAGAGGCTAGTGAAGATTAGAAAGAAAAAAAAATGCACTCGAGATGAAATGTTCTCCGAGCTCATGCTGTCCTCCCACACTGACAGAGCACAGACGAATGCGTGGAGGCAAATAATGTCAGACTGCAGGAAAGCACAAAATGACCGGGAGGAGAGGTGGCGGGCTGAAGAGAGTAAGTGGCGGGCTGAAGAGAGTAAGTGGCGGGCTGAAGAGAGGGCTGAAGGTCGAATGTGGCGGCAGCGTGATGAGAGGAGGCAGGATTCAATGCTGAGGCTGCTGGAGGACCAAACCAGTATGCTCCAGTGTATGGTTGAGCTGCAGCAAAGGCAGCTGGAGAACAGACTGCCACTACAGCCCCTGTGTAACCAACCGCCCTCCTCCCCAAGTTCCATAGCCTCCACACCCAGACGCCCAAGAACGCGGTGGGGGGGCCTCCGGCCAACCAGCCACTCCACCACAGAGGATTGCCCAAAAAAAAGAAGGCTGTCATTCAATAAATTTTAAAGTTGTAAACTTTTAAAGTGCTGTGTGGCATTTTCCTTCCCTCCTCCACCACACCTCCTGGGCTACCTTGGTAGTCATCCCCCTGTTTGTGTGATGAATGAATGAAGAATGCATGAATGTGAAGCAACAATGACTTTATTGCCTCTGCAAGCGGTGATCGAAGGGAGGAGGAGAGGGTGGTTAGCTTACAGGGAAGTAGAGTGAACCAAGGGGCGGGGGGTTTCATCAAGGAGAAACAAACAGAACTTTCACACCGTAGCCTGGCCAGTCATGAAACTGGTTTTCAAAGCCTCTCTGATGCGTACCGCGCCCTCCTGTGCTCTTCTAACCACCCTGGTGTCTGGCTGTGCGTAACCAGCAGCCAGGCGATTTGCCTCAACCTCCCACCCCGCCATAAACGTCTCCCCCTTACTCTCATAGATATTGTGGAGTGCACAGCAAGCCGTAATAACAGTGGGAATATTGGTTTCGCTGAGGTCTAAGCGAGTCAGTAAACTGCGCCAGCGCGCCTTTAAACGTCCAAATGCACATTCTACCACCATTCTGCACTTGCTCAGCCTGTAGTTGAACAGCTCCTGACTACTGTCCAGGCTGCCTGTGTATGGCTTCATGAGCCATGGCATTAAGGGGTAGGCTGGGTCCCCAAGGATACATATAGGCATTTCAACATCCCCAACAGTTATTTTCTGGTCTGGGAATAAAGTCCCTTCTTGCAGCTTTTGAAACAGACCAGAGTTCCTGAAGATGCGAGTGTCATGTACCTTTCCCGGCCATCCCACGTTGATGTTGGTGAAACGTCCCTTGTGATCCACCAGAGCTTGCAGCACTATTGAAAAGTACCCCTTGCGGTTTATGTACTCGCCGGCTTGGTGCTCCGGTGCCAAGATAGGGATATGGGTTCCGTCTATGGCCCCACCACAGTTAGGGAATCCCATTGCAGCAAAGCCATCCACTATGACCTGCACATTTCCCAGGGTCACTACCCTTGATATCAGCAGATCTTTGATTGCGTGGGCTACTTGCATCACAGCAGCCCCCATAGTAGATTTGCCCACTCCAAATTGATTCCCAACTGACCGGTAGCTGTCTGGCGTTGCAAGCTTCCACAGGGCTATCGCCACTCGCTTCTCATCTGTGAGGGCTGCTCTCATCTTGGTATTCATGCGCTTCAGGGCAGGGGAAAGCAAGTCACAGAGTTCCATGAAAGTGCCCTTACGCATGCGAAAGTTTCGCAGCCGCAGGGAATCGTCCCAGACCTGCAACACTATGCGGTCCCACCAGTCTGTGCTTGTTTCCCGAGCTCAGAATCGGCGTTCCACAGCATGAACCTGCCCCATTAGCACCATGATGCATGCATTGGCAGGGCCCATGCTTTCAGAGAAATCTGTGTCCATGTCCTGATCACTCACGTGACCGCGCTGACGTCGCCTCCTCGCCCGGTAGCGCTTTGCCAGGTTCTGGTGCTGCATATACTGCTGGATAATGCGTGTGGTGTTTAATGTGCTCCTAATTGCCAAAGTGAGCTGAGCGGACTCCATGCTTGCCTTGGTATGGCGTCCGCACAGAAAAAAGGCGCGGAATGATTGTCTGCCGTTGCTCTGACAGAGGGAGGGGCGACTGACGACACGGCTTACAGGGTTGGCTTCAGGGAGCTAAAATCCACAAAGGGGGTGGCTTTAAATCAAGGAGTAGTTCAGGCAGGACTTCATGGAGGGTTCCAATAAGAAATGGTGCACCTAAGTTGCTGTTCTTATTGGAACAAGGAGGTTAGCCTGGCCTCTGATTGATACATGGCTAGATTTACCTCGCTGCACCTTCTCTGTGAGTGACGGCAGTGTGACCTAGAGGAATGAGTCCCCTAGACAGGGGAAGAGGCAAATGAGTACAAAACAAATCTGGTCTATTTCTTGTTTTGATCCACTCCATCTATCTTTTACATCTTTGGCTGGCAGCAGACGGTGCAGAAGGACTGCATGCCATCCACATCTCATGGCTGCTCGGCAGAAGATGGTACAGTACGACTGCTAGCCATCGTCATCTCTTGCCTGCCCGGCAGAAGACGGTACAATACGACTGCTAGCCATCGTCATCTCTTGCCTGCCTGATCACCATTAGACGGTTCAATAGGACTGACTGCAGGACTAAAGAGAATGACCTGGTCAAGTCACCAAAAATTTAGTCCCTGCGCCCATGTCTGCCCAGGCGCTCCCAGCCGACGTGGCCAGGAGCACCTCGGACATGACGAGGATGGCTATCAGTCATACTGCAACGTCTGCTGCCAGAAGGCAATGGGTTGCTGCTACTGTGTAGCAATGCAGTACCGCATCTGCCAGCACCCAGGAGACATACAGTGACGGGTTACCCGAGCGGGCTCCATGCTTGCGGTGGTATGGCGTCCGCACAGGTAACTCAGGAAAAAAGGCGAGAAACGATTGTCTGCCCTTGCCTTCACGGAGGGAGGGAGGGAACAGGGGCCGGACAATATGTACCCAGAACCACCCGCGACAATGTTTTAGCCCAATCAGAGTGCTCCATTGTGACTGCTCTGGACAGCACTCTCAACTCAGATGCACGATTGTTTGCCGTTGCTCTGACGCAGGGAGGGGCGACTGACAACACGGCTTACAGGGTTGGCTTCAGGGAGCTAAAATCAAGAAAGGGGGTGGCTTTACATCAAGGAGTAGTTCAGGCAGGACTTCACGGAGGGTTCCAATAAAGAAATGGTGCACCTAAGTTATTGTTCTTATTGGAACAAGGAGGTTAGCCTGGCCTCTGATTGATACATGGCTAGATTTACCTCGCTGCACCTTCTCTGTGAGTGACGGCAGTGTGACCTAGAGGAATGAGTCCCCTAGACAGAAGAGAAGGCAAATGAGTACAAAACAAATCTGGTCTATTTCTTGTGTTGATCCACTCCATCTATCTTTTACATCTTTGGCTGGCAGCAGACGGTGCAGAAGGACATATTGCCTACCTGCTCACCATAAGACGGTTCAATAGGACTGACTGCCGGACTTAAGAGAATGACCTGGTCAAGTCACTAAAAATTTAGTCCCTGCGCCCATGTCTGCCCAGGCGCTCCTGATCGACCTCACACAGGTGACCAGGAGTACCTCAGACATGACGAGGACGGCTACCAGTCGTATTGTACTGTCTGCTGCCACAAGGCAATGGGTTGCTGCTACTGTGTAGCAATGCAGAACCGCGTCTGCCAGCACCCAGGAGACATACAGTGACGGTTACCTGAGCGGGCTCCATGCTTGCGGTGGTATGGCGTCCGCACAGGTAACTCAAGAAAAAAGGCGCGAAACGATTGTCTGCCCTTGCTTTCACGGAGGGAGGGAGGGAGGGAAGGGGGGACTGACGATATGTACCCAGAACCACCCGCGACAATGTTTCAGCCCCATCAGGCATTGGGATCTCAACCCAGAATTCCAATGGGCAGCGGAGACTGCGGGAACTGTGGGATAGCTACCCACAGTGCAACGCTCCGGAAGTCGACTCTAGCCTCGGTACTGTGGAAGCACTCCGCCGAGTTAATGCACTTAATGCACTTCTGTGGGGACACACACACTCGAACATATAAAACCGATTTCTAAAAAACCGACTTCTATAAATTCGACCTTATTCCGTAGTGTAGACATACCCTATGCTTCCCTGCCTCATGGAATTCAAGTGAAGGGTAGAAGATGATGGCAGCTGCGCTGCTTGGAAAAAAAAATCACTTTTATTATTCTAGGGCCCAAGGAAAACTTATAGACCCTAATATAAAAAAAAGCAGTGTGAATCCTCTGCAATTCCCACTACATATAGGTTCAATAACCACACACACAAAGGGGTGATGTAAGCCCAGTAATTAAAAAAAAAATGTCCAGGGACCATGCAGAGCTCTTGAACACCAGGTCAGGTTCCTGCTCAAGATCGACTCATGATGGTATGTATTTAAAGTGAAAGTGTAACTGCAACATCATCATTTTCCTTGGACTTGCCCTGGTGTGTAACAAGCAGAAATAGATGGACTACCTTTGGGGTGGCTTATTAGAGGGGGAGATGTCTGCTTAATATTGTACTGCAATTGGAGTGGATTCATTTGAAAAAAGAAAAGAAATAAAACTCAGGAGCTTAACCATGACACTATCCAAAGACTGATGGGGGGAGGAAGGGGTGTTCAGTGTAATTGAAAGTTCATACAGAGTTTAGCATCATATACATAATCTGAAGGGGAAATGCTGTTGGGTCTTGACTTAGTGAGCTGCAGGCGTGGCTGGGGAGTGAATACGAAGGGTCTCTAACCCCCCCCAGCGCATGCCTATGCAGGGACAATTTAGGATAAGTACCTAGCACTCCACTGAGCACAAGGCTAAGCTAACACCCCAAGCAATGCTCCATAACCTCAGCTGTCTTGGAAGCGTGGCCAGTTCCATGGGTCCCTGCATGTTGGCTGCTTTGGTTGGGGGGAGTACACTGCTCCCCTCTGGAGCAGTCGGAAGGCATGCTGCAGTGTGGAGCGCTCCCCAAACAGGGGGTTCAAAGATCCTCTGAGTGCTACCACATCATTCTTCCCTTCTGCTTCCCCCCGCTCCCCATCCCCCATTTATATGGCCCAGTGCAGCAAGGACAGGATTTTACCATTACTGAGGAGGCCCAGGTAGGATGGGAGTGTTTTTCCTAAAATTTTAACTTGAGAATATTAAAACAGTAAAGCACAGAAGTGTAGATACTTTAATAATCCTGTCATCAGGCCAAATCACAGTTACCTTCAGTTAACAGCTAATATGAGCAGTGGGAATTTGAGGAATCTAAATGTTGGTAACTATTAATGGCTGCATTTTGCTATATTGTTACCTTTCAATATCAAACAGAGGTGTAGAGAAGAAAAGCTGAGGTCTCAGGATCATGAAAGGTAGCGATGCATGTGTAGGGTTGCATATTTCATTTGCATTAGTTCATCTTAGCATCAGGCTCTTGGTGAGGAAGCCCTAGAGTTTATAATTGACCTGCTGTATTAGCAGGAGTGCTCTGTTGAAGATGGCTCATTACATTGTTACCAGAGTGAATGGGTTAAAATTTGAATTTGGCTAAATTTGTCAAAGCTCTTGGATAAGATATTAAAGATCTATGAACTGATGTAAAACTCCATCCCTTGACATTTACTAGATTAGTACATATGTTCATTTTTCCCAGCATAAAATGGTAGTTACTGTATAACATCTGTGTTTAACACTGTATAGAGATAAGACACAGTACTTTCTTTTCATGCTTGCACGGTGTTTTCAAGTACCAATAATGCAGTGAAAACACAGTACAAAACTCCCCAAAAGCATGTTACTCCACAACAGAATGACTAACCATTACATGTACGTTTCTCACTGTCTTCCACCACTAATTGTGGAGTGCTCTCCTGCAGCCAGCTAATACATCAAAAAGATTTTGAAGGTGCTTGACTGTATGGACAGAAAACTAAAGCTGGAAAAGCCGCAGTAATGAAATCTGGAAATTGGGATTGAGTTTTCAGAGATGTGGACTAAGGGTGAAATCCAGTCCTGTGCACAGGGCCAGAAGAAGTCCAATGCACCATTTAAGCTCAATATTGAGAGCTTAAGAAGTAAGTGGTCCATAAGCATTGTGTGGGGTTTCTGCACATGGGTGAGTTTTGCCCTAATTAAACTCTATAGGAGAAGATAGCGATAGCATAGCTTTTAAAAAGTAACTAGTACTGTTTCATTATTTGAACAGAAAGTCAATCTGTATTTGAGCTGAAATGGATGCATCATGGATTTTCAGGGACATAAAGTACCTTCTGGTGTTCGAAGAAATCGAAAAATAACTCCTCTGCAATGCTGCAATACACAAAAGTTTATTTTTAAGATCTTTTTCTTTTCTGAAAGCAAAATATGATAAAACCTAACAGCAATGTATTTTGTACAACAGAAACAGTTTTTATATGAGAACAGACAATCCATGAAGAGTTTTTAAGTCTTAGAACTGTTTCCCTTTTTTATCATGCTTTCTTGTGGTCAACAAAAAGTTGTCACAGAAGATGTCATGGCAGTTAATCAGTATGGTGTTTTCCCTCAGATCCTCGTCAGCTGGTGCCACAGACTGGAGGGCAGGATACTTTCTACTTTTTCCATCACAAAATTTAAAGGGGCGAAGAGAGTGCTGAGAAACTGCAAAGAAATCAGATAAACAGGTAGATCAAAATCATGGAGACAACAGACTGTGACACAATGCTGTGCAGTTGAGGTGTTGTAGACCCTCCTCAAGAAATTCGTCTGGGTGACACTAATTGAATAATTTGTTTTTGAAGTCTTTAGGCCCAATTTTGCCCTTAGATGTACATTGTCCATTTCTCAGTTTTGTAGTAAATAAAGCAAGTATTCCATTTTTCACAGATATTACTAACGAGTTAATGCACAATAAAGGCATAAATCTAGAATCTTAGATCCATGCCCGGATACAAGTCACTGTAGGCTTGATCCAAAACCCACTGAAGTAAAAAGGCATCTCTTGTATGAGGGCACAAACAGGCACATACAACTAACCACGGGAACACAACTTTGCCTTCAGAATTAGACCCATAATGGTTAAATATTATCAAAGCATATTCAGGCCCCCTTGGCTCTCTCTTCTAGACTTTATCTTGACTTGCTCTTTCCTTTAGAAACAAGAATGCAATAGCTTGAGAGACATATCTGCGAGCTTGTCTTCACGTACAGTGCTGTAGAAACACAGCAGCACTGGTGCAGCTGCACCCTGGGGGGCTGGAACAGGTTTTTTGGTGGAGGTGCTCATGATGGAAACCATGTATTTGATGTTTGTTATTACTACTCCAAACAAATGAGTGCAGCAGCACCCCTAGTTCCAACACCAAAGGCTGAGCCACTGTAGCTCTGTTGATGGGAGAAGCTCTCCTGTCGACATAGCACTGTCTGCGGCGGAAGGGGGGGGGACGACGGTATAACCATGGGTATACCATAGGTCGGTATAACCATGTCACTAAGGGTGTGGATTTCTCACACCCTTGAGCAACATAGTTATACCAATACAGGTCTGTAGTGTAGCCCTGGCCTGTGTATTACTGCTATGAGAGGCTTACAAGGCCAGATCAGATGAATAGTTACCATTTTAACATAGCGGGTGCGGGGGGGAGGGTTGAGCATTTGAAAATAGAAGGAGATACCTTAAAACGGTCTGACTTTCAGAGGGTGCCATGTGAAACATTTTCTGAGAATTAAGCCCCATTGACGTGTCTCAAGTGGAGTACCTCAGAACTGAGGAATTCCATATCACGGGTCAATCTTGAAAATGTTACCCCATATACATTAATTGTGCTATGTATTTACTTCAGTATGTATTACGTACAGATGCGATGGGCCCCCTGTAGGTGCCTGGAATAGAATAGACTATTATGGCATACTGTATTTGTGCGGCTATTACACATATGCAAAGTCAGCCATCACCAGATTAAGAACAATGCTGCTTCCAGACATATGCTGGTTGACATAATTCTGCCAAAGAATATAGTTCTTTTACAGTATCAATTAGCAAATACCTGCATGATGTGTTGTTGTAGCATGCTGGTCCCATGATATTAGAGAGACATGGTGGGTGATGTATTAGCTCACCCAAATATCGGTAAGCAGTTTCATGTTTCAGAATGTGCCATGTGATGAGCACAGAATACATGAACTCTGACATGAGAAAGAACTGCAATCCAGGGGCTTTGCTTGGCTGTATTCTGCCATAGTCCCATCTCCCCTGATGAGAGCAGAACATATATGTTTGTATATGGAACATTCAAATGCCACTCTGTGGGTTTTGCTTTTCAAGAAATCAGATCAGTCTGAATGCTGCTGAATTGGAGGATGCTGCTGAAACCCAGGTTACATACAGTAAACTCAGCTCAATTAAAGGCTACAGTACAGAATATAAAATGTACGGGTCCAGTCTTTTGGTTGAGACATCTCTCTGTTTTGTTGTTTCCACTACTGTGTGATTTTTGCCTTGAAAATATTGTTGCTTCCAGAAATATGCTTGATATGTTTGATATCACTTAGCCAAAGATTAGAATCCCTTTAAGGTATCAGTCAGTAAAATAGATGCAAGCAGTTTCATGTTTATCAGACAGTGTTTTGTGAAGAGTTTATTTTAACTGAAAACATATATGCTGTATATATTTTAACTGTATCAATAAATGTCATAAGTACTTGGTCTGCATCATATTTGAGGGGGTATCTTCTCAAAGATTCTCCTAGAGAAGACATTACCCAAGGAATAACTTGTGCATTATGAATGATATCAGTGATTAGTGACAAGACAGAGTCACAAACATGGCCCTTGTCTCATTCCAAGGAAGCTAGGAGACCGTACCAGGCAGGTGTGCCTGTGAATTTCAAGCCAAGTTATATAGACCAGTGCTGACCAAATGTGGTATCAAAGCTTCTGTCAGAGAGGTCACTGGAAATAGCCAGAATGCCTTAGCACTTTATGGAGTGATTCTGTCCAGACTGTATTTCCTCTTTTGTGAACAACTATTTGAAGTAAATGAATATGCCCTCTCCCCGACCCCTCCTGGAAAATGCAAAATATCACTACAGTAAACTTCAAACTTTGCTTTTAATTTGCACCTGAAGCATCCCACATAACTAGAGGAAAGTAAATGCTATAACTGCTGTAAATTAAATTTGATTAATTTTTAAATCAATGAAATTAGTGGCATTAAATTTTTTGGTTTTTGGTATTTACAGTACTTTTGTTTCTGAAGTAACTTTAGATGTAGCCTGTAGCTGAAGCTTAGCAATTTACCTGTATCTAGAAGTACACAGAGGTACTACTCTAGTGGAGAAAGTGTGTCAAGTGACAGAGATCTAGAAAATATAATATTTAAACATATGGGGTGAAATCCAGATCATACTGAATTCACTGGCAAAACTCCCATTGACTTCAATGGGGTCAGGATTTCACTCCTGGATTTGTGTCGTCCCACAAGGGACACTTGCGAAGAGACTTCTACCAGTTCACAGCAATCAGATTCATCAGTAAGAGTGAGGGTCCTAGAGCCTTCCTTCTGTAATACCCAATTCTTAGTCCCAACTCCTGCTCCACTACAATGATCTCAACCCACGAGCCACAAAGAGTGAGTTTCCAAACTCAGGCCTCCCTACAGTATCTTGGAGCTCTAACCACTAACCTTCAGGGAAGTCTGCTAAGTGTGTTCAGTGTTTCTGATCGGTTCCTCTCCCTAGATGGAATAAAGAACCCAAATTCCAGCCACAAACACTGTAAAACATGCCAGCTCCTCTCACCTTACTGTATTCCACACATTTGGTGGAAGACCCAGTAGCCAATATTTAATCTGTTGAACTAGAGCTCAGTGTGTAGCCCTTGGAAAGCTTTTAGTGCTCATGTTCTCAACCATCACTAGCAGCTGTGCAATAACTAATTTCATACCACATTGAGGTACCCTGGAGGTCTCCCGTCTGCATCCTTTAGGTTGTTTATGCTTTTGACCTTTCCTGTTGACACTGACAGTTTCTCCCATATAGACAGCAAAAGAAACAGCACCAGCAATAAAAGAGCATAATTATTGATGTGAAATTGGCAGAAGCTGTTTTTATTTTTATGTTTTTGGAAAGAAACTCTGTCAACTTGAATATTTGACAGTGACTGACTTAGAAAGAATTCTGCTTTCTGACAGCACCCTTGAAACAGTATGGTCTGATTAAAAAAAATCCTAGGGAAAATGTTTATAAGGGCTTCTAGTCTGCTTCCCAGCTGACGTTTATAAGAGCCTTTTCATCAACAAGAAACTGACTAATGACAGCTCTGGTCCTGTGATTAGACAGGCATGGATAGATCCTTGCAATCAATGGAGCTCCAGGTAGATAAGAGGTGTCCTTGCTTGATGTGCCTCACTGATTATGTGGGAAAGAGAGAAACTGACCACGTGCAAAGTGATTTCAAACACACAAAGGATCTGAATAAAGAGAGAAAAATATTTTTTCTCCATCTTCCTTCTCTTTAATAACCTTCGGAGTAACTATTGTAGCCACAACATTTTCAGGCAGAGATGGGATTGTTCAGTTGATGGAGTCACTTTAACAAACGCTGATTTCTCCAATTAACTGTCACTCTCATTTTCATCAAAGAAATGTTTGTATGCCATCGAGTCATGCAAGCACCTGGCTTTTTTAATGACTGACTTACGGATTCTTTGTACCGTATGAAAGAAAACAAAAGAATAAAAAAGCATCTACATTACATGCTGACAAATTTATCCCAAGTGGTGAAAACAAAAAACATGTACTGCTTGCCTTCATCTCGAGTGCCCTCCCAAATTTTTTCATTAGAAGGGCTAGTGAAAATAATCAGAAAATTACTGCATTGTTTCTTCCATTAGCAAGGCAGCCATTTGAACCAGTGCTTCTTTATATGGCATTTTAACTTTACTACCTGGCCCACTACCAGCTCCTTAAGGAAACTTCCTGCCTGTGTCTCAGAAGACTGCCAAAAATGCAGGCTAGAAATATGTTCTTCCATAACCAAGTGGAAATGCTAAAACATGTTGCTATTTGAAAGTTAACTATTCCTGATCTATGAAATCCATCATATTTAACAACTGGATTCTTCCCATGTGAGAAAAAGCCACCTCCCCCGAGCCAGGCAGAGAATCACAGAATTGGCTACTTGCATGTTGTGGGGATTTTCACCTTCTTCTGAATCGTCAGGCAATGTTCATTGCCAAAGGCAGGTTAAGGGATTCGATGGATCAATGGTCTGGTGTGGCATGGCAAATCCTATGGTTGAGTTTCTGTGCTGCACCTCTTAGAGGCACAGCTCAGGAGGAGAAGGGAGCTATAGTGACTTTAAGCCACCTTTGCACCCTTCCACTTCTGGGCAGCTCTGCAGCCCCTGGGGGAATACAGACAGCGCTGGGGGCCCATTTAACTTCTGGAAGCCTGCCCTGGCTGCTCTTAGGCTGCAGTATTGCACAGTCTTCTCAACTTTCTGTGCTGCAGCTCCATCTCCAACACAACCTTCCTCTGCCCAGCTCCACCCTGCTCGATGGGGCTCCTGAGAGGGTCCCTGGAAAGCAGTTTTCTGCACTGAGGGTGTTCTCCCTTGGCAGGATCCAGGGCTTTTAAGGCCCCTTTATGCCACTCTAGCTTGGTTCTCTCCCCTTATGTTCTTATGAAGACACCTTATATTGCAATTCCAGGAGCAGATTGATAGGAGAAGCAGCACTGCACTCCGTTTGTATTTCTAAACAGCTGGCTTGTGTTAATTATTTATATCTGAGATTTTATAGATAGTTCTAGTGCCAATTTTAAAAAATCAAGATATCGGTGTCTCCCTGAAGTAGGGTGGAGTTAAACCCAAGCTCTGCATTCTTCTCTTATCAATAGCTCACCCTGTTCAACAACAGCTTCCTCCTATTATAAGCAGCACACTTGTGTCTCTGCCCTGATCTGGACTCTAGAACTCCTGCTTCCACCAGGGAGTTCTTGTGGGCTGGCTCCCAGTAATCTTAGCACATGCAGCTGGGAGTGACAGCTAGAGGGAGGCGCCATTCTAGCATAGCTGGCAGGTTATTTATTACGTGTGTTGTTATTAATAAAAATAATTTAGATAGCACCACAAATTTATATGATGCTCGCAAAAACAAATTAGGACATCAACCCTGCCCCTATAGAGCTTATACACCACAGCCTGATACCGAATCTTAGCACAGACCCTTACAGAGACCCAATGTGGTAAATGGAACTCCTCAAGAATTCTGTACGAGAGGATCCAGTCGCAGGAGTGGGGCTTGAGACAGAAGAGACAAAAGGGAGAAACACACACACACACACCCCAAAATCACAAGACAAAACCACTCAGGAAAGGGAAAGTGAGGAGAGATTCTCTGCAAGCAGGGTGGAAAGATTTCTGGAAAAAGTGGGTGTTCGGGAAGGGGTAGAACGAGGAGAGAGAAGGGGAACTGGCAGGCTGAGAGTGAGAAACTACCAAACACAGGGGAAAGCAGGAGAGAAGGCGTGAACTGAGAAGTGGGATACACAGTGAAGATAGCAGTAAAATGAAGGGCTTTGTAGGAGTGTACGAAATGAGCAGAAGAGTCTAAGGGGGTGAGATGGGTGATGTAAACTGGTGAGATTGTTAGGGCATTGATTGTGAAGACAAGGACCGTGTGTTTGATGCAGTAAGAGATGGGAGGCCAATGAAGGGGATTGGGGAGGGGAGGAGGGGGAGGAAAGTGACTTTCATTATAGGCTGGAAGCGGAGGAGTGAGAAAAGAGAAAACCTAAATAGAGAAGCTACAGAAATGTACCTCTGCCTGTCATATCATTATTATTACAAGCACTTATAAGCATCACTACTATGACATCTGGACACTTTGACTATATTACAAAGCTTACTTAACCATTCAAGCTGCATAAAATCCAGCCCTCCAGAGGCACTAAGTGGATGTAGACATTTCATAGGGAGCCTCATACTCATTCCTTCTTGAGGATCCTCTAAAATCCTTACATTGCCTTGACACCGGGATTAAAGGTTCTGATAGGATCAGCTAAGAAACTGTAAAAACCCAGAGTCTGATTCAGCTTTTAATTTGTATCTTTTGGAGCGTTACTGTTTATGGACCACTTAGTTTGCCCTGAATTGGACTGATCAAGGATTCCTCTTGTATAAACTGTGATGTTTCGTTGTTAAATAAGTTATTTTAGCCTTACAGTGGATTCACAGAGAGTTTAGGACCAATTAGATTTCAGCTTTGGCTGAAACCAGCAGTGTCTAGAATAATAAAACGTATTGCTTCAGGTAGTACTCTGCCCCTCTGTCCCACCTCAATTTCCTCTAGCCTTTCCCCCCTCAAGAACGCCTGATTCCTTTTCTCTACCCAGACAGGAGGGTTTGGGGTTTTTTTACCACCAAGACCTGCTGCAAGTTCATTCATGAGATGAAGCAGGTGTCTACACAAGGGACTCTCTCTCCTAAGCACTGCGAGGACAGAATGAATAGTATTCACAGACTTGTATGAGCTTCGAAGTGTCAGTGGCTCTACTTGCAAGTTTCATAGATTCAGAGAATGTAAGGCCAGAAGGGACTGTTAGATCACCTAGGCTAACTTCCTGCATAACACAGGCCACAGAACTTCCTTGAAATAATTCCTGTTTGACCTACAGCATATCTTTCAGAAAAAACATCCACTCTTGATTTAAAAATTGCCAGTGAAGGAGAATCCACCACAACCCTTGGTAAGTTGTTGCAATGGTTAATTACCTTCATTGTTAAAAATGTGTGCCTTATTTCTAGTGTGAATTTGTCTAGCTTCAGCTTCCAGCCACTCAATCTTTTATACCTATGCCAGTTACACTGAAGAGAGCCCATCATCAAATATTTGTTCCCCAAGTAGGTGCTTAACAAATGCAAACAGCTCCACACATGCTATATTCAGTTTAACTGAAGTACACCATATTTTGTAAATTGCTAAACCTCAACCTGCAGTAATATGAACTTGGATTTAATTTTTAAATTGATCCAAGATGGCTCTCAGTTACACATGTGCAGTGCTCTTGGGATTGACAGATGTAAGCAGAAGAATAATTTAGCCGTGCTAAAATTATGACGTATTCTTGTAGTTTTGCAATAGTTACAATACATCCCATGATGTTGGTTAAACCACAGCATGTCAATCAGACAAGAGTATGAATTCCACACACACAACCAAAATAATATTCAGAACGTTCATCTTTTTAGGTATGTTCAAAATTAATTCCCTTAAAAGATGAAAAGGCAGCTGTGGCTTGCTGGAGGTCTGTTCCACTGAGCCTTGATGTTACTGCATATCAAAGGGACGCCTGTCATTACGCTTCTTAGGGTCTGTCTACCGGCCGATGTTAAAGTTCAGCGCTTTAACGTGGCTGCGTAGTCGCGGCTCCAGTGCTGGGAGAGAGCTCTCCCAGCGCTGTAATAAAACCACCTCCATGAAGGGAATAGCTCCCAGTGCTGTAACACTGTCTACACTGCCACTTTATAGCGCTGAAACTTGCAGCGCTCAGGGAGGCGTTTTTTCACACCCCTGAGCGAAGAAAGTTTCAGCACTATAAGTGGTAGCGTAGACAAGGCCTTAGGTTTCACATAGTTTGGCTACCCCACCTTTTTAGTTGACAACAAAAATGAGACATCGGAGTCTAAGCCCCTGGATCAGTCAATGGACAAAGGTCACACACAGGCTTTCACCAGACTGGCCTGATTTTCACTCTGTCCATTCACAATTAAAAGCCAGCTGCTGCCTGTGTTTGTTTATTAAGACAGACACATAGCTAAATCCCTACGAATGTTCGTTAACATAGCAAACATGCCATGTAGCTTCAGAGATGTACACAGAGGTCAGTGACACAGCCTATTTCATACAGAGTTAATAACATGGCGTTGATTTAGTTTTGTTTGTGTTCATTTATTGTGCTCCACTCTATTCTCAGATACAGGATGCAGTCACATATTGATCCCTGAGGCTTCTATTCCATTAACATCAATGGAAGCTACATGCACATATCAAAGGAATAGATCCCCTTGGTTGCATTGTATTCCCAGAGTGACTTTGGTGTCCAAAACAAGAGCTATTAGAAGAAACAACTGCTAGTATATCTCAAATGTAAATATTAACACCCCACCCACCCCATTTGATTGCACCCATCACACAAAAAATGGCAAGTGAAGCCCATGAAAGTCCACAATCAGGTTTGTCTGATTCCAGCACCCCATTACCTGTAGCAGGCTCGTTGCCTGAGGTGCTCAGACAATTTAAACTCTCTGCTCTTAAATAAGTCATGAGGCTCACAACCAATGGGGTTGCACAGGGTACACGGAAGGGCAGAATTTGGCCCACTGGCTGCTAATACCGGCATACTGCATATTGAATAAACAAAACAGACTGGAAGCAAAATCTGTGCTTCAGAGACGTTGCTTTTTCTTTTTATTCTCTGAAGGAAGAAGTTTCCTGGGAACACATCCCTTACTCATACACCTGACCAGCCTTAAAACTTCTTTGCTGTGATGCCTACAAAAATCTGGTTCTAGGCACTTTGGTGATACAAATAATAAATAACAATGATAACTGGTGTGTTTATACCACAGCCTATCATGCTGACCAATTCTGTCTCATTGTTTTCTTGTATTGTCTGTCTGTAGCCATCTGCTGTCTCTTGTCTTATACTTAGAGTAAACTCTTTGAGTCAGGGACCATCTTTTTGTTCTGTGTTTGTACAGCACTTAGCAGGATGAGGTCCTGTTCCATGTGCATAATAATAAATAAAATAATAATAATAACAACAATAATACATGCCATCCACTATACACCTATAGATACACTCAAGGCTAAATGCATAAAGGACTATTTCAAGCAAGTTATTGTATTTTTTCTGTTGACAGACATGTTAGCTTTTATCCCAGCTGATCAAGTCATCTATCCTCTTCGCCTGCAGACACAGGAATTCTTAATGAAAGAGCCATTGCCGTAACAGACACAAACTACTACTAGTGCTTTGGATTAAAGCACTGTCAAGGTTCCTTCCCCACTCTGAACTCTAGGGTACAGATGTGGGGACCTGCATGAAAACCTCCTAAGCTTACTTTTACCAGCTTAGGTTAAAACTTCCCCAAGGTACAAATTAATTTTACCCTTTGCCCTTGGATTTCCACTGCCACCACCAAACTTTATCTGGGTTTACTGGGAAACGTAGTTTGGACACGTCTTTCCCCCCAAAATCCTCCCAACCCTTGCACCCCACTTCCTGGGGAAGGTTTGGTAAAAATCCTCACCAATTTGCATAGGTGACCACAGACGCAAACCCTTGGATCTTAGAACAATGAAAAAGCATTCAGTTTTCTTACAAGAAGACTTCTAATAGAAGTAAAGGAATCACCTCTGTAAAATCAGGATGGTAGATACCTTACAGGGTAATTAGATTCAAAACATAGAGAATCCCTCTAGGCAAAACCTTAAGTTACAAAAAAGACACACAGACAGGAATAGTCATTCTATTCAGCATAGTTCTTTTCTCAGCCATTTAAAGAAATAATAATCTAACACATATCTAGCTAGATTACTTACTAAAAGTTCTAAGACTCCATTCCTGTTCTGTCCCCGGCAAAAGCAGCATACAGACAGACCCAAACCCCTTGTTTTTCTCCCTCCTCCCAGCTTTTGAAAGTATCTTGTCTCTTCATTGGTCATTTTGGTCAGGTGCCAGTGAGGTTACCTTTAGCTTCTTAACCTTTTACAGGTGAGAGGATTTTTCTTCTGGCCAGGAGGGATTTTAAAGGGGTTTACCCTTCCCTTTATATTTATGACAAGCACTGATATATTTGACCAGCCTGGCTGATGGAGTAGCTGGTTGACTCCAAAAGGGGTCCCTGGACAATCCTTCCTGGTCAGAAGGATATGAGGTCTTGAGAAAGGCGCTAAAGAATGAGCCTTGGGGTACCTTGAAAGCTCCATCAAAGCCTCCTCCATCCCCGGAAAAAAACTAAATGAGTGCAGAGGAACTTTAGCATCATTTGGAAATAACAAGAAGGCCAAAAGGGTATTTTGGACCCACTGAGCTCCACAATAAGAAGTACATTAAATAATAAATTATTGGTCTGGGTTCTCAGCATTTCTTGGAGGAGGAAGTAATGGTCTTGCTGGAACTTTGCTGGGAAGTGCATTTTCCCACATGCCCCCTGTGGCTGCGAAAATCAGAGTAGTGATGCTCTTAGACTTGGCAAGGAAAAAAGCAAGCTGGAGTACAACTTGTTTTCCCCATATTAACGCTCCGTGGCCAGAAAAGCAGAATTAGCAGGGTCCTCAGCAGATGCAGCTAACAGAGAGCTGGAATATGAGGTCTGGACACAAGCACTGAGGCTGTATCATTTGTTGCAGTTTCAGAAAAGGGACACTGCAATTGCTTTGGTTAACATTGAACCACATTTTTCCTGGTACTACTTGGAGTTTGTGCCGTCCCTGTCTTGCACTGGGAAGTACTGTGTAGTTATCACAACCTTGCACAGCCTTGCAGTTTATTTTTCTGAACAGGCTGGGGCTCTGCAATCTGTTATTAGTTTACTTTATTGGATTATCCATGAAAACGCAGATATCCCCCTCCTTTTTGGCAGAGCCACAAGAAACCAAGACCAACAACAGAGTCATATAATCCAGAGAGGAAAGACTGGAGTGTATTTTACTGATTAGCTCCTTAAATGATTTCTAAATGTTCTCCTGTTCAGTGATAGACCTCTTGATGGTCCTTTTGTACTAACAAATATTCAGACACTTCATATCCAGCAATGTCTAGCTCAGCACCATTTTATTTGTGCATTTCCCTTTTTGTTTTGTGTTTGTATTTACCCAAAAACCAAGGCGTGTCAGTGAATACTCACAGCTTTTGCAAAGACCCCCATAAGCTCCGGAAACTGATGTGTCAGGAGGGCTAGCATGGCTGTGAAGGAACACAATCCAGCAGTGAAGAGTATAAAGAAAGGAAGCTCTTTCTTGGGATAAACTGAAACTTCATGAAATGCTGCAGAGGAAAGCAGAAAGGAAAAACATGGTATAGGTAAAATACCTTCTCATGTGGGTTAAGCAGTTACATAGAAGCCACAAAGGTTCCAAGGTTTGGTTTAGGGGGAAGACGCATCTAAAGGTTCTGAATGCCAGAATCATTTGAGACGCCTCTTCCATTTCCCTACCCTTTAACAGACTCTTCCTTCCACTACAATCCTCTGTGCCTTCCTTGACTCCTCCCAGCATAGCCTCCCTTCCATTCCATTCCACCACTAGCTGATTCCTTCAGCATCTTCATCACCATGATCAGCATCTTCATATATTAATAATACATTTTTTTTTATGCTGATGTGCATTAACTAATGTAATTTATCCAAGCTAGGGAAACTTGCTGAAATAAAGGCAGGGAATGAAACCACTCTACAAACCACCATATGATGCGAGGAATAAAAAAATCCAACAACAATCAATACCAACTAATAGGGAAACAGAAAAGTCTCTGGCTTGGGCCTGAAGAGACTCACAATATGCTCTTGCGGGAAGAAGTATGCCAGAGCTGAGAGTGGGAACTTGCCTGGAGGAAAGTTTCGCTTAATCAAACCTTTTAAGATGGCTCAGCTTCAGGTTGGGAGATCTGGCCAGTTTGGCAAATGTTCTGGCCAGTTCTTGTTTTGTCGAACTGTGTCTCCCATTCCATCCCTACTTTTAAGTTCTAGTCAGGATCAGTGCTTGACTTTCAAATGACAATAGTTCTTCTCTTAAAAGGATACTCTCCCAGCTGGTAGATCTAAAGTTCGACTTACCATACCAGCTTGTTTTTTAATTTTAAATGTCATGGCGGTATACATACATATCACACCATTCTTCTACTCTGCCTGCCTTCTCCATTTTCATGGGCAGGTATGGCTGAAGATGTGCAAGAATCCTGCTCAAAGCCTGCTTATTTTGCCCCTGCCGGGTCACAGGAACAGGGCAGTCAAGCAGCATGGTATAGAACAGCACAACATCCAGTTTGGACTGTTGCAGCTCTCATTTGATGGGCCCATAAGGCTTCTTTGAATGGTTAAAATAAAAATTACCATTTCAAGTGTGTTAGAGTTTGGGGCCTGCAAATCTTGTTCTCTTAAAAAAGTCAGCATACGGTTTTCAGGAGAAACATGGTTAGATAATTTCATTTAAATCACATATGTAAGTATCAAATTGCAGATTAGAGTTGGGAAAATACAATTGCACAAACATTCTAATGCAGGCTCCCACTTCTACTGCCTTTGACTGAAATATCCAATCTGTTGTTGTAGTTCATTAACCAGTTAAAGCAAAAATTAGGTTTGGTTGATGTTTGTACTTAGCTGGAGTTAATCTTTTCAATCTCTCTTTCATTTGAAGCAAACTGTTCCTCATGCAAACCCCAGAGCTATGATATCATTTCAGCAGAAACTCTCCCTTCAAATTACCTACCGAAAGTTACCTTTAAAATGTAAGCAATTAAAGGTTTAGACAGGCATGTGGTGTAAAGGACTTCTACACAACCTGTGTCTCTCAAAGTATGTGAAAACCTTCTCTTCTCAAACCCAAGAGATTTGACAGCAAAAGGCATTTCTCACAATTATCAGAGCAAAACATTACCATCAATGTTCAGTATTAAAGAGTCCCTTGCTTCTAACATCTGACAACACCAATTAATTTTGCACCTAGAAGGGAGAACACTGACTATTCTGTATCAATTTGTCATTCCCAAATTTCCCTGGCACTCCACCCTTCATTTAACAGTATCCCTTGGAGTAAAGCATTCTGAGAGTCCTAAGAGGTATTGTTATAATTAGGGTGATTATAGTGGGGTGGGGAGATAGAGCTGGTTGCCAAGAATTACGGTGTAATATCAGAGAGAATGTGTTACGAAAGAAGGGCCTGACAATGAGGGGACTCTTTCTATATTACTTCTACCTACAGTTTACCCAGACAGATTTATTAAGAATAGTTAAACATAACTTAGCCTGAACTGGAGTTGTTATAAAAGAAAGACCTATTCCAGGAGAGACACAAACACAAACGGAACACAAGCACATCTTCATTTATTTTTCAAAAAATAATTTAAATTTACTCCCTTTTTTGAGTCCCCCAGTGCATCTTATGTCTGCCTTTTGGAACCTGATCCTGCAAACATCTCCGCATGAGCACCTGTGCTTTCCAACCAAGTCCCCTTGATTTCAATGGGAAACAGTGTGGGAGCGCAGTTCTGAGTGTGTGACATTTCCAGGACTGGCCAGTTAGGCCTGATACTGCAAAGAATGACTCGTGTTTAACTTTATGCTTGGCAAGCAGTCCCATTGACTTCGACTGTAAAACTCTCCAAGGGCAGGGGACTATCTTTATATCTGTATCTTGCACAGCATTTAGAACACGCTTGGTGCTTTACAAATTCATAATAATAAATGACTGGTGAAATTTCACATTAATATCTTGATAAGAATCACACACATCATTACATGAAGAAAACCCTCTTTGTGACTAGGCGCCTCTTACAATAGCTCTCTTACAAGAGGTCACAATAACTTGGTACTTGGTTAATGGTCCTTATGCAGGCTCAATCCTGAAGTCTTGGGAAGGCAAAACTACCTTGAATTTAGACAGCGGTTTCCCGCATTAGGACTATAGGGCAGGACAACTGTATTTTTAGTTTGATGGTATCATATCCTAGATAAAGGAACAAACATACCTTATCTGTCTTGACAAGAAAGAAACAACAGATTTTTAAAAGAAGTACATCCCCAAGGTAATTTGATTTTTTTTCTTTTTTGACATCAATACAGATACCTAAAACTTTATGAGCTGTAGCTATGAATTGCCATTTTAACAGTCAAGTGAACTCTCAAGATTCACTGTCAGCCAATCATTCTAAGTCAGTGAATCCAACTTCATAGGTATCAGTGGAGGCCAGTATTGCAGAACTGTGATAAACAACCCTTTGGTGCCAAGAACCAGGGATAAAAAAGAGAAAAAGTTCAGACTTACATGGAAGTAGTTCTCTGTCTGCTGTTTCTGTACAGATGGGGTATGGGTAAAAAAGGTGTCCTTTTTCCAAAGGATAGGGGATCATTCTGAAAGCTGAAAAGGACAAAAATAACACATTGGACACTTTATTGTGAGTGCAGTATTTGCATGACATATTCAGCAGGGTACCTTACATGTATTAACAATTTTGAAAAGCAAAAACGAACTAGGCACTAAATCCCAAATTTTCATACTTGGGTACCTACTATTGGACACAAAATACTTATTTAACAGTCTAAATATGCATTTAGCCCTCAATGCGGCAAACACTTATCCACATACTTAATTTTTACTCACATCTATAGTCTCACTGGAGTCAGTGGGACCACTTTACAAGAGTCAAGTCAACTATGTAACTATCTGTTTGCAGGATGAGGGTATCAGGTACCTAAATTTAGATATTTAAATTTGAAAATTTTGAATTAGCATTTTTAGAGTTTCCAAGATTTTTGAGATTCAGGGGGAAAAAAGAGTAGCTATGGTACAGCAGCCCTACTTTATTTACAGAGAGAACCGCAAAACAGTGTTACCAATTTGGGCCCAATACTTGCATTCTTCTGATCTCCCAAAACTTCCACTGACTTTAGTGGGAGTTTTGCATGCAGGAAGAAAGCAGTATGGTGCCCCAATTAATTACCCAGGGTGTACCTGCAACAAAACATGGAACAAACATTCTGCCAGTCAGGAGACATCTCCATGCTGCGCACATGATAATGTGGGTTGTATTTGTTCATTTGGCAATCTCAGCTTAATAAAGAATTATTAAAACCAGGTTCCAGTAATGCATTATTTTTAAATGTAGCAGATCAAGCAAGGTTTCCAGCATGAGCACTGAAGTCACAGATTAAATAATACTTTATCTTTTGTATTTTTAAAAAATATATGTAACATTTAAATCTAAATTAATAACAGAGAGGGAGGCAAATTGATTGCTAAATCTGTATTCTGTTGATGTCATAGACCACCTGAGTTATACTCCTGTGGTTTATGGAACCATCAGGACCCTTGACTGAATTATAGTTTTGCAATCAATCCATCCTTTTCTATTATCCTATATGTTAGTTCCACTGTTAAGATGTCATCAACATGTTATTCTCACTATTCCTATGAACATCATTCACTGAAGCAATTTTTCCTCAACAGATGTCCTATAAGTACTATATGCTGTAGGTGCAGAACACACACACACACACCCACCCCAGTGCTCCATGATATATCTCACACAGGGCAATGAAGAACTGTATTAAGAATGAATGATTGCTATGTACCACAATATTTTCAGTTGTAAATGCTACATTTAAAGTAATTGTAGTTACATCCTACACTGTATTTTCAGTGTATTTGTTTAAAATAGTAATAAACAAGAAAGAATGTTCTCAGTGAAGAATGACAGTATTCCCCTGTAACCAGCTTTAGCTAACATATGGGTTTTATTCTGGTGTCTGAATATTACTGAAAAATAAAAACATTATGTATGTGATTCCAGCCTTTGGAATGCAGTCAATCTACACCACAGTTATATCGCTCAAAGGTAATAATGTCTTGCCAAAGAGCATATAAACCTCTCTAAACTCGAGGAGAGATCCTGTCCATTTACGATTTGCTGAGGTAAAAAATGTTATCAATTTTCCTGAAGTAACAGAAATTTCTTAGAGATTAAAATATTAAAAACTCTTTGGTCCTTAGCTCTTTAGAAATGAAAGATTCATGCTGTTTCAATCAGTGATTTTAATATGAGGAAAGACTAGCGTGGCACTGCTGGAAAATATAAAAGATAGATCTCCCTGCACAATACTGCAACCCACGTCAGACCCACTCTGAAAGAAACTAGAAACCTGTCTAAGTAGGACCAGCTTCTAGGAAAATGTTTAATGTGATTTACTTTAACAATTTATATTACAAGATCTCCTTCAGGAAGTAATGAACCGAAATTGAAACTACAATAACACTGTTTAAACAAAATTTACTTTGATTGATGGGTGGTTTTATCTCAAGACCTTTTTAAATATAAACCCATGTGAATGCTTTAATACATAGCAAGATATATAGTGCTTTTTCATCTTCCAGATGCTTTCAAGGGCTCTACATAGCGCTGGTAAGGCCTCACACTTCAGGAAAGATGTGGACAAACTGGAGAGAGTCTGGAGAAGAGCAATAAATGTGATAAAAGGTTTAGAAAACCTGAGCTATGAGGAAAGGTTAAAAAAACTGGGCCTGTTTAGTCTTGACAAAAGAGACTGAGGGGAGACCTTATAACGGTCTTAAAATATATTAAGGGCTGTTATAAAAAGGACGGTGACCAATTGTCAAGGTGGGGAAAGACAATTCACCTCACAACAGATGTGACCAGAGGTCAGACCACGTCCACTGAAGGCAGGACAGAATAATGGGCTTAATCTGCAGCAAGGGAGATTTAGGTTAGATATTAAGAAAAACTTTCTAACTATAAGGGTAGTTAAGTTCTGGAAAAGGATTCCAAGGGAAATTGTGAAATCCCCATCATTGGAGGTTTCTAAAAACAGGTTAGAAAGACTTGCCAGGGATGGTCTAGTTTACTTGGTCTTGAGTCAGTGCAGGGAGCTGGCCTAGGTGACCTCTCAAGGTCCCTTCGAGCCCTATATTTTTGTGATTCTATGAATTAATTAACTATACTTTCTATTTTAAGCCCAGATTCCATGTGGTTTTTCCTGGGAGCAAGTAAAGGGTGTGTTAGTGTGCACATGAAATAACGCCTCATTGGACCAAATCCTGACCCTATGACTCTTTATTCCCATATGTGGGATCTCTGCACTAGCACAGCCAGTACTGAGGACAATCAGGCAATTTGGGCCATGGAATTGCTCTGCTGTTGGGACCTGGGCAGCAGCTGAAGGGCGCAGGAATCTCAAACGAATACTTTAACACAGTCTCCTAACTAGCCTCTCACAAATTTTGCCCCTCTTTCCTCCCTGTGGAGATTAGAGTAGGCCTGCAGCTGTAGTAAATCTCACACAGCTGGCCTGGGGCACAGGAGATAGCGTTTGGGCCGGGTCTCAGGGGCTGTGCCAACCTCCCTTTCTTTCCACTGATTTGCTCAGGATGTCTTCCTGCTGGATATGACTGGAGCAGTAGCCTAGTTTTCTCCCCTCAGAGTTGACCCAACAGATGCACTTAGATACATAGTGTCAATGGTCTGACCACTGGTCACATGTCTGTTGTGTGGTGAATTGACTTTCCCCACCTCATCAAATGAGAAGCCTAATAAAACTGAACACCAGCTGCATATTAAACAAGAGGGAGTGTGGTGTAAGTAAGTATCTGGTTCGATTCCTGCATGGGTGGGGGAGAGAGGGGCTTTCTCCCTGGAGGCATGACAAGCCATGGCCATGCCTTCTCTGTTCACTTTCTGGTCTGCACTGGCTAACTCTGGTTAGGGAGAAGAGATGGTTGCAGATGGCTCATCCTGCTGTAACTGTCCTCATGCTCATCCTTCCACTACCAGCAGCCCCTCAGCTGGACTTTTTTCCTACAACATCCAGGTCTGAATAGACCCCGCAGAGTTTAAGGGACAGGCCTTTAAGTCATAATGTGAATTGACACAGAAATTTAGAAACATCAGTGTATTACTGAGGCCAATGAGTGGCAGAAATAGAACAGCACTAAAGAGTTCAGGGCTCCCTGCTCTGCACTCATTCTATTAGGTGGCCATGCCACTACCAGCCGCCCCACATGGAACATTACAACACTTATAACTCGGTAAAGTGCTATAAACTTAACTGCACTTTAAAAGTCCCTGCAGAATTAAATAAAAGCCCTTCACAGTGCCCCAACAACCTGAGTGCAAACCCAATATTCTAAGGCTTATACCAACCAAAGAAATCTAACTTAATATTCTATTACATAAATGTGAAGAAACACCCAATGACCATTACTTCAGAACTACTGAATGAATTTCCTTCCAACCTGGCTTGTTCATTAGATCTCAATTAGATCTACAAAATAACCAAGGCTGAACAAAATTCATACAGCTCATATTGAAGTATGTTTGCATACAACTTCTGATCACCCCATAAGGGGAATTGTTGGTATTTATTTTACTACACACAGAACTCTGAAACGGCTGAACAGAGTTTGCTGAATCTTTTAAACAAGCTTATCTTTGAACTGAGACCAAATTTGGAGAATTGTTGGCCAAAAGGAATTAATTGGCCAACATTACCAGCATTGAAGGAAGGGGTTTATATAAGAGAAACTGCATTTCAAAATGAACTATTGCAGTCTTTTTCACTCTCTCTAAAATGTAATATTTATATTCAGATTAGACTGGTAATACCATGTGTGCGTGGCAACTCCCCGTCCCACTATTGTATTATCTAACCCTATCGGCCACAAAACAATTCAGGTAACACAGAGGTTAGCTAACAAACACAAAGTTGCAAGGCAAAAGATACCATTACATTTGGGAGAAGAAAATAAGTTGTTTTCACCTTCATAGTTACACTGGAGAATATGTGGTCAAATTTTAGGGACAGAGTCAGTAATGGGTCATACATCTTGGAAACCTTTGAAACTCAGACATATTTGCAGTTAAGGGCTTTTCTGCATATAACATCTGGATCAAGCTAAACAAATCAACATCCCATATTGCATCATTTGGGCTTTTGAGTTTTATTGCAAATGGAAGTGCATTTTGATTGGAGGAAAACTGAAACAATGCCAGGAAATGACCAATATTTCAATTTGATTATTATTATTATTTTTAAAACTAACTCTTTTCTGAATTGTGGAGTGCAGTTTGGTGTGTGGGGGAAAGCCCTACGATTATTTTGTGGTTAAAAATACCACAAATCCTCCTGACTGCTAGGCCAATGAGGTTTTCTAGACATGTTTCAGTTAGAGCTTGCCTTAGAAGGAACAATCTGCTTTCCTCCCAGAAGCAAAATGCACCACAAAATAATTTACTTTAAGAAATGATAGTACCTAACTTCGTCCAAGTCCCACCCAGATAAAATTTAGTAATATGCATTTTTAGGCATCAACTTCCTACATTCAAGCTGGTAAAGTGATAGCTGCTGGTAGTTTAAGTAACTTAATGGCATGGTAGGTTTCAGGTAACAGCCGTGTTAGTCTGTATTCGCAAAAAGAAAAGGAGTACTTGTGGTACCTTAGAGACTAACCAATTTATTTGAGCATAAGCTTTCGTGAGCTACAGCTCTCAAATAAACTGGTTAGTCTCTAAGGTGCCACAAGTACTCGTTTTCTTTTTAATGGCATGCTCTAATTTTAAGACATTATTGCTATGTCGATAGATATCAGTACAGAGAGCATCAGCAAGTGATCAAGTGCCGCACTCAATGTACTGTACCCTGCCAGGAAGAATTAGGACCCAGTTAAGTTTGTGTTCCTCTGCCATGGTTCATATGAGTTTAAATTTTGGTAGGACAGAGATGCCAAGGAAGCTGTTTGCATATCATAGAATACCAGGGTTGGAAGGGACCTCAGGAGGTCATCTAGTCCAATCCCGTGCTCAAAGTAGGACCAAACCCCAATTTTCAACCCAGATCCCTAAATGGCCCCCTCAAGGATTGAACTCCCAACCCTGGGTTTAGCAGGCCAATGCTCAAACCACTGAGCTATCCCTCCCCCCTATAAGGGACACGAAACAGACAGAATGACATAATACAATATAATCAAATGTTTAATTTACAACACCTATAAAGAATATTAATTAGAGAAGAGATATGCAACTGAAAGATACTAATACTAAGCTCTTGACTCATTTTTTACTTAGGCTAAATCCTATTAAAATAAATGGGAATCTGCCTGAGTGAGGAAGGAGTAAAAATTTGAATAAGGCCCTCAGAATTTGGCCCATTGTTTACATTTCTCTGAAATAGCTATGCAAAACAGATTACAGCTGTTTCTTTTAGAAGAAGTTGGAAATGAGTGGCCATTATTTTTATTGACCCATGTGTAGGATAAAATACATTTTCAAGTAGCTGTGGAGGGAAGAAAAAGAGAAAACAAACTGTAGTAAAGAGGTCCCATTGAAACAAAGCAAAGAATGCTCCAATAGGAAGCTGAGCAAGAAATTACTATGAGCAATTATATGATCTTGTGCTAATGCCTTTCTGAACACAATTGCTATGAAATAGTGAGTGGAGGAGAAGAAACAATACAGAATAGAAGAGGAAGAGACACCAGCAAAGGTGAGCCATTGGGAAGGAAGAGGAGATGACAAAGGAAACAATGGAGGGGACTGAGCTGGGGATAAACAGTAAGTAGTGAGAGAACAAGTAGAATAGAGAAGAATGTTTGTGTGTGTGTATGTGACATGCGGGACAAACACAATGGAGCAAACTACATACAGCAAGGAAACTGAATTATTTATTGAGCAGCACCAGTTTGCAGGGAGCGTTACAATACATAGACACAGATGCATCCCTTTCCCAAAGAGTTTACAATCTAGATTAGACAAAATTCAGGCCAATGGTTGATGAGAGGATGATTCACTTTAATTAAGCTTGTGTAAAATGTATTTCTTTGGTGGATTATCAGTGTGACAGGCATGGTGGGAAAGGTGTACTTTAAAGGTGAGGTTTGAATGAAGACATAATGGAGAGAGAAAAACAGGACAGAAAGAATGGAACATAGGGAGGCTGCGAAGATGAGAGAAATCAGAAAAGAGCAGAGCAGAAAAGAGGAAGTGAAAGGTGATTACAGAAAAAAAAGTCACGATAGACAATCTCACCAAAGGTCATTCTAAATACCACTTTTTTTTATTTCCTGGGGGTTCTTTTTCAAGTGTACATGGTTATAAAGGTGAAAACACTTTACAAAATTAAAATTCAACACAGTTATTGAAACACACAAAATATTCCAAATGTATTATCACCAGGCTGGAAAGACTAGAGCTTACTGAATACAAAACATTATGTTGATTTATTTGGTTTAATCATGATAATACACTTTGTACTTTATAATGTCTTCAGTATCAGGCTCTCAAATATTAATGAACTAAGCTCCACAAGACCTCTGTGAAGAAAGAAAAAAAACGGTTACTTACTTTCTCGTAACTGTTGTTCTTCGAGATGTGTTGTTCATGTCCATTCCACATTAGGTGTGCGCGCGCCGCATGCATGAGTGTCGGAAACTTTTTCCCTTAGCGGCTCCCATCGGGCCGGCGGGGCCCCCGAGTGGAGCCCACTGCGCCGTGCATGTATATCCCTGCTGGCCCGACCCCCTCCAGTTCCTTCTTGCCGGCAACTCCGACAGAGGGGTAAGAGAGTGGGTAGTGGAATGGACGTGAACAACACATCTTGAAGAACAACAGTTACGAGAAAGTAAGTAACCGTTTTTTCTTCTTTGAGTGCTTGGTCACATCCATTCCACATTAGGTGAATCACAAGCTCACCTCTGGAGGAGGGTAGGAGTCACGGAACAACTGCTTGGAGGACCGTTCTGCCAACCGCCGCGTCCTCTCTGGCCTGCTGGTTCACCGCATAGTGAGTCGTGAAGGTGTGCACTGAGGACCAGGTGGCTGCTCTGCAGATCTCCTGGATAGGGACCTGTGCCAGGAACGCCGTGGAAGTTGCTTGCACCCTGGTCGAGTGGGCCGTGACCGCCGGGGCCGGAACACCTGTGAGTTCATAGCAGGCCCGGATGCAGCTTGTAATCCAAGGCGAAATCCACTGCACTGACACTGGGAGGCCTTTCATCCTCTCGGCTATGGCCACGAACAGCTGCGCAGATTTGCGGAAGGGCTTGGTGTGCTCCAAATAGAACGCCAGCGCTTGACGCACATCCAGGGTGTGCAAGCTGCAGTGACTCGGGTCCGTATGGGGTTTTGGAAAGAACACCGGCAGACAAATGTCCTGGCCCAAATGGAATTGGGAGACCACCTTAGGGAGGAACTTGGGGTGCGGCCAGAGCTGCACCTTATCCTTGTGAAATACTGTATACGGTGGCTCAGAGGTGAGGGCCCTCAGTTTGGACACCCTTCTGGCCGAGGTAATGGCAACCAGAAATGCCAGCTTCCAGGAAAGGTGGAGGAGGGAACAGGAAGCAAGGGGCTCAAAAGGGGGTCCCATGAGTTTAGAGAGGACCAGGTTAAGGTTCCATGGAGGGACTGGTGGGCGGGAGTATGGGAACACCCTCTCCAACCCTTTAAGGAACCATCCCACCATTGGTTGGGAAAACACCAAGCCCGCCGAGAACCCCGGATGGAAGGTGGGGATGGCCTCCAGGTGCACTCTGAGTAAGGACGGGGCTAGCCCTTGCTGCTTGAGGTGCAGGAGATACTCCAGGATGACCTGCACTGGAGCCTGGCACGGCCGCACCTGTCGGGGTTCACACCAACATGAGAACCTTTTCCACTTGGCCATATAGGCAGCCCTGGTAGAGAGCTTCCTACTGCCAAGCAGAATCTGCTGCACTGGAAGGGAGCACTGGCTCTCCAGGGTGTTTAGCCACAGAGCCTCCACGCCGTCAGGTGCAGTGACTGTAGGTCAGGGTGGAGAAGCCGCCCGCTGTCCGGTGTAATGAGGTCCTGGTGTAGGGGCAGGACTATTGGGGCCGCCACCGACAGCTCTAGGAGCGATATGTACCAGTGCTGGCGGGCCCAGGCTGGGGCGATGAGGATCACTGCCGCCCTGTCCCTGCGCACCTTGAGTAGGACCTTGTGCACCAAAGGGAGCGGGGGGAAGGCATACATCAAGCCCCCTCTCCACGGGATTGCAAACATGTCGGCAAGTGAGCCTGGGCTGCGGCCCTGGAATGAGGAGAAATGCGGGCACTGGGCATTGGCCCTGGTGGCAAACAGGTCTACCTGGGGAAACCCCCATCTGCGGAAGAGTGAAAGCACGACGTCCGCCCTGAGCGTCCACTCGTGCATGTGGTATGACCTGCTGAGGGAGTCCGCCAGCACGTTTCGTACCCCCGGGAGATAGGACGTCTCAAGGTGAATTGCATGGGCTATGCAAAGGTCCCAGAGGACAAGAGCCTCGCGACAGAGTGGTGAGGAATGAGCCCCGCCCTGTTTGTTTATATAAAACATGGCAGTAGTGTTGTCTGTCAGAACTGTCACACTGTGACCACTCAGAGTGGCGTGAAAAGTCTGGCAGGCGAGATAAACCACCCTGAGCTCCTTCACATTGATATGGAGCAACCACTCTGCTCCGGACCACAACCCCTGCATCATGAGGTCCCCCAGGTGAGCCCCCCATCCGTGGTCTGATGCGTCCGTCACCAGCGTCAGGTCCGGTTGTGAGGCGGCAAAGGGGATGCCTTCGCAAACCACAGGCTGGGACTGCCACCACAGCAGGGAGTCCAGCACGTCCCTTGGGGCTGTCACTACCAAGTCCAGGGGGTCCCTGCCTGGGCGGTACACCCGAGTGAGCCACGCCTGCAGAGTCCTGAGCCTCAGTCTGGCATGCCTGACCACGTGCGTGCGTGCTGCCATGTGGCCCAGCAGCTGCAGGCAGCACCTGGCCGTTGTCATTGGAAACTGGTGCAGGGAGGCCACCGCTTGCTGGATAGCCCGGAATTGGGATACTGGAAGGCTTGTACTGCGTCCAGGACCGCCCCTATGAATTCCACTCTCTGTGTGGGTACGAGCGTGGACTTGGGGATGTTGACCAGGAGCCCCAGCTCGTGGAACAATCTCAGGGCCACCTTCATATGGCCCTGCACTGTCGCCTTGGCCCACCAGGAGCCAGTCATCGAGGTACGGGTACACTCGGATTCTCTGCCTCCGTAAGAAGGCCGCCACCACCGCCATGCACTTCGTGAAAACCCTTGGGGCCGCAGCTAGACCCAATGGAAGAACCGCAAACTGGTAATGTTCTCGGCCCACGGTGAAGCGCAGGAACCGCGGATGTGCTGGGTGGATGGTGATATGAAAGTTCGCGTCCTTCATGTCAAGGGCAGCGTACCAGTCCCCCGGATCCAGGGAAGGGATGACAGTGCCCAGAGAGACCATGTGGAACTGGGCCTTGACCAGAAATTTGTTGAGCAAGCGCAGGTCTAGGATGGAGCGAAGGCCCCCTTTGGACTTGGGGATGAGGAAGTACCGGGAGTAGAACCCCTTCCCCCTTAGGCTGTGCGGCACCGCCTCTACCGCCCCCCGCCTCTAGCAGCGAGCGAACTTCCTTCTCTAAGAGATGCTCGTGAGAGGGGTCCCTGAAGAGGGATGGGGAATGGGGGGGGTACCCGTTCCGCACCGTGCGTAAGACCCAACGGTCTGATGTAATGGTGGACCACGCACGGGAGAAACGGGACAAGTGGTTCAGGAAACAAAGGGACAGATACGGTGACTGGTCTAGTACTGTGTTCTCGAGCGCACCTTCAAAAGCCTGGCTTAGTGCCCGGCTGGGGTTTGTGCTGGCCTTGGTTGTGGCCCGGCGCATTATTGTTATTATTGTTGTTGCACCATCGCCTGTTATCCCTGCCTCGCCTACGGTAAGGCTCATGGTACTGGCGTTGAGGGGGAGGCTGCGGCTTAAAGGGCTTCCTCTGGGTCGCCGGGGTGTGCATAGCTTGCAAATCCTTGAGGCTAGGCAGCCTCGTGTCTGTCTGGTCCAAGAAGAGCCCGGACCGTTCGAAGGGGAGGTCCTGGAGTGTATTCTGGACCTCGGATGGCAGGCCTGACTCCTGGAGCCACGCCGAGCGCTTCATGACCACTCCTGACGCGACTGTTCTAGCCGCCACGTCTGCCGAATCCAGGGAGGCCTGGAGAGAGTTCTTGGCTACTGCCTTGCCCTCGTTCACCAGGGCCGTGAACTCCTGTTGGGAACCTTGGGGGAGGTTGTCCTTAAACTTCCCCACCGCCTCCCAGGAGTTGAAATTGTGCCTGTTGAGGATGGCCTGCTGGTTCGCAATCCTCAACTGAAGGCCCCCAGATGAGTACACCTTTCTGCCAAAAAGGTCCAGACGTTTCGCCTCCTTGGCCTGAGGGGCCAGGGCCTGCTGTCCATGGCGCTCCCTTTCGTTTACTGCTGAGACCACTAGGGAGCATGGACTCGGGTAGCAGAACAGGAACTCATAGCCCTTAGATGGGGCAAAGTATTTACGCTCCACTCCTTTAGCCGTTGGAGCGCTGGAGGCCGGGGTCTGCCATATAGTCTTATATAGTTGGACTGAATGGTTTTAACGAGCGGGAGCGCTATTCTGGATGGACCTTCGGGCTCAAAATGTCCACCATGGGGTCCTCCTGCTCAACTGTCTGCTCGGCCTGGAACCCCAAGTTTTGGGTGACCCTGCGCAACAATTTCTGGTGGGCTCTATGGTCTATCAGCAGAGGGCCGGACACCTCTGTACCCGCCACCGCCTCATCGGGGGAAGATGAGGAGGTTAGCTGCTGCTCGACCCCCTCTGGTTGGTCCTCCTGCTCCCCATCTCCTGTGGGAGGGGCCTCCGGCTCAAGCCAGATCGGGAGTCCATGGGATGGCACCGGGCTTGGTGCTGGTCTCTCTGGTCTATGCTGGGGGGATGCTGGAGGCCTGGATACTGTTGCCTCTGGCACCATCGGGCATCGGTAAGGGGACCGGGATCGCTGCACTGAGTAACTTGCCCTGGACAGGGCCCCTTGGTGCTCATGATAGGCCCAGGGGGTCCAGAAGGGCCAATGGCCTGACGGCCCCCATTGGGGTCACCAGTTCCCCTGAGGGTCCCTGCTGTCCAGGGCCCAGTGCAGGTAGCTATAGCAGCCAGAGTCGGAGCTGGACTGCGGCGATGCCAATCGCAAAGGCCATGGTGGTGCCAACGATCTATGCCAGTGGGAGAACAAGCGGCTCCTGGCTGAGCAGGAGCGGTACCGGTATCCCAGGGACCGGGCACGAGATCTGGACTGGGACCGGGGTTCCCTGGACCGGGACCATCTGTGGGAGTCCTCTGGCGAGGGCCGTCTCAGCTCCTCCCGATGCCGGTCTCTGGGTGGTGCCGGAGAGCGGCATGCCCCTTCCGGTGCTTCTTCGCCTTGACCCACTGCTGGTGCTGCAACCTCCTTCTGGGCTGCTGGCAAGTGTGAGTCTGCAGAGTCGGAGCTCTACTGGGACCAACTCTGGGAGCGGTGCCAGGACGGTGTCCTCGAGCGGCACACTGTTGCCAGCTTACCCCTCGACGGCACCCAAGGCATGGGTGCTGGAGGGTTCTCCCAATATGGGAGGGGGCTCACCGCCGACAGCTTGATGAGGTCCTTTGTAGCCTCAAAGGTGCCAGGCGTAGAGGGCTGATCCGTTATGCCCTTGAGCCCATCGTCCGCACTGAGCTCACTTAGGTCTGGGCTCAGTGGGGCTTGTGCTGCCGGGACTGCCGGTGTTAGCGCCGGTACCGCAGCCTTCCCGCTTTTATCGGCACTCGGGGCCTTGGGAGGGGCCGGCCTCCTGTGCGGGGAACGACCACACCTTTCTTTAGGCTGCGCCGGGGGCCGCAGCGGGGAGGACGAGTGGTGCCGGGGCCTAGCCGGGCACTCCAGGGCCGACAGTTTACAGTGCTTAGCCGATGCTGGGTCTCTTGATGGCTCCGGGGCACTATGCACTGAGGAAGCCTGAGCCGGCGTCGGGCGCTCTGGGCCTGGAGGCTGCAATGTTTAGGTGAAAGTCTCTTTCTTTCCTTGTCCTTGGCTTAAACGCCTTGCAAATCCTACACCATTCAGTTTGATGTCTGTCCCCCAGGCAACATAGATACAAGTCGTGGAGGTCACTAACTGGCATAGGTTTGCGGCACATGGCGCAAGCCTTGAAGCTGTGGGCCTGAGGCATGCCCTGTGGCAGGTGCTGGAGGCCTTCAAGCACCTAATGACTTAAGTGTCCACAATCTGTATGTAAACGAACTGATAACAGCTACTCTAAAGGCTAAGGGACTGCTCTTCTACGAGGGGGGGGGGGGGTTGTTCCAACGCCTCCACGGACGGTAAGAAGGAACTGAGGGGGTTGGGCTGGCGGGGGTATATATGCACGGCGCAGTGGCACCACTCGGGGGCCCCGCCAGCCGCCGCTAAGGGAAAAAGTTTCCGACGCTCGTGCATGCGGCGCGCGAGCACCTAATGTGGGATGGACGTGAACAAGCACTCGAAGAAGAATTATCATCCCCATTTGACAAATGAGAAAAATTAGCTACAGAAGAGAAGTGATTTTTCTCAGTGTCACACAGCAAGTAGAACCCAGATCTCCTGAGTCTTCGGTGCTGTGCTTTAAGCACAAGGCTTTGCTTTCTCCCCTTAGTTAAATGAAGGAAGTTTGTATTTGCAAACTGACAATGGTAAAGATAAAAGTGAACTCCAGATTAGTCACCGTAATGCAGTCCCTGGGGGAATACTACAGTGGCTTAATCCTGGCCCAGAATTTGGAGACATAGTTCCATGGGGCATGATCCCACATTCCTTATGCTCCCAAAACTCACTGAGTTCAACAGACTTCAGGGTTCCTCTGACATTGTGCCAGCTGGGGATCACCAGATCACAGTGCACTGGCACTACACCCTATTGCTCCTGGGAACATGGCCCTACGCAGTTCGGCTGAACAACACTATTATATTATTGCTCATACAAACTTATCATAAAAGTCTCCTCATTGTTAGTGGTATCTTTCCGAGACAATATTTGGCTTTGTAACTAGCACAGAATTTGGGGGTCCAGAATTCATTAGAGGCCATTGACAGGGTTTGTTAACATTTAATTTTCCACAAAGGGCGTGGTTTACTGGTGTGAGCAGGAGGCTGGGAATCAGGACTCCTGTGTTCTCCTGCCCACTTTGCCAATAATTTCTCTGCATGACCTGAAGAAAGGCAACTTGACCTATATACAGAATGAAACAAGAATACGTAGCTACCACACAGAGGTACTGTGAAGCTTAATTCATTAATGGTTTGAAGTGCCATGAGCTCCTTAGATGGAAGGTGCTGTACCATATAAATAATTATTTACTCATAATACTCCATGGAAATATGTGGTTATATCTTTTCAATTCCTGTAAAATGTTTCTGAGAAAGAGAATTACTTACTGCCTTCCCACGTACAATGTAAGAGATTCAGTGCCCCCTCTACCCTTTTCCAGTGCTGAAGGTGAAAGAACGCATATGCTATTGCTTCACTGTCCCCTCTCTTCAGAATATGTTCAGGGGGCAGTATTAAGCTTTTCATTTCTAGTAGATACTGCAATAGAAAGGCAGAACACCATTATTTCAGCTGTAAAAATAAGTAGCTGCTTGCAATTCCTCAATGCACACTGAAAGCTCTATTTCTCTAAAATACTCTTATTCCTAAGTGTTTCATCAAATATGTAACATCACCAACTGCACTTGAAGATAATTACTGAATTATCCCAAACACTAAAATATGCCACCAGATGGTTAATGTTGTGCTCTTCAGCTGTACTGGGGACCACAGAGAATTTCAAAATGAGATGTCTCTCTTATCAAAGGGAAAGAGAAATTTAAAAAACCCTCACACAACAGACAGGATGGTCTAATTACAACAGCTTTTGAATTAAAGTATTTATAATACAAGAAATGATGTGATAAAGTAATGAGGTGCTTGAAAAATCTAGCTTTCAGAGTAGCAGCCGTGTTAGTCTGTATCAGCAAAAAGAACAGGAGTACTTGTGGCACCTTAGAGACTAACAAATTTATTTGAGCATAAGCTTTTGTGGGCTACAGCCCACTTTATCAGATGCATAGAATGGAACATACAGTAAGAAGATATTTATACATACAGAGAACATAAAAACATAAAACATAAAAAGGTGGCAGTACCCCAGGCTAATTAATTAAGAGGAGCTATTATCAGCAGGGGAAAAAAAACTTTTTAAGTGATAATCAAGATGACCCATTTCAGACAGTTGACACAAAGGTGGGAGGATACTTAACATGGGGAAATAGATTCAATTAGTGTAATGACTGAGCCATTCCCCGTCTTTGTTCAAACCTAAGTTCAAACCTAAGTTAATGGTATCTAGTTTGCATATTAAAGAATCTAGCCTCTCTCCAAAGAAATGGGCAATAATTTTAATCTCATACACAAGGTCTTTATAAAACTATTTCCTTACAATCAGTGTATTCTTACGGATATGAATGTGGTAAAGTTTGCACCAGTGTCAGGATGTTCTACTTCCATGGTGAGTAAAGGAGGACAGAGATGGACAGTGATTTTGGGTGCCTCAATTTTTGGGTGCCCAACATGAAACACCTGAAAGCAACCTGATTTCCAGAGGACGGGTGTTCATCATTCAAGCTGGGCACCCAAAATCACTTCAGAAATGTAGGCCAAGTTGTTTATTGCAACATGGGACATACCAATGTCTAACACACAGACAAGTTCCCCAAAATACAAAGTGACAGAAATCCCAAGAATGTCTATGATACAGCAGTAGTTAAAGCCCCCAAATCTGTCCAAATGGATGAGCTTCTCTGAGCCTCTATCTACGTTCCCCATGGGTTTCACCGCTGGGTGACTCTCAGACCAGCACATGACTCCTTCTCCCTTGGTGCTACCTGCCTAACAACTGGGAGAGAGAGAGGAAAAAAAAATATATATATAATCTGTATTTTAAAGGACCCAGACTCCTCTCCTTTCCCAGCCTGCTTTACCATGAAAGGAACGACAGGTAGTCTTTCCCTTTCTTTACATAGCCAACCTCAAGTAACTTACTCTTTCTTCTTTGCTGTAGAGCAAAGTGGCCTCTGTGCCAGGTTCACCTTCAAGGAAGAAGACAAAACTTTTCACAACCTGCTTCTTGGTCTTCTGAAACTGCATTAACCCAGTGTTTTTAGCACTGGAGAAAAGGGGAACTCTGACCTACCTTTCTCTCCAAGCTTCAGTTACAATGCCTTAATGAAACTTAGATCAGGATTACAAAGTTGAGCTTGTTCTTAAACAATGACTTGTTCTTCTTTGAGACCTGCTTTTGATTCCCCAATGACTTGTCTGCTCACGACGAAAGCAAAGGAATAAACAACCAATGTGCTACTTCTAGGATGCTGAGCAGCCCATAACACTGCACTGCCCAAAAGGGTGAGTTATGAGTATGCATAAATGTTTCTTCTTCTGCAAGTGCCAACAGTCTGCTCAGCCCTGTATGATTCAGTTATCAAGAAAGTGCTCTCCACAGAAAGTTTACAGTCTTGAACTCAGACAGACAAGATCCACTCGGAGATCTAGAGGAGGGAGATATCTTGGAGAAATCTCTTAACCCCCCGACCCTCTTAGAAAAAAATGGAAAATATTAGATTATTTGTGGGTGTTGTAGAAGAAGGGAATCTTTAGAAATACTTTAATAAAAATGTACGTGTATGTGTGCGCGTGGCGGGGGGAGCTAGCACATGGATACAGGGAGTGTATTCCATACCTAAGGAGCGGCGTAGAAAAAGGTATGAAGATGGGAGTGGCAGAAGGAAATGAAGGTGTCATCAGGGCCCAGTGATGTGGGTGAGGGAGAACACTGAATACCAATGGGAGACAAGATTCCAGTTCTAGACTGCAGTGGAGATCGGCAGGCTCTTGAAGGCTAGGATGAGAACTTTAAACTTGATAAAACAGGCAATGCCAGTGGGCTGATTTAAAGAGTGGGATGACATGGTCAGATCCAAAGGCAAAGATAATGTTGGCTTCAGTGTTTGGATGGATTAGAAATGAATTATTTGGGTATCATGAAGGAAGAGGGAAATAACAATGGCTTCACAAGCGCATTAGCCATCAGGATAGAAAGAAACGGAGACCTTTTAAGATTATATTAAAAAAACCCACCAGATTTAGGACAGACTGGATCTGTGGCGAGAAGGAGAAGGGAATTAGAGGCGACACCAAGATTGCAAGCCTGAGAGATAGAAAGTAAGGAAAAAGGCAGAAAAGTGAAGGGTGTAGGAGATAAATTATTGAGCTCTGTTTTCGTCATGTTGAGCTGGCAGTAGGCACTGCAAGGCAATATATCAGAGAGGCAGATGTGTGGGACTGGATGGAATGGCACAGAGCAAGCATTGAGATATAGACTTCTGAATCATCCATATGTAGAGGATTGTAGAAACCAGGTGAGCAGAGAAGGTAGGCAAGAGATAAGGTGCAGGGGGAGAAGAGGAACATACTAAAAGAGAAACCTGCAGAAAAAGGAGGATGAGGAGCTGCCAGAGGAGTCACTGAAAGAGCAGTAAGGGAGGAAAGAGGAGAACCATGAGAGAACATGGCTATGAAACAAAGGAAGGATAAGGCGTCAAGAGGAAAGGAATGATCAACAGTAAAGAAGGCAGCAGAAAGGATCCAGTGAAGGCCCTGAGGCTTGGGGAGGAAGAGGTAGTCTGAGCATCTGGTAAATGTATTCACAGTAGAATGGAGAGGGTGGAAGCCAGATTGGAGGGGATGCAGAAGTGTGTTAGAGGAGATGAAGTCAATGCAGCAGTTCCAAATGGACCATTTAATCTTGCCTTTCTGTTTGCAGAGCACCTAGCATGTTGTGGGTGTTACCAGAAACAAGGAATAATTAGAGCTATCAGCAAAGGGAAGAGAAAAATTGCAAACATTTCTGCACAATTTCCTCCATGTTCTTTGACACAATTTCAAAAACTTTGAAATTTTCAGACCAGTTATACTACTGCTATTGCTAATATATAGGGCCCTACCAAATTCATGGCCATGAAAAACGCATCACAGACCATGAAATCTAGTCTCCCTTGTGAAATCTGGTCTTTTGTGTACTTTTACCTATACTATAGGCAGTGTTTCTCAAACTGGTGGTTCCAACCCAAAACAGGGTCGGCAAGGCTATTTTAGAGGGTTGCGGTATTGCCACCCTTACTTCTGTGCTGCCTTCAGAGTTGGGCACCATAATATGCCATTCTCACTTCTGTGCTGCTGCTGATGGCAGCGCTGCCTTCAGAGCTGGGCGCCCAGCCAGCAGCCACCGCTCTCCGGCCGTCCAGTTCTGAAGGAAGCATGGAAGTAAGGTGGCAATACCAGGACACCTTTACAATAGCCTTCTGACCTCCTTTAGCATCGGAACCCCAATTTGAGAAACATTGACTCAAAGACTTTACATGTTTATATTTTACCATTTTAAAATACATATTCATGCTTTGTTACAACCCCGTGTAATTTAAGATTTAAATATCTGAAACAGTGAAATTCAAGGTTTTTTAAATGCTATGACTGTGAAATTTATGAAAATGGATTGTGAATTTGGTAAGGCCATGCTAATATGGGATGGTAGAGAGAGATGGAGAAGTTACTGTGACTCTCAGATGATAGATGTTCCTGTTTTAATGGACTATTATGATCTGATACCAAAATATAATTTCTATATCCCACACCTGAATATGTATGTTGCATGGTGGTTGTCTGCACTCTGAGAACATCCTCACAGATAGAGAAAGCAATAAAGTCTTGGTTTAAGAACGGCTATAATACATGGAGCTATTTGATGGTCTATATCGGAACCTGGGAGTGGTGAGCAGACTGGTTTTGGTGGGAGTAGGGAAATGCATTCACCAGGGGGACAAGTTGATGACAAAAGGTTGATAAACATAAGCCAGAGATGCATGACAAGGGAGCCCAGCATGATGGACTAGAAACATACTCTCTCTGAGGTAACTGAAGGTGGACAGCCTGCCTGGTAAGCTTATAGCAAAGATCAGTCCTAGACAAGAGAGATATGTGGTTAACTTTGTTTTGTCTGTAAATCTCCTTTTTACTCTGTGCTTTTACTCTACTATTTAAGTTTTTGAAGAAACAGCTGTTGTGTGTCACACTGGTCATCTGCTTTCGAAAAGACAATCAAGCCAGTGCCCTGCCCCACACCCAGAGGTGCTTGTCTCATTAAAAAGGGGCTGGGAATGCAGACACCTACCCTGGCTTTGGTCTGGAAGGACAAGGATTGCAGAATCCACCGCAAGCCAGAGGGAGTGGAAAGAGCTGAACAGGCACTCACTAAGGGGCAAGTCAGAGACCAAGGTGAAATGGGTGTAGGGGGCATAATCCTTGCACAGTCACTTTCATGGGCTGATTTTGAGAATGGAGGACAATAGGCCATGCTTGTATGCAGAGCAAATAGGAGGCAGAAGAGAGGAAAAGATTGAGGGCGAGAGTAAGTGAGAGTTCGGGTGGTGGGTCAATAACCCCAAAGGGATGGGGTTGAGGGGACAGGTGCAGAGGAAACAAATGTGAAGTCAGAATCAGCAAGGGGTAAGAAGAAAAGGCAGAGGAAGGATCAGAGGGGAAGGAGAAGAAGCAGGGAGGGGGGGAGCTATTGCAGGGAAGCCATCATAGATCTTATAAATCTTCTGCTTGAAAAAATCGGGTAGGACCTGGGCAGATGAAGAAAGGGGCGTAAAAAAAGGGAAAAGGTGAATAAGTGGGTAATTCCAGGAGGAGAAGTAGTGCTGTTTTTGATGTAGACAACAGTACTGAAGGAGGGGAGGATGAATTTGCAGTGGAGGAACTCTGTGTGATACCTGGATTTTACCTAGAGACTTTCAACTGCACATATGAGAGCAGCAGGTGGACTGCTTTGGAAGCAAACATTTAATGGGATGGATAGTTTGGTGTGGGAGGGGAGTCAAAGGAATCAATGGCTGCACAGAGAGTGGAATGAAAAGTTGAATCCAAACTCATCAGTCATGAAAGATGGGATGGCTCAGGGATGCAGAGAAATCAGAAATGTTTCTTACCTGTTCCCTTAAAATGATGTTACTGCATATTTCAAAGCAAAGATTCCATCTTTTAGCAGGAAGGAGCATGTCTGCATTAACTACAAAGCATTATCTTGATTCAGTGGCTATTAGCCATGATGGGCAGAGATGGTGGCCCTAGCCTCTGTTTGCCAGAGGCTAGGAATGGGTGACAGGGGATGGATCACTTGATGATTACCTGTTCTATTCATTCCCTCTGGGGTACCTGGCATTGGCCACAGTCGGAAGACAGGATACGGGGCTAGATGGACCTTTGGTCTGACCCAGTATGGCCGTTCTTATGTTATGTTATACATGTTATGTTAGTGGCCTCTTGTGAAAAGTTTTGTTTTAGTGACATGCTGCAGTCTCTTTACTCCATGAGTCTCAGTTCTCCCTCCACACCCCAGCTCGTCATCAGATCTGTCTGATGTCTCCCACTCTCCCCATCCCAACCCACTTGTTGCTAGTCCTAATATCCTTGTCCACTCTTCTTCCTCCCCCTAGCGTTTCATCTCATCTTGGTGTTCCAACTGGCTCTCAATCTCACCTACCCTTTCCCTCACCATGTCCCAGTCTCTCTCCCTGACTCACAGTCCCATTCTCCTGCCCAGTTTATTCCAGCTTCCCCTCCCCTCTTGCGGCTCCCAGTTCCAGTCCATTTGCCCTACCAGTCCCATCTTTCTTTTCATCCCCTCTGGGTCTCAGCCCCAATCTCCTTGTCCAACTAGTCCCACCCCACACCCCCAACTTCCAGTCACAGCTCTCTTCTCATACCCATTTCAGTACTAGTCTCACCAGGCTCCTTGTCCCAATTTACTCCTTTCCCTTCTCCCAGTCAGGGTGTTACTCTTCCATGGTGCCTGGCTGCCAGCAAGGGGACCATTGAAAGCACAGGAGAGACAGGCTCCCTGCTCTCAGTACTGGTGCCCAGCCCCAGCCTGGAGCAGCCAAATACAGGGAAAGTCTGAGTGCATCCATCTAGCCCAGGGATATAGAACATCTCTCAGTTACTATGTAGGGATGGTACGTGCGCAGTCTGCTCAGCACTATGAACTGTGAGAGGCTCTAGCATGCCCATTGAAGACAGAATCTCTGGAGATTTTAGCCTCTAAATTCTAATAAGTCTCCACTGAGCATGCGTGAACTGATTTTTTCAGAGGCTTATAATTTGGCCAAATTTGGGAAGACTTTCACAGGCAAAGCAAAAGGCACATCCATGACATAAAGGCCATACCCCATGCCAAATTTCAAGACCTTGCTCCACAGCATGAACACTAGATATTCTCAAAGAAAAGGTAGCCAGAACTTTTTTTCAACATTGAAAAACCATGTATTATTCTTTAGCCTTGTTCTCAAAAATGGCTGTAACATTTTGGCTGAAACTTTCCAACAAAATTTGGCCTAAGGCAGACAACTGGCATTGAAAATTTCAGCCAAAACGGTCACAGTTTGGCCAAATTATGAGCCACTAAAAAAGTGTGTCATAATGGGAGCTGTGAGGCAATCTTAACAACAGATGGTGCTACCAGCCCCACCTATAACAACTCAACAGCCATCCTACTGTTTTTCTTACTCTTGACTCCCCACCCACACCCCGACCAAGCTGTTATCTCATGTTATGTTTTGTCTTTTAGATTGTAAGCGGTTTGGGGCAGGGACTGTCATTTTCTCTACAGCGATTAGGACAATGGGACCCTGAACTGGTTGGCCTTTAATGCTACCACAACATAAATGTAAACAATAATACTACTAAAATCAGCAAGTGAAAGTGGCAATCCAGCATTGAAACAGTGCGCCTTTCCCAGCTTGGTCTGGGTTTGCATTGTTATTTAATGAAGCCACATTTTGTCTAGCAATGTGTAATTCACCATGTATACATATGGAAGTATGCCTCTTAATCAGCGTTTGTGAGGCTAAAATGCAAATTATTATTTGTACTGTTGTAATGCCTGTGGACCTCATCAGAATCAGGGCCCCTTTCTCTTAAGTGCTGTACGAACTCAAAGGTAGAGAGGGCTCCTTTCCCAAAGGGCTGTCAGTTCATGATTAACTTCATTTCTATGTACAGAGATAGTGTAATCACGAAGTCAAGTACAGACTCTTGCTACTTCGTTACCATGAATGAATATATATAATTTATTTGATTGCATCAGTTGTACTCTGACCACTAATCCTCCTCTATTGGGACTACTTCTAAAATTCCAAATGGCTAAGCAGCTTCAAACAGCTATCTTCTTATAACTCCCCCCCACCCCAAAATAACAAAACCCCAAACAAACAACCTGAGAAATGTTTCTTTCTTTCTCCCAAATGTGCAATTTCCCTGTAAAATTACACCCGAGTCCCATAACAGGCAATATTCAGTCCTGCACCAGTGACAGTAAAGTCTTACAAGCATGTAAGCTACAATATAAGAGCTTTATACCACTGGAATAAGGGAGATTTCAGCTTCCCAGCAAGATGTATAGCACTAGCCTTAGTAAGTTCTAAGATACTGGACTTTGAAGTTGTGATCTTTACAGGCACAGAAAAGCTATTTTAGGTAATCTTGCAACTTATCATGACTCCCTCTGATGCCTGTAGAATTGGACTGATGCTAATTAAGAAGTCCAGCTTTATGGGTGAAGACATTTTTTTAAAAAGTTGCACTAAATTGTTTAAAATCTCTCCAAAATGTTTCTGGAATAGCTTTTCTGTAATATACATGACACATGCAGAATACATGAATTTCTCGTGTGTCATATTAATTTATTTGTATTATTTATTTCTACAACATATTAGGTGGTGCACAAACATACAGGGAGGCATTGTCTCTACTCTGAAGACAAATTAAAAAGACAATCAGAAAAGAGAAGATGGAAGGGGTATTCAGGTGATGACTGGCCATATCTTGCTAAGGACTTGTCAACACACAAAACTAGAAATACTTAAAGTAAAATCATTTTGTAAATTGGTCTAGTTATATTGGTGTGGACAATCTTAAATTGATTTAAACCTGGCTTGTAAAAATTGGGGCAATGCTGTGTAGACCAGACTTCTAACGTTATTTTTCTAGTTAGTTACATAGATGATCCTCTGTTGGCTCGCTTCCTGCCATTATTGGATGGCTAATTTCTTACAGGTGTCACAGGAGAAGTGGGTCTTCAGAAGGAGCACTCTCTCTGAGCTAGTCCCGAATGACACTACCCTTTCCCACTCAAATCCCTCCTGCAGCCCCACTTATTCAATGATGCCTGCAAGAAACTGGAGATACAACTATTTTTAGAAAAGGAAAAACCTTATGTTTTATATGTAGTTCGGCAGCGCCAAAAGGCCCTGTCAGCGACAGAACTCTATGGTGCTAGGTAGCAGAAACAGTTCTTGCAACCTAATTTAAGAGAGAGATGGTTGAAAAATGCAGAAGAATTTCAACCACCCTACCAGCTAGTTGAAAAATAACATTTTTCTGCAAAACATTAAAAAATATCGCAAATACTTTGTTGAAATTTTAAATTTTTGACCATCTCTGAATCAAGAGGTGAGAGGTACAAAGAATAGAAGGGCAGTGGGGAAGGAAGATGAGGATAACAGTGATATGATCCAATAGAACAGATCTTTAGAACAAGATTCCCAGCTCAGGACTTGCCAATTCAGTTTTGATGTCACTAGTTATTATCATCATCATTTATATGGCACTTTGCTTTCTTTGTTCCCTGTCCTGATTTCATCTCCTGGTGTTGACACTGACTCCTCACCCGCTCTTTCTCTCTCTCTCTCGTACTAATAAGAACATTGAAAAATCTCTGCTTGCCCAGCCTGTTCCTTCTCACAGACCCCATGTCAGCCCAAGTATACAAAGACTGTCAAACTTCCCTCACTGTGTGTGTGTGTCTGAACCAGTTTGCCAGACTCAGCAAAAAAAATTTTCACCCGTGCCTCAGGCACCATTGGGCTGGTGGTGGGTGTAAGAGGAAAGTGGAATTGTCACTGAAACACAACAAAAATGGAGAAAGTGCCCAGTGCCAAAAATAACTATTAACTGAGAAAAAGCCTTCCAGCAATGCACACTGTTTTAAGAGAGACCTTAAGCCAGGGGTGGGCTAACTTTTTGGCCCGAGGGCCGCATCTGGGTATGGAAATTTTATGGCAGGCCATGAATTCTCATGAAATTGGGGTTGGGATGTGGGGTGGGGGTGGGGGCAAGGGCTCTGGCTGGGGGTGTGGGCCCTTGGGTGGGGCCAGAAATGAGTTCAGGGTGGAGGAGGGGGCTCCAGGCTGGGGCAGGAGCTTGGGGTGGGGGGTGGGGGTGAGGGCTCTGGCTGAAGGTGCAGGCTCTGGGGTGGGGGTGGGAATGAGGAGTTTGGGGTGAAGGAGGGTGCTCCAGGCTGGGATCAAGCGATTTGGAGGGTGGGAGGGGGATCAGGGCTGGGGCAGGGGGTTGGGGCATGGGAGGGGCTCAGGGGTGCAGGCTCCAGGCAGTGCTTACCTCAAGCAGCTCCTAGAAGCAGCGGCATGTCCCCCCTCCAGCTCCTATGCGGAGGTGCCTCCCTGTCTGCAGGCACTGCCCCTGCAGCTCAAATTGGCCGCAGTTCCCGGCCAATGGTAGCTGCCGGATCGGTGCTTGGGGTGGGGGCAGCGCACAGAGCCCCTGGCTGCCCCTGAACGTCGGAGCTGGAGGGGAGACATGCTGCTGCTTCCGGGAGCCGCGCAGAGTGGCTCCCAACCCTGCTCCCCGGCTGGAGCTTGGGAGTGGGACAAGCCCCAGAACCCGCTTCCCAGCAGGAGCTTGAGGGCTGGGTTAAATTGGCTGGCGGGCCAGATGTGACCCACAGGCCACAGTTTGCCCACCCCTGCCTTAAGCCATATAAATCCTTTGAAAAAGGAACCTCCAGTGATGTTACTCTTTACAAAGGGAAACCCAGGGTGATGTGAAGTCACTTAATGTCAGTGAAATTAGGTGAACCTCAGTGACAACAACAGAGGTGAAAAATGTATGTGCATTTTTCATCACTGATGTTTAAAGAATGTACCTCCTTTCCAAATAGAAAGATTCAGATTTAAGCTGCCAACAGATACTGGAGATTAGAGAGGTTAATGACTGCTAAGCTGATATGAAACACAAAGTTCTGTGGCCAACCTAAGCTTGCTAGCCATTTCCATTTTCCTCAGTCCCCAAGGGCCCAAGAAAAATCAGTGACTTTGTGTTCAAATCCACTTGTAAGGGACAGCAGATGGGTTTACCTAATGGAAACGATTCTCAGGGAAAGAGTCACTGCATTTGCCTTTTCTCTTATGAATCTCTTTATATTACAGAAATGCTAAAAAGAACTTTGGAATGGTGCAATACAAACTGGTTTATATATTTAGAGTAGGTATTTCTAAGGTGCGTATCATACTGGTACATAAGCACTGGGATCTGGGACTATTTAAAATGTTCCATTTTAAGGACTTAAGGGAAATTACAAGGCCAGCCTTGAATTTATTTGTATCCCATGCAAAGACTTTACCTCTCGCAGGGAAAATAAATAGAACATGGAGGAGTGCATGACTGCATGTGGGAACTCAGTGTCTGCCATAAATGAAGCTGTATCAGGTTACAGGTGGATCCTGGACACCCTATATCTTCTATACCTAAGTCAGCAATCCCCCTCTCCCCCCATGTTCCAGCACCGTTCCCATCTTTTTCTGTTTCCTCAAGAGTTCTCTTTTGAATCTCATTTTTCTAGTTCAGACTTTAATTCTAAGATGAAGAAAACATTCTGGGATATGCACTGGCTCTGAGGATGCTAGGTTGCAAGTATCTGAGCTGGAAATTGTGAAAACAAAGAAATGCAGAGGACCATTTACACCTTCCATCCTTAGTAATGTTGTTCCCTGCCTATTCTTAATGGTGCAGCTGGGAACTTGCCTAGATTTATAGAATCCAAGGCCAGAAGGGACCACTGTGATCATCTAGTCTGACTTCCTGTGTAACATAGGCCACAGAATTTCCCCCAAATAATTCCTGTTTGAACTAGAAAAGATCTCTTAGAAAAACATCCAATCTTGATTTAAAAATTTCCAGTGATGGAGACTTCACCACAACCCCTGGTAAATTGTTCCAAAAGTTAATTCCTCTCTGTTAAAAATATTCACCTTATTTCCTGTCTGGATTTGTCTAGCGTCAACTTCCAGCCACTGGAGCATCTTATACCTTTGTCTTCTGAAGAACCCATTATCAATCTTTGTTTCCCATATTGGTACTTAAATGCTGTAATCAAGTCACCCCTTAGCCTTCTCATTGTTAAACTAAAAACATTGAGCTCTTTCACTCGATCACAATTTTTCCAATCCTTTAATCGTTCTTGTGGCTTTTCTCTGAACCCTTCTCCAATGTATCACCACACTTTTAAATTGTGGACACCAGAGCTGGACACAGTATTCCAATATAGGTTTCACCAGTGCCAAATGCAGAGGTAAAATGTCATCTCTACTCCTACTCAAAATTCCCTTGTTTATGCCTCCAAGGATTGCATTAGTCATTTTTGCCACAGTATTGCACTTGGAAGCTCATATTCAGCATATTACTTTCCAAAGACTTCAAACAATTACTCAGTTTTTAGTGTCATCAGTACAACTTATTTTTTTCTTATTCTAAAGAGGGAGACACTCATTACTGAAATCCTGCAGAAGCTCTGAGGCCAATTGCAACACATATTAGCAATGTGGCATTGTTAGCTTTCCTGTGTTGCAAACTGCTAAATTTTGTTATCTAAATTTCATTAAGAGGATATTTGATGCTATTTCAGTCAGAATTAGGGCTGAATATGATGGTGTATATTCATATTATTTGCGTAACATTATTACCGCTAACATATTATTGCTGCATGATTCATGGAATCATAGAAATACAGGCGGTGAAAGAGGACTCGAGAGGTCATTGAGTCCAGCCCCCTGCACTGAGGTAGAACCAAGTAACCTAGACCATCCCAGACAGATGTTTGGCCAATGAGTTCTTAAAAACCTCCAGTGATGGGGGTTCCACAACCATCGTTGGAAGCCTATTCCAGAACTCTATCCTTACAGTTAGAAAGTTTTTCCTAATATCAAACCTAAATCTCCCTTGCTAATCTTTTAGCTAATGCAGTGGGTGCATGAAATTCCAGTGATATTGTATGTTAAGCCATATTACAGTTTTAATATTATAATGGGTGTTTTGATGCACTTGTTAATCCCTTTTATTACATCGCAAACCTGACAATTGATACATGTTCCGTTTTCTATTCCTTTTTCTAACTTGATCACTAAATTAAATCGCCACTCTTTAAGTGTGGCCATGGAGTATTCAACATAGCTTGGATATTCATGTGCACAAAGGTGACCTGAAGCCACCTCTGTGATCCCCCGATTCTAAATTAGAATAGCAACATGAATTAGGGCCACCAGTGATTGTCAGGCAATAAGGGAGCTTCAGCCTTTTCACGTTTTCCTTGGCCAAGGCCCTTGCACCAGCAGTCAGGAATGGGATGCGAAAGGTGCTGCTACCCAGGTTCTAAAGCCATCCAAGGATTTGTCTACATGGTGGGGAATTCTCCCGTACCCAGATCCATAAGTCTCAGCAGTGCAAAACTGTCCCACCATTTTGGAGTTTAAGTTTCCATTCCAAGTATATTCTGAAAAATACAGCAATACATTATCCTGCTTGGACCTTTACAGTATGCTATAAAATGACTGGCTTCTTTCAGCTGAGGCAAGAAAAGAAGAAATTTAAGATTATGCTCTCTGGGGCAGGGACTGTCTTTTTGTTCTGTGTTTGTGAGGCACCTCGCACAGTAGGTCCATGACTAGGGCTTCTGGGCACTATGGTAATACAAATAAATAATAATAACCATAACCATTTGGGAATATTAAAGATCCTACAGCATTTTTCATAAGATTGAGGGTGTTAATTATGGTGTCTCGATCAGATTCCAACTTGATTTATGTTCTGTTTACTTAAAGTAACCATCCTGCTCTTTCAAATGAACATAATATTGTTCATTTTTCTCTCCTAATCTGCCGTGAAGTGTTATTGTGAGCTGTCAAAACAACTGCTGCATTGTACCCCAGAGATGGCTGCATTTCAGTGGCAGGTTAAGTGATTCCTGTCTAGAGTTTCTATACGGGTTTGCATTTGTAAAATGCCTTGGGATTGCAAATGTAAGCTATTATCATCTTCTCCTTTTACTGCCACTAGAGATGGAATGACTGACCAGTAAAACATGCTTCCTGTTTGTTACAATGGAGGCAGGAATTGCTAGAAAGAACCATACTGGTTAGTGGCTAGTCAGTGGGAGAAGGCAAGAAGTACATCGATCTTACAGGGAAAGTGTTTAATATCTGCACAGTACTGGGAAAAGACCTTCCTGCAGTGAGAAGGGCAGTGTGTGCACATGAGGGTTATCTCCTACTCCTCATGGATAAGGGCATAGAAGAAGGGCTGAGGATTTGGTGCTCAACTGTACCCATCAGCCAATGTTCACACAGCCTCCTGGTTCACACAGAATCTGCCACTGCTAACAGTGGTCCTGCATAGTGCTGAGGATCAGGTGAAAAAATAAGCAGCAGCATTAGCTATTAGTGCTCAGAAGCCAGGGGTCTTACTGCTGTGATGTATAGTTAGAGAGGGAATTATAAAAAAAAAAAAAAATCCTTTCCACCTTTAACATACCCACCTGCTGACGTGAAGAAACAGATTGACAGAGCCAGAAGAGTACCCAGAAGTTACCTACTACAGGACAGGCCCAACAAAGAAAGTAACAGAACGCCACTAGCCATCACCTTCAGCCCCCAACTAAAACCTCTCCAGCGCATCATCAAGGATCTACAATCTATCCTGAAGGACGATGCCTCACTCTCACAGATCTTGGGAGACAGGCCAGTCCTTGCTTACAGACAGCCCCCCAACCTGAAGCAAATACTCACCAGCAACCACACACCACACAACAAAAACACTAACCCAGGAACCTACCCTTGCCCATTGCCAACTCTGTCCACATACAGATGCTCCCCAGGTTACGCAAGACCCGACTTATGCAAATTTGCACTTACAGAAAAAGTTCCATAAGCCAGAAATAGGATTTTTGAGTTGCGGAATTTTTTACGTAACGTACAGGTATACGTTTCCGACTTATGCAAAATTCGAGTTACGCAAGGCTTTCCAGAACAGAACGATTGCATAAGTCGGAGGGCGTCTGTATCTATTCAAGGGACACCATCAAAGGGCCAAACCACATCAGCCAACAATCAGGGGCTCGTTCACCTCCACATCTACCAATGTGATATAGGCCATCATGTGCCAGCAATGCCCCTCTGCCATGTACATTGGCCAAACCAGACAGTCTCTACGTAAAAGAATAAATGGACACAAATCTGACATCAGGAATCATAACATTCAAAAACCAGTCAAAGAACACTTCAACCTCCCTGGACACTCAATTACAGACCTAAAAGCTGCAATTCTTCAATAAAAAAAAACTTCAAAAACAGACTCCAACGAGAAACTGCAGAACTGGAATTAATTTGCAAACTGGACACCATTAAATTAGGCTTGAATAAAGACTGAGAGTGGATGAGTCATTACACAAACTAAAAACTATTTCCTCATGCTAATTTTTCCCTACTGTTATTCACACCTTCTTGTCAACTGTTTGAAATGTGCCATCCTGATTATCACTACAAACTTTTTTTTCTCCTGCTGATAATAGCCCATCTTAATTAGTTAGTCTAGAAAAACCCCCATTTTTTAATGTTCTCTGTATATATATATATACATATATCTTCCTACTGTATTTTCCACTGCATGCATCTGATGAAGTAGGTTTTAGCCCACGAAAGCTTATGCCCAAATAAATTTGTTAGTCTCTAAGGTGCCACAAGTACTCCTCAACATTGTCCTTTCTGTGATTTTTCATTTATGAATGAGCAAGCCCTGAATAGTTTGGAGTTTTAATGCTGGAGCATTGCATGAAGAGTTACAAATACAATTTATATGAAGCATAACAGAAAATGTGAACGTAAGTCCCTTTGCAGCATGCTGAAAATATATGCTATGTGTGATCCATGAAATACAGATAACCATTTTTTTAACGTGAAGATCTTTTCTATTATTGTCATTGTATACGATTATTTAAGGAATAATCTATCTACATGGATACTTCTAATGTGTTTATCAACGTGGCATCAGGGTGCCTATTGTCAATGTCCAGTATTTTGTTGATATTCAGACTGACAGACTTTTATCAGTTAATACTTAAAGTTTCAAGACCTAATATTGGGTGACATGTCTGTTCCTATGGTATCTAATGAGAAATTTCAAATGCTCCCCACATGCGTATAGCAGGGTGTAAACATTAGCTCCTTCACCCTCCCCCTGTCTGCTCCCCTTCCAACAACCACCACTTGCTACTCTACCTCTTTAAAACCAAAGGATATGTCTCCTGTTTTGTTTAAATTTATGACAGTGATTTCTCCATACTCACTTTTGGCACATGTGGATTAAATTCTACTGCTCTGTGAATAGCTTCTACTGCATTCATCTCTGCTGTACTCAGCCCTCGCCTTGAGGCAGCCTCTGGAGAAAATCTGCAAAAGCAAAGAAACAAATACATTAGGTCAGAAATGCTAGCAAGTAAAAGCCAGAAAGAAATTTAGACCAAGGGCCCGTATAACCAGGCTGAGACAATTTCCTATGCTCTCCAAACTTCCATAGTAAATGGAAACTCTGAATGACCTATTACATCAAGGCCAATGAAAATCCCTGCAGAAGTGGAAAGCATGTTTGCATCTAATCATGGCAGGAAGTAAGTTCAAACAGTCAATTCTTTCTACGCTGCTAAACTAAATTTTCTATAATACCTTACTGGGGGGGCGTTTATCAAGGCAGAAGTTTCCGAAAAATAGAAAATAATGTTAAATAATTGTTAGCGTGTTTCTATTAAAAACATATTTGGGGAGATTTTAGGGAGGTTCCCAACCCAATGCCCCTGGGTCAGGTTGGGATTAAAGCATGGTACAGCAGCAGTAGTGGGTAGCCTACTTTCAGTTGTACCAGCGAGGGTTGGATGCCCAAACTGTGGGCGAATCATCTGCCCCAGTGAATGAAAAACCAGACCATGCAATCTCTTTCTCACCTCACACCCCACGGCTAACTCCAGAGCTGTACTTGGCAGGCAGACACCACAGGGAAAGCTGTGACAACCTTAGCCCTGCCCTCCCAAGCTGGAGTCGCTGTGTAGGGAGGAAAGATGTTGCAGTAGGTACTGGCGATCTACAGGATAAAAAGAATGAAAGAAAATTACTTAGATCTTGAAGTGCACATTCACTTAAAAGCAAACTGTCTGACGTCAGGAAAGAAAGCGGCTTTCCACTCTGCTTGCTTTCCAACTTTAGGGCCACATTCCCCCCAAGATATGTATACACAACTCCTCCAGCCTGGGATTTGTGTGCACGCATCCAAGAGCAGAATCTGGCTCTTAGGGCTTGATCCTGCAAGGTGCTGAGCGTTCCTGCGAAGGGCTGAACATTCTCAACTCCAGCTGACTTCAGGAGGAGTCGATGACACTCAGCACCACATAGGAGTGCTCAGAACCTTGGAGGGCTGTGTCCTAAGAGAAAACCGTATCAGGAATAAGCAAACATTTGTGTCTTTAAAAACACGTATACCATCTATTTCCATTGACCTGTCAGGAACCCTTACACAGTAAGTGCTAAATCTACCTGCCTAAAATCAAGTAGATGAACACTGCTACGACAGTACTTGTCGAAGAAAATTGCTATTTGTACAATCATGTTATTTTACCTTTCTTGGTTCTGTAAGATACTAGGTGAAGATGGCCAACCACACAGCACCTCCAAGCTGCATTTTCATTATAATACTATCCAGGAAGCCATTGCTCAGCCAGATAGTATAAATAAAAATTAAAATAAAGTAATTTAATTGAAGCCATTTTTTTTCTTTTTTAACCATTGGTGAGGTACAACATTGATAATTAGTGAAAATTCCTTTTTATAAAAAACATATTCTAAATTTTCCACAGGCCAAAATTTCTCCTGCTAGGACATCAGATTTTCAGGGTGTGGGACCTCACCAGGTCACTGAAGAGAAATCTGCAGTTAAACGCAAGTGAGTTTACAGTAAGGAATTTTGCTGGTCAGAAGTTCTCATGGACTTACTTGTCAGAGACAGCTCTGGCTTTGAGCAGTGCAGCTGTGTAGCATATCGTTGCTGATTTTGGTAAGCTTATATCTGTTGAAAGGAAAGTACAAAATAAATAAATATTGGAACCCTTGAATGTTTGCAGAAAGAGAAAATAAATGTTGGAATAATTCTTCAGGACAGCATAATACCTAAATTAATGAATAATGGGATATCAAAAACACCCGAGTGATTTAGGAGCACTAAGTTGTGCTCCTATGTCACTCAGGTGCTTTTGAAAATGCCACCCAAATAAGAATTATCATATTTTTAAACCCTGAACTAATGATAATCTGATTGTGCCATGTAGTCATTAAATGATCTAATTAGCAAACAAATTCAGAGTGATCTTTTTCTGATACTACATGGATTGAATTAAAGAATTCATTACGTTCGTATACAAACACATATGCAACCTAGAAAAGATAAATTCTTTCAGTAGATTAGGAAACACATCAATATCCAGAAACAGCTGGTGGGTGTCTATCTACTGTGTCTTATTCCCTTCCTTTCTTTTAGTAATCATGACTATGAGAGTCAAGCCACCATTTACTAATTTACTGCATTTAAATATTAAGAGCAATGTAATATGTTTTGCCACTTGTGGAAACACAGGGCCATAATAACTGGTATGTTCTGTTCCAGTGACACAAGTCACCTATAAACCCAGCTTACGCACTTAGTTCAGTCGGGTTTCTGGCTACTTTTCATCACCAGAGTGGCACAAAGCATCTGGAGGGTATATATGAATATGGCCCAATAGTTTCCACTGTGATAAAAGCAGAAAATAATTGTACACTACGTTACCTAGCTCTCATAGACAGATATTATAAACCATCTTTTAAACTGTTTAGCATTTAGGCTAAATTTAAGAAAACAGCTGAGTGAGAAAGAAATTAAGGGCCTAATCCTGTAAACAGTTGTTGTATCACTGAATATAATACCTACTATCATGAATAGAGTTCATTAAAGCAATGAGACTATTCACTGTATGAAGCACTATTCCCTGTAATAGCATTACAATTATAGCTTATTTAAAATTTGTATACTACATATACTCCACTAAAATAAATATACTTTATATAATTACAGTGGGACTATGGTTCTAAGCAAGAGTCGGGGAAGCTCTGGAGCACAGTTCTAAAAAACCTGTAACTCTTACTCATTCTATTCTTGATATACTGAATAATGAAGGACACTGGGAAGTAGCACTAAGGACCAAGTTATGTGAGGTGCTGAGAGATGCTTGAGGTGTGCTGAATGCCCTCAACTTCTACTGAGGTCAACTGGAGTTAAGGGCACTTAGAGCCTCACAGGAAACGCTTAGCACGTTGCAAGATAGGGCTCCTAAGAGAATAAGGTGAGTGAGGATCGATAAATCATGCCTTACTGGAAACCACTCTTTACTTTACTTATTCATGATCAGTTTGCAACTCAAGGGAATATTGTGCTGTTAGAGCAGGATTTCGTGACTTAGGTACTTTTGAAAGTCCCAACTATTAATTCTTTACATTTGTCACTAAACCATGTAATTATAGTGACTAGTAATTAAAATCCACAATATGCAAGGCAGTGTTGGAATGAGAGATATGGACATTACTATGCCATAACGGAAGCTAGCTGCAGATCCATCCATCCATCATTGCAGTAGGTGAATATGTGCTGTTCCAATGACTATATTTATGCCAGGTTGTTCTTGACATTAGGAGTTAAGAACTTTGCATGTTTTCAAGTAAACAGAATGGATCTTTTTTGGATCACACCAGTTTCAGCCTTTCAGCAACATAAAGTTACTCATCAAATCACAAAAGGAACGAAAAGCAGAGTGTCCTTCTGGGAGCAGAGTTAAAAATGGAAAATTATTGATTCAGAGTTCTGATCTATTTACAGCTTTTTATGAGTTTTGAAGTAGCAGATATAATTTTTTTTTTCTTCTGTGCACATGGTTTCTCTGAGCTCTTACGGCCATCAATCTGGCACCACATCATTGGGAATATCTGCCGATGCTAAACTCAGACACATCCATCAGTTAGAGCCTAATCCTGTACCATTGAAGACAGTGGGAGCTTGGCTGTTGACTTCAATGGGTGCAGAATCAGGGCCTAACAAGTATCTGATACCAGTAAACCAGGACACGAGGACTCTACTAGCTTGAAATCCCTAGAAATATATTTTCGTAGGCAGCATGCTCCTTCCCCTAAAGCAGGGGGGCTAAAGTAACAGGGAGTGGAAGACAGAACTCTTCCACTTCTTCCTGGTTTGGTGAAGCAGCAAACCCCAGAACTCCTTGGCTGGTGCAGTGAGATCTCCCCTGTCTTTTTCCATCAACTTTAACCATTTTAATGAGACTGAAAAACAGGAGGAAGGGAGAGGCTCTCGGGGGAGGGGGAGGGAAGGATGTGAAACTTCAGCAAAAAGCATTTTGAATGCAAGAAAAAGTTGCCTTCTCATCTACAGAAGACTTAAAGCACTCGGATGCACCAAGCAGCAGAAGAGGCCAGAACCTCAGTGTGCAAAGGGAGATTTTCATACATTCCGTCCAACTAATGCGTAACCTGTTGTGCTAGAAACCGTTAAATCACACAATCCAAAAAACCTCCTAAAGACAGGGTGCCAAGACCATTTCCTCAGGTTAGATCATCCATTACTGCCTAGTGGTCAGCAGAAGCCATGCGATCCGAATTATGAAGTGTGGTGACACTGTAGGTTAATGACCAAGCAGCAAAGATCTGAATGGCTATGGTATCTTTGATGGGTGGCCCATTCTCCGACAGAAATGCTTTTCAGGAATGGAAAATGAAGCAATACAGAGAAATGTACACATGTGTGTTGTTCTGCAGATTTCTCTGTGTAGGGTCATGCCTTTTTGTTGTTGTTTTATTTTGCCTGCTCTGAAGCAGGCCACATTATACAAGTTTGAATATTGCCCAATGGAGGCTTTAGTTCCTACTTGGGATCCTCACACTGAGATAGAAGCAGAGTAGAATTATGGCTGGTTACAAATTAAATTTAGCTTGTACTTTGGGAATCAAGTCTAAACTAGTCCTAAGAAATAACTCATCTGTCAGGAACCAAAGTTAGAGGTCTTCATAAATTAGTGTCTCCAGCTTGTAAAGCCATCTGGCAAAGCATCTCTACATACATTGTTTCCCATCCTCTTGTGACAGCAAATGGAGCTCCCTCAGTGTGCTGAAATATGCAACTGCTATCCAAGTGTCAAAACCTTGAGGATATTTTTCCCTAATAAGCTCTGACGTATGGATCCAAAGAAGGATTTCATTCCTTACTGCTCTTGTCTCTAGAAGGTACACTTTATGATTATTTTCCTTGGACTAACCTTCTGGGGCATATAGTACCTCAGGTAAAGAGAGGGCTGAGAAAGTGAATTCTTAATGGTGGCTTGCTTCATAAGATGTTTCTTTTGATATTTAACAAGTTGGAAAGGAGCTGTGAACATAGCATTGTGTCCAGATGATGATGATTAATCATATTATGGTAGTATGCACAATGTGCCAGGCGCTGTCATGTGATCTGTTGTTCCCACCAAAATAGCAGTTACACTTGGAAATGGTAAATATGGAGAGGAAAACATGGAATCATCTCCGTCCAGGTCATCAAGAGCCCCTAAATGTTGACACTGGGCAGTTGAAAGGTCAGTGTCTTGCATGAGCAGTCACTTTAGGTGAATTTTGTGTTTATTAACAATGAAGAAGTTATTCTACTTATGACCAAAAAAACCACATGTTAGGTAAGTGCTTTACTGAACAGGGGCTATGTGCTTAACTCATGTGAGCAGTCCTATTGAAGTTAAAGGGACCTAAGTATGTGCTTAAGTGCACTGCTGCTAGAGGGCCATAATTCTGGGTTGCACAAACAAAGAGATCATGTCAGTCAAGGGAGATGCTAGTCCCTTTCTATATGGCACTGGAAAGATTACATCTAGAGTACTGGATTCATTTATGTACACCTCAATATGAAACCGAAGATATGCCTGAACCCCCAGTTAGTGTTTCTCTCTTAAGCAACAGACTGTCTTTTTTATTTCAAAGGTCCTTTGAAAGGTCCTGCCTGAAGATCTTCTAAGGTTCTGAACAGGACTTCTGAACTTCACCAAACTATTTTTTGCATTTCACCTACACAGGATTGGAAGTAGACTCCCTACAGTGGATTCCTGGTATTGTCCATGTGAGCACCAATCAACTAAATTCTGTCTACAACCATTGTTTTGAGTAAGGATTTACCCCTTAGTCACTTTTTAGACATCATACAATAGTCACCAACTCCACAGATTATATATATAAATATTAATGGAAATCAATGCAGATAATTCCCATAAAAAGAAAAGGAGTACTTGTGGCACCTTAGAGACTAACCAGTTTATTTGAGCATGAGCTTTCGTGAGCTACAGCTCACTTCATCGGATGCAACCGATGAAGTGAGCTGTAGCTCACGAAAGCTCATGCTCAAATAAACTGGTTAGTCTCTAAGGTGCCACAAGTACTCCTTTTCTTTTTACCAATACAGACTAACACGGCTGTTACTCTGAAACCTGATAATTCCCATGTTCTTCACAGGTGATAAAAGGGCTAGAGGGATTGATTTATGAGGAAAGACTAAATGAACAACAATAAATATGTGTAGCCTGACTCAGTGATCATAGAATATCAGGGTTGAAGGGACCTCAGGATGTCATCAACCCCCTGGCTCAAAGCAGGACCAATCCCCAATTTTTGCCCCGATCCCTAAATTGCCCCCTCAAGGATTGAACTCCCAACCCTGGGTTTAGCAGGCCAACGCTCAAACCACTGAGCTATCCCTCCCCCCCGATGACAAAGGGGAGAAGTAATCATCATGGAAGGAGAATTGTTGAAGCTGTTCCAAGGGGTTAAAAGCTAAAATAATGGGATGAAATTAACCATAGGGAAATGTAGGTTGAATATCAGGATGAAAACATCTTGACAGAGAAGCAATTAGACTGCAATACAATCTCCCACGAGAAGTGGCAAGTGGTCATCACTTGAGTCATTTTAAGCTATACTGGACAAAGTACTAGAAAATATACTGTAGGGAACAATCCTGCACTGGCAGGGGGATGAACAAGATGATCTAACAGGGTATTTTCATTGTACATGCAGCATGCTGTAGTCCTGTTTTTCTGTTTAATACTCAGGCAGTGCAGGCTCTCCTGCCACACTCGTATGAGTAGCGTACAGTTGAACAAAACTCTAAGGGACAGCTCCTGGCCCTATGATAAGGTACAGTATGAATTTCAGCACAAAAGGAGAATTTTTTTAGTATAACAATGAGAGAATGAAAACAGAGAACAGTTACAGTTGAGCTACAGCATTTGCATTGTTTGGATTTGCTCAGTTTGAACAAACTTTTCTGAGGTTCACTGGCTGATTATAAACATTTCCTATAAAGCTCATGTTTCAGTTTCAGAAACTGATAAATACTTTGATCAAGCAATTTAACTCCTTTGATTTGCAGAGTATGATTTAACAATTTCTTGAGGAAATGAACCACTCCTCCCTAGATGAGGATAATGAAGAAGCTCTGCACAGCTAGTTTAGGTCTTTGTCCATTTCCCTGTGATTTTGTCCTGCATCTTCTTTGCAGAAAGAGGACAAACAGAAATAGGCCACAGGAATCAAAGGCAAAACTAGACCAGACAGTATGAATGGACAGGCCCAGCTGTTGCAGAGACCTAGTTGAGTGAGAAGCAATATTGAAATGAAGGGAGGAAATCAGTCCGTAAATAAGACTGATAGAGTCCAAGAAGAGAATTTAATGGAGAAAAGATTTGTTCATTCTCCTGATGTTGCTGTTCCCCACTGTGGAGATCTTCTCTGACATGCATCACTGGCAGAAGGGTGCAGCAGGCTTGGGTTCGACCTTGACAAATAAGAAAGTTAATAAATAACCACTTTCTCTCATTCAAAGGAAACAAAAGGATGCAACATTAGACTGAAGTTTCTTTCTCTTGTTCATGTTATGTTTTCAGCCCAGCAGAGAATTAGGGATAATAAAAACCCTTTTGCATTGGGGCAGCCATACTGAGAAAGCAGAGGTATCTATCCAGGTCAGGTTATCTTCTAACAAGCAGAAAAACTTGATATGATGGTTGCTGCTAATGTTGAGAACTGAGAGGAGCTAATAAAATGAAGCTGTGGAAAAGACATATGGAATAAGAGTGAAACTGTGTCCTTAAGAACAGAGCCAGTGTCATTGGGGGTTTTGTGCTGGGGGCTTTCTGGTAACCTGTTTTACTGATACCAAAAATTATTTCCGTTGGAATGCCTTCAAGTTCAACGTTGGTGGAATTTACTCAGTTCACAGAGCTACAGGAACAGTTCACAGAGCTATACAGGAACAGAAAAAAGCATCCCTAAACAGTTATTATTATTTTAAAGAGTGTTTGAATTCACTAACATGAAAAGCCAAAACCTGCAGTCCTTGCGTTCAGTGACTTCAATGGGAGTTTCACGCAATTAACACAGAGTCACGACTACGGGGTTAGGCCCAAACAGGAACATGATCAACCATCATGTTCCATGCACATTCTTCTATAAAGAAGACTCAAATTCTATATACAATTTATTCTAAAGCCTTGATTTTGATTTCACACCAGTGTAAATTTGGAGCAACTCCATTGAATTAAATAGTTATGCCAGAGGAAAACTGGTACAGGTTAGATCAGAATGAGATCATAAATATTTAGAAGTACAGTATGTTTTTCTATCAGTACGATGGGCTGAATTCTCCTGTCACTAATTCTGATCTCACGCCAATATATCTCCATGAACTGCAGTGGCGTTACTCTTATATAACCACAGTGTAAGTGAAAGGAGAATGAGACAGTATTTATGAATATGTTCCTCTGGAAACCAGAAGGCTCACATTTTCAGTAATCCTAAACTGGAAAAAAAAATTGTCCCTAGGACCCCCCACCCCCCGCCCCCACAAAAAAGAGAAAAGAGAACATTTGCATAACGAAGTAAAAGAGTATCTACCCTTTTTGAAGTCTAACTTTCAACTGTCTGAAAGATCTCTGTGTTCACACACTGCCCAGGTTACCAGCCAATGGCAACCTAGAAAGAACTGGCAGCCCACTGAGGTTAATAAATCATTTGTTCTCAGCACCATAAAAACAGGACTGTTCCCTTGGAAAACAACCAGTTTAAAAGTAAGGCAAGAGAGGCATAGAGGTTTTATTTACTATGAATCCTAGCTGCTTATTCTTTCAGAAGACTAGTCCCTTCAGCAGCCATAAGTATTTCTGCTGTAAATAATATAGATGTGTGTCAAGCCAGAGCCAAAAATCCTTTTAGGATTCAACAGTGTTTAGGTCATCTGCACTCTATTGACAGACACTGAACTCTGAAACCATAATTATGTAGCTCAGCAACAGTGCATATCTTGCCACTAATGAGGCACATTTTCCATGAATAATGAGTATGGACATCATCTCTGTTGCCAGGTACATAATATAAACAAATTCAACACATGGTCATTGGTAAAGTAGTATGTCTCCTCACAAAGACTGACATTTTAAAGAATGTGATCCAAGTTTTTAGCCAGGGGTGGGTGGGAGACTGCTCTAGGAAATAATTTGTTATATGTTATCAAAATACAATAAATCAGGTTTGGTCTTAGCTGAATAAAGACAGTGGAATGGGACCAATAGAAACTGCAGATAGAGAAGTATAAATGAGTTCATTGTTTTATGTTCCAATAAATCTTACAACACATAAAGCTGATGAGTTCTAAAATGAGCTGAGACTCCTCTAAAAAGGGTCTTTAGAGACTCATGAATTCTAAGAGTTATGCTGGTTAAACTTGTTTGCTGAGTCCTTGTGCGCGTGTGTTAAATATACACATATGCCTTTATATACAGCAAAATGTATAATGTGTGGGTCCACACAGACAAGAGAAAGAGTCCGCATCAAATTTCCCTACAGGCTTTTACCATCCACATATACTTTTCTTTTAAACTTACAACCTAATTTTGTAATGTGCCAAGTGTTTTCTGGAAGATGATGGCACCCTCAAGTCCTACTGGCTTCAGGGAGAGTTGAAGGTAAACACTGCCACTTAGGAAGTGCTCAGCACTGCCCAGGATTGGGTCCTTAGTATGAACGAACAGAGAGGAAGGCTGTCTTAGTGGTTAGAGTGCAAGCCTGAGATTTGGAAGATTCTGGTTTAATTCCCTATTCTGCCACAGAGCTGAATATGGTAATGGGAGTAATATGACTTCCCTACCTCAGAGGGGTGTTGTGAGGATAAATTATAGCAGACTGCCAGGTTTAGAACAGCTTTCAGTTTCAAGCTCAACTCTTCTAAGTGCTTTAAAATCCACAAGGTTACTCATATACATTAAAGAGTATAAGGTGCTGAGATACCATGGTAATGGGGCAATACGGTATTGTATTTCAGAGTACATTTATGTCTGTGTTTTCCTCTGAACTTATCAAAACAGAACCCAGGAGGGTCTATATTTGAGTGATAGGAATTACTGAAAGGGGAAAGCAAAAGAAAGACCTTTGAATAAACAGGTTATAATTTTGGTAGATGTTTCTTTTCCACTGCGCTGCTCCCAACCAAATTATACCCAATAAAAACCTCTCCCAGGGTAATTAGTACTACTAGATGTGCAGTGGTGTGACATTCAAAGAGTGGCGGGACATTTTGAGCACTACTGCTTATAGTGATTCTACTGCAAGATGGGGATTAAGTATTGAAAACACACATATTATAGTCAGGGCTGGTAGTTCCGCCTATTTATTATGGTTGCCGGACACCTCCCATGATAAGAGCCTATTTTGAGTGGCTTATAACTTTGCCAAAAGTTAAGTGTTTGGGCTGAAATTTTACAAGTTGTGTGTCTGCCTCAGGCAGCCTTTGCTTTGAAGAGCTTTAGTGCCTCCATGCTATAGAGCAGGGACATTTGGCAGGAGGGGGGCCTTTGTGTATGCTTGGCAGAATTCCATTTTTATTTTTTTATAATTTGGACAGAGAATATTAATGTTTATTTTTAAGCATTATTTTTTCAATTTGAGTTGATTTAAATTTTCACAGTTGTGCAACATTTTGGGTTTTGAGCATTTTTTATGATTTTTATCAATTTACATTTCCACAATTGTGGGACACTGGGAGGGAGGGGGTCAGACAATAATTATTTACTGGCAGCAGACATTGAGATTCAAAGAGCTAAAGCTTCATAACTGTTAACCTGCAAATTGTCAACATCACATGTCAAAATATGCAGTGTAAATATCCTTAAATCAAACTCTATTCAGTTCTCAAGCAGCATTTTTCTTACTTTGTCCATCTGTCCATTTGGATTGTTATTTTTTGTCACTTTGTGTGTGTACAGTGAAATTGACAATTACTGATAAAAATATAATCCTTCTAAGCCTACCTTTGTGTCACAGATGTGACTTTTGTGGCTCCTGTGAAAATTCACCAAGGTTATAATCCTTTGAAAACTCATTGTTTGCACATGCTCAGTAGAGTCTTCTTCAATTACAGCAGCTAAACTCTTCAAATGTTCCATCCCCAGTGAGCATATTTGAGCCTCTCACAGCTCCTAGTGCTAACCAGACAGCACATGCCACATCTCCACAGAGCAACTGAGTATGCTCCATCCCCTCATAGCTCCGACATATGACCAGACTGCAGAATGCCTGAGCATGCTGCATCTCCTCACAGCGGCTACATGAAAACTGGGTGAGTCTGAGCACTGGAACTGGGAGCAGGGAGCTTGTTCCTCCTATGCTTCCAATGGCCCCCCTGCCCAAATAGAATGGCAGAGGAAGCCATCTGATTTGAATGCAGAGGGGACAAAAGCCAGACCAGGGAAGAGGGAAAGGAATAGATTGTGATAAGAAGTCTGGTGAGCCTGAAAACTGTGGAGGCGAGAAAATGGGATTGGCTGGGCAAGGAGAAGGGGATTGGGAGTTTGGAAAGGGTGGAACTTGGAGCCAGGGAGCGGGGGTGAGAAGGGAGGCTGGGACTGGTTGGGAAACAAGTCTGGGACTGGGAGCTGCAGGTTGGGACTGGGAGCTGGTGAGAGAAATGGTGGGGAACTGGGAGCCAGCTGGCTGGAGGGGGAAACTTTGAGATTGGACAAGGAGATTGAGGGACTATTAAACTAGGGAGACTGAGATTAGGGAAAACTGTCTGTGGTGAAGCAGATCTGACAATGGTATAGGGTGGAGGGAGAACTGAGAATGGCTGGGCAAACAGACAGCGACAAAAGATCTGGGAGGGGGGAGAATGAGATAAGAAGGCAGGGAGGGAGTGATGGGATACTGAGAGCCTGTGCAGGGAGACGAGGACTGGGGGTTAATGGGGATTGGGAGGGAGAAACATATCAGATGAGGAGCTCGAAGGAGGGGTTGGGACTGACTAGCAAGGAGACTGGGACTGGAATGAGAAATCTGAGGAGTGAAGACTGCGTAGGCAAGAAGAATGGGAGTGGGATGAGGAGTTAGGGCTGAGGAAGAGACACGACTGGAACAGAGATACGTCGAAGGGGATAGAGCAGAAGGAGGCACATTTGGGGAGAACAAGTAAAAGGCTCTGTACCCAATACAGAACACTCCCCTGCCAAGACTGGAATCGAAGCCAAGACTCTTGAGTCTCAGCATTCTTTTGCTGTTAGCAAATATCTGTGAAACTCCCTGGCAAAGTGTGTCTCATCACCCTCTAGTGTTGGTCCACACAGAAGACTGTGTAGTGGATCTGTGTGGTAGTCTAAGGTTCCAACCAGGTTGAGCCATGTGAGAGTCAATATGAGGTCACAGGATGGAATTTTTGTTTTTTCAGTTTTATTTTTTAAAAACTTAAGAAATTACATACAAAACGTCTCTAAGGTTGCAAAGTCAAGCACTCAGAAGCACTCATGAGATGCCAGAATTTGGGCCCCTTGGGCACATCCACTATGACAGTCTTTAATTATATGATCACATACTACTTTTTCCATTCAGTGCACAGATTGGACCTGCTCTGGAGATGACTCAGGGTTGTGTAGTAAAGGAGACTGTTGTCTGTGGGATCCCTGCTTCATTTGGTGCAGATGCTGGAAGGTGTGTAGTATTATTATTAATTATTATTATTATATGGCCCCCACCACTGTAGTATCTGAGCACCTGAAAATCTTTTATGCATTTACCCTCAAAATGTCCCAGTGAGGTAGAGAAGTGCATTTATCTCCATTTTATAGATGGGAACTGAGACACAGAGAGATTAAATGACTTCCCAAGGTCACACAGGAAGCCTGTGGTGGAGCAGGGAATTGAACCTGACTGCCCCAAGTCCTAGGCTAATGCCCCAACCATTGGAGCATCCTTCCTTTAATTGGAAGGCATGTAGTGAATGAGGCAGGGGACTGCATGAAGAGGATGAACTGTCTCATTGTTAAGGCAGTTGAATGCTGCCCTGGAAAACTGGATTCTTTCCCTGCCTCTGCCCCAGAATGCCTGTGAGGTGCTGTGCAAGTCACTTAAACCAAACTTTTTACACGTACTCACTAACTGTGTTCCTCATTTTCTGGGTGCCTGACTTGACATGCTGGGGTCTGATTTGCAGAAGTGCTGAGCACTCACAGCTGCAACTGAAGACAATGGGAGGTGTGCTTTGAACATAGAAAGTGTTATGTAACATGATGTACGCTGAAAAATCAGGTTCTAGATGTTTCAAATTGGGTACCCAAAAGTAGTGGATATTTAATTACCTTAATCCCTCTGTGCTTCAGCGTGCTGTCTCTAAAATGGGGATTATGCCACTCCCTCATCTCACAGAAGTGATGGAAAGATAAATTAATTCATGCTTGTGAAGCACTCAGATACTGTAGTAATGAACACCAAGGAACATATATGGGGAAATTACTAATTCTGTTTTCAAAGAGAGCTTTGAATAGTCTGCAGTAAATAAGGCCTGGGGTCACACATTGAACAAACAGGAGAAAACAACATATTGAAGAACTGCTCATTTAAGAGAGCACTGTTCTACCTGTGCTCTGAATGACACAGGGGTCCTGTGGAAAATATGGTATGTGATCATGTAATTGAAGACTGTATCATAAAGCATATACACAAGGGATCCCAATTTAAAGGTGCACAAGCAACCTAAATTCTGGCATTTCCTAACTTTTGAACATTTTACTTTGCAAACATATCAGTGTTCATGTCACATAGGTGGGTGGGTGTGTACACAATATGTATACATATATGTAGTTGGACTTACCATCATATTTTGCTAAAACTGCCTGAACATCTGCATATGCTTGTAACTCCAACAGAGCTTCTAGCAGGTTTTCGTGGATGTTGAACATGCTTAGCAGAGGAAACTCCTTCATTAACTAAAAACAGTAATAAAAAAAAAGGGTTAGACTATTAACATGGAATGCGGATTTTCATTCAAAATTTACTGAAATGTCTAATTAACATCGTTCAGCCCTACTGCTCTTGGGCCTCATACAATGTCCTCTAATGCCATTGGAAAGACTCCCATTTGGATCAAGAACCTTGGAAACAACATGCCTTGCATATGGTTTAATTAGTCCAAGAAGAGGGTTGTCTGAATATACAACTCCCTTTCAATTGATTTGTTGCCTTTTTAAAAAGTGAGGGAGTATTATTCTATTGTAGAGGAAGATTAAATTAAACAAGCCCCTTCAGCTCAGTAGATTGTATATTTTAGTATTAACTCCCCCTGATGGATATGGGGGAAAACAAAGAAAATACATCGAAAAAAATCAAAGTATAATAAAATAAGAAAGACCTACACCTCTACTATGCTTCATAGTTGTTTATTATTACTATTATTTAGCAATATATATATCTTATATATATCTCAACAGAATTGTGCATAGTACTAACAATGGCAGTTCAACATCTTTTTGGCCAATCCAGGTTCAAAAATGCTTGACCCAAAGTAGAAATTAGATAAGGCCTTCATACTAATTTAACACTACCATGGCTTAAGAATCCATATCTTATAACAAATGGAATGACACCTTGTATAGGAAAGAGGCTCAGACTTTATTTTAGTGGGTGCTAAATTGTGACTGAAGTGGACTGGTCTGATGAACTAGTCCTTTAGGAAGATCAGAGATTGTCAGAATGCTGGCCAAATTCTGCTGTGTGTAGTACCAACTGTCTACCAGCCAGCTGAATTTGATAAATAAATAACATCCTTTATTCTGCTTGCCATCTGATTCCACATCTCTTAGGAACTTCAGTGCAAATTAATTTCTCTATTTTATTGCTCAGTTAGAAAATGAGCCAATTAAAGTGGTGTCATTTTTTTAATGTCAAAGTGATATTCTAAAAATTGTAGTATTAAGGGATTTGTGCCCTCACTGTGGTTGTTTTGTGCTGGTGCAAAGCCTCAGCATGGTAGGCTCTCTAACTGGCCTACAGCCAGCCCTTTTTAGTCCCATTGCTCCCCAAAGTACAGGGTATGATAGGTGCATCCTTGAGTTCCATTGATCCCCATCTGCTGAAAGGGTTTCTTGCGGGGCGATGGAAGCCAAGTGTAAGGCAGAACAGCTCTGAAGATGCTTGAATGTGTACCAGAACTGAACTGGCCCACTTCCAGCTCCAGGTTTGGGGGATGTAAAGATGATGTCCACCCACCTTTGCATCCCTCTGCCCCCTAGTCCTGCACTGAGTGATGTTTATCTGAAGCCAAGGCTCAAACTCCAATTGATGGAGAGGCTCTCAGGAGTTCTACAGGAAGGTTCTGTACTAGTAATTTGTAATATATTAAATGTATGATACAAGGTACTAAGACACTGATGCCCATTATACACTTGTTGGGAAACCAAACTAAGTTAATTATAAATAAACATCAGAAATTTGCAGATGAATGTTAACATTTTTCTCCATAGGGGCCTAAGAATAGAAATACTACTGAGATGATGTGAAGTCAACCCAAAAGCCCAAACTACAAATGGGAAAACACAGTAAAAACTATAAACCATGTCTGAAAAATCTGAGGAAATGAATCAATCCTCCTTTGAAAATATAATTAAAAGAACTGGAAAGAGACAACTAATTATAAATTCATATAATCGTAGGGAAGCGTGGCATTTGTTTCATGCTTATTTGAATTGTCAAAAAACCTGATGGAAATTACATATGAATTTCCTAAGAACTAGGATTCACCATTAGCTCTGAAAATCTGGGACCTTTTCCTTTATGCACAAACATTCTCTTGGCTAACTTCTCTTTAGTTTTGGTATTTTATATGTGCTCAAATCGGCAATACAAGCAAAAATATACCAGTCCATAAGCAAAATGGTGAAAGAGTATGAAAAAGTCTGGAACATGTGGAACAGGGAATTAACTCCGTTCAGGAAAAGGCTGCTAATAGACAAAAAGAAGTGCCAAGCTCACAGGATGAAATTCACCCCTGTGTAGAGGGCCACGTATAAACTACCTAAAAATTTGAGGATTAAGTGGGAGTGAAGTGGTAAACTGGCACTGTTCTGGCCCTCTGTACTGCACTGTCCTTGCTATGGTTTGAGGATTATACAGAAGGTGAAGAGGGCAGTGTTTTGTTTGTTGATATTTGTACAACTGTGATCACATGAACTTTTGGTTAGAGAGTCACAATCACAGATACAGGTATTTAATGAGCTCATTGGATTTATGAGGGGTAATCCATAGAGGGTAATAAACTCTGAGCTATGGTAGTAAAACTCCTACAGTTTCAACATCAGGAGTTGATCCTGAGGAAAACAAGAACAAAACTGGGCAGATTGCATAAATCTCCTTGTTTGATTACTGATTACATTTTTCCAAATTGAGCAAGAGGCCTTGGTTTATCTGGATAAGTGGGGGTCTTGATGTACAAAAGAGTTCTCAATACAACTGTTGCTCATCAGAAAAAAAAATTTCAGGTCCAATTTCAGATAATCAGTGTTTTCAGTCAAGGATTCAGATTAGATTCTACCGGACTTGTTTCTCATCCTCTTTGTGATTTTTAACTGCTTCTACCAGTTACAGACAGGGTAAAATATATATAATGAAATTCAGTGTTGGGATTTTTCAAAAGTAACATTTACAGTGGGTACTTTTAAAATCTTTTTTAAAATTGATGGAAAGGTTAGAACTGCACACGATTTTTCATTATTACACCTGATAGCTACTGCACATTAGAAAGAAAGACACTTCTAAAATTGTATGAATTAATAATAGATTCCAATAAAGGGAGATAGACATTTTAATACAAAAGGGGATTCCATTTTTCAGTGTTTAAAATATATACTAAAGACTGACACTGTATTCTGATTGTGGGTAAACCTCAGAAGGATGTAGTTGCAGTTGTTAAATTCAGAGTGGATGTCACTCATTTTGATACTAATAACTTTTTAAAGTTCAAGTTTGAAAAGTGCACAGTAATTTGCAAATATCATTAATTTGGGCGAGACTTTAATTTGTGCAGAACAAGAGCAATAACTTTATCTAACCTTGTCCTAGCAATGATGGACGTGGATATAGATAGAATGAAGCAGCACTGTGATGAAAAACAGATCAATCCTTCCATTATACAAAAGAGTGAGGGCATTGAGAGTCTACATCTAGAGCCTTTACGCATGTGGTCCTAAGGCGGCTTTCTGCAGTGTTTAGTCTAGTTGTGTTCAAGTTCCACATCAAGTTTATTTTATTTGTGATTTTCTTGTTATTTTTAATAGCTTTTGCTTTACTTAAAACAGCCTGGATTGGTTTAAGTGGCTGTTAGTTGGGAAATAATACTACAGCACACTCCAGAGATAAGGAAACTCACTTCAGAAAAGGTAGAGTGAGGACTGAAGTAACAGTCAGTATGTAGTCAAGTGTGAAAGGAGTTATAATTTATCATTCCTGCCCTGTAAGGTGCTAGAAGGAAGTGGCTACTGTCAATAAAGGCTATGGTCTAAAAACCTGAGTGATGTAAGGTGCAGTTACAATTCTCCTCAGCCACCTGCCACAGAAAACTGTTATGTTTTTCCTGTCTGCCACAAAGAAATATAACTAGTAAAATGCGAGGGCCGGAAACCGTCTCCCTAACTCACAACTGGGTATTTCACTGCATAAGGTACTACTCAACTGGAGTAAGGATGGCAGAATCTAGCCCTAAGTAAATAATGACGTAAAGCTCACACAGAGCATGTTATTAAAAACATGCCCTTCTGAAGAATTAAGAGTGATCACCCCAGTTCCCTGAGACTGAATAACGGTTATTAGACTAGCTGTCTCTTTGTTAGTGAACAAAATGAAGAGCTGCAGCCAATTATAGATGTACTATGTCCAGTAACATTCTCCTTGTTGTGGTTCACTTTACTTCTTGCTGACATCAATCATTGATTTTTTTTTTTAAATTAGGTTCTGTTGCAGTGAGAAAACCTTGCATCATACAGCAACACAGTAAAGGGCACTGTCTGGACTGCTAGACCTACAAATTGACAGTGTTAACACACATTCCCTCAAGGAAAGGCCTTAGGTGAAGAAGTGCAAAACAGTTATCATGAAATCAATTTATGCAGCAGCTACAAAAATAAAAACCTGTACAATTAGCCACTCAACTTACTCCAAGATTCACCTCAAACAAACCAGAGAACATGCTTTGCTAGATAACGTGTTCACCTATTATGTGAGTTTCACAGTAAGTTGCAGGTTATTGCTCTTTTATTTTAAATTCTTTTCAGTCACAGTATGAATGCCAGAAAGTAAAACCACCCTGATGGAAACGTTATAAAGATAGGTCAGCAATTAAAGTGTGCCTTTAATGAACAGCATGGAATAGAAACCTTGCTACAGGTTGAAATACAATACTGCTAGATGCTCACTAGCAGGGCCGGCTCTAGGTGTTTTGCCAGCCAGGGTTGAAAACATTTTCAGCGCCCCTCCACCCTCTCAGCGGCCGAGCAATACAAACAAACAGACAACCAATCACCAGAGAAGACAGGAAAAAAAAGGCCACGCGGCACAGCAGTGTGGCACCTCCCCAGAAGCTGATGTCCAGAACTATCTCCCTGTTCACCCACCTCTAAAACCAGTCCTGCTCACCAAAGGCCAAATTCTGTATCGCTCTGAGGGGCAGTAAGGAGGTCCTGTCCCCTCCTCCCTCACGCCAACTACAGGGTGGGAGCAGTTTCCAAGGGGCAGTGGGCTGAAGACCATAAAGGGATGTAATATTGGCCAAGTTCCCTCAGTACAGCATGGTCACAGAGGCAGAATACTCCCCTGCCCCTGGCCAGTGTGGCTCCATGTTGCTTACATGCTTACTCTGGGCTGTGACTAACAGACACAGGTCTAGCCCTAAATCAGAAGATTTATTTTTAAGTGATATCACATATCTACGTTTATCAAATTATCCAGTTTACTATTTTTCAACTCTCTTCCCTAATCTCCCTTTTAAAAGATTCATGCTATGACAAGATAAATGCTTCTTCTTTACTGGCCACCACTGCACCACCTCACCTCCAGGGAAAAAACAGAAGTACTGTTACCTCTTGTACCAAGGTATTGACTAGACTCCAGTAAAACATGCATCAAGCTTTAACAAGGAGTCTTCCCCTTATGTATCTCTAGCAACCAAAAATCTCTTATTAAAGTCAATGCAGCTTCTTGAACACTGATCAGGGCAAGCTAACAATTTCTATGTAACACCCTCAGTTCCTTAGCACAACAGAATGGGTTGGATCCTCAGATGGTGTAAATGGGCCCAGCTCCACTGAGGTATGAGGCCCAATATGTCTAAACTAAAATGTTAAGCTGGGCCATTTTATGGTATAAACATATACATAATGTAGTAACAGTAGCTAATTTGGGATTTTCTTTTGAATTTAAACTAGTCAAAAGCATCTTCTAGTGATAAAATTAGGATTGGATAATGTAATTAATCCATGTTATATTTGATTTGGATGTTTGGGGACACTTGATTTGTATGCATGTGTAGAAAGTGAAATAGGTTTTTATTAGGATGTTCATTAGCTATACTGTAACTATATGTAAATATTACCACTATCAGATAATTAATACTTATTTTAAAATATCTTAAATACGTAATTAGTACTTTAGGACTACAAACTGAGAAGAATTCTGGAAACAAATCTTAAATTACTGCATGTCTTCTCATTATGCTTTAGAGTCACATTTCCGGACTCACCCCAAGTCATATTGCAGGGTGTAGGTTCAATGATTTCTGTGATGGATGTGCTAGGGTGTTGATTCATAAAAAAATGCTTTTCTGTGCATTGAAATCCCCTCTTGATTTACTGGATAAAGAACAAGTTTTATCTCTACAAGGGTGGTTTATGGAAGGCGGACAGCCTTCCCTCAGAATATTTCACTCATCAATTTTTCTACATTTAGATATAATTTTTAAACGTTCTCGAGGAATGCAGCTGTAGATTTTGTGTCCAATTTTCTCCCTGTGATGATATTATCCCCATACATCAATTAGCAATGATACATTATTCATGCAGAAATCAGTTTTAAGTTACAGTATGTTCCCTACATCTAGTCCTTGGGACTCAGGGGAACATGGAAGTGGATAAATGATCTTGTATATAACTTGGTGTTGACAGACTTATTCTCATAAGCCTCTATCTGCACCATCGATGTACATGTATATATATATTTTATAATGAACTATATTCCATTATTATTTGTTGTTTATATGTATATGCTCCCAATGAAACAACAAACAAAAACACATTTAGAGCACTGTGTTCAATTAAGCATATTCATGAATGCTAAAATAATTTTAAGGTTTTGACTTAAACTGAAAAAAAAATGCAGTTACATTCAAAGAAAACTTGAAATTCCATCCATCCCAGCTCCTAGTAATGCTGTTACTAGCAATGGTGTCTGAAATGACAGTCTCCTGTCACCTGCCCTGCCTTATTGGTACTGAGAAAGTCAACCACCACTTTAAAGACCCCAGTATTTAGGAGGGAGATTATGGGATGGATTAAATGTGGAATTTCAGCTTCATTTCTCCATTTCCTGCCTATTGCCAAGTCCGATCATGTAACATTATACACCTCTACCCTGATATAACTCTGTCCTCGGGAGCCAAAAAATCTTACGGCGTTATAGGTGAAACCGCATTATATTGAACTTGCTTTGATCCACTGGAGCACGCAGCCCCGCCCCCTGGAGCACTGCTGCACCGCGTTATATCAAAATTCATGTTATATCAGGTCGCGTTATATCAGGGTAGAGGTGTATTTATGTATAGGGTATTGTATTGTATTGTATGTGTGGCTCAAGGTTAACAATTACAATCTCAAACTATACAACAGAGGAATAAAGTCATTGGATTTGAGACCTCTGTAGAACTATCTTTGAACTTTCAGCCATTATGTCCTTTCTTAGCTAACCTAGAGGCTTAAGAAGGCTGTTCAAACCTTTCAGAGTTTGATCTGTGCCCTTTTAAAAATATAATTACAATAATGCCATAGTCTAGACACTGTCTTGTGGATCAGTGTGAAAAATTCACACTTTTAAAGAATAAAAATAAGTTTTAAAGGGATATATTGCATAAAACCAGTGGAAGCCAAATTGTACCAGATGTATGTTTAATAATTTTGAATCGCACCTTCATACAAGAGCAACAAATAGAATAACAGAAAATAACTTATAACCATGAAGTCTTTTTTCCACCAATGATTAGTAACATTACAAAGCATGAAAGCAGAGTCATTTATCACCATCCTCAACATCCCTTCCTCCCAAATACATTAGACTATGCTTTATCCACAGCATACCAAGTACTTTTTAGAGAAAGTCAGTTAAATGATAGAAAAGAGAGGAAGATTTTACACTGAAATTTAAAAGAGAGGAAATAACGTACTGGCTCACAAAAGGCTAGGAAGTTCCAGAGACATGGAACAGCATAAATAAATGATCTCCACAATCCCCATCTGCAGAAGTTTAAGAAAATGGACAGAGGAGTGTAAGAATGAAGATGCACACAAGCTCAAGGAGACTGGGGATCCTCTTAACAGAAGACTGGGGATCATCTTAACAGAACCACCATGGTGGAAGCCACAGGGCCTATCCGTTATGCATCTTTTTGTGATCATAGAATCATAGAATGTCAGGGTTGGAAGGGACCTCAGGAGGTCATCTAGTCCAACCCCCTGCTCAAAGCAGGACCAATCCCCAACTAAATCATCCCAGCCAGGCCTTTGTCAAGCCTGACCTTAAAAACCTCAAAGGAAGGAGATTCCACCACTTCCCTAGGTAACGCATTCCAGTGCTTCACCACCCTCCTAGTGAAAAAGTTTTTCCTAATATCCAGCCTAAACCTCCCCCACTGCAACTTGAGACCATTGCTCCTTGTTCTGTCATCTGCTACCACTGAGAACAGTCTAGATCCATCCTCTTTGGAACCCCTTTCAGGTAGTTGAAAGCAGCTATCAAATCCCCCCTCATTCTTCTCTTCTGCAGACTAAACAATCCAAGTTCCCTCAGCCTCTCCTCATAAGTCATGTGTTCCAGTTCCCTAATATTTTTTGTTGCCCTCTGCTGGACTCTTTCCAATTTTTTCACATCCTTCTTGTAGTGTGGGGCCCAAAACTGGACACAGTACTCCAGATGAGGCCTCACCAATATCGAATAGAGGGGAACGATCACGTCCCTCGATCTGCTGGCAATGGCCCTACTTATACACCCCAAAATGCCATTGGCCTTCTTGGCAGCAACGGCACACTGTTGACTCATATCCAGCTTCTCGTCCACTGTAACCCGTAGGTCCTTTTCTGCAGAACTGCTGGCTAGCCATTTAGTCGCTAGTCTGTAGCGGTGCATGGGATTCTTTTTTCCTAAGTACAGGACTCTGCACTTGTCCTTGTTGAACCTCATCAGATTTCTTTTGGCCCAAACCTCTAATTTGTCTAGGTCCCTCTGTATCCTATCTCTACCCTCCAGCGTATCTACCTCCCCTCCCAGTTTAATGTCATCTGCAAACTTGCTGAGGGTGCAATCCACACCATCCTCCAGATCATTAATGAAGACTCCTTATATGACTCCTTATATGCTAGGCAGATTTTATTTATATATATATATATATATATACACACACACACACACACACACACACACACACACACCTTGGTAGTAGATGCTACAAGAAAACTCTTTAGAAATACAATCTTCTGTTGGACAAACACACATTTTCAACAAGTGCGAAAAGGGCAATCACTTGTTGTAGTGACCTGGATAAAACAACTTTCAGCATGCCTAACATTAAAGACACTAATGGTGGACTTAGAGAGCATTCAGTGAACTTTTTTACTTTTCTGAGTGTTGGAGAGTAGAATTTGAACTATTTTAGGCAGCTTCAGTTAAGTGATAAATAGTATCTTATAATTTTTTATATTACTAGAAATCTATTATCTTAACCTTAAAATCAGCATTTACCATCTGTTATATCATAGTATTTTCCTCTATTTAAAATAGGAATTAGGTATCACAGATACCACTTTGCAGTAGATCCTGGCAAATGCTGTGGTTTTTATGGCAATCATGTACCTGGAATTCATAGATTCATAGGGTGAAATTCTGACCTCAATGAAATCAGTGTAGTTTTGACCATCTAGTCTGACTTAATTATGATCATCTAGTTATGGCCATTTAATCTGACATCCTGAATAACATGGGCCAAAGAATTTCACTCACAAGTTCCTTCCCATAACTGTGTGGGAAAGGCAGGCAGTGGCTACACTTGCAAGCAGCAATTAAGGTTATGTTCTTAAGCTGATAGGGATCATACTGCCTTTATCAATAACTACAACTCTATTTGCTCCCCTTGATGCTACAAGATACCGAACACTCCAATGGCAGCTGAGAGTGCTCAACACTTCAGTGTATTGAGCCTTTAATTGTAAGAAAAGGGGAATTCAAAGGCTAACAAATGCAGCTCACGTCTATCAGCAAAAGTGTGTCACACCAGTGCTGAGGGTACACCAGCCGAAACACTCACAAAAACATGGCTAATGTCGGAGATCAAAGAAAATTCCCCTCCCAACCTATCCATAGCATTAAATACTCTGGGATATGGCATGGCGCCACTTCAAAGCCTTCAGATGACATAACCTTTAAAACCACCTTAACTATGTAGGGCAGCCTAAGCATTTAAAACGGCTAATCACACACATTTGACAAGCACCTTTCTAGGAACTTAAGCCACTTTAAATCCTTAAGGCTGATTGATACCTACAGACATGCATTGAAAAGTGCACACTTAATACTCTAAGTGCACACTTAAACACATACACACACACACACACACACACACATATGCTGCATCTTTCCAGAAGTGTGAAAACTCAAATGAAATTACCGTGACCAAGATTTTCAAAACTGCTGAACTCCCAGCTGCTAGGTCTGGTCCCCAAGTGAAAAAAAGCTCATATAAATATTTTAGAACCTTAAAAATAATGTTGGTTTGTGTGCATTTCCAGATTTGGGTGAAGGTACAGAGGGAATCTTATTTTTAACCAAAACCATCCCTACTGGTGGCCACTCTACACACTTTCTCATACAACAACATTCACATTACCATATTCAGTCTATTTTGAAGCAGCAGGTCCAAAGTCGAGATTAAATTAGAAAATTTCACTGTAATGGGATGTACCAGCCTCTTAAGGCTAATAAAGATAATCTCCAGGGCCAGCACCTTCCCATTTCAATGTTTCTGTAAGAAGTAAGTAGGCAGGGGCCTGCGAACTCCACAGTCACTGAGGTGGCAGAAGAGTTCTCGGGGTGGTCTTTTGGGGTTTGTGAGGAAGTCTCAGACTGCTGTCCCCACTCAGGATGTGAGATCAGAGCTCCAAGTGCAGAGGGTTCTGGATCTCCCCTCTTCTCTCAGCACTCATGGGTTTGTATTTCCCAGTGCTGCAGGAAGTTCAGAGCTTGGGAAGGGATTTAAGAAGCTCCTTTCCCTCACAAAAGGGAGAGATTTTCAGGGAGCTACAAGAGCTGTGAAACCATGGCCTTTGTTTCCTCTGATGTACTCTTTTAATCTGAGGGTTGGGTGGAGGGGAGGGGAAGAACTGTGTAGCAAAAATCCCTGTGGAGGAGTAATGCTAACTCCAGACCCCTGAAACAGGCCAAACCCCATTACTTGCATTAAGGCCATAAAGCAAAACCTCTGGGGAGGGTCAGTGCTGACATCAGAAGGAATGGAACAGACATGTCCTGTTGGGGAGCTTTTGTTTTGTTTTGTCTCTTGAAGAGGACTCATTATACAGCCCTTGGTTCGTTTGGGCCTGTCACTTTGTTTGCTTCAGCCTGCTAGTCCCTGGCATGACTTCTATATGATTCCCCCTCCTTAAAGCTGTTGTTTTACTTTAAATGATCATAAATTATCCTCTAGTGAAAGTTTTTACCAAGGTCCAAATATTCTCCAGCTCCATCCTAGAACGCTTGAATTAATTTAGCAAAATTAGCCCATTCAGTTTCCTACATGGTATGTCCTAAAATTTAATCAATTTTTAATTAATGTCAGTGACCCACTCAAAGAAGATGATCCCCCTCACTATATTGATCCACTTTTCTAAGTCACTAATGCTGGTGATCACTACTCCTGTATCCATCACCCAGTATATAACTTCTTTGCTCACCCCTAAGTGTTCTGATTACAGACAAGGCTGCAGTCCAAAACCAGCATGTTCATTTCAGGGTAAGAGACTGAGCAAAGAAAAGAAACTGCTTCAGTGCAAAATAGTTGACATGAAAGGATTTCTTGAATTGTCCAACATGTGTGTTTCTGCACTGGCTTTTCGACGAGATTTTAAAAGTCTTTCTAGGCATGGCCACAGCCTGGGACACTGAAGAGGATCAGACATAATCATCTCAGTGCTTGCCAAACCAAACTAAATCTCTCAAAACACTCATGCTTAAATCTTCTTTACTCAAGCAGCACAACAAATAAAACCAAGGTTTCAGACTGTGGCCTTCATTATGGCTGGTAAGATCTCTCATCCACTCTATACATATTTGGCCGTATTTTACACAGATTGGAATAAATTTGGAGTAGCTCAATTGACTGCAGTGGAGTTATTCCATATGTACACTGGCCTACATGAGATGAGAATTGAGCACAGTGTGTCTAGAAAAATTACAGGCTTCTGGTTTCTGGTTCAGAATCATAATAAATCATTAATTATCAGCAGATGTCTAAATAAAAGCAACACCTGCATATACTTCTTCCATACAAATTATGTGTTACTTCGTAATTCTGATAAAGTCAACTCAGCTATGTGTACCAGATTAAAGCAGCATATCATCATCGAAAACATAATTCAAGCTCTTCAGTTTAGTCTGTGACACAATAATATTACCAGATTAATCAGATCATAAACGGAGATGATGATATAGTCCATAACAACAATCAAATAACTTCTTCATATGTATAAAACTGAAACATCTATGTTTAAAAAAAATTGAAAAATTGAAAAAAAACCAATGTTGATAAATGCAAAGTAATGCATGTTGGAAAACATAATCCAAACTATACATATAAAATGCGGTCTAACTTATCTGTTACCGCTCAAGAAAGAGATCTTGGAGTCACTATGGATAATTCTCTGAAAACATCCACTCAATGTGCAGCAGCCGTCAAAAAAGCTTAACAGAATGTTGGGAATCATTAGGAATGGGATAGATAATAAGACAGAAAATATCATATTGCCTCTATATAAATCCATGGTACGCCCACATCTTGAATACAGCGTGCAGATGTGGTTGCCCCATCTCAAAAAAGATATATTGGTATTGGAAAAGGTTCAGAAAAGGGCAACAAAAATGATTAGGGGTATGGAACGGCTTCCATATGAGGAGAGATTAATAAAACTGGGACTTTTCAGCTTGGAAAAGAGACGACTAAGAGGGGATATGATAGAGGTCTATAAAATCATGACTGGTGTGGAGAAAGTAAATAAGGAAATATTATTTACTCCTTCACATAACACAAGAGCTAGGGGTCACCAAATGAAATTAACTGGCAGCAGGTTTAAAACAAACGAAAGGAAGTATTTCTTCACACAATGCATAGTCAGCCTGTGGGATTCTTTCCCAGAGGGTGTTGTGAAGGCCAAGACGATAACAGGGTTCAAAAAAGAACTGGATAAGTTCATGGAGGATAGGTCCATCACTGGTTATTAGCCAGGATGGGCAGGGATGCAAAACTATGCTCTGAAGTGTCCCTAACCTCTGTTTGCCAGAAGCTGAGAATGGGTGACAGGGGATGGATCACTTGATGATTATCTGTTCTGTTTATTCCCTCTGAAGCACTTGGCATTGACCACGGTCAGAAGACAGGATACTGGGCTAGATGGACCATTGATCTGACCCAGTATGGCTGTTCTTATGTAAGATATGTTGACAAATATCAATATATTTTCTATACTTCTTCCTAATCCATGTGAGAACAAGGGTGGATATGCAAATACTTTGCCAGTCTTATCTATCAACAAAAAGTTTATATACACCAGTGCCTAAAGTATTGCATTTCTGATATGCTCATGAAATAAATTGTGGAAATGGAAGGGAGAAAATTCCTTTGTCTCTAAATTTGTTAGAAACAAGGTATTTTGGTTTATATTTTGCATTATTTCTTCAGCAGCCAATATTACATCATATCTCCTCAAATTCTGAAAATCATTTCATTCATCTCAATATCTTTCACTAGTCTCCTCATTCTGACTGACTATATGGTAAATCTTGGAGGGTGGGTGTAGTGGGTGTTAATAGTTGCCTTGTATAGTTATTAGATAAATGTTACAAATCATCAACATTACAGGTGACTGCGACCCCTAGAGCATTCCAGTGCTAGAAGGCAAGGGGCTCAATGGATCAGGTAATAAGTTTCAGCTGGCCTACCATTTCACTGTACCCCAGCTCACTATGGTTATAATCTGTATCTAAAAGGTGTCATGTAATATGTCACTAGAAAACTAATAAACTTGATTGATCATTAATACTCTTGCATGAAGGATGTATGCAATGTGTATTAAGAGTTATGGATATATGCTGTAATGATGACTAAAATGTGTTTAAGCCAGGCATGTCAGGGGGAATTGGTAAACCCGTCTGCCCTAGACAAAGGAATGTATATTTGCTTCTCTGACCAGCTTAGTCATCAGGCAGAGACAATGACAGTCTATTAACATATTAGGTAAACAAAGCTATCAATCTAACAAGAGGGGGAAGAGACAACTTCCAGGGGCGAGAGGGGAGAACCTTTGCTTTGGCTATAAAGACAGGGGGTCTGAACCTCAAGTAATAAGTAAGGCTACGTTTTAGTCATGGGTATTTTTAGTAAAAGTCATGGACAGGTCACAGGAAATAAACAAAAATTCACAGCCCATGACCTGTCCATGACTTTTACTATATACCCCTAACTAAAACTTGGGCGGGGAGCCGTGGGTACTCTGAGGGGGGGCGGTCCGGGACACCGCGGGTGATGAGGGAGGTGGCCCGGGACCCCCGCTGGTGCGGGGGGGGGGGGGAGGGTGTTAGGCAGGTTTCAGAGGCTCCCTACCTGGCTCCATGTGTCCCTGCAGCTCCTAGGTGGCGGAGGGGCCAGGGGGTTCCATGCACTGCTCCTGCCACAAGTGCTGGCTGCACAGCTCCCGTTGACTGGGAACCACAGCCAATGGGAGCTGCGGGGGCAGGGCCTGCAGGCACTGGCAGCGACCAGAGCCCCCAGCCCCTCTGCCAAGGAGCTGCAGGGCCATGCCAATGGGAGCTGGGGAGCCCCCCCACCCCAAGGTAAGCACTGCCCCACATCCCCCCAACACCCTGCCCTTAGCTCCAAGCCCCCTCACACACCCCCAAACTGCTGCTGCTGCAGATGTCACAGAGGTAATGGAAAATCACAGAATCCGTTACTTCTGTGACCTCTCTGACAGACTCGCAGCCTTAGTGATAAGCCATTGAATCAGCTGATTGTCTACAATATTACTCTACTATAAAAAGTTTATCAAGTGAGGTGTTCATGAAAGCCCATGACAAACTGGTGATTAATATTGTCATAAAATGTATGCCTTAACATGCAGCCTCTTGTACTTCTGTGGAAGGTCCTGACTGAGGGAAAGTCAGCCATGCCTGGGAAGAAGGAAGATTGATGAGAGAAACCACATTGAACAAAGCTTGTATCTTGCTAGAGTAAGTTTCAGACTTTCAGATGCGTGTTTTCACTTTTATTTACTTGTAACCATCTCTACTTTTATTTCTTTTACTTGGCATCACTTAACCTATGACCTATTGTTAATAAATTTGTTTTATTTTTATTATAAACCAACTCACTGTTGTGTTTGAAGGGAAGGGTGTATCTGCCTTAGTTAAATTAATAAGCTATGATGTGCTTTTGTCTTTTAAAGGAGCGAACAAATCTTATTTCGAGTGTTCCAGGAGAGGGCTGGACACACGGTTTGGGGAAAATTTGGGGAAAAAGCAGAGACTTGTTAGATCTGAGCAGCTAAATTGTCCAAAGATTCCTTCTTCACTGAGCATTCTCCATTCCCCCAGAGCTCCTGTGGGTTGACTGGACGGTGCATGTGCTATCCCCAAAGACCAGTTGAGTACCCTCCATCCTTGGACTGCATGGGCTGAGATGTGTTTCCCTGCAATTGCTCTTCCTGGAAGCCTGAGGCGACTGTGTCACCAGGCACAGGAAGTGACAGCACAGAAAAACTCTCTCCCCCCTGCTCTCAATGCTCCTCCTGCTGGCACCCAGGGAGCAGGGAGGGGAAGGAGGAAACAGCCTGATTTGAATGCAGAGGGGTGAAGAACGGTGGGTGGGGAGGAGCAAGGGATGGGGACACTAATTAAACTGGCCTGAAAAAAGTGGGGGGAGGGGCTATCATCACCCCAATATCTACCTGTCCTCCTATTCAGCAATTAATCTGTCCCTCAACCGCCAAGTCAATATTGCCCCAGCCCCAACAATTCTCTCCCCACATCAGTTCTCCCCACTCCAACCTAGACATCAGTTCTGCCGCTCCACAGCCCTCCATCAATGCTACTCCCACATCAATTCTGCCACCCACCTTCCCTAACCCAGCCTCACCTCTGCGCCTCCTGAAACCACTGGGGTTCTTCACCCTGCTCTCCCCAGCCAGGTGCTGCCAATAAGGAGAGATGAGGGGGAAAGGAACAGAGGTGCCAACACACTGCACCCGCACAGAAGGAGAGGGGGGAGCAGAGCAGCCCTGAGCTACTGGCCTCTTTCTGCTGCCTCCTCTGCCGTCCTGTAACAATGGTGCCCTCTCCTGAGAGGGGAGGGAGAGAATTCTGCCTGCTTCCTGCAGCAACCCTGATTTGCTGCTCTTCCTGTGGGCAAGTGGGGAAAGTAGCCAATCAAAGGGGGTTTTCTCTCAGGTGGTATTTAAAATGTGCACCCCTCAGTGACCCACCTCCCTTTTTATAAGTTTTATTTCCTGGGCCTGCAACCCATTGTAACCTTTAAGCACTGAGCAGGGAGTAACCCTGGAGGATAGCAAAAGGGGAGAGATAAGGCAGGAGCTAGGGAAAGGGATGGGGAATAGGAAAAGAAGGGGATATGGAAAGCTGGGAGATGCAAGGGCAGAAGGGTCTGTAACCACTGAGTACACTTCCCTATAGAACCTGCATTCCGGAGTTTCAATATTTCTTTGCCATCTAGCAATTATCTGTGAAACTTTTTGGCAAAGTGTCTCATCCACCACTGGAACTGGTTCATATAAAGAATGCCAACCTACTACTGTTACTGGTCACTCCTTTAGCTCAAGAGATAGAGGATTGTGCTGTATATCTGATGATGATCCATCCACAGGATGGAATGTTTGTTTTTTTTCAATTTTTCCATTTTTTTTAAACATAGGAAATTTTCATTGTGTCTCTAAACTATTGAAAAGAACATTAAAGTTTCAAAACCAACCACCAAAAAGTATAAATGCCAAAGTTAAGACTGACCATGCAATCTTAATTCAGCCCCCTTGTTCATATGCCTTATAATACAAAATTTAATTACATTTTCCACAGGACCCCTGTGTCATTCAGTGCACAGCATGGACCTATCCTGGGGATGAATCAGGTTGTGTAGGGAAGGGGATTGTTGTCTGTAGGACACCCGCTTCCATGTTTTGCAGAAATTGGAAGATGTATAGTGAATGAGGCCGGGGATTGCAAGAAGAGATAGAACGATCTCATGGTTAAGGCAGTTGAATTCTGTCCTGGAGAACTAGATTCTATCCCTGCCTCTGCCACAGAATTCCTATGTGATGCTGGGCAAGTCACTTAAACCAAACTTTTCACAGGTTGTCAGTAACTGTGTGTTCCTCATTTTCTGGGTGCCTACTTGAGATCCTGGGGTCTGATTTGAAGAAGTGCTGAGCACTCACACCTGCACATGAAGTCAATGGGAGCTGTGCTAAGGACGTAAAAGGGGCTATATAATACTAAGCACTCTGGAAAATCAGGAGCTAGGTCTCTCAAATTAGGCACCCAACATTAAGGATACTTTTGACCATAATATCTCTGTGCCTCAGTTCCCCATCTGTAAAATGGGAGTAATAATACCCACTTACTTTACAGAGGTATTGTGAAACTGAATTAATTGTTTGTGGAGCACTCAAATCCTATAGTGATGAATGCTATAGAAAAGACCATGAGGAAATTAAAAATTCTGTTTTCAAAGCAGGATTTGAATGGTGTGTAGTAAATAAGGCATGGGCCACACATTGACCAGTATAGATAAAGCTCATGTATTGAACTCATTAAATCAACATCATCCATTCTATGAATTGAACAAGGCAGGGATCCTGTGGAAAAATAGTATGTGATAATGTAATTAAAGACCGCATCATAACGCATGTGAACAAGGGGGTTGAATTAAGATTGCACAAGCAACCTGAATCCTGGCATTTCCCAGCATTTTCCTTACTTTACCTTGCAACCTTAATAATCTTCTTTTAACTTAGTTTATATACAAATTAGACTCAAAAACCTATCAGCAGCATTCTTACCGCCAGCTATATGTGTGATCTGCAAGCAAACTGAACATCATTTCTATGCTATTGCTTTCAAAGGACAGAGTTACATGCAACTATAAATAAGGCTAAGATTTTGTCACAGTTATTTTTAGTAAAAGTCGGACAGGCAATAAACAAAAATTCATGGAAACCACAGGTCTTGAGCGCAGCAGGGGGTGCAGCCGTGGGGGGTGCACAGTCCCCGCTCCCGAGCTGGCCACAGCTGCAGGAAAGGGGCGCAAAGACTGGCTGCAGCCCCCTCCTCCCAGCCCCCAAGCCGCAGGGCAGGGGCTGCAGGGTCCTGGTTCCAGCCATCCAGCCCCAGCTGCAGCAGGGCAGGGATGCACAGTCCCGCCTCCAGCCCCAGCTTCAGCTGCTGACAGCTGAAGCAGAAGAAGTCACGGAGGTCTGGAAAAGTCATGGAATCCGTGACTGCCGTGACCTCCATGACTAAATCGTAGCCTTAGTATAAATACAAATCCAGACTCACATCTCTCATCATTTTTACAGCTTCCCTGGTCCTTCCCAGCTTTCTTGCGCACATTGCCAGCCTCCGCTTAATGTATACTAACACATTAGTATCCCGTCCTGGAGAAGGGAAAAAGAAAAAAAGATTAAAAAAGAAGAGCTAAAGCAAAGGTCCATTTAACATCCCCACATAGTATAAACTGAAGCTGGCCCTCTGCATTTTTATCATTTTTGATCAACAAGGACACTACAGCAAATGCAATGAAGAGCATGGGCCAAATTCTGTTATTGGTTACACTGGCCTAGGTCTGGTATAACTCCTCTGAAGTCAACAGAGTTACTCCAGATATACATTAGTATTAATAAGAGCATCATTTGGTCCCATGTCTATGGAGTACAGTTAGCCCTCAAGTTATAGAAGTTTTCTGAACATGAGAACACTAAGCATATAACATAATCAAAGAAGGGGAAGGCTAGTCAATTAATACATAAAACAAATTTACAGTGTTACAGTTAGCAACAAATTGCTCTACTTGTCTATTTATCAACTAATATAGCAAACAACACTTGATAAAGATAATAGGCTGCTACAGGGTGGCTAGAAAAGTGAATGTCACCTTCTGCATGAGGCTTTGTATGGGTTAAACACCATACGTTCATTATAAGGAAAGGCAGTTCATTTTGAACTTCTGCTTTACATTACTGTTGCCCTATTGCTTGTGACATCATAATCATCTTCAGATCCCAAGAGCACCCAATTATGGATGGCAAATTAACAGATTCCAGATATGACAATATTATGGAAGAGAAAATGCCCTGATAACAAAGAAGGCACCACAAAGTAACTAGCTGCAGCAATGGCTCTCGAGGAAGATAAGCCATTAGATTCTTGTCTTATTCTTTCTGGGAGAACCAAGAATCATTCTCTGACTATAATTACAATATGTCCTTCTAACATGCTTTTGGACCAACAGGAAATGTGCATATAGTTAATAGTCTATAAAATTACCATATAAAGAAAATATAACACACCTGCTAGAGATTATCTTCATGTAGAACATGCAGCCTTTAAAGATTTTGAGACAATAGTCCTAACATTTTCAAGTCTTTAATAACAAGAACAAGATGTGTGCTGAAAACATTCCAAGTACCTACAAATTATTTTAAAGCTGTGATTATACTTTTCAAATAGATTAAGCAACAGGTTGAAAGGTCTGACTTTAGAAGAGAAAATAAATAATGCAGAATAAGGAATTTCTTCAGCTGTATTTTATATTATGTAATTCCTTATCTCTATACTGAGTCCTATATATTTAATAAAAGACTCATTAGTTACATCTGTTTTCAACATCTATATATGGTGTAACTAATAGGGTATATCTGTCAAACTGGGACTCCTTAAGAGTTATACTGATTGAAGAAATGGTCAAGTGTATTTTCTCATTATGACATCAAGATAACCCTTTAAGCCAAGACTTTCAAAAGTGATTAGAGATTTGGGGTATATCTAAAAGGCCCTTTAAAGGAAGGATGGACAGCACTTTCTAAAGTTCAGACCCCTTCAAGGTGTGTCAGCTTGGGCACTCAGAATCACTAGTCACTTTTGAAAAATCAAAGCTTCACTGTTTAGAACAGTGGTTCTCAAACTTTTGTACTGGTGACCCCTTTCACATAGCAAGTCTCTGAGTGCAACCCCTTATAAATTAAAAACACTTTAATATATATTTAACACCATTATACATTCTGGTGGCAAAGCAGGGTTTGGGATGGAGGCGGACAGCTTGCGACCCCCCATGTACTAACCTTGCAACCCCTGAGGGGTCCCGACCCCCAGCTTGAGAACCCCTGGTTTAGAACATTAAATATTGTGTGGGCACGAATGTATGTACACATACACATAAATGTAGGCATTTGCTAGTGTTTAAGAAAGAACATCATGGATCCTACTTGTGAAAGACTAACATGTCCACTCCTTTCCATCCCAACAGCATCATGAAGGTTTGGCAACAGAATAATAAAGAAATACTTAGCATTGAAACTCACCCTTGCGCAAAGGGTCAGCACACTGTTTAGGCATCAGTCATTAGAGTAGATTTTAAGTAGGAATTAAGTGGTGCACAGGCCTTCACCTGTATCTCACTCAATAATGAACTGAACCTCACAACACTCCTGTGAGGTAGAGAAGTATTTAACACATTTAAATACACACATTTAAAGATGGGGGAAAGTGAGTAATTCTGGCTTTGTCTGCACTAGCAATTTTCCTAAAACTTCCCACAGTTGCACTATTGCTGGTTCGACTCCATAGGTGGTATCAACAATGAGAATGCTAGTATAGACAGGCAGCCCTGGTGACTGCCAGCATTTGAACCACTGCGCCATGTAGACTTGCTCTGAGTACAGTTAGATGACACGGTGACTAAAATGCGGCAGCCTGTCTACGCTTCGCTTTCACACCATTGCTACCACATGTGGTAGTGCAAAGATGGGAAATCTTAAGAAAATTGTTAGTGTAGACACAGCCAGGTCAAACAGGAAGCTAGTGGTATCCTGACTCTCAGACTTGTCCCTTCACCACAAGGCCACACAGTCTATGAAGACCCAAACTCATCTGTTGTCAGAGGAATGGGGGGAATACATGTAGGGAAATTAGTGAGCTGCTTAACTAGGTGAACTCCCTCATTCTCCATACAGAGCTGATTGCTTACCTCTTTGTACTGCTATTTTTAGAAGCTGAGAGTTGGTCCAGTCATATTTATATCTATTTTAGGGGGAATGGTTAAGGACCCGTACATTTAGTATGCTTAGCACTTTCTCTGATAAAGGCCCTTGTGACCTTCTCTTTGAGAAGCCATTATTTGCAGTAGACCTTTGATCTTCCAGAGGGGGAATGCCCTCAGGCTACAGAAGTGTCTTTTTTTTTTGTTCCATGAAATTCCATTCAGCTTTTGCTGAGATATAAACTGTTAATTGCGATAGCCTCTCTCTCGCTTTTGTTCCTCAGGAAAAGTTACAGTTGTATTTAATAGAATTCATTTTTATTTTTTCCTTTAAAATAACATAGAAACTGCCACTCCATTTATTTAGGTTGCAAAGGCCAGCACTTGAAAGTTAGGAAATTCCAGATTTACAGTGTCTTAATTGGGGTCCCTTGTTCACATGCATTATGACAGTCTTTAAATACATGATCAAATATTATATTTTCCACATAACTTCTGCCTTATTCAGAGCACTGAATAGATGCATACAGGAGCAGAATCAAGATTCCATGGGGAACCATAAATCTGCTGGTGCCTGAAAGATGCTTGGAGAGGTCAAGTATTATAAGTACCTATTTTCTTGAAAAATGAGAAATACTTGTGAATGTATCATTCTAAATACTATTATAGATCCAATAAGGATATAAAATAATATCATAAACTTTAAAAAATTTCATGTTTGTGCTTTTGGGACCAAAGATCATAGAGGCCTGTCAAAAATTCCACTGTTTGTGAGTTCTATAGGTAATCTTCCAAATATATGAAATTGCCTAACAATGTGAATTTGCATTCCTGAGGAATGAATTGTACTTGTATTTATGCTTTTCACTGGCTTTCTCCTTTACCTCTTTAGTAGGACAAGAATAATTTAGATCTGGTGGCTTCACAATCTTTTGTTCACTAGCTGGCACTGACATTTTATATATATATATTTAAGTATATGAAGCACCTAATAAACATCATGTACCTGTCATATCCACGACATATGCTTTATCAAACCTAGTCAATAAATTAGTTACCAAAAAAAAAAATCTAAAAGTTTTGATCAATGCTACCTATGACTCCAGTGTCTGATTTATATTTCTGTTTGGTTTTATGTTTCTGTTCAGCCCACATAGGGATCTCTCTTAATCTAACCAGTCTCACTTTGCCAATGTCACTTTAGTGAACGGGTCTCAATAGCCTTACCATATAAAATTAAGTTGTTATGCACTGGCTCTTACAGCTGGCGAAAGACTGATGAATGGATACAACTTGCAAAGCACTCATTCCATCTAGACAAGATCTCCCAGCCCCACCACCAAGTATATTCATTTGTCCCTTAGCAGCCGCCAACAATATAGCCCTAAATTTTCAGAATTGGGTGCTTCATTTGAGTCACCTTAAACAGACCTGCTTGTCAAAAGTTGGGTATTCAGCACATTCTCAGCATCAGATCTCTTTAAAGTGTTTTACATTTGGGCACCCAAAATCCCTAGTCATTTTTGAAAATGCAGGCTATAGTGACTGTCTGTTTTTTCTGATATGCGCTGCCCATTGCCAGCTCTGACTGGGACACATTCAAACAACAAATGATGACTAAGGCTAAGATTTAGTTATGAGTATTTTTAGTAAAAGTCATGGACAGGTCATGGGCAATAAACAAAAATTCACGGCCCGTCACCTGTCCATGACTTTTACTACAAATACCCATTACTAAATTTCTGCTCCTGGGCCACGCTGCTCTGGGTAGCCCCTGCTTCAGTGGTGGGTGCTGTCTGGCCCTAGTGGTCCACTGCTCCGAGGCCCCCAGGGACCGCTCTCGTGATGGCCTCCAGGGCTGCCCCAGGGCTGCTGCTGCTTGGGTGCTCCCCGGGGCCACTGCTCCATCCGTCCCCAGGACTGCTGCTGCGCGGACACTCCCTGGGGCTGCTCCTGGGACCAATGCTTGGGGGCTCCCCGGTGCTGCTGCTCTGGCTGCCCCCAGGACCGCTGCTGCTTGGGTGGTCCCCAGGGCCAGCTGCGCCAGCCACTGCTTGGGCAGCCCCGGGCAGCTGGCCCTAGGGACCACCCACAACTGGGGCTGCCCCCAGGACCGCTGTTAGGCCGCTCCCCAGGGCCAGCTATACCTGCTGCTGCTGGGGCGGCCCCAGGGCCAGTTGCACCATCTGCTAGGCTTGCCCTGGGGCCAGCTCCTTGGGCGCCCCGCAGCCAGCTGCACTGGCTGCTGCAGCTGCGGAAGTCATGGAGGCCGTGGAAAGTCACAGAATACATAACTTCCACAACCTCCGTGACAGAATCACAGCCTGAATGATGACTTATATTTTTACTTGTATCATTGCTGAGATTATGAGAAAACCAGGCAAAAAGAACTGAAAGAGAATATAAAGACTCTGACCAAATTCCGATCACTGTTAAAGATGTTCCCAATTCTCCATTGCTTTGTACCTTGAGTACTCACAAACACTTCTGTGAAGTGAACGATGTCATTTTACTCTCACTTCACATAGGTACAAATGACTAAACTATGTGCAAGGGAAAGGAGAAAGTCAAGCCTGAATAAAAAGATTCCTAGCAGACTGAAGAAATTCTCCTCTTACTCTCTAGAATTATTAAAGAAACTGCAAAGAGGCTTACTGTGTTGGGCTTCATACTGGGCTCCATGGTGCTGTAACTGCTGGCTACGCCTGTAGCAGCCCTCTCCTGCTTTCAGAGCCTGCTTAAACAGCTTCTCTGCCTCCACAATAGTTGTTGCTTCCTCTTCAGCCAAGAGGATATAAGCAGTGGCACACCTGTCGATGAGATCAATGACAAAAAGCAATAATTCATGAGAAAGCGAAGTCAATCCGTAGCTATCAAACAAAAACACATGCGGACGGGCAAGGATATATCAAATATACAAGAAATTCTGTTTTGTTCAGGTTCCTTTTTGATAAATCTTTGTAAAGTAATGACATTAGTGGCCAGATTCAAGATTCTTACTTGTGCAGAAGAATATTTTACTACTGGAGTAGTCCCAATGAAACTAATGAAATTGCTTGTGAAGTAAAAGTACTGCTTTATGTAAATAAGGGTGGTCAGATCTGGTCCTAACATCATCAACTCAACTCACATGAGATCTTTAGTTCTAAGTATTATTATTGTCAGAATATTATATGGGACATCTTTGATCTTTTTAAAATTAAATGTTTTTGCTGTATGAAAAAAAACAAAGAACTAAACCAATTACAATAAAATAAGAAAAAATACAAAGGTAAATACAATATAAAGCCATGTTCACTCAATCATATGATAATATTTTACATTTGTTCATTGTTTTATGTAGATAGAAAAATCAGAGAAAAAGAACCAAAGAGAAGACAAGGGATCAAACACTAGGAGTATAGTGAAAGACTAACTGCAGAGCATAGTGTGTCAGTCAGACACAAGACATGCCCCACACAGGCAGAAAAGAGCCATCATGAAAAATAAAATCAATTTCCAGCTCTGGTTCACAGGATCATCAATAGATGGGTGGAAAATAATAGGTTCTCTTGTACATGAGGTTCCTTTGAATAGACCAGGTTTAGGCCTATATTTTACTACTCATGCAAACTTTTCTAAACTTTGTCCGGTCCACAAGAAAATTCCTGTCCAGGAATTAACTATTCCTTTTCTCCTTTCTGATAAAGAAAGTTGGGCAACTATTATTAAGGCAGTTGGTTTACCTTAGCCTGGAATGTAAAACTATTTCTGGCAGATATCTGAGTGGAGTCATTCTCTTTTTATATACTTTTGTAGCACTTGTATAGCTTGTCATGCCAAGAAAGTCTCATTGAAATGAACTTATTGTGGGATCATAGAAATCCATGATTTTTCATTTAAAACAATTAATAGTGGACTCATGGACAATAAAAATCCCATAGACTTGCATGTTTTTTACATGATATCAAATAAATAAATAAATAAATAAATATTAGCTCTTTTGCTCTTGCCTCCATCCCCAACTAGGGTTGCCAACTTTCTAGTTGCACAAAACTGAACACCCTAGCCCCTCCCCTTTCCTGAGGCCCTGCTCCTGCCCTTCCTCTTCCTGAGGCCGTGCCTCCCACTCACTACATTCCCCCTCCCTCAGTGGCTCGCTCTCCACCACCCTCATTCACTTTCACTGGGCTGGGGTGCGGGAGGGGGTCAGGGCTCTAACTGGGGGTATGGGCTCCAGGGTGGGGCCAGAAATGAGGGATTTGGAGTGCGGGAGGGGCTGTGGGTTGAGGCAGGGAGTTGGAGTGCAGGAGGGGGTGAGGCTGGGGATGAGGGGTTCAGGGTGTGGGAGGGAGCTCTGGGCTGGGGCCGGTGATGTGGGGTTTGGGTTGCAGGAGGGTGCTCCAAGTTTGGGGGGTTGGGGCTCAGGGCTGGGGCAGGGGTGTGGGCTTACCTCAGGTGGCTCCTTGCCTGTCCTAGCACTGTGTTGCGCGTGCCCCAGAAGCAGCCAGCAGCAGGTCCAGCTCCTAAGTGGGGAGGGGGGGCCAGGAGGCTCCACACACTGCTCTCGCCCGCAGGCACTGCCCCTCCCCAGGTCACTAGTGCGGAGCCGGTGCTCCGGGGGTGGGGGGAGGAAGGGGGAAAGCATGCGGAGCCAAGTGGCCACCCTGCCTAGGAGCAAGACCTGCGGGCCACTTCCGGGGCACAGCACAGTGCCAGCCAGGACAGGTAGGGACTAGCCTGCCTTAGCACCGCAGACTGGACTTTTAATAGCCTGGTTGGCAGTGCTGACCGGAGCCGCCAGTGTCCCTTTTCGACCGGGTGTTCCAGTCGAAAACCGGACACCTGGTCACCCTATCCCCAACTCCAATAGGGAACTATCTGGTGCCACCTCTCCTCTGCCAAATATATTCATCATTCATCACAAGGCAACTTGTTTAATACTTCAACATACTCATTGACATCTCATTGGCCTTTGGATTGGGCCTATGGCTGCTGTATCAGCAAGTGCCAAAGGGGCCATGCTATGCCACACACAAACAGATAAGGAGGAAATGACCAGATGTCAGGAAATCCATTATGGGTGCCTGGAACTTATCCCCTGCAGCTTTTCCCCAGCACCTATACCCTCCCATAAGGTCCACTTCTATAAATGCAGAACTATTACAATATACAGCTTTGGCTTTCCTCCCAGTGTCAAGGTCTTTCTGCGACAGGCCTGTAACTAAGAATAAAAATCTTTGTGGCAAAAATCAGTGTCCTAAGCTATTATCCCGTGTATTTTTAAATGACAGGAAATAATCCTAATGTTATTGTCACGTACTCGTTCAACTCCAAGGCTTCGTGTGCTGCAGAAATTCTGGCTTGCGGGTTTCTCTCTCTCCAGGCTTTTTGCATTACTATTCATTAAAACAAAGCAAAATGGTGGCATGTCAGTCACTGCAGCATTAACAGGGAGAATTGACTGCACAACAACAACTCAGTGAATTGCTTTCAGTCTGACTCACTGCTGAGCGTTTCACAAACCAGGAGGTTCAGCCAGTCACTCAAAAGACACATAATCAATTTCAGTTCCTCTCCTCAATCCCTATGGTTAATCTTTCATTTAATTAAACCTTTGTTTACAGCTAAATCGGGACTAGGGCTAGATCATGCATAGAGCTGCACTGTTGCACTAAAGGGGAGGGAGAAAGCATAGGGACCCTCTTCCTCCCAGCAGGGGTGCAACAAGAGGAGTTTCAGGGGGGCCCAGCCCCCCCGCCTTGGCCCTTGACCAGAACTGTAAATTAGACCCAGCAAGGAACCCCTCATGATGGAGGGGTGGCCGGGTCAAATTTGAATGTGACCCCATGCACCTGCGTGGCCATTTCTCTCTCACACACCTCCCTTTGCAGTCCTTCTGGTGCTGAGGGGCACTGGGAACCCCCAGTCCGCAGGAGGGTGGGAGGATTGGATCTGGAATTTTGGTGCTTCCTGGGAAGTGGAGATGCAGAAGGAGGATGGATTCTGGGAGTCCCAGAACTGCTTGGCCCCTGATGGGGATGGTGCTCTTCAGCCTGACTCCTGTCAGGGTAAGAGCTTGGGACTGAGCATGAGGCAGAGAGACCATGGGGCAGGGGCTCAGGATCTGTAAGTCATTGTTTTGCATTGCAGAGTACATTATCTAATGCTTTATTCAATAAATATTTAACACAATTAGAATCTCTTGAATCTAAGCAGGTTATCATTTCCGGTTTCCATTGCTCCCTACAGTTTCCAGTTTCAGTGGGCCAGTAAAACATAGGGCTGAGTTCTACTTCACTTACATGGGTATAGTTCCTGTGTAAATGAGGGCTGAATTTGACCCCGAGTGTATAAACCGGCATTGCACCAGATGGTCTAACAACTTGTTTTACCTCTGTATATGTCAGAAACCACTGCTGGAAGTGGAGGGAAACTTGAGTCTTTGTAAATGTGAATGGCTTTAGTGACAGGCAGTACAAAATATAGTGAAGCATCTCTCAAGCAATAAATGGCACATAAGTAAATAATTATTTGTTTGAAATCTACACATTAATAATCGGACTCCACAAATTCCCAATTTTTTACCCAGAGGAGCATCACTGAAATATGATCAAGCCCTTGCCTTTGCTCGTCTGTTTGAAGAAAGTTGATCCCTGAGACAAATTTCTGCTAACCCCAGTCTAAAACTACCATTAAACACTCAGAAAAAGCTCATTTTCTTACTGGCATCTGCAGGCCGTAAATGATCTGTGTCACATGTAAAGAACGTTTGATGATCCTGAGCTGAAAGATTCATATCATAGTAGGTCAAAGGTTCTCTTCCTGTCACCCACGTATATCTGTAAAGGCACCAACAAAGTCAGACATTTTGGTTAGATAAGAAGACACACATACAGCAAATCTATACTAAAGGGGAATCCTAGAAATGAGAGATGGACATGACCTATTAGTTTATCCAGTCCACCTCCCTACCAATGTATAATTGTTCTCTACAATGTATTTTCTTGTACTTTGAAGGAGCTACAGTAGTTACATATAGGCTAATCAGTATCTTGAAAAGTACACATTGGAAATGAATACAGACGCATTCAAAAGTTAAAACCTATAGAAGCTAACTGCAACCCACTCAATTACTCTGTTACAATCAATTTGAACTGAACTGCCACTGTATTGTTAACAAATACCAGACACATTTAAAACATTTAGATTTGTAGGTGTTCTAACAGTATAAGAAACTGCAGAATTACTGGGCTCCTGAAAATGGAGCTAAATTCCTTCCCATTCAAAAAGATTTATCAAGTAGAGAACACGGGTTGAAAACTTGAGGCATAGCTGAACGCTGCCCAAAAAGTATTTTGCTTGGTATTTAGAATGTTCTCCGTGTGCTTCTCAGGGCTATGCTACTGCACAGCAGACTCCTGTGACACTTACCGGTTATACTCAGCTCCTCTGAATAGGTTTAATGGATTTCGCCACACTTTGCATTCTGCCACAAGGAGAAATAGAAATATATATTAATGAAACTCCCCCAAATTACAACCTTAATACTGACATTCATCAGAAACACCAATTATCCTCTAACAAGTTGTCGGGGGAGAGGGATAGCTCAGTGGTTTGAGCATTGGCCTGCTAAACCCAGGGTTGGGAGCTCAATCCTTGAGGGGGCCATTTAGGGATCTGGAGCAAAAATTCGGGATTGGTCCTGCTTTGAGCAGGGGGTTGGACTAGATGACCTCCTGAGGTCCCTTCCAACCCTGATATTCTAAGTTGTGGTAGTCTGCTTTTATTTCCCATGCAACCAAACAGCAAATTAAAGGCATGAAGATACAGGTAAATGTATTTTCTCACTCTATCCCTTTCAAACAATGATTTCCTTATAATTTAGGGTTAACAAATTATATCATTCAAGAAAACTACCCCTAACAAAGTTCCAAATGGAAGATTAAAACGATTGTTTTGATTACTGCCAGGTGTCACATTTACCATAATGAGTGTGGGGCAGCGGGGGAGGATCATATCTGGATTATTGTATTGAAAAATCCTGTAATTAATCGTGTCCCTATGGACTTGTTATTTCTAGAGGCAAACTTCATTGTCTAGTTACTGTTATAAATCAGTGAGACTCTCAGCTACAATTGGCTGCTTTAACTCCTCCTCAGCATTTGAAATTAAAAAAAAAAACCAAAACCTGTGGCACCAGCTGCTGACCTTGCTTGAGTTATAACCATCCCACGATTGACAAGGGATGCTAAGATTGATTGGCAGAGGAAAGTTCACGGCAAAGGCTTGGGAACACTAAAAGAGTTTCATATGTTTTGCTCCTCTTATACAAAAATAAAATAAGATGACAAGTTCCCCATGTTCTTTCCAAATCCATCTCACAGGCAGGGAGACACAAGAAAATCCCCAACAACAACATCATTTAAAACAGAGCTTACAAGATTAATAGCATTAATTCCTACAGCTTTCCAAATACAAAAGCCTGATTCTGGTTTCACTTGCAAAAGTTCTATACCAGTGGAACTCCGCAGATTTCAACAGAATCACTTCTGATTTACACCAACGAAAGTGAGACCAGAATCAAACCCAATATTTGCATCCAAAAGATTCAGAGATGCACTGTGTGGTAGCAAATAATTTTGCTGCAGACCATTTATTGTGATATACATCACGCAAGTCACTGCAAGAACTTGTCGTGCCTTGTTTTGCCAGCCATATTGTGTCACAGACATTTTATCAGGCTACTTTTCATCACAACCAAATGTCAACCTGAAAATTTTCTATGAAATGTCAATGGCATCATGTCAACTCACCAGGACCTCACTGCAGCAAAAGTCTACAGTATGATGGTAAGTTGACAAGGTATCTAATCTATGCATCTTATAATATGGAGGCCTGATACTGAGACACAATGAATACCCTAGTCTGTCACAATGAGAAATAGAGAGACAAGCTGGGTGAGGGGATATCTTGCTACTGGACCAACTTCTGTTGGTGAGAGAGACAAAACTAAAGTTGGTCCAGTAAAAGATATTACCTCACCCAGCTTGTCTCTCTAATATCCTGGGAGCGACATGGATATAACAACACTGCATACAACAATGAGAAACAGAAATACAGAACGGGAGTCAAGCAGTGCTCTTTTTCATGTTCTCCATTGCTATGTCCAGGGCTGATTGAGAAGTGGTGTTGGAACGGCAGGGAGAGAAAGCATCTTGCATAAATTTGCAGTGATTCCTTCTGCAGTCTGAAAAATAGAGTTGCAGATGTCAACAGCTCTCAGGGTCAGCCCCTAAATTAGATAACTTATGTGTAAGACATAGTGATGTGGCAAAAAGCAGGAGTTTGGAGGGAGTAAAAACACCGGTGGAGAAAAACATGGTTGCGGGAGAGCACTTTTTACTTTCTTCCTGTTTCATTATCAATGAGTTGTTAGCCACAAGTAATCTTGTTTCAGACTGAAGTGGAGATCAGTGATAGAAAGCCAACCAGGGGAAGTGCATTGTTACTTCTGTAGGAATGTTGGATATCTCTGGACCACTGGCCTGGGATTAATTTAATTATTGTTCCTCTATATTTGTAATGGGTGTTCTAATAGTTATAAAATATAGTTCACATTTAATGAAATATTTCTGTTTAAAAACAGACAGGTGTAATTTAGAGCAGCCTTGAACAGATCCTGGCTTAACCCCTTTGCTCCTCCATACTGGCCTTTGGTGTGCCCTGGCATTGGAGGGTAGAATAAAGGTGTTACATGACTACAGGGCAGAATAAAGGTGTTAACATGACTACATTTGCTATTACACTCCCATCCCTCTGGGTTCTGTGCTGAGCAGAGCTCAGCCAGATCAGAGGACTGGGCCCTCCTAGGCAGCAAGAGGGAATGGCTGGCATGGAGTCCTTATTTGGTCTCCTTGATGAAGTCCCTCCAAATGTAACACCTCCCTTCCTCAGTATAGGGGTAGGTCCTCCACAGCCCACAGCCCTGCTGAGCTGTATTATCTCCAGCTGTGGTTCCACACTGTAGAAGCATCTGAACTCGAATTTGGCCCTTGGTGATGGAGTGGAGGATTTCTGCTATATTTTAGGTACTTAATGTCCAAAGCAGTCTCTTCATTAGATTACATCACTTCTAAGGAAAGTAAGATTTGGGGCCTAAGCAGGCTCGCAATGTCTCTTTAGAAAAAAAGAAAAGGAAGGGAAAAGCAGTGGCAGTCGTTAAAAAGGGAAGATTTTGTTGCAATAAAATTCTCACGTCAATATTACATTCTGATAGCAAAACATTGCAACAATAAAGACAACACTAGAAGAAGATAAATGCTTCCCTGTTCATGTCTAAATCACTACAGCAGTCAGCTAAGGTTAGAAGACTATACGCCTGCAACAACAGAGGTGTTTGAACAGTTTCCAACCATCCTCTAGTATAGCTGGAGAGGGTGGTTGTTTGCCAAGCTTGTCTCTGGTGATTAATACAAAATATGATTTTTCAAACCATAGTACATATTAAGGTAAAATCAGACATCTCAGTCCCTGAAGAATAATTAAATGGTCCGGTTACTCTGATTGCAATAAATAGCAAAGAAGGCAGTTAACACTGGCTTGATGACTGTGATGTCATTCTTTTTGCTTGATTGCTTAACTTTAAAGTTATTGGACTAAATCCTTGGGTGCATAAGAAGTCAGAACACCTGGTTGGGGTGGTGCAAATGGGGAAAAAATGGTGTTTTACTGCCTTTCCAGTCTCTCCTATCCTGGGAGTAACTGGGCACTAGTTTAGCTGGTTATACAAGATGCTCCCTTTGTTGTTTCTATCTTTGCATCAGCTCATAACAGAGTCTGAATAGAGCAGCTGTAGTCCTGGTATTCTGAAGACAAGGATATTTGCTACACTCCAATAAACAAATGCCAGCATAAGAAAATGGAGGGGAATCAAACATAAAACAGACATCTTCAGTCATTTAGATTTAGAAATTAGAGGGAATATCCCTATTTTGATTTATAATAGTCTGGAAAGCACATCTCTTACATCACATTATAGCACACTGACAGATCACAGTAGTGTCCCAATTACTGAATAACTAGATAGGTCTTATGGAAGAGTATTGTATCTTTTCAGGCACTCATTCTACAGTGATGCTCAGAGTACTATTTTTTTGGAAGATATGAACACCATGCAGGTGTTCCAGAGGGATTATATGATGGCATTATTAAGGAATTCACAGGCTTTAACGTACAGTCCTAGAATCATGGAAATATAGGGTGGAACGGATCTTGAGGGGTCATCAAGTCCAGACTCCTAAAATGAGGCACACCCAAATAAATTAGAGCATCACTGACAGGTATATGTTCTTAAAAACCTCCAGTGATGGAGATTTCATAACATCTCTTAAAAGCCCATTCCAGGATTTACCTGCCCTTATAGTTAGAAAGTTTTTCCTAATATCTGACCAAAATCTCCCTTGATGCAGATTAAGCCAAAATCTCCCTTGCTGCAGATTATGCCTACTTTCAGTGGACATGGAGAACAATTGATCACCATCCCCTTGACATATTTGAAGCTTGTTATTAGGTGCACCCTTAGTCTTCTTTTCTCAAGACTAGATATCCCCAGTTTTTTTTTAAACATTTCCTCATAGGTCAGGTTTTCTAAACTGTTTTTTATCATTTTTGTTTCTCTCCTCTGGACTCTCTCCAATTTATCCATGTCCTTCTTAAGGTGCAGCACCCAGGTTCATAGATGTTATCGAATTCCTGAAAGAGGACTTAAAGGTGGAAGTGGTTCTGATGGAATACTCTATCTATCTTAGATAATTATCTGACCCCATCACCACACTATCTGAGCACCTCACGGTCTTGCATGTATTTATCTTCACAATATCCCCTGTGAGGCAGGGTAGGGCAATCGTCCCCATTCAACAGGTAGGGAACTGAGGCACAGAGAGACCAAGCGATTATCACACGGCACTTCTATGACAGAGCATATAAATTGAAACGCAAGAGCTCTTTCAGCTATTTCCTTACAGCAGAAAATGTTGGCAAGAGGTTTGACAGTGTCTGTTATAAAATTTTGGGTAAATTTTGGACTTGCTGAAGTGTGGTTTAAAGCACTGACACATACAGGCATGGGCTGCACTTTCCCATGCTCTCTATCAATGCAGTCCAACCCTGGTCCACAGTACAACACTGCTGCTGCGTAAGACTTTTAACTCTCCCGAGATGGGAATGTCAACTGCTGAGCTTTGCTAAGCTGTATAGAGGTTTCATAATGTAGAAAATGTCCAGTGGAGACCAAGATTGTTGAGGCTACCAGACGTATTTCACTTGTGAACTCCGTTGAATTTCTGATAAACCTTGATGAGCAGGAGTGAAATATACTCTACCGGGATTTAACAAGAAACATGATGGAGGTTACTGACATAAATGTAGCAGATCTAAACAAAGACCCTTTCTCGTTTATTGATTTTTTTTCATTTTCACAGACTTTTCCTCGGTTCTTTAATTCTGACATATTTTAACATCCTGAAGAGGAGATACATTTAATGAAGTCTGAAATGATTCTAGAGACACAACCCTAAGGAAAGCTAAATGGGTTTTTAATATTAAGTGTATGTCTACATTGCACACTCCTTACAGCAGCGTGTAGAGTACCTACATTGCATGCCCCCTAGCATGGGCATAAAGAGCAGTGGAGATGGTGAGACGTGGCTTAGGCGAGTGGAGTACAGAGATGTCAGAAGTTTAGCATATGTACCCTACATGGTTCTCTACATGCCCAAGCGGTGCCTCCCCCATCTACACTGCTGTTTTTAGCAGCATAATGTCCTGCTGCTTCCCTGCTGCCTGAGCCTTCCCCCACCACAGGGAAAAACTCCACCAGCAGGGAAGGACTCCGGCAGTGGGGGAGACAGTGGGGAAATGCTCCGAGCTGCCAGAGCCTTTCCTCACTGCTAGAGCCTTTCACTGATGCGTAGCTACAAACCACAGTGTGGACGCAGCCTGCTTGTCACTGTGGCATGCTGCTACATATGTAGTGCCTGTACCCTACACGCTAGTGTAGACAAGGCCTAACACATATGTGTTGAACAGCAAGATGGGGCCAAAACAATTATGTGTGTGTGAAGGGATCTGCAGTTTTCTTAACAAAGAGCAGTTATACGTCTTGAAAAGTCACACATTTTTCTACATAAAAATATGAACTGGGAAACAGAGACATGGATTTTGATGAATCTAAGGAAGCACAGACCATAGTGTCATTTCTGTAAGATCTGATTCCTCAACAGTCTCTTAGAAAGAAAATATATTGGCCTCCCTGGTATTGTGTCTATATACCTACACAGCCCCTCTCAATGGAGTACCCAAGCACCCTGGAAGCAATAATGCATTTATCCCCAGAACACTCCCATGAAACAGGCAAGTTCTATTGTCCCCATTTTACAGACGAGGAAATGAAGCACAGAGAGATTAAGACCCTGATTTTCAGAAGTGCTGAGTACCCACAGCTCCGACCGGAGACAATGGCAGCTGCAGGTACTGAGCACCTCTGAAAATCAGCCTTTAAGTGATCTGCACACACCGGAAGTCTCTGAGAGAAGCAGGAATTGGAGCCCAATCTTCTAAATTCAAGTCCAATACCGTACCCACATCACAACCCTCCTTTTCATCACTACGTTACAGTGCTTGTTTCTTCTGTGCTAGTGCTGTCTTCACATGAGTACAGAGCAAACAAATGCACGTGTGTCCAAAATGATACAAATAAATAACAATTTTAACCTCTAGACCTTCCATGTAAGGATCTCAAAGCACTTCAGAAATGGCAGGGGTATAGAGAGATAATACAGCTGTTATTAGAGAGACACAACACAGTTAAGGCCAACATTTTTAGAAGCAATCACTGAATTTGAGGACCTCAATTTTTGGGTACTGAGACACCATGGATTTGATTTGCAGCACCCAGCACTCTCATTAAAGTTAATGGGAGCTGCAGGTGCTTAGCACCTCAGAAAACCAGGCCCAAGGTGTCTCACATTAGGCATCAAAAAACAGAGGCTTCTTTCAAAAATCTAGCTGCCTATGACTTGCCCAAGGTCACACAGCAAATCTATGCCACAGCCAGGAACAGAACCAGCCTCTAAGCTATTGCAAACCACAGTGCTGCCACTTCTTACTAAAATGAAAAGCAAACAGTACTTACGAACTATTCACATTAAGTTAAAAATAATATAATGCAAAAGCAGATAAGTATTATTGAGATCTTTCTGTGATTCTCTTGATAATGGACTCATTAAACAAGCATTTCTGTAAAAGAAATGGGAATTGCTTTGCCTTTTGCAACAATAATGTAAAAAGAATGTGTGTCATTTCTAAGAAACTTCTGAAGTATAGGGGAAATGTCTGTCTTTGGTTTATGCTAATACAATCCGAGCAATCAGTATTTAGGAAGACATAATTACCTCTGAGCAATTAGTCAATTTCTCTTATTGGAAAACAAGACAATTTTACAGTTAGCCTTACATGGTCATGGTTGAGGGTAAGATTGTGTTTTACAACCTGCCCTATGTAAGGGTGGCACATAGCTGCACCACTTCTGCAGTACCTCAGGGAGGTACAATTCTGCTCTGGTCTGCCGCTGGTCCACACTAGCAGCAGATGGTTACTCGCTGTTCCATTCACCTGTTCTCCAGCTATCTGCACCCACTGAAAGTGAAATCCTGGCTCTATTGATTTCAATGGGAGTATTGACTTCAATGAGGCCAACATTTCACGCTAGGTATAAAGACCAGGCTTCCCCCTCCATGCCTTCAGTGGAGATGTAGGAAAGGGGTGTGTGTGTGTGTGTATTTCTGGAGTACAAAGGATGTCTTACTTCCTCTAATTAACCTGTGGTGCTATTTAGACGTGGACACAATTTGACTTTCAGGCGTCATCTTCTTAGGCCCTGATCCTGCAAAGACTTAAGTACATGCCTAACTCTACACATGTGAGTAATTCTTTGCAGTATTAGGACCTTAATCACTAATATTTCATTCACTAATAATCACAGATGTTTCACTCTCCTTGGATAAATTCCTTAGATAAACAATCAATTCTGCTTTTCTCCCTACAAACTGACTTCAAGACATTTGAATTTTAAAAACCAAGGTGTCAGCTTTTCACCATACAAAGTGAACTGCAGTTGTTTTCACATTATTTCACCCAAATTTTAATCCAATTTAAATACCAAACCACACCAAACAAATAAAACAGACGTATGTATATACAGCTGGTTTTCACTCTGCTTTTCCTGGAAGCAGGCTTACAGCATTAATAAACAGTAAAAGTCATCATTTTAACATATGAGTGAGCTATGACTTAATTTCTGAACACAATGAGGGCAGACCAATTAAAATTTAAAGTGAAGATTTTGAATGAATGTCAGGCAAGTAATTTGTTCAGTGTGACCAAAGCGGATATTTTATCATTCTTCTGCAGTGAAAGCATAGTAAAAAGCCACCAATTTCTTTCAGTTAAACAGGAGAGAAAAAGAGTCAAGTTCACAGTTAATTGTTTGCAGCAGACAGGATTTCTCTTACCTGAAACACTCTGTCGGTTTGAATCAGAGTCCCCATTGCTTGTGTTAGAGTTGTTGGGGGAGTTATTGTCCACCCCACCCAGCAGAGGGCGCAAGTGACTCACAGAGACCTGCTCAATGAATGATGTCCCATACTTGCGAAAATACCACCACTCAAATATCTAGAACAGAAGCAGGGGATATCACATTACCAGTGCATATTTTGTCTTCCCATGCTCTCCATGGAGTCTAATGCATATGATTTTCATTAATGCTCTCACATCTATTTAGATTTTACTTTACATTTCTTAGCATTTATTTATCCATTCTTAACATTTCTCATTTACCACTCAGAATTTCTCAGAAGCCATAAAAGGAAAGAGATGAAAATAAAAAGACTCTGGCTTTCCTATTATCTAATCAATACCTCCGTCCCCACACATATTTACAGAACCACTAATGAATCCCCTGCCAATGCAGGATTGGTCCTGGTATTATAATCTCCAGTGGTTTCCCTTGGGAAATTATCTCACCGACTAATAGATTTCATTGTCAGGACAATTTTATATATATCCTAATATTTTAATAATGAAAATAAAAAAATATATTCTGATGGCAGTGGCATGTGTGTTGCAGGAAACAATATATATCAGATCTGAAAATGAAGACTCTTTCAGATAAATGTAAAAATCCATTCTGATTGAAAAAATTATAAACACACACATTAGTAATGAGAGAATCTCAGAGGGTTTTGAAGTAATATTTGAATTAAGCAGCCAAACTTCTGTATAGTAACAGGGCTGAAAATGATTCAAGTAAAGGGTTCTTGAAAAATCTGAAGTACTTCTTGATATTGATTAAGTTGGAAACTGTGCATGAATGGCCTTTTTTCTTTCTTTTTTTAGTGTTTCCATATTTCTGAGTATAGTCCTTCCCAATACTTGAAACTGCTTACAAAACTCTGTACAAAACATCAGCCCATTATTAATCCTTATTTTTCCCCTATGAGTTAATCAGTAGATTTATTGAAAACTGTAGGGCTAAGTTCACATATGTAACTCAGACAACCTGCAGGTTCTGTTCACGAGGGCTGGCACTAAACCAATTTCTGCAGGGCCACTTGGAGGTTCAGGTTCTACTTGGTGGTTCAGAGTCACTCAACACCTTCTCTCCCAAGCCTCTCTCTACTACCAACTACAGTCCCCTCTACTCAGACCCCACATTATTTCCTACAGATAACCCTTCAGGTCATCATGGTACTGAGTTGCTCCCTCTCCATCCCATCTGTCAGATAAGGAATGCTTCTTCCCCCAATCCTCATGTGTCCTCATGGGGAAATGAACAACCACCCCTCTAGTTCTCCCACTCCAGATGACACTCTACTGAACTCTCTCTCGTGCGTGTGTGCGTATGGCATCTGCAGAACAACGTTCTACTGATGGAGTTGTAGGTCCTTAAGCCATTTCAAGGCCTCCTCTGTGACATTGTGGATATCATCCAATTCACCTTTGAATCCATATTCGGAATACTGCGTTATCATATGTTTGATGGTTTGGATGTTCTCAACACAGTCACACAAAGGGGAGTCTGATTTTCCACTTGTGCATCAAGTAGTTGCATCTTCATGGTTTGTTCAGATGCAGTTCAATGTGGACCAAAGTCTACGTGGCAAGTCAAAACATGAAGGGTGCCTTGTTGTAATAAGGTCCTTGTCTGGAATGATAGATGAGGTCCAGACACTTTGCCATTTACTGGCCAGATCCAGAGACATGAAGTGGTCACGTGTGGTCCACAATGATTTTTGCAATTTCTGGCATCGTTGGAGTATATTATCCATAACCTGCCGGATGGGAAGTTCTGGATAGTTTCAATGCATTTAAGTTGTCGTGCTGTGGCTATATTTCAATGGAACTCTGATGTTTGCTAATACAGAAAGCCATGGTAGAGATGTTGATTTTAAAGTTCCCACAATGATTCATATGGTTTGATTCAGCTGCATATCCAGAAGTGTATATGGTGCACAGTACTCTGCAACTGATTATACTAGGGGAAAGGCTGGTGTTTGTAGCACCAAGACATCTTGTTCCTGCTGACTCTTGAGTAATGTTGATGCGAGTCTTTACTTTACAGGCTACTTTCTTGAGGTGGTCACGAATGGTCAGTGTGCAGTCAAGAACGACACCAGGATATGTTGGCTTTGGGTCATAATTCAAACTTTCACCAGAAAACTCAACAGTTGGAGTGTTTTGTGCGATTCTACTGTCAAGGTAGAAAATAGAGACAACCAATTTGCTCAGATTTGGTCTTAGCCACCACTTTTGGAAGCTCTCCACGATCTTAAGGTCAGATGTAACGGTTCTTTAAAGCTTCCGGCCTAAGTTGTGAGTGCCAAATCATCAGCATACGCAAACTTCTGCGCTATTTTTTCAAGCATATCGCTCGCGTATACCTTGTGGAATGTTGGAGCAAGTACAGAGCCTTTTGGTAGCCCATTATAGAAAGTGAGCAGCTTGTTGATTTAACCTGCAAGGTATACATGCATCCTTCAGCCACTAAGCATGGTGTACAGCAACCTGAGATTCTGCACAGGGGGAATCACTTTGGTCAGTTTCAGTAGCAGACCATCCCTTCCAGGCTCTGTCACATGCCTCTGACAGATCTATGAAAGCAGTACTGGGTCTTGAGTTTTCCTTGGAATCCAGTCTCCATGTTTGTAGTGTGGGCCAGGACTGGTTGCAGCAAGTGTGATCGAAAATCAGCTTGCTTCTTGAGTAAGCTGGCATCCACAGTGGGCCTGAATCGGTTCAGAACCATACAGTCCATCACCTTGCAGGTGGTGCTCAAAAGGGAAATTGGCCTATAACTAGAGGAGTGATCTTCAGGTTCTCCAGGCTTTATGAATGCAATGACCTTGACCTCTCTCCATACGGGGGGGGATTTCACCCGTCTCCAGAATGTTGGTGAAAAGCTGCATCCTCCATTTCCATGCGAGTGGGCCGAGGTTATATAGGAACTCAGCAGAGATACCACCTTTTCCTGCTGCTTTTCCCAATTTCGTGGCTGCAATGACTGCGTCAACATCCATTGGGACAATGGAGCACATTTGGACATCACCTGCCAAGGCTGATGCTGGACTTATCTGAGATACAGTTTGTCCACTGGTTGTTTTGATGTCCACAAAAGTTTAGCAGCAATGGCGTCGGTTTCACCTGCAGCTTAGTGGCCTGTGTGGGATTTGCAGCCCCCCAGTGTCTCAAGCAGATTTCAGGCGTGTCTGCTCGAGTGTGTGAAGTTTAGACCTTCTACACACTGAAGTCACCATTTCTGCCTTGGTGCATCCAATGATTCCAGTTTCTGGGTCTCCACACTGATCATATTTGTGGAGGAGCTCTTGGCTCTCTGCAGTCCAGCAAGGAGCGTTCAATGACCTGTGTCCACAGGGGATTTTCTTCTTTACATCAGAAATAAGGAGCACAATAAAATAGTCAAAGTCTTTGACATTGGGAAAATGCAGGAGATTGTACTGTCTATAGTCATACTGAAAGTGGCCCAGTCTGCTGTTGTGAAGTTCCAGCATGGTGCCAATTTTGAATAGAGAACTGGGATTTGGGGTCAGTACTGGTCTGTTCTGGCTGTTCGGGAAATCATTGAGGATGATCCACAATGGAGTATCGGGGTGAATGTATCATCTTTACAGATGAACGTCAGGTCAGGGCAGTATCCTCTGCACCATCTTACAGAATGGAAAATGACGCATTGTTTTGTATCAAAAAGGAGAAGCATATAATTTGCCAGCACCCAGTGTATCACTTCTTCACCTGCAATATTGTTTGCTGCATAGGCCCATTATGATTGGTGACTATTACAGTTGTTCACAAATACAGCAGGGTCCTATGCATTTTGCAGAGCTGGTTGAGGCCACTGTGCACCAGATGGTTTATATACATGAACGATAATTAGCCTGCTGATGTGCAAGGATATCGTAGTTGTTTCTTTGTGGAGATAGAGCCACATATTCATTGATCTCCTGCTTTATGTAAACTGCCACCCCATATTTTTCATGATAATTGCTGGCTATGAGTTGATAGCCATTGATTTTGTAGCAACAGGCTTTTTCTTTGTTTGCAACATGGGTCTCCAGGAGGGTGAGGACATTGATGTTAGCTGTCTTCAGCATTTTCTCCAGGTAGTCAGACTTGGACAGTAAGAGGCCTTCACCGTTCAACTGGCATATCTTTACCCCAGGTCCAATTTGCCTTTATATTGGACCTGAAAAGGTAGGCTTATTTTGTTGCTCTTTGGACCAGGAGGTTGACTGTCCATGTTTGGTCACCAGTTTTATTATGTTAGCCATGGTTTCCCACTTAATAGGGTGGACTGCAGGTAGGTCATCATCTTCCACCATCTTCTACTGAATTGAGTGATAGAGATGTCCCATAATTCCGAGCTTAGTAGCTAAAGAACTTTGAGGACCCCATTACAATATGGGAAAGTTGGCACCAGAGAGATGGGAGAATTTTTTCAGACTAATAGTTTATTCCCGAAAAAATGAAGATTTGGGTCGACTGAAACTATTTGGGGATTTCGTATCAAGTTCATCATGTAGTTTCCACTGAATCAAAAAAAACTCAAAAGTTTTCGGCAATGTTGAAATGAAACATTTTGTTTGGAACTGGAAAGGAGGACTACAGTCACAAAATGGACAGAGGAAAAAGAGGTGGTGGTGCCCCACCCACTTCACTTACCAGCATGAGCCCAGTGGGTGGGGCACTCACCTAAGATGTAGGAAATCCAGATTCAGTTCCTCCCTCTGCCTGAAGTGGAAAAGGGATTTGAAGTTGGATCTTCTATACTGCAGGAAAGTGTCCAAGCCACTGGGCTACGGGATATTCAGTCTCCTTACTGGGGCTGTTCCACTTTGTACAAATAATTAAAGTCCTTGGAAGAGTGATTTGAACTTCAGTCTCCTACATCCTAGGTGAGTGTCCTTACTCACAACATCAATGGCTATAAACTCATAGCCAACAATTACCACCCAAAATTCGGGCTGGCAATTTACATAAAACAGGAAATCAATGAATATGTGTTTCTACATCCCACAGCGCACAAAGCCAGAGAACTGAAAAATCCATTATTCACCCAGCTCGAGGTCGCACTTCCTAGGTGGGAGGACATTATTACATGGAGACTGCTGAAAGGAGTTACTTCACAGTGCTTTCTGACAACTCCAAGTCCCAGAAACTGCTCCCCTTGAAGAAATCAAAAGGGAAGAACAGGGGAGAAAAGGAACCTGTGGAGGAGAGGAGAGGAGACGAGGCTGTGCAAACACATAGAACCCGGTTCACAAGCATTTGTCAAGCTGGGCAGTTGGTTGCAGACAGCTAAGAACATAAATGCATCCTGATTTTTGTGAATTCTGGATTCTAGGCATTTTTTTACTTTCATAACTGACATGGCAAGCCCAGAGACACCAGGGCTATGAACTATCAAGTGTAGAGATGCCGGGGCTTAGCCCTGGCACAAATTAAGTACTGTATACATTGCATAAATACCATCCTGGCCCCAATGACTTTCAATGAGACTTAGGTTCCTAAATGCCTAAGTCACTTGAAAATGGGACTGAGGTTCCTAAGGCATTTATGTGTTTTTCAAAACGTTACTCCCCCATTTGTAGCAGCTAGTGGGTTTATTTTCAAAGGTGCCTAGTAACCCCAATTCCCACTGAAATCAGTGAGAACGTTAGGTGCACAGCACCTTTGAAAATACATAAGTCTGCTTCATTGAACCAGCAGATCCTGGTGTTCCAGTGCTTTGCTCAGGATGTATGGGAGTCCAGTCTGCAGCCTGAGACTGAATCAGAAAAACAAAGTATCTTTTCAGAAATTTTCTCTTTCTTAAGTGATGTCTGCTACAATACAAATTAGAACCAAGCTGAGGACAGCTGGGTTGAAACCAAGTTCCCTGACGTGCCTGTATGTGTGGTGCAGTTAGGGGCTTTATTTAGGCCCTGATTTTATCCCGTGAATGACTTGTAAGGGAGAGAAGAGGGATGGAACACCCGAGTTGTTCATTTTAAATTATGTAAGGTGAGGTTGGTGAGTTGGCGAGGTTGGTTGAAACAGAAATAAAGATGTCTTCTGTACTTTCCTGAGCTATGCAGATTGGAAAGAAGTGGTGAAATCCTGGCTCCACTGAAGTCACTGCCAAAACACACTTTGACTTCAGGGGGGCCAGAATTCCACCCAAGGAGTAAGAGGAAAAGAGAGGCAAACTGACAGGGGAAAGTACCACGTTACAGATGAGCAACATGAGATTAGCATATAACACTCTATTCTCCAAAGCTGATCACCACCAGGAGTCATTGCTATACATTGGAAATGACACAAACACGAGATGAGTGAAGTGTCTTCTATACCATCACTTGCCTCTCTTCTTCTAAAATTCTGCAATAGCTGTGATTTCTCCTTCTGTTTAGTAATTACAGCCAATTCACAGTGGGATGAAATTTGCCAAAGCAGACCATATGGTGGAAAATTCCAAAGAATATAAGCACAGCTAGTGAGACAAAAATCCCAGTAATTTAGATATAAGAGAATATCTGTTTTAGAAAAGATTTACATTTAATCTGCATTTGAAGATTTTCATTTTTAATAGTAAGTGTTCTGGAATTGCACCTACTGTGCAATATTCTATATTATGCTTGGTGATAGGTTAGATAGTTTACCATATTGCTGGGCCTATTGTCAGAAATGGTAGATTAGTGAGCAAAGGTGAAGTTACCAGGCTAAATGGACCAGTGATCTCCTAGTACTACTTCACAACAACTTCCCACAGCTGTCGTGATTGACCACAGATCACTTTTACCATAGCTTTCCTCTGCTGAATTCCCTTCCCACCACCCAGTTTATTGACCACATGTCCCGCTCATCCCAGTCAGAGCTTGTCTATAATGTTGACTCCCTGGCTTTTACCTGTTTAATCAATTTACTTATCTCGGGTGTCTCTCATGCATGCACAGCTGTGGTACCTAATCACCAGACAATTAAAGGCAGTATTAAGGGTACACCTCTGCTCTCCATCTTTCTTATATCTCTCCTCCTCCCTCTTCTCTATTTCCTCCAACTTGCTCATTGTGGGCTGGACATATAGAGAGATCTCGTTATTGGAGTGAGTCTTTCTCAAAGTAGATATAACATTTAGCTCACCCAGTCTGATCTCCTCTTGCACAGTTTCCATGGGTGGGAATGCCAATGGGAATGCTCTGCCCCCATGCCAGAAACTCTGATTCTGCTGTAACTAGTTACAATATCTCTTGGTGAGTCATGGATAAATAGGCTTCCCACCCACCACCTTTCATTGCTGCCTATGCTCCAGCACTACCTGACACAGAGACCTCCATCCCTCTGGTTCTTTCTAATGCTACATTTTTAAATCCCCAAATCATGGACCTGAATGCTTCTTGCTGCCTCCCATTCATCACTCCCCAACATTTCACACAAGTCAGAGAGATATTCCCCAGGTAGAGACCCACTTCCTTCTTGCAAGTCTCCTTTGAGTCACCCATTTTAGAAAAGTCACAGAAAATGTAACAAAAAAATGAGAACCCTTCTATAGTTTTTCAACCATCCTATAGAACTGAATACAGTCTTGCTCTAGAATTCTACAGGATGGCTAGGCAAACCTACATATAAGATCCCACTCTACTAAGTTGCATTGATTGAGAAGCAATTTCTATAGAACTCTGTTGGTTTCCTTCCTATTAAGTTCCATCAGAGTTTTCCAAAGGGACAGCCTCTCCCTCCTGCTACTTCTTCTGACTGCCTTCACTCCCCTTTCCCCATCACCAAGCATAGAGCTATGCCAGTGGAGCCACTATATTTCTCCCATCCTTCCTAGCCCTGCTGGTTAGTGGCGGTTAATAATATACCCTCCAAGTGTATTGAATTTAATGCACAGCATCCCTTGAATGTATTCTCTTCAAAGGAGCTGCACTAGCTAACACCTGATCTGAATGTGACCTCTGAACCTCTCCATTCAAATTCCGAAGTGATTTCTCTGAGGAGCTGTGCTCCGCTTTGGGGCTCAGCTCAAGCAGTTCTGAAGAATACCCAAGGTGCAGTCATTAAGTAATTGTCTTCAGTGGCTTGTAAACACTGAAGCAAGGCAGCTCTCTGAACAGCTGCAGCACACCTGATGTTTTACGTGAGATCTGCTGGTTCCCCACGTACCAGGCTGTGACAGTCTGGGGAAGAATAAGGATGAGATGATGGAAGTGCTGGGTACACATCTAGAATCACATTTCTTCTATAGATGGACTGAAACTGTAAAATTCGGCTTTGAATCCAAACTGACTTATGATTATATGGCATTATATCAGCTCAGATAACAGTATTTTTGCACTGTTATTTTATTGCATCACCAAGCAACATGGGGTGAGGAGGGGCATGGGGTCATAATGTCTGTTTCAGGTTATTGCTGTAATGCAGAGCATTCCTGTAAGCACTCTACAAATGAAGAGATCATAACTGTGGTAATCAGCAAGTTAATAAATGTGTGATATATTTTTAAACAAAGGACTGGACAATGACTAAGCAGCAATAAAAGTATAAGACAAACCTTGCTTCTTTAAGTAGCAAACTAGCTCCCAGTATCAAGGTTGAAAACCAGCATAATAATAACTATGATACTGTACACCCTGAGGATTCAACACTTCTTCGCATTTTCTTTCCATGAATGTGGCCAATAAGGTTGAGTTCTTGTGAACAGATGCACTGGTTTGGAAACGTAGCCTTATGCTGGTGTTAAGGTTGACCCCAGCGTATATGTTTGCAGGACCAGGGTCTGAGAGGTTTAAAAGAGCCTGTATATTTTAAAAGGACATTATCAAGATATCCAATATATATTAGGGCTGTCAATTAATCGCCGTTAATTCACATATTTTTGATTAACTCAAAAAAATTAATCGCGATTAATAGCAGTTTTAATCGCACTGTTAAACAATAGAATACCAATTGAAATGTATTAAATATTATGGATGTTTTTCTATATTTTCATATATATTGTATTCTGTGTTGTAACTGAAATCAAAGTGCATAGTATTTTTATTATAAATATGTGCACTGTAAAAATTATAAACAAAGAAATAGTATTTTTCAATTCACCTCATACAAGTACTGTAGTGCAATCTCTTTGTCGTGAAAGTGCAACTTACAAATGTAGAAATTTTTTTGTTACATAACTGCACTCAAAAACAAAACAATGTAAAACTTCAGAGCCTACAAGTCCACTCAGTCCTACTTCTTGTTCAGCCAATCGCTAAGACAAACAAGTTTGTTTACGTTTACAGGAGATGATGCTGCCCTCTTCTTGTTCTCAGTGTCACCAGAAAGTGAGAAGAGGCATTTGCCAGTATTGCAAGGTATTTACATGTCAGATATGCTAAACATTTGTATGCCCCTTCATGCTTCGGCCACCATTCCAGAGGACATGCTTCCATGTTGGTGACGCTCATTAAAAAAAATGCATTAATTAAATTTGTGACTGAACTCCTTGGGGGAGAACTGTACATCCCTTGCTCTGTTTTACCCGCATTCTGCCATATATTTCATGTTATAGCAGTCTCGGATGATGACTCAGCACATGTGCATTTTAATGTCACATTGAATTTTAGTACATTTCAATCCAAGAAAAAAAAAACTTTCAGAGTAACAGCCGTGTTAGTCTGTATTCACAAAAAGAAAAGGAGTACTTGTGGCACCTTAGAGACTAACCAATTTATTTGAGCATAAGCTTTCGTGAGCTACAGCTCACTTCATCAGATGCATAAAAGTGGTTCCACAGTGTACATTTTGTATTCTGTGTTGTAATTGAAATCAATATATTTGAAAATGTAGAAAATATCCAAAAATATTTAAATAACTGTATTATATTATTGTTTAACAGTGCAATTAATTGCGATTAATTTTTTTAATCGCTTGACAGCCCTAATATAGATATACTTAGAAATATGTTTCTCTGTGTTTTAATAATTATCACTTGGAAACACGACAATGAAATTGGGTTCATTACCAGTATCAATTCCCCCACTTTTTCTACTGAGATACTTCTACCACAGCCATCACCAGGTTTAACAGTCTAAAAAGAACACACCAAGAACCTCTGAATCTCTCTCCCCACTCTAAGGAGGCTTTTATTTTTGTTATATTTGTTTATGGCAACCCTTGACATTAAAACTCATTTTTGAATTATTATAGGGTTGCTCATAAGTGCTGGGCCGTTGGCAGTTATTCTTTCCTTAAAAAGAAATGACACTGAAGCATTTGTTTTGGAAAAAAAAATACTAAGAATTTCTTGGACTGCACAAACATAAAAGAGGAACAAAAGACCGATCCAAATGTTGCCCCTATGAATCATGACAGCGTCCATCACACTGTGGATAACAAGAACTTTGTTAAATAAAAATAATGTATCTAGTACTTACCAAAATAAGACCTGAAATTAATGAAGAAGTGCCTGTCAAGGCAACATAGAACTTGGGGGTTAATGTGTTCAAAAACATACTCACTGAAAGAGAAAGAGAGAAAATCATCAGTACAACAGCAGGACAGGTTCTCCCTTTTGGCTTCCCCACTAACTCCACCCCCACTTTGAATAAATGACTTGCTCACCTTAAAAATAAAATCATATAAAGCACGTCTCTGTTAGTTTGCCCACACATGATAAGATGCAGCCCAATGTTCTACATACAGGAGTTCATTTTCACAACAGAATCCATCACAAGGAGTTACACACTCACTTGGTCTTTTCCACTCCCCACTGCACAATGTCACCACTGCATTTTAAAGCTCTGGAAAAGCTAAATGCCAACAGAGTTGTTAAGGCAGACAATACAGTATCTTTCATTGGCCCAACCTATCCTGGGGAATCATGAATCAGTCTGAACCTGGGTTCAACTCCCTGCTCCGCTTCAGACTTGTGACCTTGGATAAGCCACATGGGACAGACTTTTCAAGGTAGTTAGGCACCTAAAGATGCAGGTACGTGCCAAATGGGACTTTCAAAAGCATGTAGGTGGCTAACTCCCATTTTCTGAAAATTCTACTAAGCACCTATCTGCATATTTAGGCATTTAAACATCTTTAAAAATCTGGCCCTTAGTCTCTCCGTCCCTCAGCACCTCATCTATAAAATGGGGGTGACAACACTTCCCTCCCTCACAGGCGTGCTGGGAGGGACAAATATATTAAAGATTGTGAGGTGCTCAGATACGACAGTGATGGCAGCCAGACTGATTAGGAGAAAAAATCCACTTTACCAGTCTAGTTCATTCTGGAATCCCCAGGGGCCCAGCCCCCAAAACCAGGCATGCTGGTTGGGGAGGAGTCATGGCCAGTGTAGCCATGGAAGAATTAATTCAGCTCTGACAGGCTAACTGGCCTTCTATGAAGCCCTCCAATAGTAGAATCACCAGCTGCTCCCACTCAGTCTCTTATGGAGAATTCCCATAGAATTTGAGATAAAATAATCAATTTTCTATAGTGGGTTATTTTTTTTTTGGACCATCCTACGGAATTTAATATAGAATTATAGCTCTGCTTTAGAATTGGATAGGATGGTTACCAACAAACCAACCCAAAACTCTAGCAATGAAATAATTTCCTATTCAATTATACAAGGCTCTGGAATAGCTTGTATGGAATCCTGTTGGTTTGATCCCTATTAATTTCTTTCAGATTTTACATACAAATCCTTCCAATCCCAGGGTGTTGTGGTCCTCACTGGAGGACACTGCACCTCTCTGCACCACCCGAAGTGATCCAGCCCATGACCTACACAGGGTCAAACTTGATGGGGGGTCAGAGGCATTGCCCAGGCCATGCCCACCACTGTACACTTTATTGTTTTGTTTTCTGAACAGACCTAACAGACTTGTATCTAACTATAAAACAGCCATTTAAAACCCTGATTGAAGGCATGGGGAATGGCGGTGGGTTCACTCAGTTCTTTTCTGTATCTTTAAGAATGTCCCTTACTGAAGCTAAACAAACTTAAAGTGAAATACAGAGGGTAGATAATGAAGGTATGATATTAATCCTCACTGGCACATGGTTAATTTTCAATATTCAGTAAGAAATAGAATTGTCTACCAGAAAAGAATCACATAGAACTTGAAACTCTGCCAGGCAGAAGCTTTGTGTTGTTTCTGCATGCATCTTTTCTCATATTTTTCCTGAAGAAACTAGAAATTGTTAAAGAGCGTGTATGTGTGATTTTTTATTCTACTGAATTTACACGAGCATCAAACTGGCAGAGTGAAGTCAAGAACCAGACCCCATCCTTTTTAGTTCTGTGTTAGTTTTACCCCTCAAACAAACTGGAAACAATAGTGAGCCAAAACTTAGCTGGTGTAAATTCACCTACTTTCACTGATTTCACTGTCTTAAATGGAGCTATCCTTATTTACACCAGTTGAGGAACAGATGCAATATTCAGGATTTCCATCACACCTGATTTCTTTTCAAATACAAACTAACTGTGAAACATTAGTGCCTGCTAAATCCAGTCCCAGGCTATGCTGAGAAGGAAGAGAAATGGAAAGACTGTAATAAGCTTTGCTCTGTTCAAACCACCCACACTTCCTTTTGAAGAAAATATTCCTCATTCTGGCATGCAAATGTAAGCTTGAGACATAATCGAAGTGGAACCCTGATGGTGTCACTGATAAAATTGTAGTCTGCCAACTAAATCTACTGCCCTTCTTAGGCGAATATATTCCTGCAAAAAAACATCTGCTGGGATATTGCTGTACATGTGTGCCGGTCATTACTTTGCTACAATGCCAATGATGACTTCAGTGGTTGAACTGCAGCAGACTTTACTGAGGTGCTTCCCCTTCAGTTCCCGGGCACAGGAGTAACCTAACGGGGCATGGAACGTTAGAGTTTGTCATTAAATCAGGAACATTACCCAAGTGGGTTTTGATTTCCCAATGTTTTAATGACAGAGATTGAGTGATTTACCAAAATACTAAAGCCACGGTGCCTTCGAGCTTTAGAAACTGGGACATTGACATAGGGCCCATTTGGAGTCTAGGCGGAATATTGATTCTGTCCGTATCACTTAAAGCAGCATTTTCTGTTGAGTTGTGAGAGGGCACTGTTGCAAACAGAGAATTTTCTGTCTTGAGAGCAGATGAGTTAAGCACAGTCACTCAGGTCTTATCATTATCAACCACACGAGTGAACACTATATCAAGGAAAATTTGTAGAGGACTGTGCAAACTCCTCTGTCCACTTAAGCTCTGGATTGCCTCTCCATGGAGTAGGGCAGAGGAGCAACTCCTGCTCAGGGGAAGCACCATACCTGTGGTGCTTTGGGAAGTGGGCTCTGTGTGGATGTTTGTAGAAAATTATGATTTAGAGATGCTCCCTCATAAGGAACAGTATTATGAACATAGGAATTTGGAGATGTGCTCTGGAGGAGAGGGCTGGGAACACCCCATAGCTGTGTGCAGCAGTTCACCAAAGATGCTGTCCAGTTTGTTTTATTAAAGTTTCATTCCTTTCTCATTCATTGGTGTGTTTTTTAATGAACCCCAAGACAGTTATAGGCTCCTTGACACAGACTCCAAATAGGCCCTCTGTCAAGGGGACTGTTGTTGGCATGCTGCTTGTCAGAAGCTGGGAGAAGGGATATTGGATCCACATTTATACAGAGCAAGTAGCCCCAAGTCCCTGCACAGGGGGACAGAGAGAAGGGACACAATGCCGAGCTGCTGGACCTCATCAGCATTTGGGGAGAGGAGGCTGTGCAGTCTCAGCTGCGCTCCAGCCATAGGAATTATGATACCTATGGACAGAAGGCCACTGTGGATACTTGCGTGCCAGTTGAGAGTGAACCGATCCAGGAGGAGGAAATCTTGGAAGAGGATGTGGAGGGAGAGGGAGACCCAGGGGCAGAGCATGACTCGGAGGTCAGAGATGCAGGCAGCCAGGAGCTCTTCTATACCCCGGAGGAGGCTAGCCAGTCACAGCTGTCGGAGCTTGGCGAAGTGCAAACAGGAAAGGAGGCCCCTGGTAAGTGGCTTTGATTTTGGGAATCTCTGAAGTGAGTTGTTGGGGGCAGGAGGGTTGCAGAAAGTAGGCTTCTGTCTGTATGATGCGCTTACCACCACGTGCCTAGTCTGAGCGGCAGAACAGGGTGTTGATTGACTCCCTCACTTCACAGGAAACTCTCATGGAGATACTGGGCAATCCGCTGCCGCAGGATCTTTGGCAGAGCTGTTTTGTTTCTTTCCCCATTAAGGGTAACTTTTCTGTGCCACTCTGCCATCACTGGAGGGGTGGGAGGGGGGGTGGGAAGGACCATTGCTGCACACAGGCAAGCAGCACAAGGACCAGGGAAAGAGCTGCAGTCTTCGAGAAGACCATCCCTTGATTCCCTGCTCACCCTCAGCAGCGAGGTATCTTCCATAATGAACAGCCTGTGGAAAATGTGGGGACAGTAATGATTATAAGGCCCCTCTCGCACCGTGCTGGCTCTCCCCAAGAGCCATGTGCCCAGTGTACAGTATGGTCCTAGAACACTGATTTCCCCTTCCCCTGTGGTTACTCACCATTTTGGGAGTCTTGTGGCTTGCCTGGGTTCAGCCAGTTAGTGACAGGTATGTGAATAGTGGCTGTGTTTTAAATCACTGAATCAGTGGTCTGTGTGTTGCAAACAATACTGCTTCTGTAAAACATTGCATTTTGGCTGCACACATATGACCTTGGGAGCCCAGCCTCCCTCTTTGTTATCACTGGCTGAATGACTGCGCAGAATTAGAAAGCAGCCACGAAGAACTAAAGAGGACTTTCTGCATGATGTCATGATGTACTCCATGGCCGAAACACAAGAACTGAAGGAGTGGGAGGACAGCGAGAAGAGGGACCGAAAGGCGAACACGATGTGCCAGAATGAAACCATGGAGCGGCTCTTAAAAGTTATGGAGCGCCAAGCAAACACGTTCCAGGTGCTATGAGCACTGCAAACCAAGCGGCTCCGCGCCTGCCCTCCCCTGCAACTGCTGTCACAAAACTCTTTCCCATGTGCCCCCTAGACACCGCCAACACACACTTATCAACCTCCTGGCTCCAATCTGTAGCCGCTGCATTCCACTCCTCCCCCGTCACAGTCCAGCCCTGCAGACTCCCAGTACCCCCTGCTCTCAACACCCGTCCCTCTGCAGTTTAGCCCTGCTGAAGTACAGTACCCACTGCACTGTACTCCAAAGGACCAGGTTACATGTGATACCTGGACATACACAAATCTTTAACCGTCTGGGACCCCACCTCCTCCTGGGACCCTCCCTTCCCACATCCCCCACAGTTTTGATGTGTTTTTTTGTTTGTCTCTCCCCTCCGGTTGTTGTTTTTTAATAAAAGAATTGTTTTGGTTCGAAAGCAATCTTTATTCCATTAACTGAAAGCAAAGAGAGCCCTGCAAAGCAACAGGCAATTTTTTTTCAACCTTCACAGTGCATCGTCTGCACCAATGACAATCACCTCCTAGCATTACAAGCACTGCACTCCCGAGCATAGCAACAAATATTAGTGGCTTTCAGCTTCAAATTGCTGCCTCAAGGCATCCCTGATCATTATGGCCCCGTGCTGTGCCCCTCTAATAGCCCTGGTCTCTGGCTGTTCAAATTCAGCCCCAGGTGCTGAGCCTCAGTGGTCCAGCCCTGAGTGAAGCTTTCATCCTTCCCTTCACAAATATTACGGAGCGTACAGCACACAGCTATAAGCATAGGAATATTGTCATTGGCCAGGTTCAGCCTCCCATAGAGGCAGAGCCAGCGGCCTTTAAATGGCCAAAAGCACACTCAACAGTCATTCTGCACTTGCTCAGCCTGTTGTTGAACCACTCCTTGCTACTATTAAGATGCTCCGTGTATGGCTTCATAAGCCACGGTATTAAGGGGTAGGCAGGGTCTTCCAGGATCACAATGGGTATTTCAACTTCCCCTACGGTGATCTTCTGGTCTGGGAAGAAAGTCCCTGCTTGCAGCTTCCTAAACAGGCCAGTGTTCCGAAAGATGCATGCGGCATGCACCTTTCCGGACCAGCCTCCGTTAATGTCCGTGAAACGCCCACGGTGATCCACAAGCGCCTGGAGAACCATTGAGAAATGCCCCTTCCAATAAATATGCTTGGTGGCTAAGCGGTCTGGTGCCAGAATTGAAATATCCGTGCCATCTATTGCCCCTCCTTAGTTAGGGAAGCCCATTTGTGCAAAGCCACCTACAATGTCACGCATGTTGCCCAGAGTCATGGTCCTTTGGAGCAGGATGCGATTAATGGCCCTGCACACTTCCGTCAACACGAGTCCAATGGTCAACTTTGCCACTCCAAACAGGTTAGCGACCGATCAGTAGCAGTCTGGAGTCGCCAGCTTCCACAGTGCAATCACCACATGCTTCTCCAATGGCAGGGCAGCTCTCATTCTCGTGTCCTTGTGCCGCAGGGCTGGGGCGAGCTCATCACACAGTCCTATGAATGTGACTTTCCTCATCCGAAAGTTCTGCAGCCACTGCTCGTCATCCCAGACAGCCATCACAATGTGATCCCACCACTCAGTGCTTGTTTCCCGAGCCCAAAAGCGGCGTTCCACTGTGGTCAGCACCTCTGTGAATGACCCAAGCAATCTCGTGTCGTAGCTACTACGTGTGGTGAGATCAATGTCAAACTCCTCTTGCCTTTGTAATTTAAGGAAAAACTCCACTGCCACTCGTAACGTGTTAGTGAGAGCGAGCAGCATATTGGTCAACAGTGCGGGATCCATTCCTGCAGACCAGAGGCATGGCGCGCAGTACACAAACCATTGAAAGATGGCACCAAATGCCGACGGAAGCACAGGGGTTGCTGGGATGCAAAGCAATGCATCACTGGGCATTGGGACAGGACCCAGGATGTCCCACCATCCCCTCTGCCTTCCCACAACTCTTAGCGGCAGAAGAGGAAGAGATGCTTTGTGGGATAGCTGCACAGAGTGCACCACTCTGAATACCGCTGCAAGTGTGAACATGCTATTGTGAAGGCAGCTCAAAGTGTGAACACACAACAGTGGTTTCCCTTCAGCGTTCTCTGAACAGTGCTGTAACTGCCGGAGCTGTAACTCTGACAGTGTAGACATACCCTAATACCATTGCTGCTACAAAAAGGGCTACAAGCCTGCAGGTTCTTCAGAATATGTAGGCCACATTCTCAGCTGATGCAAACTGGCATAGTTCCACTGATTTATTGGAGCTATGCTGATTTACATCAGCTGATTATCTGGCCTACGTATGTTCAGTCACTTTGCTTTTTTCTTCAATTGAAAGAGTAATACAACTACTAACCCATGACAATTATTCTGCCACAAGGTATTAATCCCCCTGTATGTTTCATTATTAAAGCAAATTGTTTTCCAGTGTGAAACCTATGTTTCCATATCCATCAGACTAAATACAGGAGAAAACATGTGGTCAGACTGTGCTCCCCTTGAAGTCAACGGGAGTTTTGCCTGAACATTAATGGAAGCTGGGATTTAGTTTTTCTATATTCAGCGCCAACTGCCTGATTTTCCTCAAGAGCCTATTCCCTTTAATTATTGTTAAATCCCAATTGCTTCCAAAGGCTTTTGTAGATGGCTGAAATATTTTTAGTGTGTTTGTGGAGATAATAGAATAACTACAGCCTGCAATATATTCTATTATTCAAAATCATTTGGGGGAAAAGGATCTAACACAGACTGCTAGATACCTTAAATGACCCATTTTAAAATTAATTTTAACTCAGGCTAATTAACAGCTTTACTCATAAATTCACTGAAAATTTATTTTGTCCTGAAAGAGCAAACTGCAATGTTTGTTCAGGATACATTGTATTTTGCATACATATCAGAGTTTGAATCTCCAATGTATGTCTAAACCTCATCTCAGTCTTAACGCAGCTTGTTGGTCCCTCCATAACTGCAATCTCAAAAGTAAGTTATAACCCATAGGGCTCACAGACAGGGTGGGAGTGGAACAATGGTGAATGAAGGCATGAGTAGGTGAAAGTTCAAGGACCCCACTCAGACAAACCAATGTTCAGCGTTCCTGCCTCAGAGTGAGGAAAGCCACAAGTTCTTGAGTTTAAAGGGAGCCATTTACTGTCTACCCCTTCAAATTGTCCTCCTCCTAACAATCTTTAGAAGGGCCATAACTCATTTGGGACAGGTGTACTCAGGTCAGATTGGCTGGTGCATATGAATATCATGGTCCCTCTTCCCCTCAAATATAAATAAAGGAGGAAGATTTGAGGTTAACCAGCCATTAGGGGGTGCATCAAGAAAAACCCTAGTCCCATAATAGGGCTTTTCCCTGGGAAGCTATTAAGAGTTTTTACTTCTGCAAATATTCTAAAGAAATTACCAAAGAAGAAGAAAAAAACATCTAAAAGTTGAACAGAGCTAGTGTGCGTTTCAAATGTAACTGAGTTCTTGCAAATTCTAAGTAGCTTCCTTCTCTAAGGTCTCTTGGTGTAAATTAATAATCAAAACTTGAAAACATCAGTGCCTTGGGAATGAGTGAATGATCACGTTTGCTCTACCAGAAACAATTAGCACCTCTGTGCAGTGCACAGGAAAATCCAGATGCCCACTTACTTAGTTCAGCCACCTACCATCATGCTAGAGCAAAAGGCCTGAATCAGAGTCAGATTCAGACATCTGAGGCCTGTTCCAAGGGCCACGGGAGTTACTGGAAAAGACTCCTGTGGACTTCAGTGGTTGTGGATCACGGCCCTGCTGAGAAAAACGATGAGGCAAAATGTGGCATAAAAGCTGTCTCTAGCTTCACATGAATAATATCTGGCAACCTACACAGAGTTTTACATCGTCAGAGCACTCTGGACCTGTACTAATACTGACTAATTGAATAAGAAAACATCCTGATTTGAAGCAGACACCTTTCACTGCTCCACTGATATTTTTTCCCTTTCAATATTTTGGGGGAGGTGAAGAAGCCAGCAAATTATTCTCTGGTGTCAAATATGCATAAGGCCAACCCAGGATATCAAAACTCAAGTAGAGTATGTGGCTCTTGGCAATAACAAAAATGTTACGGTTTCTATACTTCCATGTATTTTTAAAACATTTTAAAAATAGTTTAATATTTTTCAATCCTTTATTTACGGTAATGGGTATTTAAAGGAATCTTGAGTTCCGTGGTTTATGGATTTTGAGTATACAGATATGGAAAGAGAGATCAGTTCATACTGCATGAAAGCAGCTATTGTGATGCAGATCTGGAGTAGCATGGGCACCATGCTGCAAAAAAGCAGGGACATTACCACTGGTCTTCACAATACAATGGTGACTTGAGTTCATTGCACAGCTACTGCTAATTGTAAACTGAATGGAAGGCTGGGCCAGTCTGAGCATTCAGATTGGCTAATGTACTGGCAGCAATAAACCCTGTACAAACCAACTGAAACTGCACCCCCATTAAAAAATCCAGACGTCTCATATTTTGAGGTTTTCTCATCTTCAAGAACAAACTCAAGAGAAGTCATTTTCTGGGGATTAATGAGCAGATGGGGATAGATTGACCAGCTAGTAAGGGTGAAAAATCAAGGCAGAGAGTGGGGGGGTAATAGGCACCTATATAAGACGAAGCCCTGAATATCGGGACTGTCCCTATAAAATCTGGACATCTGATCACCCTAGATGGAGATAACAGCTGCTGGGCGGCACTTTGAACCTGGGTTTCATTCCCAACTCTGCCACCGACCTACTGTGTGACCTTGGGCAAGTCACTTCATCTTTCTGTGCCTTTGTATCTTTCCCCTCCCTTTATCTGTTTTGTCTCTTTCAATAGTAAGCTCCTTAGGGCATGGGCTATCTCTTACTCTGTTTTTGTATGTGTCTAGCACAATGCTCTGATATCAGGTGGGACTGCTAGTAACACAAACAACAATAACAGTAATGAGCAGGTGGTGTAAGCTGGATGGACTGAGAATGAGCGATGAAGGGTGATATGGCCATGCCGAACTGATTCCTTTAGCTGTTCCTCTCCAGACAGTCTAATGGTTGGTGTGGTTTTAAAGTGGAGAATTTGTGTCAAGTATAATATTGTTTCTGCTTGTTAGCTGGACTCTACTGCAACACACTTTCAACCTTAACTCCTTTATAATTAATTTTTTTGTTTGCAAACTCATATAAGACCCTGTCAACACTTATTCAGATCTATACCATTTTAAGATATCCAGGACTTCTCTGTCGTCTTAGTTGTACTTTAATGCAATACTGCATGGAGAAGTGTTCCAGTGTGGTTGTGACTGGGGATTTCCTTTCTTCACTCTGCAGCACTACAAGACTCCTCAGACTGAAACTGCTTGCATGCATGACCAGAACATGTATTGCAGAAAGACATCTTAACTGTTGGGTCAAGTTGTGGTCCCCTTCTATAATCATGTACACATCTGTCCGAGAAAGGTAGGGTAAGTTCTGATATCACAGTGCTCGAAAATGAGAAGCCTTGATACACTGTGCTGGTAGTGTGGTTTCTGAATATTATAATTTATCTGCATTCTCTATTTCCTTTTAGACATGCATCATGCTCATTTCTCTTGTAAGAGAAAGCATCACAGTATGTACAGCAAGAGAAAACCCAACTCTCTGGAGGGAAAGCTACAGCACGCATCATGAGCCAGATACATTTGCAACTTGCTAAATACTCCCTGCTCCCTCACAAAGCAATCCCACTTATGCTATAGCTGGAATACTATCTCAGTTTATTGCATTGCACAGTGGGCTAATTAGATGAAATGGTACTAAATGCTGCAACAAGTTTTGGAAAAATGTAGATAGGCTACGTGGTGTTTGTTAAATCTCATGTGCCTATTACCTTTACTATACCTTAGACTGAGGCCTTAGATAGGTTTATGAGGTTTAGCCTTTTAAAGCTGTACTAAAATGAAAGCCAATTACTAAACTTCATTATATGGAGTCACTTAAGACAATTAATGGCTTTTGTTCCAAGTACCAGATCAGCACAGTTCAACCTGCAGATAGAATAGGTTTTGCCCTTTTCTGACATGCTAAGTGTGGGGTATTGATTCCATTTGATTTTGCACTTGCAGCTGGAAGGATCGTTATGTTCATTATTAATTTAAAAAGCGCCTTTCATTAAAGGTTTGCTACAAGGATTAGCTTCAATACCTTAGATAATTAAGATTAGAGTAGGCAACCCTCATTGCTGGGTGATAACTCAGACATTGATCAACTGCTGGTGTTCGTGAAACATCAACAAAAGACAAAAAAGGTCTCACAGACTCCTGCGTTGTAGAAAGACCTCTGAACTCTGGGTCAAGTGGTAGACCCTTTCTATAATCATGTGCATATACCTAGTCCTCTCACTGCCCCTTAGAGAGATATGAAGAGACAGAGGACCTTTCTCCTATCAGACTTGCTTCTTGGCCTTTTATCCAAGGACCAGGTGACCAAGAAGCTATCACCAGATCCCTCACCTCAAACCAATCACCTGGGAAGCAACTAACTAGGCACTGATCGGTGAAGTCTAACTCCCAGAAAAGGCCATCCCAACCCTGAGACAGGGAGGATGAGGGGACAGGAACAGAGTATTCCTGTTTCAAAATCTTAGTGAAATGGTTTAGAGAAAGGGGGAAGGAGCCTGAGATTTCTCCCCTCATGTACTCCTCCCACCCCAAACTGTGTGGTGACCTACTGTCTGGCTGAGAACTAGAGCTGGTCAGGGCATTCTCCGCCCCTCCAAAAAAAACGTTGAAGAAAACAAAAGATTTTTCATTGTTGTTGAATTTTTTCTACAAAATGTTTCAGGTATTCATCATAAAAACACACACTGAAAATTGTTTAGTTTTCAGCAACCAAAAACTGAAAACTTTCAGCTAGTCAGACACAAATTTTTGGTTTAACTGAAAAGTGTCACCTGTCTGGTCCAATTGCCAAAAAACTAGAATATTTTGTTATTGTTGTTGGTTTTTATTTTTTTAGCTAAAAATTTTCTCAAAAACAGATATTCCAAAACAGAAAATGTCTGTTTTGACTGAAAAGCCATTTTTTGTTTAAAAAAAAAAAAAAGTCTTAAATGAAAAATCTTGATCCACTCAACTGTCAACATCAACATGGCACCTAAGGTAGGCTGTGCCCGAGCAATATTAGGTGTCTCCTTACACTGGCTGAGCAGAATGTGTTTGAACAAGAGCAGGGAATGCTACAAGAAATCTATACATTCAAGAATCTTCCTGTATCGAACCTCTATATTTTAGGAATTGCAAAGATGCTTTTCACCTTGGTATCTAAGCAATTGTGAGATGCTTGTGAGAAACATTAGAATGATAAGAGGCAGCAAGTTCATGGAGACTTGCCCAGGATGCATAGTCACTAATGTCATTATCCTATTACTGAAAATATATCTCTGCTTCCTGCTTACATAACGTCTGCTGTTTGTTATGGGAAAGATGGGTGAAAGAAAATTGATTTTCGGGGGGGGGGGGGGGGGGGGGGGGGAAGAGGTGGGAAGGGAGTGTTTATTTAAGTTCATCTTTGTAGTAAAGCTGTAGAGAAACCTATTTTTCTATCACTGACAAATGTTGGACAATTCTTGATGCCACTCTAGAGGTGCAATGATACAGCATTAGATGGAGAAAGAACACTGAATTCCAATATAATGAGTTTTGTGGAAGAAATTAAGAGAAACAATCACACCACTTTTCTGTGTTAAGCTACCTGTAAAACTCACTAGAACAGGAAAGTATTGTAATATTTTTTTTCAATAATTTCAATAATTGGTGCTCTGGGTAATGTGGCACTGAAAGTAGGAAAATTATTTTTTCATCCAGTGTGGTTCATTATTGCTCTAATTAACGCCCCCCCTTTACGATACTAGTCACTCAGATAGTAATTTGTACCAAATGGAAGGTTGCTACAGTATGAGGAAATCTATCACCACATTCCCTACATTCCTGGGAATTTTCAGGGAAGGGTTAGCACTAAGTTTGACTGTGACAATACAACATAGGTTATCTGGAGGTTTCAAGGGTAACAAACGCTTTTGATGATTGGGAGGTTTCTATGGTAGCTCTGTAGATATCACTGAAGTTTGCACTCAGGTCCTGAGGACAATCCTGTTTTGTGTGACAGAGATATGGATAAGTGCGGTAGACATACAGGATATCTAAGTGAAAGCATTGCAAATTGCTTTAAACAATACGTGTTTTAATATGGCTAAATGTAAAGGTGTACATCTGGGAAAAAATGTGTAGGCCACACTTACAGGATGGTAGACCCTATCCTGGGAAGCAGTGACTCTGAAAAAGATTTAGGGTTTAGGGGTGGATAATCAGCTGAATAGGAGCTCCCAGTGTGATGCAGTGGCCAAAAAGAACTAATGAGATCCTGGGATGCATAAATAGGGAACTGTTTAATAGGAGTAAAGAGATTATTTTACCTCTATATTTGGCACGGGTGTGATTGCCGGAATACTGTGTCCAATTCTGATGCCCAAAGGATGTTGATAAATTGGAGAGAAGAGCCACGAGACTGATTACAGGTTTAGAAAACCTGCCTTATAAAGACAGACTCAAGGAGATCAATCTATTTAGCTTAACAAAGAGAGGGCTAGGGGATGATCTGATTACAGTCCATAGGAGACCTACGTGGGGAACAAATATTTAATATTTCAGTAATAATTGAATCTAGCAGAGAAATGTGTAAAACAATCCAATGGTTGGAAGCCGAAGCTAGACAAATTCACAATGAAAATAAGGCATACATTTTTAACACTAAGCGTAATTAATTATTGGAACAATTTACCAGCGTTCATGGTGGATTCTCCAGCACTGACAATTTTAAAATCAAGATTGGACGTTTTTCTCAGAGATCTGCTCTAGGAATTATTTTTGGGAAATTCTATGGCCTGCACTACAGTCTATACAGGAAGAAATACTCGATGATCACGATGGTCCCTTCTGGCCTTAGAATCTATGACTCTATAAAAAGATATAGTGGAAGCCTCAACAGGACACAAACTGCAAATACCTCCCCGCAAAAGTTGGCATGAATAAATGACACAACACTGCAATCTATTTGAAGTGAGTATTCAAGTCCTGACCATCCCGGTATTGTTTTATAATTCTAACACAGTAATAATCTATATAACTAAGTCCCTAAACATCTTTGGAGGTTTAACAAGCATCCAGCAAAAGGGCCTTTATACAGTCTTAAAGACTCAGAGAGGAATGTGTTTTTATTGTTAAAATAAACTGAATAAAATCAACTCATATATAGATATAGAATAGATAGGGAGATATAGTTACACACACAGACTGGATGGGCTGGGAAGAGAAAAAGGAACAGGAGTTTCTCTTGTGAAAAGTGTAACATTTTTCCACCCTACAAGTTTAGCTTGCAGCAATTCTACTCATTCTATAATCCCGCTGGATCAAACCATCTAAGCAGAACTGGGTGAGGTAGTTGTTGGGTGGGGACCTCCAACAAACACCTGCACTATGGTGCCGCATTAAGTGAAGTTGGTGATTCAATAAGTGACATTCTTCCCTTTCGGTCAGTAATGGAATTAGGGGGCACCGATTCTTCAGTCCTGATCACCCATGGTTACCAAAACCCCACCAACTTAAAATCCAGTTCATTTTAAAAATGAGTGAAAAGTGGTATCCCTGCCCATAAGTCCTCCAGCCAATTTTTGTGGTTTTTGTATTAATCACATATTCCCATTTTAAAAAAATCTTTAATTCTCACCTGTTGTGTGAAAGACTCACAGGAACAACGGGGGATACTAACGGATTGTGCAAGGGGATCAATGAAACTGACCACACATAAAGTGCTGTCAAATGTATAAAGAAAAAAGAAGCCGAACAACCAGTTTTTTTCATGAGACCTTCATCTGTTCCAAAAGGGGACGTTTCAGCCTTGTTTCTCATGATCAGTAAGTCCTTGTGGAGAAGGATAAATAGACCAAGCATCTGCTTGGAATGTGCGATTCCCTCAGACAGAAGAGACACTTACTATGCTCATCCTTCCGAGGGCTTAGTCCATGACAGGATAGAAAAGGCTTGAAGCCCGCAGGTTTTGAGTCCACCATTATAGAAGCTCTGTACAGAGAGTCTGGCCAGTGACGTTTAGTCCAGACACCTGGTGATCAGTTCCTGGCAACTGAAGCAAGAAATCAGAAGTGGTTCTGATGATTTGCAGAAGATTTTGAAGATTAGCCTGAGCTAAGAACTAGTGGTTGGAGATTCCCACGGTTTTGTCTTGCTGCCATGGGTAATAAGAGGGAATTGAGGGAGGGCTGCAGCTGCCCTGCCTTTTACGCTCTCATAGGGCAGCATGAAGTGTAAGGTCGGGGCCTTTTTCTGCAGTAAAAACAGCAGCCATGAGATAAGTTGCAGAGAGAGACATCCTCATGTTTCATCTAAATTGCACCAAAACAATGTAATGTTGGTCTGTTAAGAAGGCACTTCTGTCCTAATCACCCACCATCACCAGATAAAGAAACAGATCTTAAAATGTTTAAAGAAAACTTTCTTTGATAACACTCTGTCTGGAAAGAAACCACTTATCAACAGTTGTGATTGTGAAATTTATACTTCTCTATTGTTTTGCCTTTATGGTCCCTACCTCTCTATTGTTTATCTCTGTGGTCTCTGTCTGAGTCTTTAATTGTTTCTGTCTGTTGCATAGCTAATTTTGCAAGATTTGAATCAACTAAAGTGGTGGGGGGTCTGACTGGTTAAAGAACTGTTTCGCAATGTGTTAGGACTTGTTAAAGAATTGTTTCATAATACTTAAATAAACAGGACTGGTTAACATACAAATAGACAGGACTCAAGTTTCATTATAAAAATTGGGGTTGAAGAAGAAATGAGAGAGAACCCACTTCCAGGACCCCGCACAGCTCAAGATCAAAGCTGCCAGAATACTCTGGATGACCATGCTGTACAGCAACTGAAGCTTGCCTGGCTAGTAGGAGGAAGGTCGCCTGCGCACTTGGGAGTCCTGAGCATTGTATGCTTAGTGTGTGTATTCTGTTTTGATAACTCTTAATAAATAGAGGTTAAGGATATTCCTGTGTAGGGATCTTTCACTGGGAAAAGACCCATAGAGCCCTGTGTCCACCAAGAAGGGGTGTTAGCCCTGAGCCCACGATGGGGTAAAGTTGGGTCCCTTACTTCCTGACTACCAAAAGAGAAGGTAGGGGGTGAGAGCCTTAAATTGTGCAGGTAACAGAAGAGCCTCAGGGCACATATGTTGCCCTGCTAGGCATTGCTAGTAAAAAAATACCTGGCCTTGCACTTGAGGCATATGTGCATCTCCAGGGGGCTCCACACTGACAACACGCTCAAAGAACCTACATTTCCCACTGTAAGAAGGTTATTAACCAGAGTCCCCTGGGCAAGTGCCAACTTGGGTCATTACATTTTGCCTGCCTACATTCCTCCAGCAAGTTCAACTGGATAAGGCATATTTTGCTTCTGTCCTAAAACTGTAATGTTATTGCATTTCACTGCAACCAGAGATGGCTGCATTTCAGGGATGGATGAAATGATCTTTTGATGTAGGCCCCAATCTTGCAATGAGCTCTATGTGAGTGGATTCCTGTGCCTACATGGGAGCTTATTGCAGGACCAGGGCCATCATCCTTAAAATGCATTGGGATAAAAAAGCCCTGCCTAAATATTGGAACAATATTATCACATGAGGGAGGGGAAAATATATATAAAGCACACTTCCTCATTGCATCATTTAAATTATATGGGGGGGAGGGCTGCTAATAAACATTAACAATAAAGATTTTGATTTAGCTTTCAGATTTAGACTTTAGTAATCTTCCAGAGGAAAAGGCAGCTGAATACATACGGTATTTTGCTTACTGAATATTTGATGTTTTTGTTCTAAAAATAAATCGTGGTTAAATTCAGGAGAGGGTTAAGTGCAATACCGACTGTCCTGTTCAATTTTCCTTTTCTTTTTTAAAAATTATTGAATGTCTTCAGAGGCGGCTGACATTTTGAATGCAAGGAGGAACAGAAAGCAGCTAAACACCCACAGAACAAGAGAACACCTAGATAGGACTGCCTCAGCACCACTCAGAATTCTCACTCAGCCTGCATCAAATGTCAATGTTCTGAGAAACGGTGCACAAATGTGCTAATCCAAGCACTTAGTATTATCCACCAATTATTCTTTCAGCTTTTCTCTCTCTCTCCTTCTCCAACTGAATAGCTTGGATACAGAAAAGAAACATGCAGTTCCATATTAGTTAAGCAAACAGGGCACTGGCAGTAGGTAAGGTGAGCATCATGTGCCATGAATATAAATGTTACAGGACTAATTATAACCAGTATTTCTGTACATACCACCTGTTACAATCAAGCAGTGGGGAAATGTTCTGCATGGCATTCAATACCAGGCTGCAGATAATTGATTATAGCTGAAGCGCAGGTCTTGCAGTGCGAAAAACTGATTTTTTTGAGAATGTTTCTGTGAGATTAGCAACTTGATGCCTGTCGTTCTTGCACTAGTTGCTGAAAATATTCAGTAAATACCATATGGCACAGAGAGGACAGCATTCCACCGTAATGTCTGATTAGTAATAAGCATTTGCACTTCTATAGTATCTTCTATTTAGCGTCGCAAAGAGCTTACCAGCACTAAGGGCTGTATGGGCGAGCAGGAAACGTAAGCGGGAGTAAAACTTGCCCACATACTCCTGTGCAGCCTCCCTGGGCCCTGACTCGAGCAGCTGTGGGAGCTCAGAGCATCTTAAAAATCAGGCCCAAGATGCCTCAAATTGGGTGCCTAAAATGAGTGAACACTTTTGAAAATTTGCCCAGTCATACAGTGAGTCAGTGGCAGAGATCGCAATAAAACCCAGGAGAACTGACTTCCAGTCCCTAGGGGCCTGATTTTCATAAGTACTGAGCACCCACAACACCGAGCAAAGCTAATGGGAGCTGCAGGTGCCCATCAGTTTGGAAAATGGGCCATAGAAGGTAGTACCACAAAAACAGCAGGTCAGAGAACCTCTTCTTTGGTTGCACTACAGACGGACTCCATCAGTCTGTTTGAGTCTGCCCCTGCCAGTGACCACTTATAGTAACAACTGACCTGGGATTTCCACTATAATCCCCCTTTTTCTCCTGCCCTTGGCATTTACATACTTAGAACATTCTGAAAAATTCTCTTTGAAGCTAAAACTTCCCACATTTGGTCTCTGCGCAGAGGTGTTTCTGGGAAGTCCGGGGGAAAAACCCTTCAGCCATTTTTAAAAGCGGAGAACCCCCACCTCTCTCTCACACACACACACTTCCCCCAAAATAACTGTTCAGAGGCTTGCATCCTAATTGGCCCTTCTGAAAGGCCAATATGAAAGCAAACCCTACGAGTACGGCTGAATGCTTTTCAGACTGCCAGTCTGCTCAGAAACTTTTAAACTTGCTAAGTGTGTCTAAGTGCTCTATATTCTGGCATTTAAATGACCAACAAAATGTTACTGCTCATTACTCAAAGCACAGAAATAGCAACAAAAGGAGAGTTTACTTTCCACCTAAGAGATGCTATTAAAAAGAGCCACACTTCGATATGCTCCCAATGAGGTGACATGGCTTCTGGAAGGGGAGGTGGGAGACCTGGGCTCCATTCCCAACTTCAGCATTGACCTACTGTGTGATCTCGGGCAAGTCCATTTGCCCATTCTGTGACTCAGTTTCCTTGTCTGCAAAATGAGAATGATACTTACCTTCCTTGTAAGGGGCTTGTGGAAAGGTGCTAACTATTATTATATAGTCAGCAAAAAAAAAAATTAAAAAAGGAAGCTTTGGGCTTGTTTGTGCACCTTCATTGCATTTTCATAAAACCTGGAGAGGGAAAATCTTCCAAGTATTACCTCTTCCAATCCCAAGGAGATGAATCTCACATAGTGTAAAACAGAAAACAGCTGATTGTATTCAAAGACTAATATTTCAATCAGCACTTCTAAATAGACAATTACTATCAATGTGCCCAAGGAGCAGGATAGCCTATCCTATGGTGCTCTGTGTACAAAGCTTGCTGGTCTGGGTTAAGTTAGGAGGAGGAAAGAGGAACTAGAGGACATGTGAAGGTGGTTCAGGTGGAAACCTGCTTTGAAATCGGCTAACACCATTTTTCACACCTAAATTGCCCTGAAGAGAAAGAACAGTAAAATCTACCTGTAACAAACTATACAGGGTCTGGGTCTCTTTCCAAGGGCCAGTACACCCTATCACACTAACTTATCACTCATTGTTGTTTAATTTTTTTTAAAAGCTGAAACTAGATTTGGGAAGGAGGCACTCATTAGTCTGAGCTCCAAAAAGGATATGCCCTATCAAGGAGAAATGGAGACGGCAAAAGAGCTACTCAGATTGCATGTGACTCCCCCCCCAACCTGGCAGAGAATTGCAATTGAGCAGGAGGATCCCAGTGTGAGCATTCAACAGGAGCGGTATCATCAGCAGGGAGAAGATACTGCTAAAGATCTTCTCAGCTTGCTAAAGTTATGCACCTGGAAGGAACTTAACCTGAAAGAGCCCAGGGGAAGAGTGTGAGTTCTGTATATGGGCTAAGGCTCACAAGAGAGCTACAGCAGAGAGAATGCCAGTGTCGACAGCAGGAGCCAAAGGCAGTCTGATGAGATGCTTTGCAGGCTTGAAACAGAATCAAGAGACAATTACTGTTTTATAGCTGTATTCAAAATACTGTATATTTAGCTGACATGTAATGCGGAAAGATTTGCTTACTCCTGCAAACACACACTGATAAGAGAAAAAATACTGCATTAATTCCTTCCAAAGATTACCCATGATTCATTTTTCTCCCCGGTAATTTTTCCTTGCATAAATCTTTCCATGATCAGGGCCTTACTTTCTAAACTAATTAAATACATTCTTCCCTTTTCTACTTTGACAGCTTTAGCAAAGTGTCTATGCCAGGAAAATGAATCTCTTCAATCAGAGACTACTGCAAGGGTTTTGTAGACTTCCTTCTCCAAAATGTTGTTTTTAGTCTGCTGAGAAATCATCATCTGTACAAACTATTTCAGTCTTGTTGCTACTGGAAGTGCACTAAGGATTATTATCTAAACAACAGGGAGTCATTAGCTCTTCCCTCAAGCAGGTTTTTTCACCTGGGAGTTTTCCCAGGTTAATTCAATAGTCTTGAATAGTCTGCACTGCAAACCCCAGCCAGAAGTCTAACAGCAGTTTTGCAATTATCTTGTTCTTCAAGATTCTAAATTATTTATTGATTTTTAAAAATTATATATGTTTTTTCATTTTACGTTTTAGAGAGAGGAAATTATGCTACAGAGGAAAAACAGAAACACAAACAAAAATCACTTCTAGGATGCTTATTTACGGTGACAGAATATGAATTAGGAAAGAAAAATTGTCTACCTATTATATTCGGTGCTAACGTTACCAAAGCTGAAACTCTGATACCACTGAGCAGAGAGGTAAAGCCAAACACATCTGCATAGGTTGGGGTGGCAGGGTCTCTCACAATGAAAATTTAGCAATTTTTTTTGGAACACTGAAAATAGCAAATAGTGTCCCCACAATGTGTGTTGCAGGGGAAGGTAGAGAGTAAATGAATGACACTGAGGCTAAACTGCAGATACACATACAGCACAGAAATACCGTGAATAATTTAAAGACAGCATCCTTCCAAGCAACAGCAGTCTGACTGCATGGATTTGGGGGAGTGGAGGGAAAGTCACACTTGCTTCAAAAAGAAAAGGAGTACTTGTGGCACCTTAGAGACTAACAAATTTATTTGAGCATAAGTTTTCGTGAGCTACAGCTCACTTCATCAGATGCATGCAGTGGAAAATACAGTAGGGGGATTTTATATACCCAGAGAGCATAAAGCAATGGGTGTTACCCTACACACTAACGAGAAGTGGTGTCTCGAAGACAGCTAGGAGTGCTGGTAGCGTAGGGCCTGAGGACGGAGTCTACATAGCCAGACAATCCTGCTGTCAGGGTGCCAATGCCTGCGATGATGGGGCATCCAGGATTTCCAGGTCTATGGATCTTGGGTAGCAGATAGAATTAGCTGGTCGGGGTTCTAGGGGTGTGTCTGTGCAGATTTGCTCTTGTGCTTTTTCAGGGAGTTTCTTGAGCAGATGGTATAGTTTCTTTTGGTAACCCTCAGTGGGATCAGAGGGTAATGGCTTGTAGAAAGTGGTGTTGGAGAGCTGCCTAGCAGCCTCTTGTTCATATTCCGACCTATTCATGATGACGACAGCATCTCCTTTGTCAGCTTTTTTGATTATGATGTCAGAGTTGTTTCTGAGGCTGTGGATGGCATTGTTTTCTGCACGGCTGAGGTTATGGGGCAAGTGATGCTGCTTTTCCACAATTTCAGCCCGTGCACATCGGCGGAAGCACTCTATGTAGAAGATCGAGTTTATGGTGCAGCAAGGACCAGCAGCAGAGACGGTAAGGAGAGGCCTCCTCACTAAAGTGGCTAGATAAATCCTCAATGTTATATGTGTTTGGGACTCACCAACAAGCAAATGCACAGGTTCATCTGGTTGGAAATTAAAGTGACATGATTCTTTTATTGTGCAATTTTCTTGTTATGCATCAAGTGACTTCCTCCAGATCCCTACAAAGGAACTTGAATCAATAAAACCAACCCCCTGGGACTCTTGTCTCACAGTCATTACTTTCTAGTTTTCGTTTAGCGTCAACCCCTGATTCTCTTCCTCTTCCTCTCTGAATAGATAAATCTATTTTCCTTGCTACTGTATCCAATTCTTAATACCAAACAGCTGAGTGAGCATGGCAAAGAAGGCGCTCCAGGCTTTTCCCCTAAATGGATTGATTTAGATGTTCTGCAATAGCCTGTTTGTTGAAAACTAGATCATCTTGTACACACTAGGCCATTTGTCTACTAAAACCCACAAATTCATACCTACTTCTCCTTATGACAAATCTGTAATGTGTAAATTATATGAATCAGTTTTATTTTCCAAGCACAAAATCCTTGTACATACCGTAACCGTTTTCTCTTTCTCCAATACTTCACGGTTTTTATGGCTTTTCTCGCCTGCGTCTCTGTGACGTAAACCCACTTGCTTTCCTCCATTAAAGTTCCTTCCACAACTCTGCCCTGCATTCTAAATTATTCATTCTGGTTGTCATCTGCTTCAATTTAGATTCACTTATCAGTGTAATTTAAAAAACAGAACAGAGTGAAGATATTCTCCTATTCTACCTAAATGCAATGAGCACTGCCACAGAAAAATATAGGACTATAATACAAAATTTCTGTATGTATTTTAGAACCAAACACATAGAAGAAAAGATCCTCTGTTTCATAACAATTCATCATCTGGCCTGACGCCTTACATGGCATAACAGTCCTTTCTCTATATGTGACATAATCATATAGAAAACGATGGGCTAAATGGACAGCTAGCACAGGTAGGGACAACTCCATGTACCCGCCTATGACTTGATACCATGACTTCAAATAGAGGCTCTGCAAAATTAGGTGAACTCTTAATGAACACTGATCTTGATTTCACGTAAATAGCCTTATCTACAGAGAAAAAAGACAAACCATGATACAGATGCAGAATAATTCATTGTTTCTAAATGGAATATTTTTCAAAGCTGCTCCTAACATGAAGTTTCCTTTGATTCCTCACAAAAGGCAAGGTGAGATGAATGGTTAGATTTTATTTTCGGGGTGGGGGAGGGAGCTGTTTTCTTTGTTTTAAGGAGAAAGAAAAACTTCCACCATTTAATCATGCAGGGAAATAATTGCTCTAGTGCAAAAATGTGTAATTGATTTCTGAAAGCCTTGGCTGGCTTCACACTCAGGGCTGCTTAACTGGTTACTGAACAGCAACGTGGAAGGCAAGAGCAGCTGTTCCAGCCCATCATTCAGAGTCACTACACATTGCAAACCCTGTCTTTAACAATAAATAATAGGGATCACTGAGAAGTAGAATTAAGAAACAATAATTAAAAATGACACAGCTGGCATTGACTTTCTGCTAGAAAGCATAGTCACTCCCTGCAGCAGTTACCAGTAACAGCCAATTAACCCAAGAATGACACAGCCTAGGCAGTGCTGCAAGCAAGGTAGTATTTTTTAAAAATGGCAGAATTTTATGGTCTCATGTCAATGAGCTCTGGAGACATGTTAAAGGTTAGTAGGAACTGAAAAATCATGTGATTGAAAAAACTTTAGTAGCATTGAAGACCATCTTTTTATTTGCCTTCACTTAATTTCCAGATACATTGTGTTTAGAGACGTATTCCTTCTTTGTTTAGTCCTGTCGTAGAGTTTTCAAATGTGCATTACCTTTCTACGGGTAACTGGTTTCATCAAATTGTAACAAGAACATTTCTACAGCCCAGCCACATGCGATTCGGCTTCTCAGCTGCGCTAGATAGAATCTGGGAGTAACCAGAACTTGTTTTTTCGTTAGAAAGCAGGACTGAGAGGCAGGGGAAAAAAGGGACTGGAGGTTCAATTCTGCTACCCTGACGTACGTTGTATAGGACCTTAGTCCCCATGTAGTCTCGTTCACTTCAGAGAGATTACCTGTGGAGTAAGGTATAAGACTCCAGACATCAGAATCCAGCCCTCAGAACATACAACTGCACTGAAACAGTTCATTTTGTAAATAACATGGTGATAAGAGAACTACTACGCGTTATGTAAGTTAATTTTTGTCGCATATGACTCAATGAATGAAACACAACAGGGTTTACACTAATCCATTTTCTAACCCCAAAAGATTGATAATTAAAGCATTTTTTTTAAATGACATTCATCCCTTATCACTGTCAGTCCCTCCCACTCCCCTGCCTTCTTTAACACAATACTCTTGGGGATGCAGTGGAGGGCAGTCATGGTGACACAGTTTCCTGGATGATGAGTGTTAAAACAGACCCTGGGGAGCAGATTTTCAGCACAGGGATTTAGCTATACACTTCCAATTAATGGTAACAACAGCTGAGCAGCTAAATCCCTGTGCCCAGCACTGAACAATGTTAGTTTAAGCTCGGGGTTCCCGTTTTATGTTGTTTGCTTGTTTGAATTCAAACCAACAACAGAGCGTTGAGAGCTACTACAAGAAAAATATATCGGCCCGTCTTACAAGCACTAGCTTCCACAGTATGCATCCGATGAAGTGAGCTGTAGCTCACGAAAGCTTATGCTCAAATAAATTGGTTAGTCTCTAAGGTGCCACAAGTACTCCTTTTCTTTTTACAAATACTGGTTACTTTATACACGTGAGAAACTGTTTTCATGATCAAGACTATATTTTGGTGTTTATTTAAATAAGTTAAACTTCTCTGAAGAGCAGCATCAGTGAATGCACAATGACTTACTGTACTTTTCCAGGTTTCAGAGTGGTAGCCGTGTTAGTCTGTATCAGAAAAAACAACGAGGAGTCCTTGTGGCACCAGTCTCTTAGGTGCCACAAGGACTCCTCGTTGTTTTTTGTACTTTTCAGAGTTAATGGGCATTGTCATCTTAAAAATTACACCTCTGTTTGAAGAGCTTTTATTTGCTGTACTATTTTGTGCAAGTAACCCCTATGATAACTATACATGAAGAAGACTGAAGACTTTATTTTTCATTAGCTTTTTCAGTCTGTTTCCTTTGCGCATCTTCAATTCACAGTCTATAGCCAGTTTCAATGTTTCCTCCTGTATAGTCTGCAGATCAGTTTCCCCTGTTTGTTTGGGTCTTTCACACAGCAACAGGGGAGATAAAGCCTAATTGTAAGACATCAAAAGCTAGAAGGGGCACTCATGGGCAGGGGGTAGTACGACTTTTCACTATTTCCTAAGTTGACTGTTCAAATGAACAGTATCCCTTTAAGGGTCCAATTTTGTTCCCTTTGAAATCGGTGTCAAACCATGGGCTCAGAATGGGATCAGAATTGGGCTCTAAGATCTGCTCTTCTGAGGTGCTGAACACCCTCAGCTCCCCTTGACATCAGTGGCAGGGGGTGCTCAGTACCTTGCAGGATCAGACCTTAGATGCCTAAAAAAAAAAAAAAATGATAGCCCAGTAGTTCTCCAAAGTTTCCATTCTCCAGGCCTCTTCTAGAAGTGAGGAATTTTCATGCACCTCGCTCCCTACCCAACCTCTATTCATTCATGTTGGCTTGGGACTCACACGGTTTAATATTGTGGACAATTAGAAACTAGGAAGGGCTTTGCAGCTGTTTGGGGGTAACAGGGGCCACAATGTGAAAATCACTACTGCACTGCTAGTCATTTAGCAGAATCCATTTGTATATTGAAACTGGGTTGTAAAACATATCACAGGAGCACATTTTGACTAATGTTATCAATACCATGCCATACTTTGCACTTCTAAAACACCTTCCATCTTAAGCTCTCAAAGCACTTTACAAATATTAATTAAACCTCTTACCAACTTGAGATCCCGTACTATTATGTCCATTTTGAAATAAAGACACAGAGAGCTTAAGGAGTAGAAGCCTGAACTCCTGACTTCCAGGTCTGAGGTTTAGATTATTTTATTTTCTAACTTTACATATCAAAACAAAAGTTTTGAGTTTGGCTGGAAACTTGAAATGTTGGATTCACAGCAGCAGCCAGGACACTGCCTAATGACAGTGGTTTCAGTGTTACAAGTCCAATAACTATTGGTAATTTATAAAAGGCACTTTACCAGGAAAGGCAGGGAAAGCAATATATGCCTTCCAAGTGAGTCTGGCAAACTCATGGGAATCACTAGATATGCCTGATGTGTACAGGTTTTTTTCTTTCACTTCATCATACTGCATGAAATATTGATGCAAAACAGAATGCATTGTTTGTTCACTGGGACTGAAGCACATGGATAGCTTGTATTTTTATCACAAGACAGAAATAGAAACAACACATGGGAATGGATGGAACTCATTAATGCTTGCCAACCAAAACCTCTCATTAATTCCTTGATTACAGCTTTCTTTTCTCATTTGAAGTCCATTTTAAATCTGTTTTTAACTCTTACCTCTCTACCCCCAGTACTTCCACTGGTTCATGTGATTGGTGGCACCTTACCTAATACAAAGGAATGAGATTCAAAAAGCAAAGCAGATGACAGTGCCTGCATAGACTGGGCATAGTCTGGGTAGTATGAGTAGACCAGGTAGTAATAGTTCTGATCACGACTTCTCCTAAAGGCACTTTTTCCAATTAAACTTTGTTCTCTCAATGTACTGCTGACTTTCCTATATGAAAAATAATACTGCTTGGCATGTAGAATGCTTCTCCTAGCACTTTACAAAGGTGTGTATGCACCAACATCCCCAGTTTAGAGGAGGAAACTGAGACATGGAAAAGGACTTGCAAACACTGAATCGGTGGCTGATCTAGGAGTAGAAACCCGGGGTGAAATCTTAGTCCCACTGACGTCAATGGGAGTTTTGCCGTTGATTTCAAAGGGATTTTACCCCATGTCTGCTGATTCCAAGTCTGCTGTTAGCCCAATTTCCTTGACTATGATTGTATAATATTTACAAGATAATCCTCATACTAGGTAAAGCCATTTCACCAGTCTCATTTCTGGTATTTTAATCATTTAATAGTAAGGTATGCATCAGGGTAATTAAACAGTTCCAGCCGAATACACAGTCATTGGATTCTATCTTTTTCTCCCTCGCAGCAATTATGATTAGCGCTTTAGTATACACATAAACATAAAAGACAACATCATCCAAGAACTGCTGCATGACAATAATAATCCTCTAGCACTAATACACAGAGAACTGACAGTCAAACCTGTTTCAGAACTGATTCCATTGTTTACAACACATTCTAGATCATCTTGTTTAATTCTGTTTGATTTTAAAGCACTGCTCCAGCAGTATTATTTTACTGATTAAATTGTCATTAAATTTAATGGGCAGCAGATTAAAAACAAATAAAAGGAAGTTCTTCTTCACTCAGCGCACAGTCAACCTGTGGAACTCCTTGCCTGAGGAGATTGTGAAGGCTAGGACTATAACAGGGTTTAAAAGAGAACTAGATATATTCGTGGAAGTTAAGTCCATTAATGGCTATTAGCCAGGATGGGTAAGGAATGGTGTCCCTAGCCTCTGTTTGTCAGAGGGTTGAGATGGATGGCAGGAGAGAGATCATTGATCATTACCTGTTAGGTTCACTCCCTCTGGGGTACCTGGCATTGGCCACTGTCGATAGACAGGATACTGGGCTAGATGGACCTTTGGTCTGACCCAGTATGGCCATTCTTATGTTCTTATGTCATCTTAAAAAAAATCATTTGCTGAACTAATTAATTATCTGTGTATTTTGCTGCCTTTTCCAAACCATTATTTATCACATTGCAACTATAGGCAATCGGCCACTCACTGCATAGTTTTTTCCAAGGCACCTTATTAAAAGTGAGAGCTCCGTGCTTAGAGAATCATAGGACTGGAAGGGACCTCGAGAGGTCATTTAGTCCAGCCCCCTGCACTCATGGCAGGACTAAGCATTATCTAGACCCTCCCTGACAGGTGTTTGTCTAACTTGCTCTTAAAAATCTCCAATGATGGAGATTCCACAACCTCTCTAGGCAATTTATTCCAGTGCTTAGCCACCCTGACAGTTAGAAAGTTTTTCCTCATGTCTAACCTAAACCTCCATTACTGCAATTTAGGCCCATTGCTTCTTGTCCTATCCTCAGAGGTTAACAATTTTTCTCCCTCCTCCTTGTAACAAGCTTTTGCGTTCTTGAAAATTGTTATCACGTCCCCCCTCAGTCGTCTCTTCTCCAAACTAAACAAACCCAACTTTTTTCAATCTTCCCTCATAGGTCATGTTTTCTAGACCTTTAATCATTTTTGTTGCTCTTCTTTGGACTTTCTCCAATTTGTCCACATCTTTCCTGAAATGTGGTGCCCAGAAATGGACACAATATTCCAGTTGAGGCCTAATCAGCACAGAGTACAGCAGAAGAATTTACTTCTCGTGTCTTGCTTACAACGCTCCTGCTAACACATCCCAGAAGGATGTTCGGTTTTTTTGCAACCATGTTACACTGTTGACTCATATTCAGATTGTGATCCACTATGACACCCAGATCCTTTTCAGCAGTACTCCTTCCTAGGCAGTCATTTCCCATTTTGTATGTGTGCAACTGATTGTTCCTTCCTAAATGGAGTACTTTGCGTTTATCCTTATTGAATTTCATCCTATTTACTTCAGACCATTTCTCCAGTTTGTCCAGATCATTTTGAATTATAACCCTATCCTCCAAAGCACTTGCAACCCCTCCCAGCTTGGTATCATCCACAAACTTGGCTCCTTTTTTGTATCTTGACTCCTTTGTTGTAGTGAGCTGCATGTCTACCTTCGTGGTCTCTTAAATGCTTCTGCATACAGTCCATTGTTCCTCCACTGGGCTGCAGCAGACTACTCCTCATGGGAAGCAGAGTCCTAGTTCTCTAGCCCATCAGTCCCTGTACTGAGCTATCCAGTCCCTGGGAAAGTGAATTACAATGGTCCAACAATGCCAGGTAGTGATCCCTTGCTGTCTGTTTTGTCTTTGCCATCAGTCACTTGCCTGTTTTTACGGCTGATTCTGCCTTCCCAATGCTTTGTGGGCTCCCAAGGAACACGTCTTGTGCTGAAATTCTCATTTGGCACTGAAATGTTTGAATTGTGCTGCCACGTACTGTGGCCCATTGTCTGAGCTCAGCACGTCAGGTACGCCTTACAAAAAGCACCATCACTTTGGCTACGTCTACACTTGCAGAATTTTTGTGCTGTCAGTTTCAACGGTGATAGTGAACTGGTGAAAGAAAAGCGCTGGTTTGTGTACACACTTACTTCCACAGGCATCAGAGAGTGTTTACTTTTGTAGCACTTCCATCGCAGATGAGGGCAGCTATCCCACAGTGCAGGTCTCTGCATTTTGACAATAGGTCTTGTGGGAAGATGGGGGGGAGGTGGTTGCGGGGTATCTTGGGTCCCTGCACAGTCTCCTCTCCCCAAACACTAATCAGCTCCAGTAGCTGAGCATGGCTCCAGGCAGGGGATCGTTTGCTCCCTGGACAGATAAGTGAGCACTTGCCAAGAAAACAGGAAGGGGAGTTTCAAAGTTCCCGGGGCTTTACAGGGGAACGGGTGGATGTCTGTTTACCTGGTGTCAGAGCAGCAGAGCTGCTGGCCAGAGTGGTCACCTAGGCACTGTGGGATATCCTGCGAAGGCTAAAAGCTCTGTAAACAGGAAGAACGTGTCTTCACTTGCACATCACCGCAAAAACAGCACCAGTAAGAGCTGTACACCTCTCATGGAGGTGGTTTTCTTTTTGCGGTGAAACTTCTGAGTTTCACCGCAAAAAGTCATTGGCAAGTGTAGATGCTCCCAAGTTTTTTGCGCAAAAAAGGGACTTTTTCTGCTTTAAATGCAAGTGTAGCCATGCCCTTAGTAGATCACACTTCTTGCCTTAGAGTCCTCCAGATAGTCTACCTCCCAGAAACTGAAGTAGTAATCTACTGTGACCATCTAGCTCCTGTCATTAAAAGAGTACAGATCTATTGCAACTTTTTCCAAGGTTGGGACTTCAGGAGGCTAAGTCTCATGCTGTTGTTGATCACTATACCTTTTACACACCTCCTACAGTTCCATATGTGCTCTCGGTTGGGCGTTGCCCAGTACATACACTACCTGGTTCATCTCAGGCATGCACAGATGAAACATGTGTATCTGTAACACCATATCAGCTCTTAAATCTGCTGGGATTATGCTCGATGCCCTTTAATCAAAATCCTGTTTTGCACACACAGTTCATCCCTCACCTGGCTTTAGGGGGTAACTTCCTGTTGCACTTGTTCCTTGCGATCTGGCCAACCCTAGAGAACAAATCATTTTACTGCCTGTAGCACCCATCCTGTTCTGTGCTTTGTTGGATTGCCTGGAGCTGCCTATCAGAAACATGAAGGTATTGTAGCATGTTGACAGACAATCTCCTGCTCAGAGAACAAGAGTACTTGTGGCACCTTAGAGACTAACAAATTTATTAGAGCATAAGCTTTTGTGGGCTACAGCCCACTTGATCGGATGCATAGAATGGAACATATAGTAAGAAGATATATATATGAGAAGGTGGAAGTTGCCATACAAACTGTAAGAGGCTAATTAATTAAGATGAGCTATTATCAGCAGGAGAAAAAAACTTTTGTAGCGATAATCAAGATGGCCCATTTAGACAGTTGACAAGAAGGTGTGAGGATACTTAACTTAGGGAAATAGATTCAATATGTGTAATGACCCAGCCACTCCCAGTCTCTGTTCAGACCCAAGTTAATGGTATCTAGTTCGCACATTAATTCAGGCTCAGCAGTTCCATTCTATGCATCTGATGAAGTGGGCTGTACCCCACGAAAGCTTATGCTCTAATAAATTCCTTAATCTCTAAGGTGCCACAAGTACTCCTGCTCTTTTTGCGGATACAGACTAATACGGCTGCTACTCTGAAATCTCCTGCTCAGCGCTGGACTCTCTATAACATATGTTGTAGTCACTCAGGTGCACTCAGCAGTGGCTTCTTCATGATGTTTTCTAACAGTTTGTGATCACACTGCACATCCACTTGGTGCCCAGAGGTGAATGGATGCAATTATTGCATCCCAAAGAGCACAAACAGGAGCTCCTTTTGTATCTGAGCATACCCCTTTCTGGGTCTGCCAGGGCTCTATTAGCAAATGCTATGGGCTGCTGGATTTGCATCAGTGCTGCTCCTAGGCCTCCTTCTGCAGCATCACACTGTAGCACTTGCTTCTCCGCACGAATGGTGCCTTGCTTATGATTTTCTTTACTCTTCTAACTACCTGCTCTTGGTCTCTGACTATTCCCACACTGCATCATGGTATATGAATTGTCTCAAGCTTCCACAGGCTTTTGATAGGTGTGGGCAGAATCTGGAAAGATAGCTGGCAATCCTTACAAATTGCAGCACTCCCTTCACATGCTTTGGTCTGGGCATTTCCTCAATTTCTTGGGGTCTGGCCACAATCCTTCAGTTTTCCTCACTTCAGCTTGTCTGTGTTCAGCCTCATATGCCATTCCTCCTGGTACCTGTTTGGAGTGGTCACACCTTGATGTCAGGGTCCTGCGTTGCCTCTTTCTTGTCATCTCTTTCTCTTACGACAAGAACCGCATCAGATACAATCTTCCTATCTGGGAATCCCTCTAGTGCCTGGTTCAGTTTACACTGGAACACGTCTGGGGCTGGGCTTAATGCCCCAAGTCATTCATATGCAGCCAGTGGTGCAAGTAGGGCAGTATGGTCTGGTACCCTGTACCATTAGGATATTTATTGCCAGTACACAATACTGGAAAGACACAGGAGCAGAACATGGGGCCGCCCTCCAGTGTGGCTGTACCGTCCCAAGCCCCATCCCCAGCCCTTCCACGTAGCTGAGTCTCCTGTCTGGGTTCTGTACTGCCCCGCCAGAGGATGGGGCTGGGGGCAGGGCTGGGGACAGTACAGCCGGGGATGGCGGAGCTGCCAGCATGGGGCCGCTGGGCAGCCCCACGTTCTGCTCCTTTTGTCACTGCGGTTCCGGAGAGTCCTGCAGTTCAGAAATCTGTATCTGGCGCAGTGGGAGGACAGAGCCCCCACTCCCCAAGTAATGTGGGATGGGGAGGGGACAGGGAGAGTGCGGGGGGCCCAGGCAGGGGGCCTGGCAGAGTCACATGGGTGTCACATGCCCCCTTTAGCTAGTGTCCCCCTCCCTTTTGTGTCCCTCCCATGAGTCGCCTATGTGCAGCATACCGGTAAGAAATAAATTCTGCTTGCCCCACTGTAAGCAGCACTACCTGCCTAAAGGTGTGGCAATGGTGGCAGGTGGCTGGATGGTTCATGTAGCTCAGTATGCCAGAAACCATTCTTGACACCACAAACAGTGAACACGTCTACCCTGCATAAATCAGGCAGCATGTCCTCAATCACTGCTCATGGGTAGCAACTTCTTTTCAATACTCTATTAAGTGGTTTTGGATCAATGCAGCTCCTCAGTTTACCTGGTTTTCTCACCACTACTGGGCTGCTGATCTATTCTGTGATAGCTGGAATCGCGTAATGATGCTTTTTCTTCACAGACCTGCCAGTTCCTTCCTCACTGGCTCCACCAGGCCTAATGGAACTCTGTGTTTCATTAGTGTCACCGGCTGCACACAGGGCTCTATTTCTCATTCAGATTGCCTTCTAGGCGTCCATCTCCTTGCAACGTGTCCTTATCTTCTGTTAGAATGCTGGGTTGACCCCATGGTGACTGTCCTCCCTCCTCTCTCCTGTTCAAGATATAGTGGTGTTGTACTGCAATCAAACCTATGCCTTGGGTTTACGCTCTTTTTGCTTATTTATGATGCTTAACAAAGGCCTGAAAAAGTTTTCTTTTTTGTTTGTTTGTTTTTAAACAGGATTTTTTCCACTGCCCTTTTCTGGCTTTCATGCTGTACTTTTGGGACGTCTATGGGATGGTTAATTGAAAGGGACAAAAAACAAGGCTCAAACTCTATGTTCTTTTCTAACAGGTCACTTTTAAGTTAAAAATAATGATACTGCCTACATATAATTCCAACTCTGTCCATTAATTAAGTCCAGGTAAAAAGTACCAGCAACTACAGCAGTCAAGATTATGAAATATTATACAAGAGCAATTGCAAGTATTTGAGATGTATTAGTTTTAGCACTTACTGTACTACTTCTGTCATTTGTTTCCAAAGGGAATAGGAAAATGCGAAGCCAATATTTACTAAAGCTGACTGTGTTTATAACGTTGCTGCAATCTGGAACAATATAAATTGGATATAAAAATATAGTTTGCTAAATAAAATTATTAACAGGGCAAGTTCAATAGCAAATTTTGATGAGAAAATATTTCTTCTAAGTTCAGTAAGTGAAAAATGTAGGCCAAGATTTTCAAAAGTGACTAGTGATTTTGGGAACTCAAACTAAGACACCTTAAAAGGGCCTGATTTTCAGAAAGTGATGAGGAGTGGACACACCATCGGCCTAGCCAGCCCCTTTAAAGGTTTCAGGTTGAGCACCCAACAAGTAAAGTATCAAAAAACAAAATCCAATAATTGTATGCTGCATGAAACAAAAAAGCTACTAAATCGTTATACAGCCATCATCTCACAAAACCCCCTTAATAGATAATTAAGTATAGACATCTTAACAAATATAACACGCTAGGAGACCTAGGGTGAAATCTTGGCTCCATTAAGTCAAAGACAAAACTCTCATGGACTTCAATGGGGCAAGGATTTCACCCTCAACCTTTTTATTAAATCTCATAGCTTATCCTAAACTTTCCAGAATTAAATGTACAGTACTGCATGATGACTATCAGAAGTAACAGTTGAATGTTAAATCTACTGAGGCCTATATCCAAATCATATCAGGCCTGGTACGCATAATGTCACATCCAATTTTATTTCCAAGCTGGAACCTGCGCTCACCAAAGTGAGTTGGAAGCTCCCTTGGATGAATGTCTTCAATGTCTACTTTCACTAAAAAGACACTTTAAAATGTCTATTCCTGATGGTTGTTAAGATGACTTTCCAACTGTTTGCAAAGCACCATCTCCATTTGTAGCCATAGCCATGGCTTTTAATATAATGCTGACACATTTTCTAGTTTTTATTCTCCAGGCTGCAAAAATTAAACAAAGCACAGTTCAAAAGAAGTGCATTTAAAAAAGGTGATCGTAAGGGGATAGCTTAGCTAACAATGGTGAATTAGTCCGGTAACTCTCCAGCAGCATAAAATACTCTGGAAGTCTCAGGTTCTTGACTAACTGCAGGATTTTTGCTCCATGGAACAGTAGAGAGCACGTGTCACAGAGATGATAAATCTGGGACAAGAAGTGTCTGTCAACTGTTCCACTCATTAACACCTTTTGCTAATCAGCACTGACTCTGTGCTTGTAGGACACAATGTACCCTAAGCAAACTGATTTAGACATTCCTATGACTGCTGTATATAAGTGGGGATAGGGAAAAGGTAAACACTTCTTCTCCCTAGGTACAAACATTTGTTAAGTGTTAGCTTGGCTGGCTGCTTGGCTGTAAAACAACAGAATATTAAACAACCCTACTGATTTCTTTCCTCTATGGTTGGTTTTGTGACTTTTGTTGGGTAAGTTTTTTTCTGTGATTTTTGTGTTGCTATAGCATGGCATTTAGCTATAAATACAGCTATCGTATTTCTAGTTGTTTATAATTATACTGGAAAATCGGCATAAGCAGTACAATTCTTTGTCTTTTTAAGAGGAAAGACTGCATTCTCAGGTGTTCTTCAGATGACCTTTACTATATGACACTGTTTTTCCAAGCTCATCCCCTTCCCTTTCTCCTTTTAAGTGTCTTGGCAATAATGTCCATGGCTACATCTGTTGCTGCTATAGCCATGGCAACATTCAGACACTCTGTTACTGGTGAGCGCTCAGCACAGAAGCCTTCTACTCCCATATAAGTATTCAAAATCTCCCATTGGTAGTAACACATTCAGATTCCTTTGTTTTATAGTTTCCTTGATCTAGCAGAAACTCTTCTCTCCCACCCCTACAACGCACTACATAGGGCCCCCAAACCTATAAATAGTACCTTCTGATCCAGGCTGGAAAAATAGAATTGTCACTTGAGAAGAATGGACTTTTATTTAAAAGCCATCAGATTACATAAATGGAACCATCTTATGATGGCAAGTGGGCTCAAAGCCATGAAAAATTCCACTCCCCCTGCATCTTTCAGTGAGTATATGTAACATTCGCTATTAGATCCTTTTAATCTCCATAATATCTGTAGTAACGATTTAAAAAAAAATACAAGAGACCGGATTCCATTCTTGGTTACACTGGAAATAAGGCACACATTTTTAACAGTGAGGATAATTAAGCTTTGGAATAGTTTCCTAAGGGTGGTGGTAGATTCTCCATAACTTGGCATTTGTTAAATCAAGATTGGATGTTTTTCTTAAATAGATGCTTTAGGTCACATACAAATTAATTTGGGGACATCTTCTGGTCTGTGCTATACAGGAAGTCAGACTAGTTGATCACAGTGGCCCTTTCTAATTTTATAATGTAGTAATCTAAACCAAATATCAATCTAGGTTAGTTCCTCTGAAGCTTTGGATTTACATCTGCGGAACTGAGCTCAAAATTTGGCTCACTGCATTCCAATATGTCCTACTGTTCAACATATTAATCATATTCTGCAAATCTATAAGAGACAGTAAAACAGTAAAAAGGATAGTTATGTTGGGTGAGTAAAGTGTAAGTAGTGGCAGCACAAGGAAAGATGTAGTCACATTTCCTCCTATGCAGAAAGGTGAAGCTCTTTGAGCGAATGGGATCTGGTCCATTATCTTCTTTTTTATAGTAAAGTGCCATTCTAGTATTGTAAAAAGTTCTGCAGTGAAACTAGCAGAAATTACAATGAGCAACGCCAATCAATTCCATATCAAATATATAGAAGAACATCTACATTAAACAGAATTATAGGCACCCGCCTTCAGAGGAACTTGACTATAATGGCAACTGTATGAATATGCTTTGATTCCTATGAATATAAAAGTATTGTTCTTTTCTTCAGGGGGGGAAGACAAATTTAAATCATGCCAAGGTCAAAATGGTCCACGCCTGAACAAAGATGTACGTGGGGGTCAAGGTTACATATCACCTTGAAGGATAAAGCTTCGTTACTTCAAATTGTCAGGGCCATACTCCAAGTTAACTTGCTGTATAGATTCCAACAGCAATGTTCAGCTGAAAGGAGTATGGCAGCATAACAATAAATTGGGCATGAGGAAAAACACAAATGGGGACAAATTCATCCCTGAAATAACTCCACTGAAATCAGTGAAATTATGCCAGGGATAAATTTAGCCCATTAGTCTCGGCATTAATAATCCAATGGAAAAGTGAATAATTATCAGACAGCACAAGAGACATTTTTTGCCTCATTAACAGCTTTCCAGGAAGTAACTCTGACTAATTTCATTCAGGAGATATTTCTTTTCCTTAGCTCAGCTGCCTGACAAGGAAGAGGTGAGTTACAATATATTATATTTCAGGCCTATGCCTAATGCTAATATATGAAATGTATGATGTCATTTAGAACTATAATTTGGACCAAGACACTGCACACAGACTGTTTAATGAGTTAGATTGTTTTCAAATCATTTAATACCCAGGAAAAATGTTGTCAAAGAATGTAAAATACACGTTTGTTAAATTTAGGTTTAATACGTTTAAAAAATGAAAAGTATAAAGACTGAAATTCATGCAATTAAAAGCAAAACAAAAACACATATTCATGCTTTTCTCTTGAAATAATAGAACCAAATCAATGACAAAGAAGGGACTTTGTCCTTGAATATGAAAGGATAACTGTAATCAAAGTATGACACACAAATAAAAATGTGTACTGATTGCTCAGGTACCAAAATTTGGTGGACTTAAATCTAACACATATTTGTTTGAAAAACGATTTAAGGCAGGACCCCCTCTTTCCATTTAAATTTACCCATATCTGTACACTTCACTCAGTTCTTCTCTTTATATCACACCATAAAAACTTTCTTTTCTTTTTAGATTACAGTTGACCCTCTCTGAAATGTTTTGTGATAGGATAATGTATAAAGGATTTCAGATAAAAGGTAAGATATTTTATCATTTTATTTTTAAATCAAAATGTGCATGGGATCTTATTTCTGAATGATACAGTCACTATCATCACAAACACAGGATACAAATAGTTATATAAATAACTGCAGCATAAAATCTTGCCATGGCTTTGGCTCCCCATAGCAACTGCAGGCAGAGCAGCTATATTCTGCCAATGCTGCTATAGCTCAAGATAGGTAGTTGCTCCTAAACAGCTTTTAAATCTTGTTCTAAGCCAGGGGTGGGCAAACTTTTTGGCCCGAGGGTCACATATGGGTGGGGAAATTGCATTCAGGGCCATGAATGTAGGGCTGGGGCAGGGGATTAGGGTGTGGGAGGGAGTGCATGGTGAGGCAGAGGGCTCAGGGCCGGGGATTGGGGGCTCAGGGCAGAGGGTTGAGGTGGAGGGGGGTGTGGGGTGCGGCAGGGGACTCAAGGCAGGGGGTTGGGGTGCAGGGTGCAGGAGGGGTTCGGGGTGCGGACTCCAGCCCAGTGCCACTTACCTTGAGTGGCTCCGGGGTGGCAGAAGCACGCAGTGAGGCTAAGGCATGCTCCCTGCCTGCCCTGGCCCTGTGCCACTCCCAGAAGCAGCTGGCACCACATCCCTGCGGCCCCTGGGGGAAGGGGGCAGAGGGCTCCGTGCGCTGCCCTCACCTGAGGGTACCTCCCCGTGGTTCCCCGTTCCTGCCCAATGAAAGCTGCAGGGGGCGGTGCGCCTGCAGGCGAGGGCAGCGCACGGAGCCCTCTGCCCCCTTCCCTCCCCCAGGGACTACAGGGATGTGGTGCTGGCCGCTTCTGGGAGTGGTACAGGGCCAGGGCAGACAGGGAGCCTGCCTTAGCTCCGCAGCACCCCGGGGGTGGCAATCCCGCGGACCAGATCCAGCCTGCGGGCCGTAGTTTGCCCACCCCAGTTCTAAGCAGAAAGAACTTGTTACTGGAATTGGAAGAAACATTGCATTGGACAGAAATGTATTTAGGCTAAAGAGCTTCTAGTAATGAAATGATAATAAAGATGGCAATTCTATTTCTTACCTATTGAAGTGATCTTCTGCTAGCGCACACACCAGTAATCTGGAAGCCCTACTGAGAAATCCTAACCACCTACTGAAAATAGAGGCAAGCCTTGCTGAAAACTTGTAATGGAGCCAAAAACTCTTAGGGCAGATGCCTGGCAAAATAATCCAAAAAATTATTCCAAAGCAAATGTACTTACATACCTACCTACCTATCAAAACCAGAGAGCTATGTTAACGAGGGATGGAATCCTCCAGACTGGGGAGATGCTATAAGAAGACTAATTTTCAAGTAAGAAACTATAATATCCAATATATGCAGCCTCACTAACCAGTGCAGGGGCACTTTGGAAATTAGCGAATGGTACAAGATTAGAAATGACTGGGTTAAAGATATAAATATGAGTGACCAATGGAGCCTGCAAGACCAGATCACCAAAGGCCACATCAGTTGACAAGTACATCTCTATCTGGTCATGTACAGAAGATAGCACTATCCAAATGATTCCTCTGCAGATCGCATCATAAGATGAAACTTCCCTCTGCCCAGAGTTCTGCCATGCAACCCATACAGTGGGCTTTAGTCACAGCAGAAAGAGTTTTATTTACTTTTCTCTAAGCTTCTGATATAGTCACCATATCCAGTCACTTATTTTCATGGCTCTAGTTCCTTGCCAGTGGCTCTAGACAAGGACAAATAAGGCATCTAATTTCTGAATGGGTTCAGTTTGACTTAGGAAATACTTGCAAGCCCACCTGCCATCTAGAAAATGAAGTTGCATTCCATGGGGTGCCCACACGTCAATCACAAGGATAAAGATGTTTTTCAAGTCAAATAGGTAACCAAATTGGTCTTTGCCATAGGTTTGGTTGCTATCCCTAAAACAACTTTGTCCACCATAAACTGGAAAATTGGCTCCTTCATAGTTATTTCACTTAATTAGCCTCACTCTTCATACCAAGGTGACTTATCTGGCATGCAACCTTTGTTGTAACAGAAAATAGAGCACCAAAATTCTTACAGATAGAAAAGTATGATGCAAAAAAGTCCAGAATAAAAATATAATGTTACAATTAGAATTTGGAACACGATCTGAGCCTGGAAACTGATCTTAAGAATCTGGAAATAATTAGATGCTTGGTGACCTTCTCCCCTAGATATCTTGAGCACATCAAATTCTGCCACTTGGAGTTAAGATGTAAGACCTTGCAAAAGCTACTGAACAGGAAAGTCTAAGTAGTTCATAACTGAAAGTTTCTTCAAGTCTGTATCTGGCAAGTTACATTCTTGGGACAAGGTTCTTCACACTCTAGGTGTAGAACCTCTTCCAGTATGAAGTAAGTGGAAGGTGTCCCAGCTTCTGCGAGCAGCTAGCTATGTTTTATAGAATGTTCTTTTGTACAGTCTCCGGGATGAAAGTGTTGATTTTCTGTCTTTGGTCCCTAAACAGTTACTGAATGAGGAGATCCTCCACACACACGGTGCATCCATGGTCTGCAGGCTGAAATCTCTCAAAGATGGGGAAACCAAACTGCTGTGATGCTGCCAAGATCACTGGGCTGATTTGTCTTGATTTTTCTTGCAGACTTGGCTAGCAAAGTAAGAGGAAGGAAGGTATATATCAGGGTATCAGACCACTGAGGGCGGGGGAAGTATCTGCTTTCTATGCCAGCCTCTCTCAATAGGGGAGAGCAATATTTTGGGAGTTCTCTGTTGTCCTGTAATGTTAAGAAATCAAACTTGGCAGGAAGTTCTCAAGGGCATGATTGAAGCTACTAGGAACTGCTTCAGAAGGTATGTGAGGCAGAAGGAGAAAGGACGACACCATCAGATTCAACTGTGAGGAGCATAGCAGTCACAGAAGGGCTGATTCTCCTTCTGTTCATCCTAGCTCATTTGGCATTTATCTGATGTTTTGGTAGACCCATCTCAAACCACAGATTTCTGTTTCATCTCATTCTGAGTGCTTCATGTGGGACTGGCCAAGTTATTGGCTATCTGGATGCATTCCCTGCTGAAGGATGTGAAGATGGGTAGAGGGAGGCCGCATGTATTCAAAAGTAGGGGCTGATATTCTCAATGGAGGCAGTCAGGCCACCAGGTCTTTGGTGGCACCAAAGGGAGAAGAGGGACGAGAATAAAAGATTAGGCAGGAAACCTTCAGTAGCTGACCATATCATAGTAAGGGATGGGTATCAAATGTTTCAGAGGGCAAAATGCATGAGTCCCTTAAATGTAAAGTGGTGGGCAAATAACAAAGGCAAACCAAAATACTGGGATCTTTTGATAAACTCCTAATACATATTTAAATATACAAGGATTTTTTGTGCCAAGGACACTTTCCAGTAGAGCTCTCTTAGTGTTCAGTATATCCACTACCCTGGATTGACGAATGGGGTTGTGACCGAGAATCTGCATTCAGTACACAAATGCCAAAAGCACAGCTGAAAACTGCGGGAGAGCTAATCAATAACCAGGCATATTCCATTGATGACAGGATGTCTAGTTATTTTCTTTTAAGAACACGATGTTAGAAAATGTAAAGAAAGTAATGGATTGAAAGGGGTCATACCGTATATGTAGCTGAATGGAGGGGAGGCATCACTAATGGGGACATAAATGCATTTTCTGTGCTCATTTGTTTGTTCGATAAAAAGAGAAAAATGCAAATTAAATGGAAATGTCTCATTTTCACAGGAGTTGGAAATAGCACAGCAGCACATGGCAAGGCACAGCTGGTACTCAGGCTTACTGCTACCATCCAGGCTGAATGGCTACCAGGATTAAGAGCAAGCCAGGCTAAAACAAAACATCACAGGCCTTTTCTTTTCTTCCTTATTCTGCAATTCCTTTCGGGTATGCTCATTCTAATGCAAAGTACGCCCGAATATGAATTTAGTTTGAAGTAACACAGAAGGAGGATCATCTTGTGAGTGAGTCTACAGTCTTGGGCTTGTGCCCATTCATTTTTAGCACAGATTGTTCCCAGTTGCGTAGAGGATACCATCTGGGTGAAAAGGAAAACGCGAGGCTCTTAAATTGGTGCTTTTAGTTGAATAAAGAGGACAGTCAGGATAGGGAAAGCAGTTGTGTAAAACAGGGAATTCAGCGACCATAAAATGAGGAACGGAGGAGACCAGCCCCACCAAAGCTGTGAGAAGATAATATGGATAGGTAGTGTTGGTGTCATGGTCACAACCCCTCTCCCCCCACCATTGGCTATGTGGCTACCTCACTCTTTTGTTTCCTTCACTCCACCCTAGTAGCACCCCTTGTTCTGACCCGGAAGTGCAAAGAGAATCCCTGCCTGCTTTGCAGACAAGCAAGCCTGCTCTGCAGACACTGCACTGTGCACTTAGGACGGAAGAACCCAATGCACCGCTACAGACTAGGGACCGAATGGCTAGGCAGCAGTTCTGCGGAAAAGGACCTAGGGGTGACAGTGGACAAGAAGCTGGATATGAGTCAGCAGCGTGCCCTTGTTGCCAAGAAGGCCAATGGCATTTTGGGATGTATAAGTAGGGGCATAGCGAGCAGATCGAGGGACGTGATCGTTCCCCTCTATTCAACATTGGTGAGGCCTCATCTGGAGTACTGTGTCCAGTTTTGGGCCCCACACTACATGAAGGATGTGGATAAGTTGGAGAGAGTCCAGCGAAGGGCAACAAAAATGATTAGGGGTCTGGAACACATGACTTATGAGGAGAGGCTGAGGGAACTGGGATTGTTTAGTCTGCAGAAGAGAAGAATGAGGGGGGATTTGATAGCTACTTTCAACTACCTGAGAGGTGGTTCCAGAGAGGATGGTTCTAGACTATTCTCAATGGTAGAAGAGGACAGGACAAGGAGTAATGGTCTCAAGTTGCAGTGGGGGAGGTTTAGGTTGGATATTAGGAAAAACTTTTTCACCAAGAGGGTGGTGAAACACTGGAATGTGCTACCTAGGGAGGTGGTAGAATCTCCTTCCTTAGAAGTTTTTAAGGTCAGGCTTGACAAAGCCCTGGCTGGGATGATTTAATTGGGGATTGGTCCTGCTTTGAGCAGGGGGTTGGACTAGATGACCTCCTGAGGTCCCTTCCAACCCTGATATTCTATGATTCTATGATTGCCAGGCAGCTTTACAGAGCCACTCGCTTTCAAGGGGCTCGCCCCCACTTGCTTATGCAAATCATCTAAGGCTATTTGGCAACATTTACTGTGGCAAATACTCATCCGTATAGATCTATACATTTGTGAAAAGGGCAGTGCCAACTTGAATTTTCTTTCAAAAACTGACTAATGTTAGCACCCTTTCAGTAGTATCTCCGGTACTGTTTTTTCTTTAAATTTATAAAATGTTTATAGCGGTCTTTGCACCAAGAGAGGGTCAAGAACACCACCATCAACCATGCTCGTGCCTGCCCCTCTTACACTCCTCCTCTCACCCCACTCTTGCATATGCCTGCAGCTTTACAGCCTATTCAGCAGCACTGAGGCCAGGTCTTCCAAATTCTAACTGCCCCTGCTAAGGCCTGCAGAGGAGTCCCAAAGAATGCAGCTCCCTCTCTCTGCTGCTCCTTCTCCAGTGGGAGCTTGCTCTCCTAAATGCCTGCTTAAGTCTCCACAGCTCAGTTGCCTGCCGGTCACTGGTATTTTTTGGTTTGGTTTGGATTTAGAGCTTGTCAGAAAGTTGCTGGGTTTTTTTGTGATTTTTCCCCATTTTCATCAAAAGTGTAAAAGTTTCCAAACCAGCTCTAGTTTGATAATTATACACAACACAGTACATAGATTGCAAGGTCTTTGGGGCAGGGATAAACTGTTCTGTGTTTGTACAGCGCCTAGCACAATGGGGTCCTGGTCCATGACTGGAGCTCCTAGGTGCCACGTCAGTACAAAGAAGTAATAATAACAACAATCATCTGGGGGCATAATGTAAACACAGCCAGCTGTACCTGTTATGTGGACCGATAGAAAAGTTACTGGCATCATTCCATGAGAGAAGAAAGCCCACATTCATTGCTGGAGCAATTCAAATTAACTCAGGTCAATCTTGGAAATCTTTTCTACCATGTGCTCTAAATAAATAAGCTTAACTCTGCGCAAGTAACATCAAAGGCCTGACTTCAAGCCACAAGACCAAAAAAATTAAAGTTAATGATTTAAATTAGTTTGTTGTGCTTAGAAAATGTAGCTCATCTTTGGTAGAACTTCAAACCACATGTTTTTATCAAAGGTAGCAGACAGAGATATAAACATGGCCTTGCATGTGAAGGAATAAAAAAAGAGAGTAGCAACACAAGCTGTTTTGTTCTGAATGTAGGACGCGACAACAGGAGTTAGGGAACTGGTGTTGTATCAGTGAAAGAGGCACTCACATCTCAAAGATTTTTCAGAAATAAGCAAATAGTAAATCTGTGCTGTTATTTTTATATGGACCAGAGAATAGAAAACTCAACATAAAGCTCACTCAGAACACCTCCCAAACTCTTCCATTACTTGTGCAATAGCCACTGAAGATATCCACAAGTAATTTACAAAAAACATCTATAATCCAGTTTGTCTCACTCTCAGTGTTTTTTAGTACATGTTCCTATTTGCTCCAAGAAACAGTAAGGCAATCTCCATTTTCCTTGTAGGTACCATGGTGCTGGAAGGTGTTCTTCCTTTCGTCAGTTACTCTGTGAGTAAAACATATGAACAAAAAAAGAAGTTGCTCTATTTTCCTCCACATTTTCCAGCCTTGTACAGAGGCTTCTGCTTGCTGCTCCCTCTAGAAAAACGCTGTTTGGAATTCACTTAGTGGAATTCAGGGGCTAGAGAAATAGGAGCCCTGTTCAACTGATTTAATTTAGATTTAAAGAAAGAAAGTGTTTCTACAAGAACGCTTTACTTAGGGTTTGGTCTTGCCCAAGGTGGATTTGGCTAATGGAAGGCAGGTTCATCTCCAGGCCCATTGTCAATGTAAGTGAATCAGGGCCTGATCCAAAGCCCATTGAAGTCAGTTGGAGTCTATTTTGGACCAGTGCTGTAGTTAAACTAGGGCAACCCCCTTTATGGCCACTCTTATTTCAGTTTGAGTGGCTTATTAGGGTTTAGTTTAAACCTTTTCATAGTCAATTTAAGCTAAATCTGGTTTAAAGTGTCCATACAGTTTCTGGCGCTGGTTTAACTATACTGGTTTAAAGTCACACCTTCTGTTAACCAGTGCAGCTCTGCATGCAGACAAGCCCATAGTGAACTCAGACAGTGTTTAAGGCAATGGGAAGGACACTGAAACCTATAGAAGAGACCAACCTTCTTAGTCAACCTCCTATCTTCAGAGACCAGCCCAAAAAATCACCACATGCACGGAGTACAATTCTACTCCACTCTTATGAGAAGACTGTCTGTTAACCAACCAATTTTTGTTGAACCTTGTTGTGCTCTTAGGACAGATTTCACTGTACTACATCAGTCACATCTAAATCTGTCTGCACTGATCTGTACCATAGGTACAGCATTTTGCAGTAATTTGTGTGAAATAATTTGCATAAAAGTTGAAAACATTACCAGACTTCAGCCCAACACCATTTAACTTGGCTGATATGCAAAGGCTTAGAAAAAACAGGCTTTTAAAGAAAAAAGAAAGCTTATTCTACTTGTGCTAGTGGCTATGCTCCACTCCCTTTTTTAAAAAAACTGCTAACACAAAAGAATTAAACAAACAAGTTGGGTTATTCAGATCCCAAACAGTTATCAGTCTGGACTGATATAAATAAAAAGGGTTGGGACGATTGTCAATCACAATTTTGTATAGATTAGTTTTCACTTTGAAATATATTCATTGATAAAATCTGCTGTTACCTTTTCATTCTCCTCTTTCAACAGATCAAATCACTTCTAAGGGCTCTCATATGATGCAGCACAAGAAGCATGGCCCAACACTTTGGTCTGAGTCTAAGGACTTGTCTACACTTACCGGGTGATCCACGTGTGGCGACCGATGCATCAGCAGTTGATTTAGCGGGTCTAGTGAAGACCCGCTAAATCGACTGAAGTGGCATTCCTGTCAACTCCTGTACTCCACCTGAACGAGATGCGTAAGGGGAGTCAACGGGAGAGCGTCTCCCATCGACATAGTGTAGTGTGGACCCCACAGTAAGTAGATCTAAGTACGTCGACTTCAGCTGCATTATTCACATAGCTGAAGTTGCATAACTTAGATCGATCTCCTCCACCATACTGTAGACAAGGCCTAAAGGCATGAGATTTTTTTCTCTTCCCATTAGGAAGTTACTTCTTTGACTTCTGAAGCAGAAATGGGATTAGCTGCAAATTTCAGTCAGAGAGCAAAGATTAGTCCAATCATTGACACTGTCAGAATTATTGATCAACCGGTCACCAATAAAAACTGACTTTTAAAAATTATGTTCCAGCTTATGAAAGATTGACAGCATTGACTGAACTTTAACTACAGAACAGGTACTACAGGGGTAGCAATATCAGCCTCCTCATGTTGCCGATAACATGCCTCAACCCATTCTGAAAAGACCACTACTAGAGATGAGTGGGTAGTTCATTCTCACATGCATTCAAATCCTTGGTCTGTCTACATAGGCTGATAACAAGGATCGCCAGAGATGATGGTTTTGTCAAGTGGATATTTGTAGGAAAGCATCTAAGACCTAAATTTCACATCAGTCATACAATAGTGTATCACAAAGCAGTGATTTTCAGGCTTCACTTTCACTTGGGAAAATGGTGTATTTTTAACCCATGTTAAGTAAACTCTGTTACAATCCTAGTGAAGATAAATCTGTTGCAGTTTTAATGCAGGTTAGTTGGTCGATGTAAGTCCTAGGGAGTTTCTTCCTAGTGAAGACACAGTCACAACTTTAACCTGGAATGGTTTGAACCAGCGACCTAGAAGTGGATAAAAGAATATGTTGTTTTCACCCAGGTAGAGTAAGAATGTAGAAATTTGCATTTGAATCTCTGTGGCTAGCAGCACTGACTTTCTCAAACATTGAGGTGACTGATTTGACATTCTGGATTATAAAAAAGTCAGATTTATTTGGAAGATTGTGTTTAATGGGATACCCATGAAGATGGTAGAACCTAAATTTAACCTAGTTTTCTTCCCATCTTTGTGCACTGAATTTTACAAAGGAAATAATTAATTGGAGCTAACAAATAACTAAACACCAGCAGCTCAATTCATTGTAAACCCTTGTAAATAGGGGTGACCAAAGGTAACCTGCAGCCACTTGCATCTCTACTAGAATTGGGACCCACAGAGACTGCAGTTATCATCAAGCATGCAATGTACCATCTGGATCAACGTGAAATCTTCTTGGATCCAGATAAAGTACTGCATGCTGTGACTAGTAGTCTCCATATAAAAGACAAATGCACTGGCAATCAGGTTCAACAAGTATAACCCAGGAGCCCAGGCAGGCAATCCACAACCAGGAACAGAACTCCCAATCAGGTACTAGGTAAAGAATGCCTCTGAATGCCCATTTCTTCTGGCACTGCTCTCTCCAATGCATAACCACTGATAGCTGCTCCTGTATATGTAATTCAGTCTCCTGAGCACTGAAGCTATATATCCCCATGGACTGGAGCAGCCCCTGGCAGTTCTGCTAGGGAGTGGTAGCTGTAATTGATTTTCAGGATAGTGTACTAAAGGCTGCATCTGTTATCCAACTTATTTTATTCATCTGACATCCCACTGAATTCCTTGCTTCCAAAAATCTTCCCTTTTTTGCCTTTGTGCTTGAGTTTTATCCATCTCACTGACCTTCCAGCTTTCCTTCTTGCGGATTTTCATAGGCTCTATTCAGTTGTTCCCTCCATCCATCTGCATAGCTCATATAATTATTAGCCATGTACTCTGTACTTAGTTAAAAAATATTATCTATGGGTCACACTGAAGTGGACCCCTACAGCAGGGAAAATGGAGAATAACCAGTGCTGTCAAACTTGGTGCAGGTATAAGAACGCACTCTTTGATGTAGATAGCCCTTCCAGTTTGACTTTTGTTCTCCAGTCAATGTTCATGAGATTGCTAACAGTGTTCTGCTAAACTGTTCAATTGAGTTTCCTTGTGGAAGGATAGGTGCTGTATGGGAGCTTTGTAAACCACTATTTTCACTGATACCCTGCAGCATTTACATTTGCAGTAGTCATAACATACAATGGGTTATTGTAATTGCTTGTGCTCCACACTTGGCCAGCCACACGTAGTCCCTGAATTGGTCAGTAACAACATATTTCAAAGCAAAGAATTCTTACTCCCATGAAAGCAAGTGGTAGTTCTTTTCTGCCTAACATCATGACCCAGAGGCATTAGGTCCTTTGCAAAGGTGGTATAAGGGCTGCACAATATGAGAAGAGTCCCCAGCGTTATCTCAGGAAACTCACAGGCTTTGTATCTCTTGCATTGCTTCTGGTTTCTTCTGCTTCAAACTGAACTGCAGCCATGCCTTGAGAATCACCTCAGTACCCTTCATGTGATAGTAATCTTCCCAGCTACTAGACTTCTCTCTCAAAGGGGTCACACTTACCAGGTTTTAATTTTATTCCACATTCTTGCAATCTGAGAAGCACTTTCCTTTAATTTCTCATATATTGCTCAATATCCTTGCTGTACACCAGAATGACCTCTAAAAATGGGATTCATAGATCATCTTGGAAATCACCAAATACTTGTCCATGCAATACTGGAAGGCAGATAGAGAGCATTTATCAACTCAAAGGGAATGCAAAAGTCCACTCATCTTTCCTGTGGTGTTACAAATGCTTATGAGCATCTTCACTCAAACTCCTAGGGATAAGCTTTACCTTGATCAAGTACAGTAAAGCCATTCATTTTCCACTGACCTAAATTGGATTCTGGGTAGAAAATGTCTATCTCTATAGTTTTATAAATTAACTCTCTATAAATCAATATAGAGTCTCAATGTCCTATGCTTTTTCGGTCTACAAATCACTGGGAGCACAACGGTTTTATCCTTTCTATCAGGAAAGGATTTCTATTATAGCTTTTGACCTTCCCAGATTGGGGTCTAGGAAATGATGTTATAACAGTAGTTCCAGTAAACTGGATGGATTTCTGCTCATTTTATGTCCATCCTCATATATTCCCTTTGTTTGATTCACAAGTGCTGTGTGCTCTTCTCACAGCATTTTGTGAAAATGTCCCTTGCTGCTCCAGGGTCAAGTGAGAGAGGTCAAGCAGGGTATCCCAGCTCAGAAAAAGCAGAGGGTTTGGAAGGTTCTGTGGCTATATTATTAGCTGGATACAGAGCTACTACTAATTGTTCTGAAATTACACAAATCCCCTGTGCTTCCACTCCTGGCTCAGACAGGGTGACGCAGGCCTTGTATGTACTGCACATTCTATCTGGGTCATGCAGCTCAGAGGGACTATAATATCCTCCTGCCTGTTCTCAGGCTAAAAGATCTATCGCCCGTTTCTGCTTCTGCAGATTAAACAGACCAGAGTTTACGACTGTTTGATTCTGCGCCTAAGTACTACTCCTGCACTTTGAACATATGAAGATGGACGGGAAATGGTCCTCTTTCATTCTCTAGGTTCATAACTTCTTTTATGACATTTAAACAAATCACAGGCCGCTCCAGTAGCTATTTCCTTACAAGGAATGCTATCTGCTGACACAGATCATGTACTATGATTGGGCAAACTGAGTTGCACTTCGGGCCTTCGCTTTAAAAAAAGAAGGGGAAAAAAAGAGGAATCTTGATCCCATTCACTTCCTGCAAGTCAAGATTTTTTTCCATTCCCAGAAGTTCAACAAGTGGTCACAGCTGACGGAGGGTAATATGCTTTATCCCTTCAGCCGCCTCACAGCAACCCCTGCGACTGGGCTATCTCTACCTATGAGATAGGAAGGATGGTCTAGTTAGCGAACAGGGTACTACCCTGGGAGCCAGGAGAGCGGGATTCAGTTCCCAGCTCAGCCACAGACTTCCCTGTGACCTTGGGCAAGTTACTCTATGCCTCAGTTCCCTGCCCATAAAACAGGGCTAATACTCACTGCCCCAGAGGGGTACTGCAAGAATCAGCAGTCATTAATCGGAGGCACTCAGATATCACTGTGAAGTGGGCCAGATAAGTACGTACATAGATCTGAGGCCACTGGAGTGGCTGGCTCCGGAATGGCACTTTTCCTATCTTCTAGTCTCCAAAGCTGTGTTTTCTCTTCCTTGCCTGCTTCCCCTTTCTGTGGTGTAGCTGGCTCAGGATTGCTCGGGCTGCCTGCCTGACTCTGCTGGACAGCACTCATTTTCCTGAATGGGCTCTGCCTGAGCATCCCATCTTTTGCTGATGTTCCATCTCATTAAAATAAACAAGGTTCATGCACTCAAGCAAGATGCCTGACTACCTTTAGGATCTTCTATACATCTGCCTATCTCAAGTCAGGCACAGTAATATGTCCAAAGAGGTTTCTCTGGCCTCTGAACCACTCTGCTAACATGCTGATATAAACAAAAATCAGGGACATTCTTTTCTGCTTAATGGGTCCTCAAAATCTGCTACAGGGGAATAAAGCTAAGAATGTATTTTCCGGCTAAATAACTATGCGATTTTAGTGTTGGGTTTACGGACCTTACTATAACTTCCACAATCTCAGTCTCCGCATAGTACATACCATAATGAGTAATCTCTTTGTAATGTTCTGTAGTGCACTTTAATGTAGTACTGTTTCACACAGCATATGTTGAAGTGCACGAGGGAAGCTTTAGTGCACACCAGCAGGGTCTATTTGGATCAATGAATAGAGAACATGTTAGCAGGTTTTAGAAATCACAACCCAGTAGTCCACATTACTGCTCCATATAGACAAGCCCTTAGGATCCTGTCATAAACCATTCTTAATGATGTCTGAAGCTGCTGTAGTTGAGATAATCCCTTTCACTTGGTTCTCCAATTTTGTCTAACAACTCCGAACTCCAGAGGTAACACTGGGTGTCTTAATAGGTGAATTTACCCAAGAAAGGGAGAAATCCCCAAGTCATGCTGGAAGGACCAGTCATACTCTCACACACCTAGTCTATGTCTCTCATGCCTTCATTTCCCAGGTCAGCTTTCCTGTCTCTACCCCTCTCTCTTACTTTTCCAGAGTGGAGCTGCTAGATGGGGAGCCACGATGAACTTTGCCCTCAATGGTTCAATTTGGTTCAATCTGGAACGATAACTTTCCATTATAACTTTCCCCTTCTACAAAACACTCAGTGTAGCATGACCAATACGTTATAATATCACTACCACCATCAAGCAGCACCAGTACTGAAAATATGGTCTCATTCTTCCACAGCCACGTGTGGAGTCTTTTGACTCATAAAATGAAACACTGAATGAATCAATGAATACTTGAGTGAGGAATATTGAAAGTGCTCAGTTAAAAGTCACCACGTACCAACAGTTTTGTGACCACAGACACGTTTCTCAGATTTATATACATTCTGGAAGATTCAGAATTTAAAGCAAGACACTAGTTTAGCCACCTGTATGGCAAATTTAATGGATGGTACTTAACTGTATGTGAAAGGAAAGTGTGACTCCTTTGTCTCCATTTCCCTTCAGTTTCACAATACAGCTTGTTTTATTGTACAGTAAACTTGATGTCCAAATATTGTCTTTGTAAATTTGAATGAGCTCCCTTGCATTACAGCTCCAGATAGCGTACATTATATTAGCCAAAGACCAGGGAAGTAAAATACATTTTGTGAAGAGTTCCAAAGTTCACATTTGATTATGGTCTACGGGCTGGGGTTACAAAGTTAGTGACCTATATTACCCTCTATCCACAGTGAATCTCCCACTGATGAGAATGGGAATACTGGGTCTAGAATGTGGACCCTGTGAAATATAACTAAGGGTCTCCCACATGAGAAGAGGGCTGAAGCAGGAGGTAGTTTAAGATTCTCTTTATGAATTTTACTCCTGAACTGTTCTGCCTAGAGTGTCTGGCTTACACATGGTGCAGATCCTAGGTATTCCAGTGCCTCTATGCTGGTCCTAGGGCCTCATCATTCCATATTATCCCTCTCTTTTCCCTTACAGCACAGATTCAACTTAGCCATGTTGTCAGGGCCTCCCCTGGCTGCAGCTGCACTCAAGATGAGCCCCCCCTTCACGCCTCCAAAGGGGATGAGGGGGAGGTATTACACTGCAAGCCATGGGGGCTGCCTGCTCGCTCTCACCAAACAAACAGCTCCTCTCAGGGGAAATGTGGGGACTGCTGCTGCAAAGCCAGCTGGCCCCACTCCTTCTGCTTAGGCATGGTAATGAACCATGTGCAGAGGAGACCATCCATGTGCAGATCACAGGGGTAAGAGTGGGAGCTAATGTTTTACTCAGTAAAGCTACTGTTACATTCAGTATCCTGCAGTGGGGAAAAATGATATAGGGCAAGTTAGGGTCACTGCTATTTCTGTCCTTTCCTTATTTGTCTATTTTCAACGGTGTAACTATTTTATTTGCTTGCACAAGTGTAGCTTCTGCATCTGCAAATCAGACACACTGTTGCATAGCTCTGTTATTGGAAAAGCTGTCTCTTAATAAGTCACTTAGGTTTCAGGGTTGATTGATATGCATGGGGGCTGTTCACAAATTTTCAGAGATAGTTCTGTCTATAACAGCACCACTTCATTTCACGTATAAAAAGATTCTGTTCGTAGCAATAGGATTAACACCAGTATCAAAGAACATTTTGCATTCTGCAGAATCTGAAACAGTCACAGCAATACTAATAAAAAAACAACAACCACCAGATAAATCCATACAGTGGGCTGGATAGGGTCACAGGATGGGAGTTTGCACCCCTGCTGTATATAATAACATGGTGCCATATGGCTGAAAACAGATAAACACAAAGCATTTGAGGCAACTAATGCGAAATAGCGAGAACAACTGCAAGGAGAATATGATGCTCACATTAAAATATTTTTTTAACTGTTTGCGTGGGCCGGTCGTGTGATTTTTGCTTAACACTGTACTCTTATATAACTAATAATAATAGTTATTACATGGTTGTTTCCCATCTTTACAAGCAACATAATGAGCATAGCCTTATGTTTGTCTTTTTTTTCCTTCCTCCATGAGCAGATAAGAACATGCCTGCGTTTCTCCAATTATGCTCATATCATCTTTTATTGAGCTGCTGACTGCTGTCAGAAATCACCGAATAGGTCACTACATTTGACTTTTAAAGCTAAAGGACAATCATATTGAATGTGGGCAGAATGAGGGTTCTAAAGCACAGAGTTTGCTTCTTATATACATATTTGTTAAAATAAAATCCTCAGTATTAAAAAAAAAGAGAGAGAGAAAGAATCATGTTATCAAGATGAAATATGAAAGCTATAATTCTTAACTCTATTACCATCTATACAACTGTGATAAAAATCTTACTGTCACTGTAATGCTTTTTGGACAGCTGGCAGGGCTTGCTTCTGTATTGTTCTCAAGGTTGTGGTGCTGCTGGATTTTTTTTTTTTTTTTTAACATGATGCAAGTATAATGAACCAAACAATATTGTTCTATCAAGATAGAAAATTCTATAGTCTGATAGCTAGACTGCTGTCACTCACTGACTTTACAATTCGGGAAGAAAAATTAAAATAAAAGGCAAAAGAGGCCTAATAGGATATTTGGTTAAATTAGACTTTTAAAAAATTGGTCTTCGGTACTTTTATTTTTTTTTAAATTGTTCTAGGATTATACTATTCTTTGTAACAACACGACCAAGCCCATTAGACAAGGCTACACTGCACAATCAACCACTGGGGACGCTTTAGGAATAATCTGAACTATCCTCCCACCATGATGCAGGGGCTCAGACTAGGTGACAGTAGGTCCTTTCCCATTCCAACCATAACAATGATGTCTCAGAGCTTCCCCTTTGTTAAAGGTCCTTGTGCCCTGATGTAGAGAAGGCCAAAGACAGAAACACAGGGGAAAAGAAAGAGATTTAAACAAAGGAAGATGATGCCTCAGAAAGAAGAGATGGATGAAAGACCCCCGCAATGCCTGACTCGATTGGCTTTAATTCTGTAAATCACCAGCTGGTGAGTGCGCTTTGGGGCACCTATGCGAGCAGGGGTGGGGCAATGCACAACCCATGTTCAGCTCTGCAGTCTTCACGGCAACAACGAATTTTTAATTTTAGACAAGTAATATACGTCAGCCCTGACCGGCCGTTCTGCCAAGCAAGTGGTGGTTGTTATACTAGCTCAAGTCACCCTTTTTCACATTCAATAATCTGGGCACCATGGAAACAAAAGCAACCACAGCTGCTGTCAGAGCAAACCAGATAGCACATGGGTGACTTTATCAAAAAGTCCTGTGGAACAGGTAATAAGCTAGTCATTTATTATATACTTTATAAAACAAGAGAGGCCCCTCACAATGAATAATAGGATTTACTACTGAATTTGCAACTATGAGGCACACATTCTCTGAAAGAAAATACCAAAACACCATGGATTTTTTTCTGTAATGTATGTTAATGTGTATATTTGCACACACAAAAATTGTGCCTCTGAATTCCTGATGTGTTGTGATTATACTCAACTAAAATATTAGGCATTTTGTTTCTATATCTGTGATTGGGATCTCCAAATAGGCATACAGCAACACTAGATAGCAAGTGTCAAAAACTGGGACCGGGTTGAGGTGTAATAGGTGCCTATATAAGACAAAGCACCAAATAGCAGGATTGTCCCTATAAAATGGGGACATCTGGTCATCCTAACAGCAACAGAAATTAAAGTCAATAATACAAGAAAAATTACTTGAAAAATGTAAGAAATCAAAGAGCAAATTCTGTTGTTTTTTTTTCTTTCCTGACCTTGATCAGGGATTGTCAGAGGAGGTGGGAAGCTGCCACAGTGAATCAACAGGACCAATTAACCCTCGGAAAGAATGAAGTTCTTTAGGACTAAGACTGCATGATCACCAGGTAGCCCAGCATGTTACCGTTCCTGATGAATGGCCAGCTGCAAACAGGGTTCTATGCTAACTACACTGGGGAAATGCACGGCACTGTATATTAAGAATAAATGAAACTCAAAATGAACTCGGGTTATTATCTACTAAATTAGATGTGCTTTTGATACACAGTATGTAGATTAATATTAAATATGTAGTATACCATGAAGCATTTTTTATTAGCCAGAAGACAATCGCTGGATACCCAGAGGTCTTTATGTAACTGCACTGTCTGTCACCAATAATAGTAGCAATCTTCCATCCGTTTTGCTAGGTTACCGATTGTCCTTTACATTGAAACACATCTAGCTTGTTTTCATTGACATGTGTCTCCATTGCTTTTACTTTTACGCACAAGACACAGTTCCAAGTTTCCAGTTAGAAACAAACAAACAAATCACCCATTATTCAGAATTCTTGCCCTCCTCCCAAACTGCCCATTCAATTTTGGTTTCTCGTATTTCAAAAGAATTTAAGAAAAAGACTCCTTTTTCAAAACACCCGCCCCCCACCCTCCCCCCAAAAAGAAAAGAAAATACAGAGAACAATTCCACCACCAGCTTTTTCCCAGGTTAAATCGTTATTCTCAGCTCTTTCTGATCTAATCCTGTAGCATCCTCTCACTCCCTCAAACATGCCGATTATCCTCTGAGTAACACATTCATTACTGGTTTTGCTACAATAGATCATTGAAGAATGGGATCTTATCAATTAACACATTCAAGTGAAACTGCATTTTTCTCTGCATCTTCCAACGGCCTGGATTCAGTAACACTGACAGCCCTAAACTGACTCGCTGCTGGCCTCAAGGATGCACACACAGATAGACCTGGCAGATGCTTTCCCCCAGCATCGTTAGCCCCTTTGTAAACAGGCTAGAACCTCAGCTTTTTGCTAACAACCTACAGCACAGGGAATGCAACTACTGTGGATGCAATGTTGATACAACAAGCTCTGTTCTAAATAGAAAAGGATGTAAGTGGGATGCATTTACTTACATGAAGATTCAGTGCCAAACATGGCTGGCCCCAGATGCTGCTATTTAAAGAAGGGAAAAGGGAAAAGAGTGAGAGATAGAGGGAGCGTGTGAGAGAAGGATGAGACTGCTACACAGCAGGGGTCATGAAGCCAGACAATGCAGTCCAAGTCAAGCTGCCAGATTCTCTTCTCCTAAGCTTCACACTGCAGACAGCTTCTCCTTGCAACCAAAGCGAAGGTCTTCTTCAGGAAGCAAAAATCAGGAGTTGCTGTTTTAAATCCAAGAGGTAAGGGAAGGTCAGTGTCCCTTCTGTCATGCAGTGAGGCAGAAATAGGTAGCAGACACCAGATACTGCAATCCACAGCCCCTGGTCTCAGTAAGACAATAGCATAGCTTATGCATACACTGGATGACGTCAGGACACTGCAAAGACTGACTGCTGTTAACCACAGGCTCAGAGGGGGCTTGAATAGAGCAGAGCAATTCAAATGGGAATGCTGCCTTTGTCACAAAATGCAGAAGACAAAGAACCAGACATATATTTCCCTCCCTCATGAAAAAAAAAAACTACTCCATGATTTAACACGAGAAATTAAAATATCTCTGTGTTGAATTTACAATGATTGCCTTTACTTTGCAAATCCAAAGTGTTTTCTTGCAAGCACATCATACAGAACGAAGATTCCTGGGACAAACATCCTACCAGATATATTGCATGGTACTTACGAAAGAATGAAAAAATGTATTTCCATCAGAAATGAACTCTCAAAATTGTCTTTTCCATAGCAGAAGGATTAAACTCGGGAATTAACCTAAACTTCACATATCATTTTGATTTAAGATTGGTAATCAAGTGTTCAGTAATTTTATTAGATGCTACTGTCAGGGTATGCTGCAGCACTGATCTAACCACAACAAAGAAGTCACACACATAAAAATGAAAACCAAAAATTATGCTGCTCTTGTGCTGCAAAACCCAAGATAGCAACAAAAGGAGCAATTTTTTTTCTTCCCCTTCAACTTCACTTTATTTATTTAAAGTGTCCAGATTTAGGACTTCAAACCCTTCCCAATATTTAGAATTACTCCTTTCTGGAACAACTCAGCAATTTAGGAAAAAATGATAGTGTAAAAACAAACATAAACAAAGACCGAAACTGACTGTTGTTAATCTCAGTGCAGACAAAAGGCTTGCTATAGAATTCTCCGAAGCCAAGCTAAAGTGCCTACGCTAGGGAGAGCAGTGAAGCAGTAAGTTGATGGGTTTGAGTCTAGGAGGCATGAGGGTGAAGAATGGCTATCCGGAGAGGGCAAAGGGGAGAACATTTTTAATGGCTCTCCTTGAGCAAGCCCATGCAGCTGCAAACCCAGAAAAGATTGCAAAGTGTTGCCAGTGAGGAAGAGTAAAGGAAATACAAAGGCACCCGTTACATAAAGCACTTTAAAAAGATGAAAAAAATCATTTCTGAGTGTCTGCAAATTAAATGTTACTAATCATTCCCAGAGCCTAAGTATTCTCATTCTATTTGTAACATATAAAATATCACTGTGAACAGTAGGATGTAGACGATGGGAAACAGAGGAACAATAATAATATTGGGCACACACAGAGCCTTCCATCAGAGAAACTCAACATGCTTAAAAATATGATGGTGCCAATTTTTGCTTTGCCACAAGCCCAGTGCTGCTCCAGGAACAGGCTGGGAAGCAATTTATGATTTAGAGAGTCACAAGTTGCCTCCCAATTTCCCCCTGCTCCAGGGGGAAACGTACCCTGCTCAGTCCTATCTCACGCAGCATATGGTCCCAGCCATGCCAGCACAGCTAAACTGGCCGGCACATTGAGGGAGGCGGAGCCAAGGCTCCATCCGTTCCTTGCCCACTTGCACAGTGGCACCATTTTAACCAAGCCAGTAGAGTTAAAGCAGTACAACACCCCTCATGTGGACGCAGTCATGTATAAAAGTGCTTATATTCCCTTCCCATATGGGAATAATACCAAGTGGTATAAGACACTTTTATAGCATATAACTACATTCACACTAGGGTGGAGTCATGCCAGCATAGCTAATTTAATAAAATGATCACAGCCCTAACTGGAACATAGGAACATAGGATGGGAAGGGACCTCCTGAGTCCAGTCTCCTACTGTTGCAGACAACCACCTTATATAATCCCCATTCACAAATTTACCAAGCTCCATCTTAAAGCCAATCAGGTTGTTCACCGCCATAACTCCTACTGAAAGGCTGTTCCAGAACCTCACACCTCTGGTAGTTAGAAGCCTTCTCCGAATTTCCAGCCTAAATTAATTCACAGCCAGTTTATACAAAACTGGGTGTAGACTGGCCTAAATATGGATTTAAGTGCCTCACTTTAGGCACCCAAGTGTGAAAATTTTGGCTAAGTGACTGGGCCAAGTTCACAGAGGAAGTATGTGTCACGCCAGAATGAGGCACAGAATTCAGATCTCCTGATTCCTCTAAATTCAGATCTATTCCTTTCTCTTAACGTGAGCAAAATATTTTGTAATGTTGACATGTAACGGCTTTTAACAAATATTTTTGCACCCATGACCAAAGTTGATTGTTCCACACTATTATATCGGACGAAGACGCAAAACCTTAATAATGTATCAGAGCCTTCCAATTACCTCATTTGAGCACTTGCAACAGCCCTTTGAGGCCTTATTCCATTGATGTATATATTATGGTTGAAACACCAACAGCCCCATATGGTATCAATGATAGAATCTCATACAATACTATTAGGTCAGACTTAGACTGACTTGGTGACTAGTAACTCTGAGTCAACTGTCTGATTAGTGTGTGACAGACTGCTAAAGACCACTTCTGAAACCCTTTAACAGGTACTTACATATAAAACACTTAGTGGGTTGACTCTTTCAAAAAACATTAGGAGTTGTCAACTATCAGAGGGGTAGCCCTGTTTGTCTGGATCTGTAAAAGCGGCAAAGAATGGCAAAGAGTCCTGTGGCACCTTATAGACTAACAGACGTATTGGAGCATAAGCTTTCGTGGGTGAATACCCACTATGCATCCAACGAAGTGGGTATTCACCCACGAAAGCGTATGCTCCAGTATGTCTTAGTCTATAAGGTGCCACAGGACTCTTTGCCATTATGAGTTGTGTTCACCATTTATCGCTTTTATAGGAATGTAATCTAGTAGCCAGATTAAGCAGGTTACTGGGATTAAGAACTCCTGGTTTCTATTTCCAGTTTTGCCATTTACTCATTCTGGGTACATTATTTAAGGTTCCTGTTACAATATTTACCTGTATGCATCCGATGAAGTGAGCTGTAGCTCACGAAAGCTTATGCTCTAATAAATTTGTTAGTCTCTAAGGTGCCACAAGTACTCCTTTTCTTTTTGCGGATACAGACTAACACGGCTGCTACTCAGAAACAACTCTGACATCATAATCAAAAAGGCTGACAAAGGAGGTGCTGTCGTCATCATGAATAGGTCGGAATATGAACAAGAGGCTGCTAGGCAGCTCTCCAACACCACTTTCTACAAGCCATTACCCTCTGATCCCACTGAGGGTTACCAAAAGAAACTACACCATCTGCTCAAGAAACTCCCTGAAAAAGCACAAGAACAAATCCGCACAGACACACCCCTGGAACCCTGACCAGGGGTTTCCTATCTGCTACTCAAGATCCATAAACCTGGAAATCCTGGGCGCCCCATCATCTCAGGCATTGGCGCCCTGACAGCAGGATTGTCTGGCTATGTAGACTCCCTCCTCAGGCCCTACACTACCAGCACTCCCAGCTATCTTCGAGACACCACTGACTTCCTGAGGAAACTACAATCCATTGGTGATTTTCCTGAAAACACCATCCTGGCCACTATGGATGTAGAAGCCCTCTACACCAACATTCCAAACAAAGATGGACAACAAGGAACAGTATCCCCGATAATGTCACAGCAAACCTGGTGGCTGAACTTTGTGACTTTGTCCTCACCCATAACTATTTCACATTTGGGGACAATGTATACCTTCAAATCAGCAGCACTGCTATGGGTACCCGCATGGCCCCACAGTATGCCAACATTTTTATGGCTGACTTAGAACAATGCTTCCTCAGCTCTCGTCCCCTAATGCCCCTACTCTACTTGCACTACATTGATGACATCTTCATCATCTGGACCCATGGAAAAGAAGCCCTTGAGGAATTCCACCATGATTTCAACAATTTCCATCTCACCATCAACCTCAGCCTGGACCAGTCCACACAAGAGATCCACTTCCTGGACACTACAGTGATAATAAGCGATGGTCACATAAACACCATCCTATACCGGAAACCTACTGACCGCTATACTTACCTACATGCCTCCAGCTTTCATCCAGACCACACCACATGATCCATTGTCTACAGCCAAGCTCTACGATACAACCGCATTTGCTCCAACCCCTCAGACAGAGGCAAACACCTACAAGATCTCTATCAAGCATTCTTACAACTACAATACCCACCTGCTGAAGGGAAGACACAGATTGACAGAACCAGAAGAGTACCCAGAAGTTACCTACTACAGGACAGGCCCAACAAAGAAAATGACAGAACGCCACTAGCCATCACCTTCAGCCCCAAACTAAAACCTCTCCAACGCATCATCAAGGACCTACAACCTATCCTGAAGGACGACCCATCACTCTTACAGATCTTGGGAGACAGCCCAGTCCTTGCTTACAGACAGCACCCCAACCTGAAGCAAATACTCACCAGCAACCACACACCAAAAACACTAACCCAGGAACCTATCCTTGCAACAAAGCCCTTTGCCAACTGTGTCCACATATCTTCAGGGGACACCATCATAGGGCCTAATCACATCAGCCACACTATCAGAGGCTCGTTCACCTGCGCATCTACCAATGTGATATATGCCATCATGTGCCAGCAATGCCCCTCTGCCATGTACATTGGTCAAACTGGACAGTCTCTACGTAAAAGAATAAATAGACACAAATCAGACATCAAGAATTATAACATTCAAAAACCAGGTGGAGAACACTTCAGTCTCTTTGGTCACTAGATTACAGACCTAAAAGTTGCAATTCTTCAACAAAAAACTTCAAAAACAGACTCCAACGAGAGACTGCTGAATTGGAATTAATTTGCAAACTAGATACAATTAATTTAGGCTTGAATAAAGACTTGGAGTGGATGGGTCATTACACAAAGTAAAACTATTTCCCCTTGTTTATTTCCCCTCCTACTGTTCTAGTAAAGTGCTGGTAATGGCTCACCTTGATTATCACTACAAAAGGTGCCCTCCCCCGCCCCCCCCCCCCCATGAAACACCCATTGTTTCATGTTCTCTGTGTATATAAAATCTCCCCACTGTATTTTCCACTGTATGCATCCGATGAAGTGAGCTGTACCTCACAAAAGCTTATGCTCTAATAAATTTGGTAGTCTCTAAGGTGCCACAAGTAATCCTTTCCTGCCTTACAAAGGTGTTGTAAGGCTAAATTAATATTTGCAATGAGGTCTTGGAGTCTCAAATGAAAGCTTTTGCAATTCTTAGCACTATCATTTGCTTCTGGTAGTGCCCACAAAGTGCTAGGTGCTGTTCAAACACTTGGTTTATTACAATATTCATTAATTTCAATAAATTTCTCCAAGAACCTATGTTAAATATGGGAGGGGATACAGATACTTAGGATCTAAAGAGCTCTCTTTGTCACACACACATTATGTAGAGAAAGGGAAATGCTCCGCTTTCACAGCCCATCCTTAAAGAAGAATCAGCAGATATTATCTATTTCTCCAGTTATCACTACAGAAGAATAATACACCGGTACTCTTTTTTATTTTACTTTGTTTAAATCAGCATGTAACACAATTTCCCCACTCATGCTTTTAATAAACAAGTTGGATAGTAAAATATTAGTGTTTTGCAAAGTTTTTCCTTTGTTTAATTATTTTTCTCTCAAAACAGTGCAAGCAGGAAATTGTGATCTAGCTCTTTTCACCAGGGAATCAGTTCCTTTTGAGCCTAATGCTCCTTTTCCAAAGGAGAAACTGGGGGAAAGGAAAACTATTCCACAAATTCTGCAAGATTCCCCTGACATGCTCATCTCAAAAGGGGAGGGCTTTGCAGCTTTGTAGAGTGGTTCAGAAACTGACCCCATAGATTCAAGGATTCCAAGGAAAGCAGAGAACAACCCTTGGGATAACCTTTCACTCTGCCTTGCGCTGCTCATTAATTATTACTATTATTTATATGTGTTACTGTAGTTACTCAGTCATAGGGTGACCAGACAGCAAGTGTAAAAAATCGGGACAGGGGTGGGGGGGTAATAGGAGCCTATATAAGAAAAAGACCCCAAAATCAGGACTGTCCCTATAAAATCGGGACATCTGGTCACCCGACTCAGTCACGACCAGGATCCTAAGGTACTATGTGCTCTATGAACACAAAACAAGGAGGGATTGGAAGGAGGATAGCGAGGTAGCTTTGTGGATGTTTACAGAGTGCTCCTTCCAAATTTGAGACGCAGCACAGGAAAAAGCATGAAGGTACTTGTTTAAAAATTTAACAATGGAGGCTGGCAGTATTGGCCAACTGAAGGCTAGATTTGATGTTACGATCACGAATGAGAGAGATAGGTCGGGCGGTGATAGGCCACGAAAGACCTTGAAAGTGAATTCAAGGAACTTATGGTTGATACAGTAAAGAAGGGGCAGCCAATGGATGATTTAAAAAAAAACGGGGGGGGAGGGGTGAAATGGTCAAAGCCACAGACCAGGAAACTGATCTCTACAGCATAATTCTGAATGGATATTGGGGACAACATTTTGTTTCTGACAGTGGAGGAAGTAACTCAGGGGCCAGCCATTTTGAGACTTGATTCTAACTAATAAGGAGGAATTGGTTGCAAATCTGAATGTGGAAGGTAATTTGGGTGAAAGTGATCATGACCTTCCTTCAGCTGTTCATAACTCATTTTTCTTGTCTCTCTTTTCACTATTCCTTCCTCAAAAGGGCTAACACTTTTTCCTGTGCTTTTCCCGTCTGACAGTACTTACTTACTTTCATAGCTGTTAGCACTTACGGCAATTCAGATTGATATAGATCCCACTACTACCACCATATATGTCACAATTGCAGGGTAACTGCACCTGTATTCACACCTCCTGTAACCCCTTGAGGGCATCCACAGGTGTCACCATTCTTGGGCCAAGACCCACATCTCACTCCCTCCTGACCAGGAATATTAGGCTGCACAACTCCCTGGATTTACACTGTGATATCACCAGCAAGTCAGATTGCCTAAACTGACCAGTGCATGCACTTTGCTTTCTCTCCAAAGGCTATGACCAGTTTATTGCCTGCAGTTATAAGTTACAAGACAACTGCTTCTAAGCAAGCACAGTTATTCTTAAGGTACAAGCATTACAAAAGAAAAAATATAAAAACCCATAAAAGCTAACAGCTTACCAGAGGTCACCCATCAGCCTTATGGAGCCCTAGTAGGTCAAGTCCTTCTTATCCTTCCACAAGGATTGCCCCCACTCCCCAAACAGAAGGTCCTGTCAATTTGCTGAATAAGAAAGAAGGCCCTGAGATCATTTAAACTCAGGCTATTTATCCAAGAGTCTTTTCTTTGTTTGTTGGATTCTCCAGAGACCAACAAACAAGAATATGTGAGCCTCCCCAAGAGGTGGTACTTCTCAGGGGGTGGGGAGTTGAGGGGGGCGGGGTTAACAGCCTGGTTGATGTCCTTAATCACCATCCGCTGTTTTTAGTTCCTGGAGGAGATGTGGTAACCCTCCCCCATGGAGTAGAACATAATCATACATAAATCATTCGTTTAAAACAGTGGACCCCAAAGATAATGCAAAGGGTTGCAATACCTGTCACAGTGGTCATTTAATTAAGCATGCTGCTGTGGATGTACCTGCACATACTGTTATCCGTGATCCATTTAAAATATGCTCTGATTCTAAAGCTTTGTTCTCAGTTTCCTATACTGAGGTAAATATCTGAATTTAATAGTTCATTTTTAAACATTTCTTTGTATTACAAAACTAGGGATACTCCCACAAGATCATTATGAGCTGAGGAATTGAATTTACAAGGTTTGTGTACAGAAGTCTCAGATCTGTGCATGAACATGGGGTGCCCAATACCTTTGCAGTATCAGACGCATAAAGACAGCCACTAAAACACACAACCAACTGTGATATTACATTTAAAAGAACAAATTATTATTACATCTATTGTGATAGCACATAAGGACCCCAAACAGAGATTAGGACCTGTCATAAATATAAAGGGAAGGGTAATCACCTTTAAAATCCCTCCTGGCCAGAGGAAAAATCCTTTCACCTGTAAAGGATTAAGAAGCTAAAGGTAACCTCGCTGGCACCTGACCAAAATGACCAATGAGGAGGGAGAAAAACAAAGGGTCTGTATCTGTCTGTGTGATGCTTTTGCCAGGGACAGAACAGGAATGGAGTCTTAGAACTTAGTAAGTAATCTAGCTAGGTATGTGTTAGATTATGATTTCTTTAAATGGCTGAGAAAATAGCTGTGCTGAATAGAATGAATATTCCTGTCTGTGTGTCTTTTTTGTAACTTAAGGTTTTGCCTAGAGGGATTCTCTATGTTTTGAATCTAATTACCCTGTAAGGTATTTGCCATCCTGATTTTACAGAGGTGATTCTTTTCTACTTCTATTAAAAGTCTTCTTGTAAGAAAACTGAATGCTTTTTCATTGTTCTTAAGATCCAAGGGTTTGGGTCTGTGGTCACCTATGCAAATTGGTGAGGATTTTTACCAAACCTTCCCCAGGAAGTGGGGTGCAAGGGTTGGGAGGATTTTGGGGGGGGGGAAGACATTTCCAAACGACGCTTTCCTAATAAAAATAAACCCAGATAAATGTTTGGTGGTGGCCGTGGAAGTCCAAGGGCAAAGGGTAAAATAGTTTGTACCTTGGGGAAATTTTAACCTAAGCTGGTAAAAGTAAGCTTAGGAGGTTTTCATGCAGGTCCCCACATCTGTACCCTAGAGTTCAGAGTGGGGAAGGAACCTTGACAAGACCCAACCCTACTAAGCACTCTACAGATTGACAACACAAAGACAGCCCCTACCCCACAAAGCTCTAAAAAGTATAAATTTAAAAATATAAAAACATAAGTTAGCAAAGTGACTTAGAACAGCTTTTTTCAACCTGTTGGATATCAGGGACCAACTTGCTGCCTTCCTAAACTCTGTCAGGGAGATCTCGGGGAGCGGTGCCAGTCCACGGACCAGTAATGGAGAAACACTGACTTAGAATAGTCTATCCGATACATAAAAAGAATTAAAATAAATAATAATAATAATAAACCCACATTAGTCACATTGTCTGATCCATGAACAAACTGTGTATGGTAAGAAAACATTTTTTTGTTGAGAGAGTTTAAATTCAAATTAATTCTCAGTCTAAGTAAATATAAAAGGAGTATCATAACTATTGGTACAAATAGCAATGATTTCATCATATATATGGGGGGAAATGGAAACAGTTTTCTTAATCTAAGAGGGCATGCTGCTAAAATATGTATAGTGAGGTGCTTAGGGCTTTTTAAATATATTTTAAAGTCTTTCAGAGAACAAACATTTATGTACTGTGAGAGCCTTTGTTTTCAGATGCCTCAATCCATTCCGTGTCAGACTACAGGAGACAGCCTGAAATCTTTACTGGACACCACAAGTGTGCAATCTTCCTAGCTTTTCTCAGGAAAGAAGGGGTTCGCTTGGGGCTTTGGTACTGTGACCCAAACCCTGGCACTTTCCTGGGCCCCAATTCTGCAATCTGATCAGTACAGGAGACCCTTTTGTCCATATGGTCTGCTAACATCAGTGTGGGGATCCATCAGCATTGCAGAATCAAAGCCTTGTTTCTTTCCAGTGAATGTGAGCAACACAGTGCCATTTGTAATGGATTCTCTGTGGTAACCTATCTCCAAGAGACTCAGCAAGTCTGATGTGCCTTAATATTTGTTTCAGTTAAAGAAGATTAGTGTCATAACATTTATTTTCATTATTTACAAGACCAATATGAATAAATATGAAATAAGGGGGAGATTTCCCAAAAGCACCTAAGAGATCTAAGAGCATAAGTCTCATTGACTTTCAATAGGATCTGTAATCCTCAATCCCTTAGGTGCTTTTGAAAATCTGCCCCTTAGGGGATAGAACGGAAACCTAGGAGGATTAGTCATGCTAGGAGAAAGCGTACTGACAAGGGAAAAGATAAAGATATACTTAATAAGACTCGACCCAATTTTATTTCGGAAGTACTCTAGACAACTCTCAGGAGTTCCTGGCATCTAAAAGCGGTGAAAGAAACTGAGAAAGTGCATGTTTTGGCTTTGTTTTCAGTAGCCTTCTCTCCTCAGGCCCACTAAACACCTCTTCGTTTGAGTTCTGAGGACTTCCAGTTAACTGGTGGTATTTTACTAGATAAAAAATTGGATCATATAGTCACTGGCTTTTAGTGTACTCTAAACACAGTTTATTTTGATGTTGAACTTTAATTCTTTTCCCAATGAGAGAGACTGAAAACATGTAGTCACTTCACAATTTAATTAGAGAAACTCTCTTTCATTTAGATTGTTTACCACTTCAGTAGAACCTCAAAGATACAAACACCAGAGTTACGGACTGACTGGTCAACCGAAGTAAGCAATCAGGCAGCAGCGGAGACAAAAAAGAAGCAGCAAATCCTGTCCAGTGCCTGTATTGCATCTTAAAGATAGGCACATCTGGCCTGTCTGTCCACCCCCCCTCCCCACCCCCACCCCTCCAGGGGAGGCAGCCACTTACAGGTAGGCGGTGAAGATGCTGAGTTTCACAGGCACAGCTGGGAGCCCCTGAGCAGGCACAGCAGGAGCAGTGCTGGGGTCTGCAGCTTGTAAGCCAGGTGCGCAGTTCCCACTCCCTGCGCCCCCAGGAAAAAAACTTCCTGAGCTCCTGCTGGAACCTGGCCTGGACCATGAGCTGCTGGAGCCCAAGCTTCTGCCTGCATGCTGCACTCTGCAGGAGCAGGTCAGTTTTAAAGGACCACAGCCTGCACCGTGTGCCCACTGACACCGCAGGATCCTCACTCATCACCCTTGCAGCCAGGGGGCTAGAACCAGCTGCCTGTGCACACTCCCACTCGTCGGGCAGCCACTTACAGGTAGGAGGTGAAGACGCTGAAGTTTGCCAGTGCAGCTGTGAGCCCTCCACTCCGAGCAGTTCACCCTGAGGAGCATCCCATAACGCTTTGTTCAGAGTTATGAACAACCTCCATTCTCGAGGTTCCTTAACTTGAGGTCCTACTGTATTACAATTAATTCTGGGACAAAGGAACAGATAAACATATGAAGAAAGAAGAGAAAAGAAAAGAATAAAAGGAGGAACACTTAGATAAATTCCATCTTTGGTTGTGGATCTTTTTTTCCTCCTCTCCTCTTTTTCATGGCCATCAAGCTAGTCAGCAGCTTTCACACGTCCTAGGAGCCACAAGTCTAGTTAGCAGTTTGAGTCTTCTCATGCTCACCCTTCCTTCAGGAACAATGCCAGGCCTTTGCAATCCTTTGTAATGTTCTTTAGTTCATAAAAAAGTTCCTGGTACGTTATTCTCAAAAAGTATAGTCTTTCTGTTTACGTGCACTGCAGACACCTTGCTTGGTGTTTTAAAGTCAAGCCTACAAGACAGCATGTAGTTAAGAATAGAAAAGGAGAAAAAATAAATGAGACCAGGAAACCAAGCAAGAGAAAGGGAAAAAAGGCAAAGACACCATTCTCCCAAAACACAGAGCAATCTTAGTATTGATTGCTTACACTATTTAAGGGATAGCCCATGCTGTTTACGATCTATTTGTATAGATGCCAAGAGAGTTCATGCTCTGATCAGAGACAGCAATACACAAACCACGACAACTCAGCAAAACTCTTTCACAACAGAGAAGCCCTCCCCCACTCTTTGAAGTCTCCCCTTTCTTGCTTAACATGAATTTAAGCAGGGCAGACATATATCCCTTTAATCACAGCAGGCCATAGGGATTTACAGCCCCTCTGATACAAATTATTTGTTTGCTTGAAGCTGTCTCATCAACTAGCAGAACAGGTATCCATTTATAGCAGGTCATGTGCATCTGGAGAGTCACCACAATCAGATTATGGGGCTATTATACTTCTGCCCTATAAACAGCATCCCTTTCTGTGTCTTTCTGATGGCGCTCCGTAGTAAGTTTCAGTCCCCAGTTAGTTAAAGACACTGTTTAATATCACCTTGAAGCCAAATGACCCTATTTACTTACTTTAGCCGTCTGGCTATAACTGTGCAGCATTTGATACTATTTGACCATGGCTGAATATGATTCGGCCACGGGCTTGGTCCAAAACAAAGCCCAAGCATCAGGGGTCATTCACCATTTCTACCTCTGATTTGGACCTGCACCCACTATGCATCACCACCATTGAAAGGCAGGTAGGAAAGCCATGCTGGATATCTGCGTCGCTTGATTTCTGTATAGCCAACCTCCGAAGAAAAGATTAACACGCCTGTTCTTCTGGTTCAACAGATTTTCAATCCCATATTAAACTAACGGAAATGACAGTAAAATAACATGGAAAGTAAATATATTGTCACAAAATGGTTTAACTCTCCTAGAGAACCTTCAAAATATTTTTTTTTCCAAATCTTCTTGAAGTAATCACAGGGATTATTATTGCACCTTCCTCTGACACATCTGGTACTGATCCCTAGTGGAGACAGAGCATTAGGCGAGTCACATCTGATCCAGCATGGTAATGCACACGCTCCTGACTAATTTTGTCTCTACATAGTACAAATGGACTCCTGCCTTCTTGTAATCTTCTTTATGCTACTTTATGTACTTTGGCTGAACTCAGAAGGGAAAGACCTGTTCAAAACTGATTATTTATAACTAGGCCTGTCAAGCAACTAAAAAAATTAATCGCTATTAATCGCACTGTTAATAATAGAATACCATTTATTTAAATATTTTTGGATGTCTTCTACATTTTCAAATATATTGATTTCAATTACAACACAGAACACAAAGTGTACAGTGCTCACTTCATTTTTGATTACAAGTATTTGCACAGTAAAAAAACAAATAGTATTTTTCAGTTCACCTAATTCAAGTACTGTAGTGCAATCTCTTTATCATGAAAGTTGAACTTACAAATGTAGAATTATGTACAAAAAATAACTGCATTCAAAAATAAAACAATGTACAGCTTTAGAGCCTGTAAGTCTACCCAGTCCTACTTCTTGTTCAGCCAATTGCTCAAACAAGTTTGTTTATATTTGCAGGAGATAATGCTGCCTGCTTCTTGTTTACAATGTCACCTGACAGTGAGAACAGGCATTCTCATGGCACTGTTGTAGCCAGTGTTGCAAAATTTTTATGTTTCAGATGCACTAAAGATTCAGATGTGCCTTCATGCTTCAACCACCATTCCAGGGGACATGTGTCCATGCTGATGATGGGTTCTGCTCGATGATAATCCAAAGCAGTGTGGACTGACATGTTCATTTTCATCATCTGAGTCAGATGGTTGATTTTCTTTTTTGGTGGTTCGGGTTCTGTAGTTTCTCATCAGAGTGTTGCTCTTTTAAAACTTCTGAAAGCCTGCTCCTCACCTCATCCCTCTCAGATTTTGGAAGGCACTTCAGATTCTTAAACCTTGGGTCGAGTGCTGTAGCTATCTTTAGAAATCTCACATTGGTACCTTCTTTGCGTTTCGTCAAATCTGCTGTGAAAGTGTTCTTAAAATGAACAACATGTGCTGAGTCATCATCCGAGACTGCTATAACATGAAATATATGACAGAATGCAGGTAAAACAGAGCAGGGGACATACAATTCTCCCCCAAGCAGTTCAGTCACAAATTAAATTAACACATTATTTTTTTAACAAGTGTCACCAACACGGAAGCATGTCTTCTGGAATGGTGGCCGAAGCATGAAGGGGCATACAAATGTTTAGCATATCTGGTATGTAAATACCTTGTAATGCCGGCTAGAAAAGTGCCATGCAAATGCCTCTTCTCATTTTCTGGTGACACTGTAAATAAGAAGAGGGCAGCATTGTCTCCTGTAAATGTAAATATAAATGTGTTTGTCTTAGCGATTGGCTGAACAAGAAGTAGGACTGAGTGGACTTGTAGGCTCTGAAGTTTTACATTGTTTTGTTTTTGAGTACAGTTATGTAACAACAACAAAAATCTACATTTGTAAATTGCTCTTTCACAACAAAGAGATTGCACTACAGTACTTGTATGAGGGGAACTGAAAAATACTATTTCTTTTGTTAGCATCTTTACAGCACAAATTTGTAATAAAAAATAATATACACTTTGATTTCAATTACAACACAGAATACAATATATATGAAAATGTAGAAGAAACATCCAAAATATTTAATAAATTTCAATTGGTATTCTATTGTTTAACAGTGCAATTAATCATGATTAATTTTTTAAACTGGATTACTTTTTTGAGTTAATTGCATGAGTTAACTGCAATTAATCGACAGCTCTACTTATAATAGGAAAGGCCCCAAATAGGAGAGCTGAGTACGTCAATAAGCAAAGTGACCATAGGTGTCCAGTTGTGAACACAAGTACTTTCCCTGATTTTTAATGTATAATTCACTGTTCAGATTCCCAGTCTAACTCCAACTAATTTCCATATGAGTCCAGTTATGACCTAACTACACAACCAAACCTTGACTCTGTATCAGAGAAGTGATTTGGGAGGCATACATGGATTTGTATTTGACTAGCAAACTAACTATATTCCTCATCATGTTGCATTTCCATTTGTAGGCTTGGGTTAATGTTCATTTAAATTAGTTAACAAGGTGATGCCTTAAAAATACCAAAAATAAAGAGATATTTGCAATTTGTTTTAAACTAACATAAAAATAAGAGTAAGGGTATGGATAGTAACATCTGTTGAAAGGCAACATTAATGTTCACTGATAATGCCACTTGCTGACACACAAAATGCCACTCTGAGTGGGCACGTGCTGCATACTTGCTGGCATTTTTGCTTGCAGTTGTCACAATAACTGTTGGTTTACTTGTAATATCATATTCACCCAGTAGATATCTCTGTGCTGTAGAGCTAGGTGTGGTCCCTGTAAACCTGGGAAATAATGCTGGAACTCAAGCTGCGTGGAAGACTTTTTGTCTGTATTTATAGTTGTATGGGTTGTCTATAATAACATTTTCTTGATTATGACAAATTGATTCCACAATTTGTGACAGGAGAGCATTGCCAGTTGCATCACCTCAGTACCAATATTGTTTCAGGATCCATGCTGATAGCGAAAGACCCAAATATTGGTGGACTGTGGTGTGGCTGTGGCCCAAATGATAATCATGGTTCTGCCATAGGTGGGCCATTGCCTCTTAGCAGGTGTTAGGGCTTTTCTAGCATTTGCAATACAAGTGCCTTCTAAGTCTTCATTTGACTGTGAAAGCATAACTGGAACTGCAATTTGAAAAGCAGGAGCCTCAGCAATCAAGGACACTAGTAATCAAAACACAGGCTACCATAAAGTCACAGACTACATTGCAGTAAATGGACTAGAGAAAAGTGTGTGCACATGGAAGGTGGCTAATGGAATAAGATAGTGCTATGCTGTTATTATTATTTGTATTACTATATCCTGAATAGAACGAGAACATCACAAAAACTTCCTTTTATGAGAAGCTGTCATTGCCTGGGTGTCGGAGGAATTTTCCCACAGTAAAGGAGAAACTCTCTGCAAAGAACACTGACTGTTGCATTGTAATACCAAAAATATACAAAAATACTCTAACTCAGACCCATAAAAATGGCTGATACAATAAGTGTGCTGCAATTCTATAGGCAGCTATCTTGTATGCAGAAACAAACATCTTTTTGCTCATTATTTGTTAGCTATGCTGCAGCTCAAGTTCCAAAACTCATTATGTTAATAGGAAAACAACGAGCCATCTTTTCAGCTGGAGTCTAATAGAATAATATTTACATGTTTAACATGTAACAAATATATGAAATCAAAGATAAAAGTAGAGATGGGCTAAACCAAAAATCTAGAGCTGAATAAGATCTTAAGTCTGTGAAGATCAGCTCCCAAACGGTACCTGGCATCAAAGCTAGAGCTCGTCTCTAGTCAAAGGGGGATAAAGGGGCCAGAAAGCAAAATTATGTTCTCTTGCCATGGCTGTTGACATACTGCATTATTAATTAGGCTGAAAGCTGTGAGTTTAAAACAAAGCTTCACCACTACCAGTAAGTGATCATGTTAAAAACAGAACAATCGGCCTACCAACAGCAATTAAAGATCCAGCTTGTTTAATTCAGTGTTACACTGCTCCAAAAACTGCAGTGTATTTGGTTCTTTGTTTTATACTGCTCCTGGGCAATTTTACAACCACAAGTGGTGCAAAACTGACAATCCAAAGGCAAAGACATCAGAAGTGGCATAAACAGATTTCAACAACGCTACCTGGAAACGTTTGATGCAAGACATTTATAAAAGAGGGACAAGGAGAAGAAACCTGCAGGTGTCAGGTTTTACTTAGGCCAAATAAAAGAAACGCTACTACTACTCATTCTTAATACCCAGTGAACTGAGTGGTACCGTGAAGCAACACACTAGCCTAACACCTCTGAAGATCTGGGATCTAACCCTCTAAGATCATCTAACAAGTAAAAGTGAGTTTGACAGTCTCACCCATTTGTCCATATCATCTTAATGTAATATAGTGGTACAGTTATTCAAGAGTACCTCCAATAGCTACAGACCATTGCAGGTCTGGACTGAGCTGTATGGGGAAGCTAGTTGTCCCTTGCTAAATCCAGCACGTCCACCTTTCACGAGCCCAGAGGTAACTCAAATATTAAACAAGAATAAATGTTTGTACCTCAACAACGTATTTGACAAAATAAAAGAACATCAAATACATTACTGAGTGTTTGTGACGGGAAGAGAATGTGGTGATGTTTGTTCGGAGTCCTGCCAGCCCCACCAAGGTTTAAATGAAGCAGTTCCACAATGTACATGTATTTTAGAGCAAGTTTCTCAACATGTGACAACGCGCATGCTGTATTATGGCTTATCTCTGAGCTCAACTGGCACGGGTTATTTTTTCTCTACACGGTTTTGAAGTGAATATTTGTCTCTTAGAATAACATCCTTATGCAGATACTGATTCTTTTCCTTACAGTAAACTCAGTGCATAATTTTTTCATTCAAGCAGCAAACCAGTAATCTGCACAGCACAGACAGAATGTTACTATTTCTCCAGTCTGCTATATCAAGTTTTTAAAATAATAATTCTGGTAGCTGTATCCCATTATATCTCCTGCACACAACATCACCACTAGAGCTGGTGAGATATTTTCCAGCAGAACATTTTTCCATAAAAAAAAAAAGCCATTTCATCTAAATCAAAACATTTCACAGAAACACGCCGATTTTCATGACGCTTCATTGGAAAAATTTGTAAGGTCCAGGGTAGAAATTCTGTTCAAGAGAGAGAGACTATAACGTGGTGGATAGACCACTCACCTAGGAGATCCAGACTTAAGTCCCTGCTCTGCCCGATCTGGAGTGATCTGGGATAAAAAACCCTGCTTTGAACTAGGCAGAGCAAGGATGTGAAGCTGGGCCTCCCATACCCCAGGCCAGTGCCCTAACCTATTCACCACCTTAGGCAGATCATATTACAGAGTCAGCATTGCTGAAAATCCTGTCTCATGTCCCCATGCATCATTTCACAGTATTTTACTCTTGGCTGGGGTAGGCTTAAAACACTGTTCAAAGCACGCTTATTTCAGCTAGCTTTCCATCACTATCTACTAGTGCTAGAGCATTAGACTATTTTTTTTTAAAAAAAAGGAAAAACAGCAAGAACATCATAACAAACAAGTAGAATATGAATAAAGTCACATCATCTTATATGTCACAATCTGTTTTACTTGGCAAACAATGTCACTGTCCCAACAGCTGTATTCCCTTCCTATTGTTTACAGTTGTCTTCCCCTGAGAGGAGACACTGGTCAGCAACTCATAGAACTGGGCCCACAGATCTTTGGAACAAGGAGCCCCATCTTCTGCTATGTCTGTAAAATGCTATACATACCAGTAGTACTATATAAATTAAAAGAATCAATCACTTCACGCACAGAAAGGGGTTAACGTCCCACTGGGCAAAGCCTGATAACAACCATAACCAGCACAACTCCATAATATACTCTGGATGCAGTAGACCTACTTTCTTCCTAATCATCCTGATATGGATGTATGATCCACTTATTGTTCTATTCTTACTGTTTTAAGAGTATAGGTTGTAACTTCATTTCAAGTTTATGTCTTTAAATATTGACTAATTTAATGAACTAGGGTAACATATTCAAGATCGTCTAGGTGACTCAGGAGCCTAAATCCCATTTTTCATAATGACATAGGCACTTAGGATCCTAATTCTCATAGGAGGCTTAGTGCCTAAATCACTTTTGAAAATGAAACTTAATCCTAAGAGCTTTTGAAAGTGTCACCCGTTGTCTTCCACTGGATGCCGCAGAGCTCAGAAACGGCCTATATGGTACATCAGAGAGGTCATTCATATTCGATTCATACAAGCTACAAGGGATTAGGGTTGGGATTGGAATAATAAGGGCCTGGGTGACAGTGACCAAAAGAGACAGAGATGCTCATACTGAAATTTCCTACTATGCCGTTCACTTGACACACTTACAGGGTAAACTTCAAACTCTGATTCTCCTCCTCCCCATCCTCAGTGAAACGTCATTAGCTCAGTCTCACAAAGTACAAAAAACACAAAATAACTATGTTAATGCCACATTGAGTCTGCCCTGTTAAAATAAGGACACAAACCATCAGGAAATGAAAAGTTCCTCAAATATTAATTCAGCCATACTGCTCATACATAGCATTTTCTAACCTCCCTTTTCTTATAATAAATATAGTTACATAGACTTCAAAAAGATATACTTTGGGGAGAGTTAGGAATAAAGAAAGCAGGTCAAATTATATCCCTGCAACAAAGTCTGTGTCCTTTTAGTTTTCTATGAACTACCCTCTTCTATCATCCCTCTCTGCTATTCCTTTTCAGTTCAAGCCCAGAATTCCCCCACCCCCATCTTTGTTTTGAAATTGAAACATACTCTACATTTTTCTCAGCACACAATTTATTTTTGAACTGGTGCCTGGGAGTATAATAGATCTTAAAACCGGTGCTCTGTCTTAGTCATCGTTTCCATCGTTTATCAAGCTTTCTGCAGGAAATGTGATAGAAAGGAGAATAGGAACTGAATTCAATGGAGTGGTTTTCAATCAGTAAATGTCCTTTACTCTTGACTTCAAAACTTATGGTAAAGGTCTAATTAATCTCTTTATATTGTAATTATTTTCTAGTATTTACAAGTAGCACTTTTGCCAGGTACACTGGCCCTTTAAGACTAAGGGTGGGGGCTGAGGACCCCATTCCAGAGGTTATGAACACATGCTAGGGGGGAGGTGGCCCCATGTGTTAGCTATGGGATGGGAAGACCCCAGAACACTGTCACTTTAAATGACCCAGCATCAGGAGCCTGTAGTGTAGGGTAGAGACTACTCTCTCTCGGCCAATCGGAAGGAGCTCTCAGAAAGAGAGTAGTATATATGCCACCTTTCCTCTCAAAATGGGGAGAGTGCTGAAGGAGGAAGGAAGCCAGAGCTAGAATACTAGGCTTCAGCTGGATGGAATAAAGGCTCCATGAACAGCAGAAGCATAGGAGATGGATATGCAATGTGGGGGATGCTATGGCAGACCTGGTGTTTGGGACACGGAGGACTATTTTGAATTACTTTCGGCTACTGACCCAGTTTCAGGCAATGACTAGTGATAACCCTGAAAAAGACTATACAACAGTCCTAAAAGGTCTTGAAGAGAGGGAGCAGAGAGAGCAGGTGCTATGGAAACACAGAGTGGCATCTGGCAACAGGCGACCCCGTTACAAGCACTATTAAAAAATTGGGTGTCTTTCTAAAAGATATGCTGTACTTCACTCACAAGTTGCTGGCTAGACCCTTTAACTGGGTTAAATTTTGTGGCCTGTGTGTTAACAGCCTTTTCAGGACTTAAAAATCTATGAAGTCTAAAAGGAGAGGGTCAGGGCCAAATCCTGCTCACCTTACTCTCAACAGTATTCTCATTGATTCCAATGGGCCTATTTGTCACACAAATAAGGCTTACTTACTCAATTGTCCCAAATGAGGGCTGTTCCCAGGAGAGTCTGACTGGACAGAGAGGAGAGACAAATCTATGACTTTATAAATGCCGCAATTTAATTCCTAAATGCCCATCACATTTATTGTAGTTAAAATGCTTAATAACACAGCAAATGTGATAATGTAAGTGGCCTTGCTCATTTTTTGTTTTCATAGCATTATTAGCAGAGGTATGGGTGTCCTGTTCTATGCTGGGGAAGGGAAGAAGTAACCGTCTATTCTTGAAGGGTCAGCAAACATTTGTTTGCAGTATTGTAGCGTTATGGGTCACAGGATGTGAGAGAGACCAGGTAAGTAAGGGAATATCTTTAGAAGTTGGTCCAATAAGCTTTTATAAAGTCCAAGATCTTTTGAAATAGTCCATGAACGTGCACAAGGAGTTTCAGCTGAAGTTATTCTTTACTTCCTCTCTTCCACTATTGTGTTCTATTACAAAAAGGCTGCTGCAATACATCCCAGAAGGGGCTACCACAGTGTGGTGGTGGGTGAGTGAACCCATGTCTGTATAGTACTTACGAATCTTGAAGGAAATAAGGTGCTACATATTCTAAATGTAATTTATTATTAAATGTAGCTAAAGAAAAATCCTAATTTTTATTACAAATGACATATGGACTTTATTATGTTGTTTTCTCTTTTTATTAGATTGTTGCCTTGCTTTTATTAATTGTGTGTCATGATTTTTTATTTGTATTGTTTTTATGCTGTGTATTTTGTAATTATATGATAAAAACAAATGGGAGTAGACACTATGCCAAAATTATAATTAGGTTATGCTACTGTTTGTGAATGCAATATAATTAAAAAAATCAAAAAGATTTTTAAAAGGGACCCTACATTCATAAGCTCTCCTACCTCAGGGGAAAAAATTATACTCACATGCTCACATTGGCCCTGATCCTCTATTGTGTTAAGCCAATGGGAATTTTGCCATTTACTACAATGAGAGCAGGTTAGAGACCATTCAGAACAGATGTAACAGAATAACATCACAAAGAACAGTTCAGTGAATTTCCAGATGTTGTAGCATCACAGTTAAATACAGGCAATACGTGATAGTGGTATTCAAAACAAAAAACAGACTGTGGTCCAACCTTTAAACACAGTCTCCAAATGATGTTAAAATAGAGTTTCAGCTATACCAGTTTCTAAAATGGGCTTGGCAAGGCAGGACAGGGTCAGACCATGTCCGATAGCTTTAAAAGCTATGAGACTGGTCCTGCAAACACTTGCTACCCAGCCTAATGCTTCCCATTGTGAGCAGTCCTGCTGAAGGGAATGAATGGGATTACCCACAGAGTGAATATTGGGCCTGGAATGTGTCTCCTGTTCTCGCCTAGATTAGAGCCTACGTTTTCACAAACTGCACCCTGCTTAAAGTAAATACTGTTCCTTCCCGGTCAAAACACATTCATACAGTATGCGCTGAACCTGTAGAGGTTACCTGGTTGTCTAGGCTTACGTGTTTGATCAATTCTATGAAAGACACAAAGGCTGATAATTCTTAGACACTTGTGAGATACACCTCTACCCCGCTATAACACGACCCGATAGAACACGAATTCGGATAGAACACGGTAAAGCAGCGTTCTGGGGGGCGGGGCTGCGCGCTCTGGCGGATTAGTGAGTCAGCGTGTCTCGCTCCAACACGCTGCTCTGAGCGGCATGTTAAGGGTGCCGGGCCGGGGCCGAGGGGTTGGATAAGGGGCAGAGGGTATCAGGGGGCAGACAGGGGGCAGGGCGCAGGGGCGTTGGGTAGGGGGTGGGGTCCTGGGGGTGATTAGGGACGGGGGGGGGTCTCTGGAGGGGGCGGTCAGGGGACAAGGAGCAGGGGGGCTTAGATAAGGGGTGGGGGCTTAGATAGGGGTGGGGGGATCTCTGGAGGGGGTAGTCGGGGACAAGGAGCAGGGGGGTTGGATGGGTCGGGGGGTTCTGAGGGGTCAGTCAGGGGGCGGGAAGTGACTATTAATAAAGAAATGCTCGAGGCCAAAGCAAGATCGATATAACGCGGTTTCACCTATAACGCGGTAAGATTTTTTGGCTCCCAATGACCGCGTTATATTGGGGTAGAGGTGTAGTAGGATATTAAATAATATAAAATTGTATGGTGATAGCTCCATAGTTAAGATTGCAAAGAGACTGCATTATAAATCCTATTTTAACACCTAATAGTTAGACTCTTCTATAACCAGAAAACACAGAAGAGCCAGGGTCTTATCATTTGGAACACCATGGTCCCAAGAAAACACAAGATCCCTATGGATGGTTGAAACTGTCACAACCTGGCTCTACGTATAGACACCAATCTGTTGTGATTGCATCTGACCAACTGAATTTCATGTGCTTCTAAGGAGCCCCCGGGTCTAGATAGTGAATAGTCACGGTTCCTAGCTCTGAGTTTCTCAAGCTCACTCCCAGGTGCAGATCCTGTGTCTGACACACTTTTGGAGCTGTGGGACTATGAAATCCAACCACCTGGACCCCAGAATTAGTATTATAGCCCTCCGAGCCATCAGTTGCTTCAATACAGTCCCTCCAGAGTCCACCGGGTTGTGGGAGCTCTGGTTTCATAGGGTGACAAAGTTCCTCCTCTACCTTGGTGGGTCTTCCGCTTATTGGCGGATTTGCTCACCTTGGAGCTTCACGGCAGCCCTCAGCTTGGCCGTTTTCATGAACCCACAGTCCAGGTCGACTCCTCCTGTGTCTGACCAGGAGTTGGGAGGTTTGGGGGGAACCCGGGCCCGTCCTCTACTCCAGGTTCCAGCCCAGGGCCCTGTGGAATGCAGCTGTCTAGAGTGCCTCCTGGAACAGCTGTGCGACAGCTACAACTCCCTGGGCTACTTTGCCATGGCCTCCTCCCAACACCTTCTTTATTCTCACCATAGGACCTTCCTCCTGGTGTCTGATAATGCTTGTACTCCTCAGCCCTCCAACAGTCCACGTTCTCATTCTCAGCTCCTAGTGCCTTTTGCTCCCTGCTCCTCACACGCGCACCACAAACTGAAGTGAGCTCCTTTTTAAACCCAGGTGCCCTGATTAGCCTACCTTAATTGATTCTAACAGCTTCTTGATTGGCTGCAGGTGTTCTAATCAGCCTGTCTGTCTTAACTGTCTCCAGAAGGTTCCTGATTGTTCTGGAATCTTCCCTGTTACCTTACCCAGGGAAAAGGGACCTACTTAACCTGGGGCTAATATATCTGCCTTCTGTTACTCTCCTGTAGCCACCTGGCCCGACCCTGTCACAATAGTTACACCCTTCAGAAACAACATGGCAATAAAGCAATGAAGACAGGCTTAGCAAAGGAATTTCTTAACCACAAATACCTTTACTCTTAAATGTCACTAGAGTTACAGATCCATGGAAAACAAGAAACATTTCTGAATGCAGTTCCTCCCAGTCTGATCTCATCCCTTCTGCAAATCCTGGGTTTGGTCACATTCCTTCGGATTGGCAGTCCTTCCTGCCTTCTGGCCTGGCTTTCTTGCTTCTGGCAGTGGAATGGCCTCCATTGCTTAGAAAAGAACCGCTTTTTAGAGCACTTTCTGTTCACCTTGCTCATGTACTTCCACTGGGGAAATTCCAGGCTTCAGTCTGGCTTGTGCATAGATAAATATTCAAAGTCAATGATGCTGCTGCTGGAAATCCTATTATTCCAATAGGGAATGTTTATGACCTATAATCACTCTGTCACAGCTTCTCAGATGTTGTCTCTTACGTGTCAAGCATTTAAGTCTTTGCTACCAAATGGATGCTCTAATCCACATGAAATTTACAATCATAAATGGGGTTCACAAAACAAACTGGAATTCATAATTTGATAAACCGATTATTATTAATTTGTACTGTATTTCTGTAGTGCCCCCAGAAATATGTCATACATGAGCTGGAAGATTCCAAATAAAATAATAGCTGCTATGTGCCCAGCAAATTCGACAACAAATTATTGCCAAAGTTTTGAGAGCTGAGATCTTTGCAGTGCTTGTTGATGAAACGACCACCAGATCCCAAAAGGAACAGCTGAGTATCTCTGTGTGCTGTTTGCTATGATATCCTAGTTCAGGTTTTTCTAACCTACATCTATGTTGATGATACAACCAGCTGCGGTTTAGCTTCTGTAATTCTTCAGGAGCTGGCAAAACCTGGACTCAGTTTGGAATTTCTCTGTGGAGAGGTTATGAGAGAACTGGACTTGATATAACCCAGAGCATAACTCATCTTGTGCACTTAGTCACCATAAACTGGGAGCGACGACACCATATAGCGAGAAAGAATTTGGCCTTGCTTAGGCAGACAAAAACAACTACACAGCTGCAGTGTTACAGATTCATAAGAACAAAAAGGGAGGGTGGGTAGCTGACCTTGGTTTGGGTACCTGTGTCTGTAAGTTTCTTGCTAGAGTTGCTTTACTGATAAGTAGATATTATGAGTTCTTTGCTGTTGCTAGGGAAATGGTCAGACTATTAGAAGCTACTTTGAGTTATACTTTGTTTTGAGTTACTTATAAAAAAGATTAGTTAGAGAGGGTACTTTGGAGAAGCCTGGGAGAAGTTCTTTTGAGAGGATTTCTGCAAGCTTAGAGTCTGAGCGCTACCACCCCAACGGCTAGGAGGAAGGCTAGCCACCAGAACCCTTCTGCCGGCACTTGGTACCACTTCTGACTTTGGGTACCTATTTTCTGGGGTGTTCTAGACCAGGGGTCGGAAACCTATGGCACACGTGCCAAGGACAGCACGCGAGCTGATTTTTAATGGCACGCTGCTGCCTGCCGGGTCCCAGCCGCCGGCCCCGCTCAGACCACTGCCAAACCCAGGCCGGGACCCCAGCAGGTAGCAGCGTGCCATTAAAAATCCTGCCCGCCCCAGCCCACTCTTCCCCGCCCCCCCATGGGAGCAGGGTGAAGAAGCTTGGTCCTGCTGGCTGCTGCTGCAGGGCAGGCGAGCTCCTCCCTCCCCCGCCTCTTCCTGCAGCATGCTGGGTTCCTGCCCCATCTTCTCTCCCTCCCTGCCCCCCATCAGCTGATGGCCCTTGTGAGGGAGGTGGAGAAGCGGAGCCGCAGCACGCTCGCTGTTCCGAGGAGGAGGCAGAGACGGAGCCTTGGAGATGGGGGGTAGAATCAGGGCATATCCTCTCCAGCCCCCTGCCGTGAGCTGCTCTGGGCCAGGGGTGGGTGAGCTAGGGTGGTGGGGGTGCTCCCAAGCCTCTGTCCTGACCCCTGCACCTCCACACACACACAGCCCTCTGCCCAGACCCCTGCACCCCCTCACACACCCCTAGCCCTCTGCCCTGACTCCTGCACCCCCCTCACATGGCCAGCCCCCGCCACACTCCATGACCTGACTCCTGCACCCTCCTCACATACCCAGCCCCCCAAACCCCCTGCCCTGACTCCTGCACCCCCCTCATATACCAGCCCCCAACAACCCATACCCTGACTCCTGCACCCTCCTCACATGCCCCCTGCCCTGACTCCTGCAGCCTCCTCACATGTCCCCACGACCCCAGCCCTGACTCCTGCACTCCCCCTCGACCCCAGCCCTGACTCCAGCACCCCACACACATACCCAGCCCCCCCTCACCCCATGCCCTGACTCTTGCACCCCCCACATTCCCACCCTGAGCACCAAACGGGAGCTCCTGCACCCCCCACACATTCCCACCAGACCCCTCGAACCAAATGGGAGCTGCCCAGGTAAGCACTCCACACCCAAACCTCCTGCCCCAACCCTGAGCCCCCTCCCTCATTCTAGCTCCTCCCTACACCCCAACCCCCAGGCTGCTCCTTCACCCCCAGCCCTGTGCTCAGTGCACTCCCACCCTCAGCTCAGTGCAGAGAGACAGGAAGAGAATGGGCTAGAACCAGGGAGAAGGTAGGTACCCACTCTGTGTGGGCAGGGCCGGGATCCCAGACCGGCAGCAGGCTGAGCGGGGCCAGCAGCCGGGATCCTGCCTGGCAGGAGCCAGCGGACGGAACCCCAGACCAGCAGCGGGTTGAGCCGCTCAGCCCACTGCTGGTCTGGCGTCCCAGCCGCCAGCTCCACTCAGCCCGCTGCCGGTCCGGGGTTCTGGCTGCCGGCCCCTTGCGAGCCAGGGTCCCGGCCGCAGGCCCTGCTCAGCCTGCTGCCGGCCTAGGTGAACAGAACCCCAGGCTGGCAGCGGGCTGAGCAGGCCGGCGACGTAAGATCAGCATTTTAATTTAATTTTAAATGAAGCTTCTTAAACATTTTGAAAACTTTGTTTACTTTACATACAACATAGTTATATAATATATAGACATTTTGAGAGAGACCTTCTAAAAAACATTAAAATGTATTACTGGCACGCGAACCCTTACATTAGAGTGAATAAATGAAGACTCGGCACACCACTTCTGAAAGGTTGCCGACCCCTGTTCCAGACTATTGCTATATTTTGATATGTGCTTTGCATTCAGTAAAAACAAGGATTTTTGAGTGGAAATACTCTTGCACGTACCAATCATTTATCAGATGGTGGCGTTGTGTCCCCCACTGATTTATTTCCTGACACTGCCTGGAAAACAGAGATTAGTTACCATAGCTCTGGATTCAGATAAACCTAGGTAACAGCAACTATGATGCGTGGCATTTACTGTGGTGTTCAAGCAAGGTGAGAGAAATACCACTAGCTATGTACACACATTGCTGTGATCATGTCTTAAATTTGCTGATCAGAAGTGCTGCAACACTTCTGATAATCTGCAGCACTACTGGCACAATGCCGTAAACTTACTCCCCACCCCCGATCTGCTCAGCAATAGATACTTTGGACAAGACAATCAAAGAGGTAACTCCCGCTGTGGTCCACTTGAGACTCAAGCTCATTCGTGAAACCCAGTGGGTGAAGCTGGTGCAGTTGTATGTGTGGAACTACTTCCAGGTGTTACTGATGCCCAACAGGTAATACAAATCATGGCACATAAGAAGGCTGCACTCAGGTGCAAACATTGTTCTATGCCATGAGCAGCATTCAATTTATTATGGTCATGGAAATCATTTCAATGTTGTCCTGTCCATGTCCAAAGTACTATAGCAATCAAATCTCGACATTTTTGCTGCTAATCAGTTAGTGAACAAAGTTCTCCGTGTATTAAAAAAACAACAAGATGACCATGAAACCATGTTTAGATTCATCTTTAGCAAATCAGATAACATCTGTGAACAGCTGAACATTCCTAGAACGACTCCAAGGTGAGCAGGTGGACAGAGACATCACAGCAACTACTCTACAGGAAACCCAGAAGATTTCTACTGACAATTAATCTTTGTCCCATATCTCAACGTAGTGATAGCTGAAAACTTTGTGATTGCTGTATTGACCGACCATATTGCAGATTTATGTGAGAGAAGCAGAAAACATTGGTGTCTGTTGCCTAAATACCTGGATGACTCTTCTGACAAATCAATAATGGAATTAGTTCAAATACGCAGTTACATAGTGTGTTTTATGGGGTAGTGTTCTTCACTTGCAAATGGGCTTTGTTAAAGAATATATTCACAGGAATACCACAAAGTATTACCTAATTTTACAGAAGTGATGAAGATGGTGACAATCATTTTGTGTCATTGTGCATGTATCTGTCAGATGTGGCATAGCCTTCTGTGGTTGCTGCTGAAGTAGACAGATGGCACCTACAATGGGCAAATATTCCAGTAGAAGAACTGACACCAAATGCAATCAGAACACTGGGGCACTGCAATGTCAGAATTTATCCTATTATCCCCCGTCCACTGAGAATTGTGGCTACACTGCCTGCATGAATTACTACACCGGACAGATCTTTCAGCACTCTCTAGAGAATTAAGAGCTATACATGCTCAAGTACCAGAGAAAATCAGCTCACTTGATTAGCACTACTGGCAGTGCATCACAGTTGGCCCACAGTGGTAGAGAATGTGATCGACACCTTGCCCTCACACCCCGACACCTTGATTGTGTAATATTTTATTAACATGTGTACAAAGATAGACTTTTAGCCCCCTTTCACATTTTGTAGTGACCTCTGCTACCCGGCACATAAATTCTTGGTTGCACCTTTGTTCCCCACAGTTCATGCTGTCTCTAATAAATGTACATAGCTTTGGTATAGTTTTATCTTAAGAAAAAAGGACTTTTAAAAAAAAAATATATATTCAGTGGCTCATGTCTCACCGTCATGAGGCCCTTATACAACTAGCAAACAAAGCTGAAAAAAATCTTAAACAACTGGTTTCACAGCAAACTATATATTTTGACAGGTTTCAGAGTACCAGCCATGTTAGTCTGTATTCGCAAAAAGAATAGGAGTACTTGTGGCACCTTAGAGACGAACAAATTTATTTGAGCATAAGCTTTCAGCTCACTTCATCTGTAGCATAAGCTACAGCTCACTTCATCTGATGCATGCAGTGGAAAATACCGTGCGGAGATTTATATACATAGAGACCATACATACTGTAAAGAGAGCGATCACCTAAGGTGAGCTATTACCAGCAGGAGATTTTGGGGGGGAAAACCGTTTGTAGTGATAATCAAGGTGGGCCATTTCCAGCAGTTGACAAGAACGTCTGAGGACACCATGATTTCAACAATTTCCATCCCACCATCAACCTCAACCTGGACCAGTCCACACAAGAGATCCACTTCCTGGACACTACGGTGCTAATAAGCAATGGTCACATAAACACCATCCTATACCGGAAACCTACTGACCACTATTCCTACCTACATGCCTCCAGCTTTCATCCAGACCTCACCACACGATCCATTGTCTACAGCCAAGCTCCACGATACAACCACATTTGCTCCAACCCCTCAGACAGAGACAAACACCCGACAAGATCTCTATCAAGCATTCTTACAACTACAATACCCACCTGCTGAAGTGAAGAAACAGACTGACACAGCCAGAAGAGTACCCAGAAGTCACCTACTACAGGACAGGCCCAACAAAGAAAACAACAGGTTTCAGAGTAGCAGCCGTGTTAGTCTGTATTCGCAAAAAGAAAAAGGAGTACTAGTGGCACCTTAGAGACTAACCAATTTATTTGAGCATAAGCTTTCGTGAGTTACAGCTCACTTCATTGGATGCATTCAGTGGAAAATACTGAATGCATCCAATGAAGTGAGTTGTAGCTCACGAAAGCTTATGCTCAAATAAATTGGTTAGTCTCTAAGGTGCCACTAGTACTCCTTTTTTTTTTTTTTTTTTTTTAAGAAAATAACAGAATGCCACTAGCCATCACCTTCAGCCCCCAACTAAAACCTCTCCAACGCATCATCAAGGATCTACAACCTATCCTGAAGGATGACCCAACACTCTCACAGATCTTGGGAGACAGCCCAGTCCTTGCTTACAGACAGCCCCCCAAACTAAAGCAAATACTCACCAGCAACCACACACCACACAACAGAACCACTAACCCAGGAACCTATTCTTGCAACAAAGCCCGTTGCCAACTGTGTCCACATATCTATTCAGGGAACACCATCATAGGGCCTAATCACATCAGCCACACTATCAGAGGCTCGTTTACCTGCACATCTACCAATGTGATATATGCCATCATGTGCCAGCAATGCCCCTCTGCCATGTACATTGGTCAAACTGGACAGTCTCTACGTAAAAGAATAAATGGACACAAATCAGACGTCAAGAATTATAACATTCAAAAACCAGTTGGAGAACGCTTCAGTCTCTTTGGTCACTCGATTACAGACCTAAAAGTTGCAATTCTTCAACAAAAAAACTTCAAAAACAGACTCCAACGAGAGACTGCTGAATTGGAATTAATTTGCAAACTGGATACAATTAACTTAGGCTTGAATAAAGACTGGGAGTTGATGGGTCATTACACAAAGTAAAACTATTTCCCCTTGTTTATTCCTCAACCCCCCCCCCCCCCCCCCCACTGTTCCTCAGACGTTCTTGTCAACTGCTGGAAATGGCCCACCTTGATTATCACTACAAAAGGTCCCCCCCCCAGCCCCGCTCTCCTGCTGATAATAGCTCACCTTACCTGATGATCACTCTCGTTACAGTATGTATGGTAACACCCATTGTTTCATGTTTTCTGTGTATATAAATCTCCCCACTGTATTTTCCACTGAATACAACCGATGAAGTGAGCTGTAGCTCACGAAAGCTTATGCTCAAATAAATTTGTTCGTCTCTAAGGTGCCACAAGTACTCCTTTTTATATATTTTGAGTTTCACAGTGAACCTACATATGTCAGACCTATTATTTACATGGTCAAAATTGTAAAGCTCAGTCAAGATCTTATTGTTATGGGTGAAACACTCCCAGTATTAGTGGAAACATTTAAGGTTAGCCCCAATGCCATAAGATTTTGAAATCTAGAAGCACATGAAATTTCGTGGCACTGTCAAAATATAGTTCAGCATCCCATTGAGATTATGTGGAAGAGACTGGTTTTAGAATGAGGTCATAAAACTCAAATCCTTACATACTTTATATGCCTGTTAAAATTCAAAGTTAAGGAGACCCTTTTCCATTTCCCAAGCAATGTCTAAGGCCTCGTCTACACTAAAAAGTTAGGTTGAAGAAAGCCACCTTAAGTCGACCTGTTAATGTATGTGTCTACAATACTGGGTCCTTTACGCCAACCTAAGTCGCCTCTAATGTCGACTTCTGTAATCCACCTCTGTGAGAGGTGTAGCACTTAATTTTATTTTCATGGGTCGACTGCGAGGTCGTGCAGATGCAGCTCTGTGTAATTCGACTTAATTGGCTTCCAGGTGGCGTCCCACAATGGTCATCTGTGACCGTTCAAAAGATCATTTTCAACTCTGCTGCACTGCAACCAGGTACTCAGAAAACAGCCCCTCCCCTGCTAAAGCCCCAGGAAATTTTGATTTCCCCATTTCCTGTTTGATTAGCATTGGGAGCATGCCAGCTTGAGCACAGCTAATCATGGAGACGACACGCCTCAAATGCGCTCCAGCCTGATCTGCACAGGAGATGGTGGATCTCATCGCTGTGTGGGGAGAAGAGTCTGGGCAGGCAGAGCTCTGATCCAGCAGAAGAAACGCTGACATCTATGCAAAGATCGCTTGTGGAATAGGGGAGGAGGGCTACACAGGGGACACACAGCAGTGCCGTTTGAAATAAAAGAACTTCACCAAGCATACCAGAAGGCAAGGGAGGCAAACAGTAGTTCTGGTGATGAACCCCACACATGCTGGTTCTACAACAAGCTGCATGCGATTCTTGGGGATGACCCTACCAGCACCCCCACAGTCAATGTGGACACCTCACAGGTGTGTGAGTCTAGGGACAAAAAGGAGGATGATATGGTGAATGAGGAGGAGGAGAATGGGAAACAGGTGAGCAGTGGATCCATTCTCCCCGAGAGCCAGGAAACATTTTTAACCCTGGGGCCCTGTGGGTCACAGGACATCACGGTGGCCGACCATGATGCCGGGGAAGGCACCTCTAGTGAGTATACAGTTACAATCAAAGTCCAGTTAAACTTTAGCAGGCACACACATTCGGTGGTATTGCATGTTTACTGTGAAGAAAAAGCGAGGTGCTGTGGTTCTCTGCTTACAAGAGGCCGCTTCAGCTATGCATAGGGTGGGCCCTGGAAAAGACTGTTTATGTGGACTGGGATAGCCCAGGAATCCTCCATGGATATCTCTAGGAAACTTTCATGGGGATACTCTGCAATCCTTTGCAGAAGGTTTCTGGGCAGGGCAGTCTTATTTCTTCCACCATGGTAGGACACTTTCCCACGCAACTCCTAAATTAATTCTGTTGGCATCATTGCGGTAAACAGCATAGCAACATAAGGACCGCGTCTATACCCAGACGCTTGCAGCATCTCCTTCCTTTCCGTCTCTGTTACCCTCAGGAGACTGATATCACATAGGGTCACCTAGGCAAAACGGGGGAAGTTCTCATTAAAAGTGCTCTTACAAGGGGAAAAAAAGGGCATTTAGACCCACCCCATATTCCAGATCGCCAAACCATGCGGCCACTAATTTACTGTGCTTGGCAAGTAGTTTAAAGTGGCTGACAAGAGACTGGAGCCCCACATGAGAGATTCTGCAATTTGGGAGTGAAAAAGTTCCCCCACAACCCCGTTCGTAAACAGCTTCCCATGGTGTTATGGGGAAGGGCCATTGCTCAACTAGCTACCTCTGCTCCCGATATGAGCCTACCATAAACGTCATTAAACGTGCGGTCACCCACGACCCAGGGGGGCACACTCACCATGGCTGGAGCAGCAAAACGGCACAGTGAACGGTTATGGATTCTGATTATGTGACGGCTTGGACCTAGTGTAATAAGGTTTTTTTGTTTGGTTTTTTTTTTTTTATGAAAATGGCCTTGCTGTGGAAACATTTTATTCATGTACAATGGCTCCTTTATTTTTTCCAATGACTGACAGCTGGAAATGTGTCCTTTGGCATGTCATCAACACCTGAAAGCAGACTTTCACTGATTAGAAGGAGGAGAAAGAGAACGCGGGAGGACATGTTCACTGAGATAATGAAGGCCTCTGGGACAGCTGACACAGAGCTGAAAGCGTGGAGGATTTCACTGTCCAAGAACTTAGACATGGAGAGCAGGAAAGCTTCCAATGAGCAAGTGTGTGCGGCTCAGGATGAGATGCTTTGGATTATGAAGGACCAAGCACACATGCTGAGGCGTCTGGTTGAACTGCAGGAACAGAACCAGGAAGGCAGAGTCCCTGATGGTTAGCCAGCCAGCATCGCCTGGCACAGAATTGCCCTCCCCCAAGCGTTCCCTGAGGCATGGGAGAAAAGTCCATTATCCCTTTCATTTAACTCAGGGGGAGGGTACAAGGAACAGAAGGAGCCCATTCACAGACCTTTGATGGTCTGGAATGCGGTGTTATGTTACACAGCTGAAAATGTTTCTCCTGTTCCAAATTTACAACCCCTTTTCCCCAAGGCTACCTTCCCCCCCCCACCCCATTCTCCCTCTTTCCTTATGTTTGTTAAATAAAGTAAATGGATTTGAGAAATAAATGTTCTTTATTGAGTAGAAGCAGTGGGCTTGGGGGGGGGGGGTTGGCTTTACAGGGACAGTGATACAAGGCAGGTGAAGGTTTGGGAAAGCACAGTGCAGACAAGCAGCTCACATTACTGTGACTCATTACTGAAATGGCTTTCAAAGCCTTGCAGAATCGCAGCACCCCTTGCTGTGCTCTTATTGCCCTGGTGTCTGGCTGCTCAAAAATGGCTGCCATGCGATCTGCCTCAACTGCCCACCCCTGTGGAAAATGTTTCCCCCTTTTTTCTACAGATATTATGGAGCACACAGCAGGCAGCTATAACCAGGGAGATGTTCTCTTCACTAAGGTCCAACCTTGTCAGTAAACTTCTCCAGAGCCCTTTCAAACGACCAAAGGCAAATTCAACCACCATTCGCTGAGCCTATAGTTGAATCGTTACTTACTGCTGTCCAGATGGTCGATGTATGGCTTCATGAGCCATGGGAGCAAGGGGCAGGCTGGATCCCCCACGATAACATAGGTATCTCAACGTCATCAATGTTCATTCTGTGGTTTGGAAAGAAAGTCCCGGATTGCAGATTTTTTTAACAGACCCAAGTTCCTAAAGATGCGTGCGTCATGAATCTTTCCAGACCAGCCTATGTTGATGTTGGTGAAACGCCCCGTGATCCACCAGCACTTGCAACACCATTGAAAAGTATCCCTTTCGGTTTATGTACTCTTTGGCAAGGTGGTCTGGTGCCAAGATGGGGATATGCGTGCCATCTACCACCCCATCACAATCAGGAAACCCCATTGCAGCAAAACCATCCACTATGTCCTGCACATTTCCCAGACTCACTCCCCTGTCTAGCAGAAGTCGATTAATTGCCCTGCACACTTGGAGCACAGCAGCTCCCACGGTTGATTTATCTACTCCAAATTGATTCCCCACTGACCGGTAACTGTCTAGCATTACAAGCTTCTAAATAGCGATCACCACTCACCTCTCCACTGTCAGAGCATCTCTCATTTTTGTGTTGCTGAACTGCAGGGCAAGGGAAAGCTCTGCACAAAGTTCCTGGCAGGTGGCCTTCCCCATTCAAAAGTCCTGCAGCCACTGCTAGTCATCCCATACCTGCAAAACGATGCGGTCCCACCAGTCAGTGTTTGTTCCACGGGACCAGAAACGGTGCTCAACAGAGTGCAGCTGCTCAGTGACTGCCAGCAGCAACTGTGAATTGTTTTTTTCAGCGGCTTGCAGCAGGGCTGCTTGCAGGGCATCGCACGGCGGACCCCACTTTGGCTCTGAAAATACTGCAGAGGAAGGCATGAGGTGGTTTGAAATGCTCACAGCAAGAGTGCACAACTGAGTAGGCTCCATGTTTCTGGGGTTATGGCATACGCGCGGAGGTTTTAAGGTGCAAAAACCACTGGGTTGTTTGCTGTTGAGCACAGTGCATCATGAGATGCCGACACAATGTTCCTATTCTCCCCACGACAATGTTTTAGTCCCATGAGGCATTGCACAAACTTCCCAAAACACACAGCGCCGAGTTGCACTTTGGGATAACTACCCACGATGCACTGCTTTGTGCATTGATGCAGGCTAGTGAGGACCCACTCCATCGAGACAATGAACATGGTGTGGCCACACACACAATTGACTTACATTAATTCAGAGGCTTGAGATTGAACTAGATAAAGTCGACTTAATTTTGTAGTGTAGACAAGTCCTAATACAGGCAGTTGCCATATTGTACATGAAGGAAAGGAGTGGGGGAGACAAACTCCCACTTCCTATCAGAACGAGGTAATCGAATCAGGTGGCAGTGCATAAACCAGAATGTTTACTAGTGTTCTATTACATAGATCTTCACATCACAACAATCCTAAACCAAATGGAGTCACTTACTCCTCATTTCTCCTACAGGCTATCACTTGCCACGGTGAGCAAATCTTAAAATGGCCAGGTAGCACTGGGTCAGATCATCAGCTGGTGTAAACTGGTGTAGGTCCAGTTAAGTCAATGAAGCGAGGTTTATTTACACTAGCTGAGGCTCTACGTCTAAAGAAACGGGTTGTATGTTTCTTCCCCAGAAAGGTAGGAGAAAGCTCTGCTACAGTTCAAGTAACCAGCTGTCCATCGTATCATATTTTGCTGCTCTCTCAACAGCCTGGCTGCTGAGGAAAAATGTGAAGACCTATAATTCACCAGACTTTGCTTTAACTATCCTGCAGTTGGCTTCAAAACAACCAGCAATTTGGGTAAACAGAATTCTGCCAAATGGAAAAGGTTTTCAATTTGCAATCAGCAAAAAACAACAGGATAGTCTTATTTTCTCACCACCAGTAATACTGGATTGTCTCAATCTTTCATACCAGAATACAAATAGCAACTATTCATATTAATCTTTCTGCAATATCTACCTTCCATAGCAACATCAGATACCCTGGGACTGTCTGGGACTTCAGACACCTATGGAGCACTAAAAGAATCTCCACTTTAATGTATGAAAAATAACTAAATCTGACACAATTTTTAGGAAATAATCTTTTATCTTGGCTAGAAGAGTTGTACAATTAAAATCTCTGGCCTCTGTTTTTCCTTTTATGGTTAAGAATGCAAAAGCTGGACCCTATTTTCTTTCCCAAAGGCTCTTCATCCTGTTCTAATTTGGGAACAGAATTACACTCTCTAGTCAAACATTTCTAAACAATATGATTTCTTTGTAATCAGAATAGCGTCATAGTAAGCAAGTAAAATTACTATGCCTTAACACATTTTAAAATGACATCAACATTTTAATCTTGGTCTTACATATATAACAAAGAATCAAGCATTTCAACACACGTTTTCAAACATCAAACTATTCGTACACCTTACAGGGGTCTCAATTAACCATGTCAACTCAGGAAAGGGACCTGAGCATCATTGTACATGGTTTAATGAAGACCTTTACTCAATGTGCAGCTGTGGTCAAAAAAGCAAACAAGATTTTAGGAGGCATAAGGAAAGGGATGGAAAATATTATGATGCCATTATATAAACCAATGATGTGGCCTGACTAAGAGTTCTGTGTGCTGTTCTGGAAGCCCTCTCTTTAAAACGATATCACAGAATAAGAGGGGGCAATGTGAACGACTATGGGCCAGGGAAAGCTCTCACATGAGGACCTATGGAAAAGATCGGGTTTGTTCACCATACTAAGTTGATGAATAAGAGAGGACATGATAAAAGTATATAAAATAATGGATATTCTGGAGAAGGTAGACCGGGAGAACAGAAGCCCCCATTCTCATAATGCAAGAACAAGGGGACATTCAAGGAAATATGTTTTCAATCAAAATGTGATAAAACTGTAGAATTCAATCACCCCAGGATATCACTGAGACCAACAATTTAGTAACATTCAAAGAGGGATTGGATGATTAGATGGATAATAAGAACATCCAGAGTATAACAGTCAATGCTAAAAGAAGACTGTTGGAAGGGATTAAAACCTCATGCTTCAGGACTTATCTGTTAGGCCGCAGGATGAGACCTCTAGGGTGTGGGGCAGATTATCCCACATTTGTCTATTGCAGGCTTCTTTCACCTTCCTCTAAAGCATTTGGTGCTGGCCATTGTCTAGGATACTAGACAAAACAGACCATGGGTCGACTGCAGCACGGTTATTCCTAGGTTCCTATGGATAGTTTCCTAAACACAAAAGTCTCCTAATATATACAAAAAGCATCCACTAGCCAAAAATACCAGGAATGACAACTTCCTGGGCTGAAGCACACAAACTCTGCTTCAGATATAGAAAAGAGCCCAAACAGCTTCCAGATTACCCTGCAGGATTTAAAGATATATTACATAATGTCTCTACAGGAGATAACTTCTTCTTCCAATATCAAACTTGTTCTAAAATCAGCACAATAATTCATTTTTAATATTCCATCTATGCAACCCTAACCAATAGTTCTTTGCCATGATGGGAGGCTAATGAAGAGGATTTATTCACTGCAGTAACAGCATCTCTGCACTCGTTGAGATATTCACAAATGTTTGCTTCCTTGATGCAAACTTATCAAGACTGAAATATGCTGAGAATCCTGGAATGTACAGAAAAGGCCACTAGCTGTAGAGTTAGGACCATGTTCTAATCACACTTTTAAGTTTCATCTATTCTTAGATGTCTACCATCTGTGCAGAGAAAACATTCTGAACCGGGAAAGAAGGCTTCCACGATGGTAATTCTATCTTTTTTGTAGTTGCAAACTTGGACAGTATCAGGAGAATCATTCCAACCCAGAAATCTAGTGCTTTAGTTTGAAATTTTGGTAGGAAAAGTAATTAAATTCTACCACAGATACATTTGAAAGTCTAATTGCTATTAGAACTTAAACTTCCACGGGAAAAGTTAAATTATCTTTTTCTTCCTGGTCCCTGCAGTTATGTTATTTTTGTGGTTAGAAAGTGAACAAATATCTAAACAATTTTTCACCTTCCTTAAAGACAAGGGAGGGGGCACAATCCTCAGCTGGTGTAGACTGTCAGAGCTTCATTGCAGTATATAGGGCTATGACAGTTAACACCATCAGAGGATCTGCCCCATGAAATCTAATCCTCAGTTTGAATAAATTGGATTCCGACATCACTGAAGCTATGGTGATGTACACCAGCTGTGGATCTGGCTCAGCTTTCTTTAGATTAAGATTTGTCCAAGAACCGCAGAATCTAATTGTTGAAAAGAGGCCATTTTGGTGGCCACCATTTTTCCAGGCATTTCACCAAATTCCACTGAGAGCCACTGAACTTAATGTAAAAGGTGCTATGCAAAAAGTCAAGAAATAAAACGCCATCCAGGACATAACATGGAGTAATAATAATAATAGTATGCATCTGCCAGGATGACAAGACAACAAATGCTGGTGAAAGAAACATTGTTACTTATTTTAAAACACTCTACTTGAATTTTGATTGAACATTACAATGTTCTTTTCGCCTCCCACTTCTCTTCCCATCATACTGTGAACTGCAAGAGACAAAAGTGGTTGGAGATGATCTTCAAGATAGCAATAATGGCACTGTTACACTGAAAGAAAGATTCTGCATTTTCCCTTATAGAATCTGAAATAATTGAGCTACATCTAGATAACGTACTATATTCTCACAATTGGAAAAAGGCCAATTTTGTTCCAGGTTTTAAAATAAAAATAAACAAGAGATAAAGATGGTGCAGTTAAGCCCTTTTTCCAGTTATCACAGCAGGAGGTCAACCAGCTTACCTTCAAATCTTGTCCTACGGCATTCTGTGCAACTACTTATAGCCCTTATTGGGGAGAAGCAGATATGTCTTCACTGCAAAAAGGTGGGGTTCTTTTTAAAGCAGGCTAACAAATGTGTGTTTAGCAATCCCACTGTACTATCCTGGTGGAGACACAGTGCGGGTTGTTTCCATTACAAAGTAAGTACTGTACTATACACCTGTCTGTGGTTGATTTTGCCTAGTTGCCTCCTGATAAAATCTGCTTGTACCTTGTCTCCACTAGGATGTTACAGCAGGATAGCTAATGCGAGTTAGTTATCCCAGGGTAAAAACACCTTTTTTGGCAATGAAGACAGTAGGCATTGCTGACTACTTCTCATTGACTTCAAAAGCATCATTACCCCAGGCTATGCAACACCGACTGACATTATAGTTAATTACCAGAAATTAACTTGGATGGAGATTAAAACCCAATCTTGCTGCCTACGTATCTTGAATAAAAGCACCCTTTCCACAAAAGCAGACACCCAAATTCCAGGTTCCATAAAAATAGGTTATATAGCAAATGCCCTCAAAGATGCAGTGCATTTTACATTTGTGATAGCTTTTTCATGATCACAAGCAACCATGTGTCCTCACAGTTTCTGCAAACCCAGGGGGTATGGCTTTATATTTAGATTATTCTTTTAAAATGGCAATTTACGAGTAATACAAAATCCTTTTATTATTGTTTTTGCGCTCATTATTAGAAAAGTAAATTTAATGGACCCTTTTTAAATTTCTGGGGTGGTAACCAACGTAGGGGATCATTTGAAAACTGGAGATCAAGTCAAAGTTTGAGACATACCATACTGGAACTTGAGTAGCAGAACAAGTGTTTGGGAAAAACTGAGACAGCCTGAATAGTCTCAGAAGAGGCTGAAGTCTTAATCCGACACCCTTGCTCCCCAATACCACCTGAGAAAAGGGTGAGTGTTGGCAGTTTCCTAGGTCTTTCAAAAACCTGTGGAAGTGTGTTAGTGAAGGAGGCTTTGATAAGACCTGGGATGTGTATCAGTCCAATAAGAGTTATTTGGCATTGTTTTTCTTGTATATAATGTTTTTCTTGCAAAATGTGTACTTAGTGCCATTCGTGTTTTCCCACTAGTCATCCATAGTTTTAGGTATTCCGATTAGAGAGAGAGTTTTTAGGCATATGAAATAACGTCAGAATAGAAGACCTAATAAAAATAAACTTGACCTTAATTTTCTTCATTTTCTCACAGTGATTTATAGCTAGAATGAATAGTAAATTGGGAAAGTCAGGAAGCTAATGTAACTAACACACTACCAATTGCATCTTTTTAGATCATCTAAGCATCAGGGAGAGAACACTTAGCCCTAAACATTTTGTACACAGTATAAGTTTTTGTTGGTCATTTAAACAAATTCAAAACTATTCTCTAAAAGAAAACACAGAAGTCTTGTTTTATTCTACTTGAATTCCAAGGACTCTTCCTTGGCTTGACAACCACTGACTGCTAGCACTGGCCCCATTTCAGTCATGAAAATGCATCATGGTTTGAGACCACTGCAACTACAATACTGAATAGACATGTTTTTCTATGTTAAATAGCACTGGGATATTTAAGTTCAGTTGATTCAATGATGTGTTGAGTTTGATTTAAAAAAAACAACAGTGTTGTAGATGTATACTGTGCTTACGCTTAAATCTCCCCAAGTGAGTACTTCTCAGGGGGTGATCCTCTTACAAAAAGTCAAACACCTTCATCTGTGTACACACACACACAAACCACCACCACCTACAAGGTGTGGGTGTGTGTTATCCATGTTATAACAGGTAGACTGGTGGTGAATTGTGATTACTGATAGATTAATTGTTTCCACGGTTGGTAACCTGTGCTAAAACTTTCACTTTTTACAGTTACTCCAACTCTTTCCCCATCCCGCCAACTCATTAATTTCACCCACCTATTGCTTCTTGTCTATTTAGACTATATATACAGATGTTTAGGGCAAGAACAATGATTTATTACACATTTGTACAGAGCCTATCTGCAGGAGCTGTGCCTACCTCAGTTTCCCTCCTTCAGAATCCCCAGTAAGTTTTAGCAAGATATGCTTCATCAATAGCATCAATATCATGTCAGGACAACTAGTTTCTTTCTCAGCCCATGACAAAAATGTTATCAGAAGTAAGCAGTTAATGGATACAATTTTCTTTGTAAAGATGGTAATAAAGAAAAAGCGTACACACCAGGCATGATGGGGTGCTGGTCTACGACTAGTGCTCCTAAAAATGCTATTGTAAAACAAATAAATAAAATAATACTAAACAAACAACGTTCTGTTGACTGCTCCCTAATGAGTGGAATATGTCAGATTCTCTGACATAGCAGATTCTCTTTATTGGCTTTGCATATTGTAGAGAGGCTCCTTTAGTTTAAAAACCAAATCCATTAATCTTGGGCCTTCCTTTTATGGGCCAGATCCTCAGCTAAAGTAAACCATCATAGCTACATTGGAATCAATGGCGCTACACAAATTTACAGCAGCTGAGGATCAGGCCCAATGGATTTTCTCTCTCAGAACACAGGTACCGTGTGCTGTTAGCTGATCATCATGGTATTTGTAAATATACTGCTGTGGAGCATTAAAAATGTTCTTCTCTCAGAAGTTCTTGCAGTTCCTCCAGGTCTTTTCTGACTTTGCCTTCTTCCACACTCAGAGTTACAACACTAACTAGATTCTGGTCACTGTTTAACTAGATGCCCACCCCTGCATCTTCGATTTGTTGCTGATACTCAAAATGAAAATCAAGAATTTCTCTCCTTTTAGGTATTAAAGGAAAAGCCCAGCACCTTCACAAATGTATTGCTTAATATACTCGTTTCAGAAATCAGCACATCCACCATTGTCTGCTCACCAACAGTATTCTGACTCAGTAGGAAATGACAACTGAAGATGCAATGGCAAATCCCTCTATATCCACTGCCTGTTTTCATTATCTGAGCGTCTAAATTTATTATGTCTGAACACAATCTTGTTTTTTGAACTATGCCTCCCACAATCCTACCTCAGCTATCTCTTAAAGACTGCAGGAGTCAATGATGTTGACTACTATATATGAATCTTTTAAAGGTTGCCCTCTAGTGTTCACAAGATATATAAACATTGCCATTTTTGTTCACACAATTGTACACTAACTGTAAAATCTCTCATTAAGATGAGATAAACCAGACAATTTGCATGTAACCTGCAGTGTGAGCCAAAGATTTTGAAGGGAATTGGGGAAAGATGAGAAAACCCCCTAAAACCAACAAAGCTTTATATTAAAGTTCATGTCTCTACAACAATCATTTGGAACTGAAAGTAACTAAAAATCTGTTTGATCTGGGTTTTAATCAACATTGTACATGGTCAAAACATCTGCAGAATTGGAACTCTAATTTTATCTGGTTCATGTTCAGAAAAGGGTGAATCATTTGTAATGAATAATTTATTTGAACAATTTCATGTCATCAACAAATAATTTCTGTGAATAAGCTTTGGGTTGTAGCTTCTTCACAAGCAATTTGTAGTAAGGATCAAAAAGCAAGCTGCTTTGATTTGAGAGAGGTCACACATTGTTTCAGTTCCTTAACTGATGAGTGTAACTCTTAAGAGTCAGGCTCAGATGTGAATACTCCTAATTCATTAGTCTTAATTCATTTTCAGTCATTCATATTCTGTAATACGAGTTTAGCATTTGTTACCTGAATCAGCAAGTAATCTTTCCAATGAACCAGAATGTTCACAGAAAGGGAACAGAGTACAAGAAAAATGGTTTAAAAATTCTAAATATTGTAGTGCATTATTTTCTCTTTGCAGTATTCACTCACCTCTAAGAATGCATCATCAGTGCTGACTATAATTCTGATCTGAGATCATATACTTCCTCAAAGTCCTGACATGTGTCATACATATATTATATATATATAAACACTGTTTGTTTTACATAAATCACTCACACACTAGACATATACACATAGTAATTATGGATAAAATTTTCAAGTGACAGTTCTATTTTCAAAGGTGACTAAATCACTTATGCACTTTTGAAGATATTACCCTTATAGTTTTACCTAGTGTATATATTAGTCTATAAATAAGTAGTTAGATTTAATATACCAATTACAGGAATGCTATAGTCCTATAAATGAATTAGCACGCCAAAAGATAAAGTTTACACAAGTACCATTAATCCCACTTAAATTAATACCTAAAGAAGACATCTAAAAAAATTAATAGATGTCCAATGATCCTAGGGGTAAAATGCAGATTTAAAAAAAATCCAAAGCAACCAGATAAGAAACAGAGTTGTAGTATATTGTTTCTGTGTCCCAAACCAAAATACATTTCATAGAACAGCAGAACAAATTTAGCAAACAACCTGCTAAAGAAATAAAGTACAGAGCACATAAATGTTATGAAGGTTTTTTACCAGATAAGTCAAGGTTTTCAGTTGCTGCGTTGTGAAATTTCTCTTGGGGGAGGCCCAGGAGCAGGCGTCACAGTTTCCTACCACCAACAGAATTTGCTGTGGTATTAATACAAAGGTGTTTGTGAGAAGAGCCTCATAAAAATTGCATTGCTTCTGGCAACATTTTCCCTAAATGCTGCTCTGTCACATTGGAAAAAAACAGCAAAAATGAAACCAGGTATATTTTGGGTTGACATTTATTATTCATTTCTGCCTTTTTCAGTGTTATTGATTCCAGTGCCTATATACACAGATCGCACATTAAAAGAGAACTGTTCTAATCTACAAAAAGAACAGGAGTACTTGTGGCACCTTAGAGACTAACAAATTTATTTGACCATAAGCTTTCGTGGGCTACAGCTCACTTCATCGGATGCCTGCAATGGAAAATACAGTAGGACGATTTTATATACACAGAGAACATGAAACAATGGGTATTACCATGCACACTATAACGAGAGTGATCAGTTAAGGTGAGCTATTACCAGCAGGAGAGGGAAAAAAAACCTTTTGTAGTGATAATCAAGATGGGCCATTTCCAGCAGTTGACAAGTGTGAGGAACAGTAGGGGGGAAAATAAACAAGGGGAAATAGTTTTACTTTGTGTAATGACCCATCCACTCCCAGTCTTTTATTCAAGCCTAATTTAATGGTGTCCAGTTTGCAAATTAATTCCAATTCAGCAGTCTCTTGTTGGAGTCTGTTTTTGAAGGTTTTTTGTTGTAATATTGTGGCTTTTAGGTCTGTAATCGAGTGACCAGAGAGACTGAAGTGTTCTCCGACTAGTTTTTGAATGTTATAATTCTTGACGTCTGATTTGTGTCCATTTATTCTTTTACGTAGAGACTGCCCAGTTTGGCCAATGTACATGGCAGAGGGGCATTGCTGGCACATGATGGCATATATCACATTGGTAGATGTGCAGGTGAATGAGCCCCTGATGGCGTGGCTGATGTGATTAGGTCCTATGATGGGGTCCCCTCGATTACAGACTAAAAGTCGCAATATTACCTTAACTTGATCACTCTCGTTATAGTGTGCATGGTAACGCCCATTGTTTCATGTTCTCTGTGTATATAAAATCATCCTACTGTATTTTCCACTGCATGCATCCGATGAAGTGGGCTGTAGCCCACGAAAGCTATTGCTCAAATAAATTGGTTAGTCTCTAAGGTGCCACAGGTACTCTTGTTCTTTTTGTGGATACAGACTAACACGGCTGCTACTCTGAAACTTGTTCTAATCTATTTTCTCAAGCTAAGCATTGTGTATTCAAGGGGGAAAAACAGCTACTTCAGTTCTTCATGAATCATTATAAAGTCCTGTGCTGCACACATTGGGATAACTAAGATCCCACTGTAACTCTATTATACTGGTGCAAAGGGGCCGTAGTGCTGGCTTAAACAGCTACCTGGGAATTTACCCCCAGCTTGGAGGATTCCCCAGGGTAGTGCAGAGCCACCTCTCACAGCATACCAGAACATGGCTAAGAAAGGCAGCATGGCTGGGGTGCTACTGCACTGCTGATCCCAGACTGATGCATAGGCACCTAGTGACAATGCAGCCACAATAACTTACAGCAGCTCTGTGGCTGCTCTGATTTCAACTGGGTTCCTAATTGCCTTCAACTGGTCCCAATATCAGTGAAGTACAAAGACGACATCTAAAGCCATGATTAATTACCTCATATTGGGTCTTGTGCTGAGCGCAACTTCCCCAGACTCAAAGGTGAACAAATTGATTCATAACTCAGAGTATTTAAGGGGGGGAAAAACAATCCTGTAAAGGTATTACTAAATCAGTTAAAAAATTAATATGCAAGTATTTTAGCCCACTATGCACATTATTTACACAGTCTGTACCACAGACTGACAGAGGGTTTGTGAAGTAGCCATAAAGTGCTACCAATATATTTATACATCTAGGCACTCAGGGCTAGATCCACAAAGGCATTTAGGTGCCTAACTGCAACTTTAGGTGCTTAAACCCTCAAAACCCCCATCAAACCCGGGAGTCACCTAAAGCCCCTAAGCATCTACATTTCTGCTGGTAGAATCTCCTAAATTTCTGCCTTTGGGCATGCACAAGCTGCCCAGCTACTGACACTGCTGAGCTGCTTGATACCTAACTCACAACAGGTTCCTCAAGCTATCCATTTCCCTGCCTACCTTTCCATTTCCCTGCCTACCTTGCCTGAGAGGCCTGATCCAGTGGGCTGCTCAGAGACTTCTCATGGGCCAGAGAGCATAAGTATGACTCTATGGGTCAGTGGCTAGGGCACTCACCTGGGGAGATGCAGGTTCCAGTCCCTACTCCAATGAAGTATTTCATACAAAGTGGAACAGCTTTTACAGGAGTGGTTGAAAGACACCCACTCCAGCATATCCTATACCCCAGTGGTTAGGGCACTCTTAGGAAGTAGGAGACCTGAGTTCAAGTCCTTTCTCCACATTAGGTAGAGTGGGGATTTGAACCTGTCTCTCCCACATTCTGGGTGAGTGCTCTGACCACTGGGTTATTAGGCATCAGAGGACCGTCATTGCCTCCTTGGATTTTCTTGTGAGAAATAGCTGACCCATCTTAGGTGCCTAACTCCACAAGAGGGTTGATGACTGGGAAGGCACCTCTCTCTGGCCCAGAGCTAGGCGTCTAACTCCTTTTGAGGGGGAGGCTTAGGCCCCACCCCTCTTGGCATTTCCTACTGTCCTGCTAAGGCAGCTCCCTGCTCAACTAGCTGGCTTCTGTGAATCCCTTTCTTAGGCACCTGACTCTCCCTATGCATTGTATAGGGAGCCTGGGCACCTACCAGAGTTGTGGATTCCACTGGACAGCAGGGCACCTAAACGTTAGGCATTGCAACAGTGAATCTAAGTCTCCATTGTGGATCTGGCACCCAGATACCATAGCGATGGAAATATCTTGGAGAGAACACCATAGGTAAGGATAGCCTAGTGGTCAGAGTGCTAGCCTGGACTTTAGGACACCAAAATTCAATTCCTCTTCCACCACAAACATGCTGTGTGTCTCTGAGCATGTCATTTTGCCTGTCTGGTTGTGTCTATACAAAGAGTTTAATGTAAAGCTTTTTGATGCGTCAGGTAATTCATAGTATGCAAATCACACCAACAGCATGTACAAAATACCTGTTCCATTTTCAATTTGCATCTTGTGAACACAAAGTGGCAATTTCCTGTGAGCCGAGCACGTAGCATTCTCCAGAGGTATCTAACAGTCCTTTGTTTTTTTGCTGAGCAGCATGAATCCTGGGATTGTTTTTGCTGTGAATTGTGGGAAGCCAGGGGGGTTCAATTTTTCTTTTTTAAAATATCCCATGATTCCTTTGTATCCACCCCACACTTCTTTACTGGACTGGCTCACGCTATTTTTGAATTGCTGTCAGCTAGCATGGATACGTCACTGTAGCGGCATGGAGCGTTGTTAAGGGTGAATATGCACAGGTTGCTTGGACTGTATTACAGCATTCAGAGCCAGACAACTTCTGCACCTGACTTTGCCTATCGCACCACCAAGCAGATGATGCGGGAGCAAGAGAATATTCTATGGTAGGAGCAGCAGCTCCTCCAGCAGCAAGAGGATACTTAGCAGGACAAGGAAGAAGATGAGGAGGGTGCCGAGCTGTTGGAACAAGAGAACCGGTTCCTGGATCACCTATGCAGTATTCAGTGCCATTTCTGGGCCTGGGAAACCAGTGTGGATTGGTGGGAGAGGATCATTCTGAAGAGCTGGGATAACCAACAGTGGTGAGAAAACTTCAGGAGGGGGAGGATTACCTTTTTAAAGATCTGTGCAGAACTGACTCTGGAGGTTTAGCAACAGCATACCAGCATACCCCTGGAGAAATGGGTCACCATTGCCATCTGGAAGTTGGTCACCCCAGAACATTACCAGTATGTAGCCAACCAATTGCATGGGGAGATCAACTGTTGGGGCCATTCTCTGCTATGCCATTGATAAGGTGCTAGCTAACCAGGTCACAAAGCTGAGTAATGCTCAGGAAATTACTGAACTTTGCATGCATGGGGTTCCCAGACTGTATTGGGGCAACTGATGGAACCCATGTGCCTATTATTTGCTGCTCTACCCCTGTCAGGGCACAGAATTTATAAACAAAAAGGGGTATTTCTTCATGGTGCTGCAAGAGCCAGATAACTTCTGCACCTGACTTTGCCTATTGCACTACCAAGCAGCAGGTTTACAGACATAAATGCAAGGTGGTCTGGAAGGGTCCATGATGCTAAGATCTTTTGGAATTCAGTAGTATTTAAATTAATGAAGAAAGTACTGTTTGCCCGTAGGAGCACTGCAGATATTAATAGTGTGGAGGTTGGTCCAGCTATTCTGGGAGACCCGGCTTATCCCCTGATACCCTGGCTAATGAAGCCATACACAGGCCGCTTGGACAGAAGGAAGGAACACGTTGTCTGAGTAGTTTCAGAATGGTAGTCAAGTGTGTATTTGGCCATTTGAAAGGCAGATGGCACTGCTTACAGAATAGGTTGGAAGCAAGAGAAAAAAAAATGTTCCAACCATTATCACTGCACGTTGGGTTTCGCAAAATAGTTGAGCGAGCAAGGGGGAAAGCTTTACCGATGGGTGGGAGGCTGCAGTGTGGAGACTTGCTCAAAGGTTCGAGCAGCCTGCAAGTGTTCCATAGAGAACACAAACACCTATGGGAATGCTGTCAAGGATGCCTAATGTTCGCATTTTGAGTCACATCCCTGAACACGTTATCCCATGGGGATGCAGAAGTTGCACACACTGGGGTATTGTGTGCAAAATGGAGATAACCCTATCTCACAGGGGTATTGGGAGGATAAATATATTAAAGATTATGAAGCACTCGGATACTAGGATGGTGGGGGCCACATAAGTACCTAAGATGTATAAGAATCCAGAAGTTTAAATAAAACTAAATTATCTAATGAGTGGGTTATTGCATTCAGAATCAACTAGTGCCAGCTTGACTTATGGTTCATCATAGCTGGAAACCATAGATTGATTTGTGCTTTAGCAGATAGCTCAACAGCAGAACTAGAGACACTATCTGAAGCACTCACAAAAATGTGTTTTAGCTGCGGGTTTGTTGCTTTCTAACAATATTAGAAACTTTATGCAATATACACCAACAATAATTAATAGTATCAATGATAAGCTTGCTATATCGACTGAACCCGATATGGTAATTTATCTTAATAGAGCGTGAGAATTTCAAGGGCCATATGGGAAGTCACTGATTATGAAATCCTTTAGAAAGGATAAGAAAGAGACTTTGTGGTTTAGATGTCAACGAGTCAGCTCTTTCAGCACACGGTACTTAAGAAACGGAGACCACATATTCAGCATTGCCTCCAGTTTTCAGTTTCTGCACAACCTTATGCTCCAGATGCATTCAGAAAGATTAGATACAGAATAAATAGGCATTTACTTAGTTTAAAGTGTTGGGGTTTAAGCTAACTATCCTCCAGCCTGAGCAACTGTGCCCCACTGAAAAAAGATGGGTTTTCTTTATTTAAATGAACTGTTTTGGAACTCAATTTCTAACACCAAATTCAGCCACCTTTCTATACAATTTACCAGTCATTTTCCTGTAGTTTCTTTTAAAAACCACAGATCAAAATGAAGTTGCACTGTTATCTTATCTCTGCACATATTGGGCTCTCCGATAATGAAAGATTCTAAGGATGAAATTCTGACCCTATTGTAGTCAATAGGAGTTCAGACATTGCTTTCAATGGGGCCAAAATTTCATCCTGAAGCGTTCTAGAAGAAATGGAAAATTAGTCTATGTCCCATACGTTGCAATCTGTCATCTTAGACTTTTAAATAATTAGGGTCATATTAGTTCTGTGCTGGTAAAACCCCTCAGGGCACTAAGTATCAGAGGGATAGCCGTGTTAGTCTGGATCTCTAAAAGCAGCAAAGAGTCCTGTGGCATCTTATAGACTAACAGACGTATTGGAGCATAAGCTTTAGTGGGTGAATACCCACTTCGTCAGATGCATGTAGTGGAAATTTCCAGAGGCAGGTATAAATATGCAAGCAAGAATCAGGCTAGGGATAATGAGGTTAGTTCTATCAGGGAGGATGAGGCCCCCTTCTAGCAGTTAAGGTGTGAACACCAAGGGAGGAGAAACTGCTTTTGTAGTTGGCTAGCCATTCACAGTCTTGGTTTAATCCTGAGCTGATGGTGTCAAATTTGCAAATGAATTGAAGCTCAGCAGTTTCTCTTTGAAATCCAGGTCTGAAGTTTTTTTGCTGCAGGATGGCTACCTTTAAATCTGCTATTGTGTGTCCAGGGAGATTGAAATGTTCTCCTACAGGTTTTTGTATATTGCCATTCCTAATATCTGATTTGTGTCCATTTATCCTTTTATGTAGGGACTGTCCAGTTTGGCCGATATACATAGCAGAGGGGCATTGCTGGCACATGATGGCGTATATTACATTGGTGGACGTGCAGGTGAATGAACTGGTGATGGTGTGGCTGATCTGCTTAGGTCCCGTGATGGTGTCGCTGGTGTAGATATGTGGGCAGAGTTGGCATCAAGGTTTGTTGCATAGATTGGTTCCTGAGTTAGAGTTACTATGATGTGGTGTGTCGTTGTTGGTGAGAATACGCTTCAGGCTAGCCATAATTATGCGTGAGGATAAAGTCACAGAGCTCAGCAACCAGTTGTGCTGTGGCATCATCAGGGATACTGTTCCTGACAGCTTGTATTCCATCTGTATGTGGGATGTTCATGTAGAAAGCCTCTACATCCATGGTGGCTAGGATGGTGTTTTCTGGAAGATCACCAATGCATTGTAGTTTTCTCAGGAAATCAGTGGTGTCACAGAGATAGCTGGGAGTGCCGGTGGCATAGGGTCTGAGTAGAGAGTCTACATACCCGGATAGTCCTTCAGTGAGAGTGCCAATGTCCGAGATGATGGGGTGTCCAGGATTTCCGGGTTTATGGATCTTGGGTAGTAGATAAAATAGCCCCAGTCAGGGCTCTAAGGGTATGTTGATTTGTTCCTGTGTTAGTGTAGGGAGTGTCCTGAGTAGATGGTGCAGTTTTAGTGTATTCCTCAGTGGGATCTGAGGAAAGTAGCCTGTAGAATTTGGTATTGGAGAGTTATCTGGCAGCCTCCTTTTGGTAGTCAGACCTGTTCATGATGACAACAGCACCTCCTTTATCAGCCTCTTTGATTATAATGTCAGGGTTATTTCTGAGGCTGTGGATGGCATTGCGTTAGGCACGACTTAGGTTATGAGGCAAGCGATGTTGTTTTTCCACAATTTCTGCCTGTGCACGTCGGTGGAAGCATTCTATGTATTGGTTCAGACTGTCATTTCAACCCTAAGGAGGAGTCCATGTGGAGTTCTTCTTCTTGTGCTGTTGGTGGAAGGGTATCTGTGTATCAGTGCGCTGTTCAGTGTTTTCTTGAAAGTATTCTTTGAGTCGGAGACGTTGGAAGTAGGCTTCCAGATCACCGCAGAACTGTATCATGTTTGTGGGGGTGGTGGGGCAAAAAGAGAGTGTCCCCGAGATAGGACAGACTCTTCTGCCGGGCTGAGTGTGTAGCTGGATAGATTGACGATATTGCTGGGTGAGCAGGGCCAGCTCCAGGCACCAGCGTTCCAAGCAGGTGCTTGGGGCGGCAGCCGATGTGCCATTAGGGCGTTTCCGCAGCGGCGGCAATTCTGCAGCAGCCTCTATCTTCAGCCGCCCGCGGCGGCAAATCGGCAGCAGCCCCCATCTTTTCAGCTGCTCGCAGCAGTGGCAATTTGGCTACAGCTTCTCTCTCTTCAGCCGCTCGCGGTGGCGGCAATTCGGCATGCTCCTTGGGGCAGCAAAAACGGTAGAGCCGGCCCTGTGGGTGAGTTAGGGGTACCACTTTTGTGGCCCCATGTGGCAGGTAGGATTTTAGACAGTTTACAGTCCTTTTTCCTTTGTAGAGAGGTGAAATGTGTAATGTAGATCTGCTGTCTTATTTTGGTAAAGTCTGTTTGTATGGAAGGTTGGTTATTTATGAGTCTCTCCAGGTTGGAGAGCTCTTTTTTGATGTTTTCCTGTTTGCTCTATAGGATGCTGATCAGGTGATTCCTCAGTTTCTTTGATAGTGTATGGCAATCTTTCACTGTGGGCCGTGCAGTATGTAGAGAGCAATGGATTTTTCACCTTCAGTCCATTTGGTATGATGTCCATCCGTTTGCATTTGGAAAGGAAGATGATATCTGTCTGTACTTTTGCAAGTTTCTTCAGGGTACTGGATACTTACTGATTTCTCTCTCATTGAGTTTTCATAGCATCATTACCTTGGGGAAGGAAGGTTAATCTATGGATGTGAGGGATGAAATCCTGGCTCCACTGAAGTCGAAGGCAAAACTTCAGTGGGGGCCAATATTTTACACAGTGGGTCCTTGCATCTCTTACTGCTTCCTGCCCTGTAGAACAGTATGGCTTCTTCAAAAGCCATGCTTCCAATGATGCCTCTCCACTGGTTGATGCTCTCTCTCTCAGACACACTCCAAAGATGTCTGGCTGTCATTGCTGTTTACCTGATGTCACCAACACCTCAACCACAGGATTCTTTACAGAGCTTTTTGGACAGTGGTGTAGGGGGAAGATAGGGAGGATAAGGCTTACTGCTACAGAGAACAGATGTCTTTCCTGTACCCCACCCAGCTCTGCCCTATCTTAATCCACAGAACACTCACATACAGGTTTTCATGTGCGGGGAAAGAGAAACTAGTATACTGAAGTCCTGGTACTCTTCCCCTTCTATGCTACCCAACCAAGATCTTCTTTATACTTCATTTGTGGAAGAAGAGGGGCAGATCAAGCCGTATGTATTAAATTGCAATTTGTGTTGGAGCTCTCTGGTTGGATCAACACTATCCTGTTAAATTTATTATTTAAATATAGCAATGGTCGATATCACATGGAAGGTGGCATGTGTTAGTAGATCAGATAACCATGTGCCAGGCCAGCCTGTAGTATAAAAAATTGTCAATCCTCAGCATGAAACATATCCATAGTGACACCAAGCCATTTGTTTATGTGAAGACAAACGTGCAGCACTCTCACATTACCAGCACATTTTTAAGTGAAACAGACAACTTACAAGATTTAAAAAAGAAAAAGAAAAGAAAATACACATATAATTCAAGTGCTATTCCACGTTTTAATCTGCTCTCTTAGCATTTCACTGCTGAGAATACAAACTAACAGAACAACCCAGTAGGCTTTACATTTCACTCCAAAGCCAAGTTTACTTCTAGAAAGTGAGCTGGAAATTACAACATTGCATGGTAGCAGTTGGCAGAGCTTTGCAGAAAAGGAATCTTGCTTATGACAACTATAAACAATTTCATTTTTCCCCTGTTACTCTTAATCTTCTAATTGCTATATTTAAATGCACTTAATCACTTAAGCATTGAATCGACCATAGTGATAAATCTTCACTTTAGACGAAGCAATAATAAATCTTTGTCTTCTCTTAGCAGCTGGCCAGTTTTGATTCGGACTTTGAATTTTTATCCTTTCCTCAGGCTTAACAGTAACAACTTGTTAGTTCTGTCTTTTGAAAGTGTGACACTGTTCCCATTAAATTCATTACCCTTGTTTAAGCTTAAATTTTTTCCATGTTAAAAATGGATGTCCTTCTGCAATACTGTACCAAGAAACAAACAAAACAAAACATCCAATTAGTCTCTGCTGGTAATTTACAATGCAACAGTAGTTCATTAGTATTTATTCAGCACCATTGGTGCACATGGCACTTTACAGACATGAGAAGACAAGCTAGAGCTTATAATACAATCTTTCAATGGAGGCCTCCAATGCCACAGAGAGCTAATTTAAAAACAGGTGGAAGAGGGCTTCAAAAGTACACTAACAAATAACAGAGTAATAATATTCCACAAGCAGCTCATAGCTTGGCTAGAGAAATCAAGCTACATTTTCACCAAAACTCTTTGTCAAATACTCAAACCCCTTTGAGAAGACAACAGGTGTTAGAGGTGGCAAGCAGAAAAATGTAGGAAAAGATTGTCTTGGGACTCAGGAGATCTGGGTTCTATGCTACAGGTTTCCGCAATCCTGCAAATTATTTAAACTCCACTCCTACAAATACTCATGCACATTCTTAATTTTAACTTAATCCCATTGACTCGTGTGTAAAGTCAAGCAGATGTACAAACATTTGCAGAACCACAGCCTTCATTTCTCTATGCCTCCATTTCTGCAATATGTTTCCAAATGGGTGTTAGCCAAGTGATATTTCTGACCATTGTCTTCAGTATTCTGGCTTGGCTAGAAATCTACTGCACTTAGTAAATACCTCCCATATAGCTCTCAGTTGCATGAAAGGTATTGGCAGATGCTTGGAGTTGGGATTTAAATAGTTACATCTGAAAATCTCTTTCAGAATAAAGTCAACTCTTTTATGATGTGCTCAACTTTTTTCGTCACCCACAATAGCAACCTCAAGGCTGTGATTGGTGCGCAGGCTACCATAACTTTGTCGCTGTTTGACTTTGAATTACTTCATGTTCATATAGTTTAAGGCCAAAAGGAATCATTAGCTCATCACTCTTGCATGCCACAGGACATTAAATTTCCCCCGAGTTGCCCTGTACTGAGCCCAGTAACTTAAGTTTCACTAAAGCATGACTTGTGTTTGGCTAACACATATCTTTCAGAAAGGCATCCAGTCTTGATTTGAAGACTTTAAGAGATGGAGAATCCACCACTACCCCTGGTGGTGTGTTCCAATGGTGAATCACCCTCATCATTAAAAATATGTGCCTTATTTCTTATTTGAATTTTTCTGACTTCAGCTTCCAGCCATTGGTTCCTGTTATGCCTTAATCTGCTACATTAAAGAGCCCTCTAGTAACCAGTATTTTTTCCATTTGAAAGTATTTATGCCCTGAAATCAAGTCACTTCTCCATCTTGTGATAAATGAAACAGATTGCCATACTTAATGAGCTCATTTTCTCCATCCCTCAAATCATTTTGTAACCTTAGGCCCCAGTCCTGTAAACTCTTATAGAAGCGTTCAGTTTTAAGCATGTGGTATTAGAGTCAGTGACATAACTTGCACTCGAGTTAAGCATGTTCATAAGTACCTGCATGGTCAGGGCCTTAATGTTGCATAATCTCAGAGATATTAAGGCCAAAAATAATGATAGTCTAGTCTCACCATCTGCATAACACAGGCCATATTTCACTCGATGATTCCTAACTCCAGCCCAACAACTTGTGGTTGAACTGCAGCATATGTTTCAGAGAGAGAGCCAATCATGATTTAAAGACTCCAAGGGCTGGAGAGTTTCCCACATCCTTTGGTGATCGGTTCCAACAGCTGATTATGCTCACGGTTAAAAAGTGTGAGCCTTATTTCCAGTTTGAACTTTGCTATCTTCAACTTCCAGCTATTGGTTCTGGTTATGCCTTTGCCTGCTAGATGAAAGAACCCTCTGCTATTGGATATTGTCTCCCTGTGTAGGTAATTATACACTGTGGTCAAGTTGCCTCTTAACCATTTATTTGATTAGCTAAATAGACTGAGCTCCATTAGTCTTTGTACGGTCTGTTTTCCAAACCTTGAATCATTTTCATGGCTCTTCTATGTACCCTCTCAACTTTTCAACATCCCTTTTAAAGTGTGGACACCAGAACACAGTATTCCAGGAATGACCTCACCAGTGCTGTATGCAGAAGTGATATTAGCTACCTATTCCTGTTCCTACTAATATTGGTATTAATGCATTCAAGTATCATGTTAGCCCTTTTTGCTAGTTTGTTTAATATATAGTGCTTTTGTTTGGAATTATGTATACTTATTTGTTCTCAAGGACTTTCCTGAATATTCACTGTAAATGGGCAGTGTTAGCTACTGTTTCTTCTGTATATGCAAACTTACTGGATTGATTTATGCAAAGCTGTTACTTTTCTTTTATCTATGCAAATAAGGCCATATTCAGTTTTTAAACATCTACCAGAAGATAAGGAGTAAACTTTTCAGAAGCGCCTACATGACTTAGGAGCCTCTTTCATTTTTGAAACTGACTTAAACACTTAGGAGCCTAGGTCCCACTGAGAATCAAAAATATGTAGGCACCTCAAGAAACAGATAGGCACCTTGTGGAATTTTCAAAGACATGGGAGTTAGGTGCATAGGTGCCCAGTAAGATTTTCAAAAGCTTCTATCTGCATCTTTAGGTGCCTAAATACCTTATACATATGGTCCAATGTGCCTAAGTCAGTTCTGAAAATGGGGTTTAGGCAATTCTGAAAATTTTAACCAAGGTCCCTGCTCAGATGATCTTGCCGTTTAGTTAAGAGCTTACAGTATAATTCAGCATTTGTACATCAGTCAGGACGAGTCCAGAGTACCTTTGTTCAAGATTTTATCATGCAGAGCTTCAAATAGCCTGGTTTGCATGTTTCCTCTGAAATATTGGCAGTTCAGTGTATTACAACCCCTCTGGAAAAAAGCCAGTTTCTAAAACACCTTAAAATATTTTTGCTATCTCTGCATTAGATTGGAACTTCATTAACAGCTGCTTTCATTTGAGAGTTTTTTGCCAAATGACTGTGAAAACCATATCCCTGAGTTAAAACAAAAACAAACAAACTCACTCTGAAAGGAAATATTTAAATTTCTAGGTCAGAAGTCTTCTACTATACCACAACATGCTCCACTTATCAGACGACAAATTTTAATTTTCTTTTTTTTTTTCCTTTTAAGGTAACCCTAATCTGAAGTCTTTGAAACAGAAATCTATGTTGCAAATATTATGCTACATTTCTGCAAGTAATCGTCTCTCTTTTAAAGCTTAAAAGGGCACTTTCCAAACAGATCATGCCCAAAATTTTACATACCTTAAAACTGTTAAAATCTGGTGTGCAGTATCCACTTGAATCTTAATCTAAACTTAATATTAACAATCCAAATCGCCACCATTTTTGCAGGACAAAGACAAGCAAACAAAAATACCTAATATGCAAACATTGCTTACAGGCTCTGCGTCACAGCTAACACTTCCCAGAGCTGTAACTGACATAAACGAAGATGGTGGTGAACAATAAACAAAAAGAGGTTTGTTTCAGATTCATTAGAAATGAAGAAAAAAATAAAATCAGTGTTTATTTAAAAAGAAAAAAAATTCCATTTTAATAAAAATATTACAAACAACAAAATTAAAGAAAAGTAATTAATAGTGTTGTTCAAAACTAGCCGCATGTACTATCAGATGCAATCTGAAAAGAAACTGAGCCAAGATCACAAATAAAATCTAAATAAAAAATTATTAGATTTCTTGTTTTAAAATAAAATCTCTATGCAGGATTAAAACTGATATAGTCAAAGTGGTGCTATCATTAAGGCTACATTTTAGTCACGGGCAATTTTAGTAAAAGTCATGGACGGGTCATGGGCAGTAAACAAAAATTCACGGCCTGTGCCTGTCCATGACTTTTACTGTATACCCCTGACTAAAACTTGGGGGAGAGGGGCGACTCAGGAGGGCGGCCCGGGGGAGCGCCGCGGGTGCTGGGGGGGTGCGGGGGCAGGCTCCCTACCCAGCTCCTGGCAAGCGGGGAACCCAGCTCCAGGCAAGCGGGGAACCCAGCTCCAGGCCCCACGTGCTGCCTCTGCTCCACCCTAAGTCCCAGTTCTGCAGCTCCCATTGGCTGGGAATCGAGGCCAATGGGAGCTGTGGGGGCGGTGCCTGAGGGCAGATGCAGCATGTGGAGCTAGGAGCTGAGGGAGGGGAGTTGCTGTCGCCCTTCCGGGGAGCGCTGCCCCCCGCAGGTAAGCGCTGCCCCGCACCCCAACTCCCAGCCATGAGCCCCCCCGCACCCAAACGCCTATGGCAGGGGGGCCCGAGACTGCCCCAGCAGTGGCTGGTACGCCTGACCCAGGGGCTGCCCAAGCTGCTCAGGCAGGCCCAGGCCAGGCACACCAACCTCTGCAGAAGTCACGGACTCCATGACTTCCGTGACAAACACGGAGCCTTAGCTATCGTTAACTCTTTACATTAAGCAATTCAACTTTAAAAAAAAACTAAAAACCATTGCATTGTTGGGGTGAAATCTGGCCCCACCAAAATCAATGGGAGTTCTGCCATTGACTTTAATGGTATCAGGATTTCACCCAAGATTTGTTGTTGTAATATGTACATTTCCATAATTCACACAAACAATATTATGAAATCAGGACCATAAAAGAAAGTAGGCTTTGAAACTGGGCTAAGTTATTAGTGACTATCTGGTCAATATAGAAACAAAAGCCCCCATTCCTCCCCCAAAGAAAAACAGGATGCTCACTATCCATTTTTTTTTAAGTTATACAAAACTGAAAGTCCTTTCCCTTGTGCTTTTTCAAACTAATAGTTTCAGATTCTAATTATTAATTGTCTTGAACTGGAATGAGCAGGAACAATCACTCTGTCCACACAATCAAGACACCTTCTTGATGCAGTCTGAGATAACATATTTTGAAATTAATTCGAATCAAGAGCTGATGGCCTTCTACACCACTAAAACTTTGCCTTACCCCTCATGAAGGTACTGGGAGCAGAGTAGTTTTTGCTGTCCTTCACCTCTCACCTCTTCTCCCCCCCCCCCCAACACTTGGCAATGGGCTCCATGACCGTTCAGAAAAAACACTGCCTGGAGGGAATCATTCTTGGACTAGTTGAAGAGCTCCCTAAGAGCGAAATCCTGGTCCCATTTACATTAAAAGCAAAATCTCCACTGACTTCAATAGAATCAGGATGTCACCCTAGATCTTCACTTATGTAGATCCCAGAGCCCCAAACACCCCACAGTTAGGGTTGCCAAGCCTCCAGGATTAAGATTATGATTATCAAGATTATGTCATGTAATGAAATTTGCAGGAATACATTCAACCAAAAGTGGCAACCCTACCCACAGTAGATGACATGAAGTGGCCACTAGTTTAAGGTAGTTTTAGGAGTAGATATAAATTACATTTTCTACTATACCTTGTAGCCTTGTATAATATGACTGATTACTGGGTGACAAGTGGGTGAGGGAGTATCTTTTATTGGACCAATTTCTATTGGTGAAAAAAACCAGATTTTGAGCTACACACAGTTCTTCTTCGAGTCAACCCATTTGGGTACCCACTATGTGTTGTGCTATGCTAACCCTTCTTTTGTTGTCTATAAATCTGGGAGGCAGAGATTAGAAACTACCATTTTTCACTCACAAACAATGCCCCCAAAATCAGTATATTCTTGCTTTCAGAAATTGTGGGGAGGGCTCCATTTTGCCCACATGCATCTCCTACATTACCGCTTATAAAATCAGACTATTTGTTTTCTTAAATGGATTTATTGCTTAACATGAAGACTTAAAGGATTAGATTCACTGGTATGCTCCAGCTGCTCAACCAGAGCCTTACATATAGCTGAACATACCAATGAATCTATCTTGGGGGGACCCCATCACTGTAGTGTCTGTGTGCCTCACTCTGTGTATTTTTCCTTACGACACCCCTGTGATATAGGGAAGTACCCTTATCCCCATTTCACAGATGGAGAACTGAGGCACTGAATGTTTTAGATTATGTGTTCACTGCAAACTTAGCCTGGGTGATTGGAACCTGGCTCCAAACACGCAGGTTAGCCGAGCCCGGGGGGGGTGGGGGGGGGAGACACTCTGGAAAGCCCTACTCAAATTACTGAGTCCTCACTGGTGCTACACTCCCCTGCGTGTGTTACTAGCACTACTGGGGGCATATCCCATGGTTCTTTGCACTCCTGCAAGAGGAGTCACTCTTTGATTCTTTCTCAGTGAATTGTGGGAGAGCCTGCCTATTCTTCTGGACAAGCATTGGAAGACTGTCAGCACTCAAGTGAATTAGCCTGAATCCTCACTGCAAAGTGGATGGGTTACCCGCCTGACTTAAAGCAGAACCCAGGTTCTAACCTGCTGGGACAGATAGCCCAGGCTGAAAGCACCACCAAACTCAGGTGAGAGGGTAGTGTGTGTGGATGGGAGGGGGGTTAGGGACACCTGAATAAGAGTCTGAGTCAACTCTGCAGTGAAGACATATATAGAAGCTGAAATCCTAGCCCCACACTGAAGTCAGTGGGAATACTCCCATTGACTTCAATGGGGCAGAACTCTACCCTAAGTGATTTCCCCAAGCGCACACAGGAAGTCTATCAAAGCTGTGGTTTCCAAGTCCCGGGCTAGTGCTCTGATTGCTGAATCTGGCCCAAATATGGGATAATTCTCATGACAGGATTTTTATTATTGTTGTTTTTTAACCCTGCTGTAGCCAACTCATATACTGCAAGGTGTTGCAATAATTGTTGAGATAGACCTGTTCCCTCCAGATGTCTGGTGCTCCAAGCATTAGGCTGTTTCCTTCGGTGGAATCCTATGGATATTCAGATTCCGTGTATGCTGCCAGAATCAAAGGATGCAAAAACCCAATGCAAATTACTTAGCAATTCCTAACCCAGTTGTCTAGGCAGCCTGACCTTTCCTCCCAGGCTGCAGCGTCTGGCCTGCTGCATACAGGCATCTTCTGTCTCCCTCCCATGAGCCTGGTTCCCTCTGACCTCACAAGGATACAATTTCCTTTTCCCTGTATGCCAGGGATTATGGCACATTCTCGTGGCTGAATGCTGAACTGGGTAACAGTGGTCTCCACTGGTTAGAGTTTTTTTCTCCACTCAGCTCGGATGGAGATAGGTACCCAGTAATAAGATGCAGACAAAACATTAGATTAATGGGGAGGTGGAACAATTGATATGGAAAAATCTCTATAGTTATGTCCATTTTTAGGAAGTCAGATCTCTAAACTTCTCTACTTTCAGTGACTCACAAAAGCCTCTGACGAGTCTGCTTATCTGTCCTGTCACAAGCCAAATGCAACAAATGATGTTTAATGCCCTAGTAATTAAATCTATCTTTCTTTTACCCTCAAAAGGAAATATACAGTAATCAGCAATTGAGTCTCAAAAGTTAAACACTATTTATTTCAGAAAAGGAATAAAGGGCAGAACTGTTATCGCAGGGGGAAAAAAAACAAGTTGTATATTTGTATAAAAGGTGTGTCCTAATCCAATTCACATTGATGTTGACTCTAGCTGCTGACTTAAAGGGAAACTATTTATAAAAATAATCAAGTGTATTCTATTTATTTTGGACTAAGACATCACATTCCTTATTTAAATGCTTGTTTTATTTTTAGTATTCTAGCCTGAATATGCTGTATTGTTTCCTGGTTAAAAGGATGTCATGGTTACAGTAGTTCAAAGATTATTGTTGATTAATTTAAAAATCTAACTTTGGCATTTTGTTTTTTAAATTTTACTGAGATCAAATGGAATGGGTATAGTGTTATATCATGGGCCTGACTCCCACTGTAAGAAGTAACTCCACTAAAGATACTAGAGTTGCACTGATGTAAAAATGGTGTAACTGAGAGGACTACCAGGCCTTACATGGATTCATAGATTGCACTCCCTACTAATATAAAACAAGACTAACCAGCATTGCCAGCCCCAACAGAGCCACAGAATGGTAGAAGTACTAATATATACACATCAAAAGGAAAATAATTTCACACTCCAGATTCATAAATTCATAGTTTAAAGCCAGAAGGGACCATTAGATCATCTAGTCTGACCTCCTGTATATCACAGATCATTACGTTTCATCAAGTTACTCCGGGATTGAGCCCAATAACTTGTGTTTCATGAAAGCATATCTTTCAGAAAGGCATCCGGTCGTGATTTGAAAACATCAAAAGACGGAGAATCCATCACTTTCCTTCATGGTCTGTTTCAGTGCTTAATCCCCCCAAACTGTGGGGCGCACCCCTCTAGGAGGGCATGGAGGAACATTCAGGGAGGCGCAGCAGAGTCCAGGCCAGCCCCCATGAGGGGCGGGAAGGGAGCACCACCCAGGTCTGCTCCGCCCCCAGCTCTGCTCTGGCCCTGCCCCCAGCCTCAGCCAGGACTCTGCTCCTGACTACAGACCCACCCCCAGCCTTGTCCCCTTTATCTCTATCTGCATCCCCCCCCCATACCCTGGGGGTGGGGGGGTGGGAAATGGATAGGGGTATGGAGGGGTGCAACCCTGAAAAATTTGGGAACCACTAGCTTAATCACCTTCACTCTTAAACACGTACACCTTATTTCCAGTTTGAATGTGTCTGACTTCAGCTTTCTGCCACGAGTTCTTGCTATGCCTTTGTCCCGGAGATTAAAGAGCTCTTTAGTATATTCTCCACTTAGAAGAATTTATACACTGTAATCAAGTCACTTCTCAGTCTTCTGTTTGATCAACTAAACAAACTGAGCTCTCTAAGTCTCTCACTGGCAGGTATATTCTCCAGCCCTTGAATCATTTTATGGCTCTTTTCTGTACCTTCTCCAATTTTTCAGCATTCTTTTTAAACTGTGGACACTGGAACAGCAGACACAGTAGTCTATTATCAGACTCACCAATGCTGTATATAGAGGTAAAATGATAAAATCACCTCCCTACTCCCATTTATCCATCAAAGGATCACATTAGCCCATTTTGCCACAGCTTTGCATTGGGAACTCATATTGAGTTGCTTGTTCCCTATGACCCATAAATTCTTTTTTAGAGTCACTGCTTCCCAGAGTACAGTCTTCCATACTGGAGGCATGTCTTGAATTTTTTTCCTATGTGGGCCCAGTGTGCTAAGTGTTTTCATATTTACTTTCAGATCACTGATGAAAATGAGGAATAGTAGTATCAGGTCTAGTACCAATCTAGTACTCCCATTTGATGATGGTTCCCCATTGACAACTGACTACATTTTGAGATCCGCAAATTAGCCAGTTTTTAATCTATTTAACATACACTTTACTGAGAATGTATTGTGCTAATATTCTAATCAGAATGCTGTGTGGTACTATATGGGGACAGATAAAGTATAAAAGCCACATTTTGTATACTGTTCTCCTACTGAATGCATCTGATGAAGTGAGCTGTAGCTCAAAAGCTTATGCTCAAATAAATTTGTTAGTCTCTAAAGTGCCACAAGTCCTCTTTTTCTTTTTGTTCTCCTACTGTAACTAATTTTCATTGCAAAGTTTAGGAGTTGCTTATCTGCCTTAAAAGCCACAGCTGTGAAAGGCTTTTCCCATTTTTAGCCTTCATACTGGCACATCAGTTGTGTCTGGGTCATTTCAGTGAAAAACACGATGACTCATCTGAACGCTGCTATAATAATGTATTTCAACTGAAATAGCAGAACAGTGAATGAGATACTTCAATCCCAGAAAAAAAAAAAAAAAAAAAAAAGGAGAAGCAACACACATTTGATTAGTTCTCATATGGACTCCACAGTTTTCTGAAATGGAGAAGATGCTACAAAAAAGTGTTTAAACATATCTGCTGGGTACTGCTAGATAGTACAGTCGGTCTTATACATATCATCACTGTAGGTTTGGGAGGATTAGATTTTTATTAGCAAATGTTGATTTCACCTTACACAAATTGATGAAAAAAATATTTCTATGAATAATTAAAATTTTAGATCGGCAAAGAAGAAAAATGCGGTTTGAGAGCAGATTAGAATTCGATTTAAGGATATTTACTTTGTATATTTAGACGTGTGATGTTAAAAATTTAAGTTTTCATGGTTATAAAGCTTTAACTTTTTAACTTTCAACATCTACTGTCATTAAACAATTATGGTCTGACACCCCGTTGCCTGATCCCCATACAACTTCCCACAACTATGGAAACTTACAGCTGTAAAAATAAATGCTTAAACCCCATAATTTTGGGCAACTGTGAACTTTCAAAACAAACAAAAAATGCTTTACAAACATCAGTATTATCAGTTGAAATTATAAAATAAATAAATAAAAATCAAATTCTGCCAACATTGTAAATACATAAACAAGAATAAAAGAATGAAATAATTAGAATAATACCTTGCAAGTGTCCAAAAAACAAACTGCATGCATGTTGATCTGCCTGAGGTCTTAATGTTTTTTAAATCCTGTTTACTGTCCACCATGATGTGAAGTCTGTAGTGCTTTGAATCTACTGTGTGCAGGTAGGAGTCCTAGGATCAAGTCAGATCTCAATGTATTTCCTTCTCAAACCAAATGGGGCTGGCAAACACTGTGGAGATAATATTCTCAGCTTCCCAGAGGGAACAGTTTTGAATATCTCACACTTTCTACTCCCCAAAAAGCTGTTGCCTGGTATTACAGCTTTTGAGGAGACAACTACCTTCCTCAAATGCAGGAAAAATAAATGAGTTATAGTTGGAGTTGAAGGGGAAAAAGATACAGCTTTATCTTTAACATGGGTAAGACTCCCCAGTTCAGACTGGCTAACACTATGTAAATTACTGCTGGTTCAGTAAACTAATGGGATTTTGGGTATATACTAGGCTTAACAGTATGGGCAGGGAGCCCTCTGCTACAATGATGATCTTCTAGAAACCTTTCTGCTATCTTTTACTTCTCAGTTTCATTCAAAAGAATGACCTGGTTTCTAATCTTTGCCCAAGGCCTGCTTTATAAAAAGTGCTAAGAGGCCATATATATATACACATACACACACTTTATTTCTCTTTGTACAATTTACATCAAGCCAAGGATTTCACCCTTGCCACAGTGCCCAGTCTGCTTCTCTCAAAGAAACTACGAATTTTTCATAAATATATTTTCCTTTTGACCACCCCCATGCCCCAATCCCTGAATATGCCACCAATTATTCATATGATCCAAGGGTTAAGGATTGACAGCCCTGGAACGGAAGTTTCCTGTTTATCCACAGAATACGTACAGCATGGGAAGTAGAGGAAAGCTTCCCAGTGTTGCCCAACCACCCAGACTCAATTCCAACCAGGAGCCGTCTCTCTGGAACAGAGGACTGGTCAGTCTCTAGAACCATTCAATTCTTGACAATATCAGCCGCAAGGCTGCCTGAGACCAGCCATCCATTAGAAGTTAACGGCTTTTGGCCACTATTGATTTCTGATTGATTGATTGGTTCTAGACTATTCTCAGTGGTAGAAGAGGACAGGACAAGGAGTAATGGTCTCAAGTTGCAGTGGGGGAGGTTTAGGTTGGATATTAGAAAAAACTTTTTCACTAAGAGGGTGGTGAAACACTGGAATGCATTACCTAGGGAGGTGGTAGAATCTCCTTTCTTGGAAGTTTTTAAGGTCAGGCTTGACAAAGCCTTGGCTGGGATGATTTGATTCGGGATTGGTCCTGCTCTGAGCAGGGGGTTGGACTAGATGACCTCCTGAGGTCCCTTCCAACCCTGATATTCTATGATTCTATGAATTAGAAAGAGGTGCAAGGCTCTGCATCTATGCCTGGGTACCTAATAGCCCAAGTTCTTCTAAAGAGTAGTACAGAAAAAATAGCGCTTTTTTACATCAAATGTATATGTTATTTATTTTTTGTACAGTGGTAGCAGCTATGTGCCCGCATATAACCAAAAGACAGTCCCCATCCCAAAGAGCTTTCAATCTAATAAAATATGTCTTTTCTTAAAAAAAAACAAAAAAACAAAACACTTTAAGAGGGTTTTGCTATTTTCTAAAATAAATAATGTAATATTTTTCACTTAGAGCAAGATCACAATGCACCATAAGATGCCCCCTATAGTCCCCTGAACAGACTGTGGGTCAGTGTGGAGAGGGGGATAAAGTGGTCTCCAGGGAGCCACTATACCCCCTGCCATAGAGGCAGGTAGGAAGCAGGTCGATAGGTGCAAGAAACCAGCAGAGCCTTGACTCTGCCTCTCCAGTATGCCACTGGCCAGCATATCTTAGCAAAGCAGGGAAGTAAATTGGCACAGGACAGTAGCAGATTGCTCTGCGAGGGAGTTAAGAGGGAGCCAGGGGTGGAATTGTGACTCAGTCTGCTCTTGGAGCAGCACAGCTACTCAGTGCTCCTTGCCTATGAACTGAGAGTAAACTCTCAATTTAGCCCTTAAAAGATTTTCTCTGGCTATACCCTTAACTCCATCCTAGAGAGGTGGTGGGAAGTTAGAACTCTCTCTTGTAATGCAAACGTCAGAGCTTGATGCCCAGGTTCCATAACCAGAGGATGTGGTCTGCACCAAGGGAGGCCAGACATTGTGACCTGCCCTCCAGATGTCAGGTTGAGCACACTTCCACCTCATGAGTTATTGTCTGTGACTTCCCCACAGTCACAGAGTGGGGAGGAAAGTTAAATAAAAGGTTAGAAGCTTCCTACCACTCCCCCAACCCCGCAACAAGTCCAATCAAAAGAATAAAACTAACCTGCTATATGTAAAATATCATTCAATCAGACTGCTTCTCATTACATCTTAGACCTGATTCATCAAGGACTGTAAGCTCTTCAAAGCAGAGACCATATCAGTAAATTCCTAGCACACTGTTGACACTATACATTTTAATGTATTTTGATTTATAACAAATATACATTAAAAAGACTATCCAGGGCCTCAGACACCTTTGCCAAAAGTTAAAAATACTATCAAATAAAAAGTAAAATCAACAGTTGTTTCTCACCTCAAAACCAAAAGAATAAAATAACCAACTACAGCAAATCAAGCCCAACCAACAGCCTCATCCCTCCAACATATCAGCCATCATTATACCCTCCTCAGCAACCTGGGTAAACAAACAGGCCTTGCAGCATGCCCATTAGTTCAACCAATTGAAGCCACTGCAGACAAGAGGGATGAGAAGAAATAGGAAAGATAGTAGGCTGCAAAGTGGAGGGCCTCTCATGATGAATGCTCTGCCAGAACTCCCACTCTAAGACCATGTCTACACTACCCGCCGGATCAGCGGGTAGTGATCGATCTATCAGGGATCGATTTATCGTGTTTAGTGTAGACACGATAAATCGATCCCCGATCGCTCTGCTGTCGACTCTGGAACTCCACCAGGGCGAGAGGCAGAAGCGGAGTCAACAGGGGAGCGGCGGCCGTCGATCCCGCATCGTGAGGACGCGAAGTAAGTGATTCTAAGTCGATCTAATATACGCAACTTCAGCTACGAGAATAGCGCAGCTGAAGTCGACGTATCATAGATCGATCCCCTCCCCTAGTGTAGACCAGGCCTTATACTTCAGGGTTTTCAGCTCAGATACATTCACTTATAGGAAATGTAGCAATCTGGCATGGGGAGAATAACCATCTCTCAAGTAGGTAAATCCCTGGCCATTTTGCCTCTATAAACCAGCACTTTAAACTCCACCAAGCAGCCCATGCTGATCATGGACCACTGGTGGTGTGCTCGCAGCTTGCATGACCTAATAAACGGACTACCACATTCTGCACCAGCTTCAGTTTCTGGATTGACTTAAAGTGTAGCTTTAGAATAATCTAATTTTAAAGTGGGAAAGGGATGGATCACAGTAACCAAGGTTCACATGTGAAAGAAATGAATGCAATCTCCTAGCCAGCCAAAAAAGGGCTGTCCACAAAATTGTTATTAGATGACAATTGAACAGCAACTGGAGACTCAAGATCCAAGACCCCAGAGTGTGAAAAGTGGACACATACTATCAAGACAAAGGGGGGATCAAATCCTCACTATAGCTTCTAGTTGCTTCCCTCAAGCTACCAGTAACTCTACACTGAGTTTCAGCCAACTAGCTCTCATCCATGCCCCAGTCTCACCCAGGCACTGGGTCAGGCACTAGTGTATGTAATAACACTATTATTTTATTAGGTCAATTTTTCAAATACATTTATACTATTGTAAGCCATGGAGGTTATCATTTTAACACATTTAATAGGGCCTTATTGTTACACAGTTCTGGACTTCCTTAGTAATGAAGGTTATATAATATGCTTTACAAGATTTTCTAAAATTATGGCTAAACTTATTACAGTGCTACAGTAGCCACTTAAGTCACTTACACAGCCCCATTTGTCTCGAATGCTCACTTTTGATTTTTCCTCATATTTCACAATGCCCCATATTCTGGGAGCAATCTCCCAATTCACACAGGATTTGGGGGATGAACTGCTGGTTGGCGGGCAGGAAGCAGATGCCACTAAGGATTCATATATACCACACCACACATGCTAATGATGAACCTTGCGCTGTATCAGCCACCAGGCCAAACTCTTGCCTCTGCTAAACCAAATCGCCTCATCACAGCCAAGAATTTCTTTAACAAAACATTAGGAAAACCACCATGATTAGAACTGTGTTCTGGTTTATCAAACCATTTGAGTCTTGTAACAGGATCTTTCCTAACAGGATCTGCAATGTTTAGCAGCTTGAGCACCTGATTTCGAGTTTATTTTTAAAAGTGCCTTTAGGAGGGTATTAGCCCTGAGCTGTGCGGCTCCCAAGTGCACGACACTGCAATGTTTAGGGAAGGGGACTCTCGCTGAGCCTCACTTACGGCAGCCAGTTGCTAAAAGCAGCACCCTCCTGGCAAGAGGGATCCGGGCTGTTGCACTTCTCCAGGGCAAAGCCTCAGGTTTGAATAAATATCTCCTCATGGGAGAGGCAGCCCCATAAGCACCTAGCCATGCCCCTGACACACACACACACACAGAGCAACCTGTGCCCGGAGAGGGACCCCGGCTGGCCCTGTTTAGAGAGGACAGTCCTTATGCTCAAGGCAAGCTTGGCTCTGCTCTCCGGCCCGGGGCTATTCCCCAGCTGTGCACCGCTGGCGGACACTCCCACGCCCCCGCGGGCAGCCCCAGGCGCACACGGCATGGCCCCGTACCGCGCACCCTCACCCGCTGCGGGCAGCGAGCGCTTGCCCGGCCCCTGGCGGAGAGAAGGAGCCGCAGGGACGGGAGACGCGGGCTGCAGCTGCCCGCCGACGCGGGGGGGAGGGGCAGGGGGCTTGCCCGGGGCGTGCAGGCAGCCCTGTGGCTTCCGGAGGCAGCGCTGCTTGGGGGGCTATTCTGAACCCCGGGGGCGGGGGGAAGCAGCTTCTTCTCCTCGGTTCTCAGTCAGCTGCAGTAACCCGGTCGTGGCGGGCGGAGCAGGGCAATAAACTGCCCCTGCTCCGTGCACTGACGCAGAGCCAGGGCTGCCCCGCGTCTCTCCCGCCTGGCCTAGGCAGGGGAGCAGCCAGCTGCAGGCAGCCCATTCTCCCCCCCTCCAGTTCCAGCCGCCAGCGGGCACCTGAGGAGCCTGCAACAGGCGAGGGGGGAGGAGGGGGAATGCAGGGCTCATGTGCCAGGCTGCAAAGGGAGATCAGGAGTCTGAACTGGGGCGAGTTCAACTTTCCAGTGTAATCCCCCTCCCCAGCGCTGCAGAGAGCCCCCTGCGCGGCTCGTGGACTGGCTCTGCCTGCAGACGTGTCCCTCTCTCCCGCACAAGTTGCACTAACTTGGGGAAAGGGGCGGGGGGGGGGGGGGGGGACTGCGGGAAAGCGCCCGCGAGGTTTCGGAGGAGAATGTGGTTTACCTGTGGTTAGATTGTCATTGATCTTCAAAGGCACCCTCAGGATGTAGACTAGGAAAAGCATGATGAAGAACCACAGGGTCCAGAGGTAAGTCCACGACCAGACGATGCAGGACTTGAGCTGCTCCAGAAAGCCTGTCCCAGCTTCAGCCATGTTTTTGAAGAAGAAGAAGAAGAAAAAAAAAAAGCCAACCCTGCTCTCTGCTGCCACAACCTCTCAGTGTGTATTTATGGGATGATTCATGCCTCCCAAAGTAGACTTCTCCCCTCCCTTAAGGTTTCCACACAGGCATCTCTACCAGCCGCAAAATAATGAAGAAAATATATTTAAAAACCCTACGTACACAAAATAGCCCCACCTCAGCTCGGTCTGCGTCTTTCTCTCTGTGCCTAGAGTGCTCCAGTTTACAGCTGCAGCTGGGTGACCCCAATTAAACTGATTTCACCAAAAAGCACATGAACTGAACAGCCTCTGGGGTCTATTTGCAGGTGCTGGTGGCAACCTAGCAGGCTTAGTGGTTGGATTCTGCACAAAGCTGAACCTCTCAAGAATTAACCTTTTTAGGGATTTTCTCTCCTCCACCACTTTCCACACTAGATTAGGGGTAGGGAGAGAAAGGCCCTCCCATGGCTCAAATTTTGAGGGGTGAAGGGGAAGAGAAGAAAGAAGATATATTCACCCACCCAGACAGGTCAACCCTTTTCAAAAGGGAAGAGAGTTTTGGAAGCTTCTCTGAGAGTATAAGCTATAGCACAGTTACAGTGGGATCCCATTGGCTCCCTAATTCTATGTGCTAAAGTTGATGGGTGGTCTGTAAATCCCAAGCCCAGTCACTGAGGCATGGGGCAAGGGTAGCAGCCTTTTTGCTGCCTTCTGAAGGTGGAGCAGAGGCACCTTTAAGAAAGGACGTGGGGTTGTAAAAAAAACCCCGGGGCAGCGGAAAGTGTCCTCTCCTCCATGTTCGAGGAGATCGAGGCCTTAGATCTGACCCCGGTCGCCCAGGGGGAGGACGACCTTTTGCCAGCAAATCTTGATCTGGGCGACCTCACTCCACCCTTCTTTTCCCCATGCTCCCTCCCCTTAACTGCTGCTTCTGCTCCCACCTCCGAGGAGCCCCTGGACTCCTCCACCGACCCAGCCGATGATGGCACCCCGCTGACGACCACCGAGCCTGCTCAGGTGACAGCCGGCGCCACGCGGCCGGGACACGAGTGGGCAGGGGCACCCCCCGTTGGTGCGGAACAATCGATTTCCTTCCCGGGCGGGGGTCCTACAGAAGATAATCCACCTCCTGATGCTGTGGCCGCTAAATCCACCACAGAGCGCGCGCCCAGTGTCACTGAGAGCTCCCTCCCCACTCCCTTAACCCTTGAGCCTGATCGGGAGGCGCCACCATCTAGCTGCTTGCCTCCCAAAACCCAGAACCTCGCCTCTGCCCCTGCCCCTGCCCCTACCCAATTTACCTCCTGCAATGTCACTGCTGCCCCCGGGGCTGTCGTCTTCCCTTTCCCAATTGATGACCCGCAGGGAGCGGCCTTTGTGTTCTCCTGCCCCGACCCATTAGGAGCTGCTATTTTCCCACCACCGCCCCCTATTGCCCCAGAGCTTGAGGCGGGCCTAGAAGCTCCAGCCCATCAGGCACCCCATCGGGGGTCCGCACCCTGCTTGTCCGTTTTAGTGGACCACAGGGCTGCACCAAGGGCCCCGCCAGCGAACAACCGGGAAACCGTAACCCCACCCCCCCATGAGCTGCGAGGAGAGCTGCGGAAGTTTTTAGAGGATGTTCATGGCTCCCGCAACAAGGTACAACTTGCTCTCCAGCAATGGGGGGACTTTTCTCAAATCCTCCGGGCCACAAGGGCCCTCATGGGGAAAGGTAAAGGGATGGGGAAGCAGGATGCCACGGCCTACTGGCGGGTCCGCATCTTGCGTGAACAATTACTCACCTACGGGATGGGTCACAGACTGCTGCGCGGCCCACTGGGAGATGCGAGCGTCCCTGCCAGTGAGGACCCCCCCGACCCTCCCCATGACACCTCTCACCATCGCAACGTTGAACACCCGGCATTGTAGGATGGCTCTCCGCAGGTCCCAGGTGCTCTCCTTCTTTCGGGAGGGAGGGTACTCTGTGGTTTTCCTGCAGGAGACCCATACGGACCCGACCGCCGAAGACAGTTGACGGCTGGAGTGGGGGGACAGGGTCTACTTTAGCCATGCCATGGTTCAACAGGCTGGAGTGGTGACTCTGTTCTCCCCCGACCTACGGCCTGAGGTGCTAGGGGTCGCCGAGGCTGTGCCGGGTCACCTGCTGCATCTCCGGGTCCATATGGAGGGGCTCGTGGTTAACCTCGTTAACGTCTATGCCCCGACATCGGGCCCGGAGCAGCTGCAATTCTACCAGCGGGCGTCCGCCTTCCTCGGCACCTTAGATTCTCACGAGTGCCTGGTCCTGGGAGGAGACTTTAATACCACCCTCGAGGAACAGGACCGCTTGGGGACTGAGCAGAGCCCGGCCGCTGCGGACACCCTCCGGGAGATAGTTGAACATCACTCCCTAGTGGACAACTGGCGCGACCACCACCCGGATGACACTTCCACATTCACCTTTGTCTGGGTGGAAGCCCATCGGTCGAGCCACTCCCTGTTGGACCGTATTTATTTATCACGCTTCCATCTCTCACGAGCCCACTCCTCCAGCATTCGGCTGGCCCCATTTTCTGACCATCATCTAGCCACCATGACAGCCTCCCTCTGTGCGGAGAGGCCGGGGCCAGCCTACTGGCATTTTAACAACAGCCTGTTGGAGGATGAGGGCTTCGTGACATCCTTCCGGGAATTCTGGCTGGCCTGGTGAGGGCAGCGGCATGCCTTTCCCTCGGCGCGGCGATGGTGGGACCTGGGGAAGCCAGGCTTTTCTGCCACGACTACACCCAGGGCACCAGCCGAAGGAGAAATGAGGAGATAGAGCAGTTGGAACTGGAGGTCTAAGAGCTGGAGAGGCGTCTGGCCGCCAGCCCCGAGGACCCGCTCCTCTGCGGAGCGTGCCGGGAGAAACGGGAGGAGCTCCGGGCCCTCGAGGACCATCGGACCCGGGGCGCCTTTGTTTGATCCCGTATTCGCCTCCTTCGGGAGATGGATTGTGGCTCCCGTTTCTTCTATGCCAAGGAGAAAATGAGGGGGGCCAAGAAACACGTCACCTGCCTCCTGGCAGAAGACGGCACCCCCCTCATGGAACTGGTGGAGATGTGCGGGAGAGCCCGAGCCTTCTACGCAAGTCTTTTTTCCCCGGATCCGACTGACCCTAGCGCTTGCAGAGTGCTCTGGGAGGAGCTCCCTACGGTCAGCGCGAGCAACCGATACCGGCTAGAGTTGCATCTCACTCTGGCCAAGTTCTCGGAAGCCCTGCGTCGTATGCCCACTAATAAGTCTCCAGGTATGGATGGGCTGACTGGAGTTCTACCGCGTGTTTTTGGAGGTCCTCGGCCCAGACCTAGTCACTGTCGGGGACGGGACTACTCTGATGTCTCTCCCTCCGAGGGAGAGCGCTGGTGCTTAATCAACTAGTCCTGTCCATGCTCTGGTACCGGCTGAACACCCTGGTCCCAGCCCCGGGTTTCCTGACCAACCTCCGGACATCGATTCTGGGGTTCTTTTGGTCAGGAATGCACTGGGCCCCTGTAGGGGTTCTTCATCTACCCCTGAAGGAAGGAGGACAGGGACTGAAGTGTCTGCACACTCAGGTCCGCATCTTCCGCCTCCAGGCCCTACAGAGGCTCCTCTATGGTGCAGGCAGTTCGGCGTGAAGCATACTGGCGCGCACCATCCTGCGCCGCATCCGAGGGCTCCGATATGACTGGCAGCTCTTTTACCTTTGTCCGGGAGGTCTTCCGCGAGACCTCTCCGGGCTGCTGGTCTTCTACCAGGACCTCCTCCGGACTTGGAAACTGTTTTTAACGACCAGATCCGTGGCGGCCACCGAGGGGGCAGATCTCCTCGTGGAGCCCCTGCTACACAACCCCCAGCTCTGTGTGCAGGTGGCGGAGTCCCGCTCGGTCCACCAGAGCTTGATCCTGGCAGAAGTCACAAGAGTCGGAGACCTCCTGGACTACGACCGGGGAGACTGGCTGGATCCCCTGATGCTCACTCAGCGCATGGGGCTCTCCAGACCTCATACCCCCCGGCGCGTACTTCAGGAGGTGAAGGCCGCTTTGCCCCCCGCTGCTAGAGCTTACCTCATCAGGTCCTGCTCAAGGGCACGCCCCGCCCACCCTCTACCCCAGGCCTACCGGACCTTTTAATTGGACCCCTGCCCTGTAGACCCAATCGACCCCCTCACCCCTTTACGGCGAGCCGGCTGCATGTACTACAGCCGGTATGCTTCCAAACCACGCCAAGGAAACATCTATACGCGCTCATGCTCCACGCCCTTCACGCCCTCACCATAGTGTCCCGCCCCAACACAAAGCGGCGAGACCTTCTGCCACCTTTGGAGGGTGAGCAGCCCCGGTGGGCCAACCTATATTCCACCTTGGTTCCGAGGCCCGTCGGGGACATCAGTTGGCGGCTCCTTCACGGAGCTGTGAGCACGAGCACGTACTTGGCGCAGTTCAACCCCATCCCAGATACTTGTCCCTTTTGCGGTGTGAGGGAAACCCTGGCGCACGTATATTTGGAGTGCGCCAGGCTGCAGCCCCTGTTCCAGCTCCTCACAAATCTCCTGTTATGTTTTTGGTTGCATTTTTCCCCTCACCTCTTTATTTATGCACTCCCCATCCATGGCCTCACAAAGTCGCGGGATCTCCTAGTTAACCTCCTCCTGGCCCTGGCTAAAACGGCCATCTATAAAACCAGAGAGAGGAGATTGGCCGATGGAGTTTCCTGTGACTGTGGGGCCATTTTCCGATCCTCGGTCGGTTCACGTATCCGGGCGGAGTTCCTCTGGGCAGCATCCACTGACTCCCTTGATGCTTTTGAGGAGCAGTGGGCACTGTCCGAGGCTCTCTGCTTGGTGTCCCCGTCCGGCTTCCTTTGTTTTGACCCTTTGATTGGGGGAGAGAGTAAGGGACCCCAGCCATTGCTGCTGCGGACACTACCACCTTAGAGGGGTCCTTTCACACGTGGGTGCACGTGCCCCCCCCCCGGGTTGTCCACCCCACAGTCTGCCCCTTTTGTTGGGTGCTTTCAGAGGAGGGAATTGTTGGTGAGACTCGGGCGTGGCGCCAGGTAACTCGAGGGGGTGGCAGACCTTGAGAGTCGATGAAGCCCCCTCGCTCTGGACCACCAGGTAACTCGGAAGAGTGGAAGACCACGAGAGTTGAGGAAGCCCCCCGCTCTGGGCCCAGGCAAGCTTGAACACTTCCCTCCCCTGAAGCTAATGAGAAAACAATTGTGATTGGTTGCTGTGTTACACATTACATATGCTGTTTTGTTTTGTAAGTGTGTTATGCAAATAAAAAAATACCTTTTTTGCTTCAAAAAAAAAAAAAAAAAAACAACCTCTCCTGTAGCCATCTGGAAAAAAAAATTACTCTCCTATAGCCATCTGGCCCGACCCTGTCACACTGCATAAAGCTTTGGTAAACAGATTGCAATTAGCTCACATACCTTGTGTTGGGATTTTCTTTCCACTCAACTACCCAAGAACTCAGACTCCAGACTTTATCACTCAGGTATTTTTATTTGGCATACAGCAATGCTACACTAAGTTAATTAGATGAAAACGCAGGGGGGAGAATGCAGGGTACATTATAGATCCAAAAAGAAAAGGAGTATTTGTGGCACCTTAGAGACTAACAAATTTATTTGAGCTAAGCTTTCGTGAGCTACAGCTCACTTCATCGGATGCATTGTTAGTCTCTAAGGTGCCACAAGTACTCCTTTTCTTTTTGCGAATACAGATTAACACGGCTGCTACTCTGAAAACTATAGATCCAAAGTTACACAGAAACCTTCTGACTTAATATACATTTACACAATGTATTGCTTTACATGTTTTGGGATTGGCTTGGCTACTTTGTAGGAACCAGTCCCTGTACAGTGTGCTTTGTCCACTTGCTGTCCACGTTAGACCTACTCTTTACCTCTTTTTTACATTCCTGACTTATCTTGACAATTGTTATTTTGTTTTTTGTAAGTGGTTCCCTGGGTGGTCCCTCTCCTTATCTTATCTGATTTAGAGGTTCTGTCTTCTAGCTCATTGACCCATTTACCTATCTTAATACAAATATTCTGTTTTGAACCTGCTGATCTGTTTATCTCCCTAATCCTGTCTTCCAAGAAATGAGGCCTCCTCCTTTTTTCATACTCATGTCAAGTCTGCCTTCACCTTGTTAAGCCAAGACATCAAGGTCAACACCTCTATTTTTGCAAACAGTGCCATGGGGTTTTTAATCAATGACAAGGGCTTAGGACATCATATTTATGTCTCATCCAAAAATGGTGCTTCAGTGTCATACAATGACCAAAATCAACCTACTGGAGCATTGGTGTGACAGTGATTCAGAGGGATGGGTGGCACTAAATGAATCACCAAAGCCATTAATCAGAAAATATGATCAACTTGGAAAGATCTGTTACAACATCCATGTTTATAGTTAGGTTATAGTCAGAAAATGAAAAGCAGTCGACTGTATACAAAACAGCACTGCATTTTGAATGTTTGAGCTTCTCTTTCTTGGTTTTAAAAAAGGAAAGGAAGATTAAGGCACCGCAAGCTTGTCTGCAAACTAATATCAGTGTTATTCCAATAGTGCAGTTATTTCTTATTTTGTGGCAATAAACCTAGGTCCTCTCTGTAATCATAAAAGACAGTGCACTCTTTGACTACAACAAATTTTCCCAGCATAGTTTAGTCTTGAAACTATTATTCTTTGTATTACAGAACTAAACATAGGATCATAAACGTAGGGATGAAAGGGATCTCAAGAGGTCAAGTTCAGTCCCCTGCGCTGAGGCAGAACCAAGTAAGCCTAGACCATCCCTGACGGGTGTTTGTCCAACCTGATCTTAAAAACTGATGGGGTTCCACAATGTCCCTGAGGAGTCCATTCAAGAGCTCAACTACCCTTATAATTATAAAGTTTTTCTTAATATCTAATTTAAATCTCCCTCGCTGCAGATTAAGCCAATTACTACTTGATCTACCTTCAGTGGACATGAATATGATCACCATCTCTTTTTATCAACCCTTAACATTTTTGAAGACTGTTATGAAACACTATTTCTCAAGAAAACTTGCTCAGTTTTTTTTTTAAAAACCTTTTCTTATAGATCAGGCTTTCTAAATCTTTTATCATTTTGGTTGCTGTTCACTGAACTTTCCAGTTTGTCCACATCTTTCCTAAAAAGTGTGGCACTCACTATTGGGCATAGTTCTCCAGCAGAGGCCTCACCAGTACTGAGTAGAGTGGGACAATTACCTCCCATGTCTTACATATGACAATCCTGCTAATGCACCCCAGAATATTAGCTTTTTGCAACTGCATCACATTAACTCGTGTTCAGTTTGTGCCCACTATAACCCCCTGATCATTTTCAGCTCTACTACCGTCTAGCCAATTATTCCCCATTTTGTAGTTATACATTATTTTTTCCTTCCTATATGAAGTACTTGGCACTTGTCTTTATGGAATTTCATCTTGTTGATTTCAGATCAATTCTCTAATTTTTCCAGGTTGTTTTGAATTCTAATCCTGTCCCCCAAAGCACTTGCAGTCCCTCCCAGTTTGATATCATCTGCGGATTTTATAAGCCTACTCGCCATTTTGTTATCAAAGTCATTAATGAAAATAATGAATAGTATGGACCCTCGATGGACCTCACTAGATATGCCTTACCATCTATCAGTGCTTTCTACCCTATGAGGTAGAGCTCTGTTATCTGATATTACTCCAAGATATTGGTCAGGGTTAATTGTAAAGAATTTTTAAATGTTTATACATTAACCTCCGATCTTTCTAATTCTTATAGTTGAAAATTAGAGTGAATTGTTTTGGCTTCTTTAGGTCATTCAGTTCTGTTTTCTCCACAACACCACGAAGGACAGAACATCAAAACATTTTAAGGCTTGTCCATTTAAAGCATGTATTTTAATCAGTCTTTTACCTTGCTTCCTACTTAATTATGTGTGACCATTTCTGTTTCCACCAGAATTATATTAATAATACTTTGCAGTCATGTAATGCTATTTATGCCAAGAATCTCAAATATTTTTACAATGAGGTGAATAAGTATTATTATAACTGTTTTAAAGAGGGGGGAAACAAACCAGATTGGCTAAGTGGCTTGCGCAGGGTGCATCAGTGGGTAAGACAGAGCTAGCAACAGAACCCAGTTTTTCAGACTCCTGGTAGCATGTTCTCTCACTGCCTCCTGTATATGTATTCATTAGAAAGGTAAACAAGAAACAAAGACAGGTATTACGTCTACCCACATGTATAAAATAGCTTAACTTTTTACATTTTAAGTACACATACCTATAAGCTAAGCTTGACCATGACTGACTGAAAACAATCGTGAACAAATCAATACATTACTATTGCCAACAACACCGAGGTTTGGAGAAAGTTTACTCGTTAGATAATAGTGTGTGCAAATGACCATTGAGCCTGAGCATTTTTGCATTAAAGGTGAACTAAAATGCTCTTTAGAGACATGTTGAATCTTCGGTTCCTATTCTGTCCTTATGCGCACAATTTTTCCATTTTGTATTCCATTGAAGAGGGATCCTTATAATGAATAGACATTTTAAAAAGCAAAAACAAATTGTTCAGAAGCCAAGTGATTGTGGCAGTCAGGCCATAACAATACAATTGTAGTCTTCATTACAAAAGAAATATATTTTAAAAATAAACAGAAAAGATTTTTTTACTTACCTGCTAAGACCCAAATTATCCAATATTTTAAGTGCTAATAGACTTCTTTATGCTGTGCACAACCAGAAAATGCACCAGTTCCAGCCCCAAGCAGTTTATAACACAACTACTCCTAATTTATTTGCCATAACCTAAATTCAGGAGTTTTTGTTTCTCCTGAAATTGTTGATGATCTTTATAATGACTAAAACAGGGCAGGAATTTAAAGTTTCCTTGTCCAATTTAGGTGTTAGTGATGGCAGCAGCTCTTTCAGCAGGAATACTGAACCTTGAACTCAGGTCCTGGTATGTAAGAAAAAAGTTATTGTCAAATGTTATTTTAAAATAAATGTGTAGTATAAGTCTATCCATGTATTCTGTTAATGATTCAGGATGTTAAACAATGTCTTAAATTATTTTACAAACATTTCAGTAAACCTTGAAGTCTCTGCTCCCTGACTGGCTCAGGGGCCAATAGCTTTTTCTGGGCCTCTAATTTATAGCCTCTTCAGAATGTCACATTTTTTAAAATGAGACACTGAAGAAATTCTTGGCCAGAACAGGGAGATTGCCAGATACGTCTGAGGGGGGTGTTCAGAATGTCTGAAAACAACATATACATTGGCTTCATGTGTCAGTGAACATCAGGAATGGTCTTCCTGCTTCAATAAATCTTGATTGTCATCTTTACATTTATATCTGATTATTGATCATGTCCACGGCAAGAGTTACATGGCCCTGTAGTACTAGGGTTAGAATTACTGAAAAAGAAATGGTCTCCTAATCTTTCACCTACCCATAGCAATTAGCTTGATAAATAAGGTTAGTTAATATTTATAGCACTTTAGATGCAACATGGCACTATACAAATATGTAAGAGATGTCTGCTCCCAATGACCTTTTAATCTAATGTAGATACAAATCAAACAATTAAGGATCAGTGGGTGAGTGGGAGCAGACAGTCTGACAGCAAAAGCTGTGATGGTTTGTTAAAATCATCCTAAGTGGAGTTCAAGCTGTGACATTGCACTCCATATGTTTTATGGAAATATGCTAATGAGTGTGAATATAATGTAACTGGAATATGTTTCATGCAAAAGGTCTCTTGTGAGGTATCATTAAAAAGCTTATAATCTACTGAGTGTGTTCATCCTATTTGTATGTATGTATCATCTTGTATCTAAAGCTAGAAATATGAAGTATTTTTCTAAAGTCCTATTGTAACTATGCAAAGTGTGGGCCATTAATAATGGCTTGGAATCTTGATGGCTCCCATTAACCAGGACAATTGGTTGTAAATGGCTCTGTTTACTCGCAAACCTTCCTGGGTACACCAACCCTGAAAGAATGGAGAATGAGGTCTTACAGTGACTTGATCATGTCACCTGGTACTGGAATCCATCTTAAACCTGGTGCTTTTCCATTTAGGAGGGTGGGAGGAAATCCAGAGAAAGACAAAAGATTCCCACCTTGGGCCAAAGCTATAAAAGGGGATGGAACAGAACAAAGGTGGCAGTCATGAGAAATCCCCTAGCTACCACCTGAGCTGGAACAAGGACTGTACCAGAGGAAAGGATTGGGCCCAGACTTGGGGTATGTCTACACTACGAAATTAGGTCAAATTTATAGAAGTCGGTTTTGTAGAAAGCGGTTTTATACAGTTGATTGTGTGTGTCCCCACACAAGTGCTCTAAGTGCATGTAGTCGGCAGAGTGTGTCCACAGTACCGAGGCAACCATCGACTTCCGGAGCGTTGCACTGTGGGTGGCTATCCCACAGTTCCTGCAGTCTCCACCGCCCATCTGAATTCTGGGTAGAAATCCCAGTGCTTGATGGGGCTAAAACATTGTCGCGGGTGGTTCTGGGTACATATCGTCAGGCCCCCGTTCCCTCCCTCCCTCCCTCCATGAAAGCAAGGGCAGATAATTGTTTTGCACCTTTTTTCTAAAGTTACCTGTGCAGACGCCATACCACGGCAAGCATGGAGCCCACTCAGCTAACTGTCACCGTATGTCTCCTGGGTGCTGGCAGACGTGGTACTGCATTGCTACACAGCAGCAGTTAATAGCCTTTTGGCAGCAGACAGTGCAGTATGACTGGTAGCCATCATCGACGTAGTCCTGGGTGCTCTTTTAACCGGGTGCCTGGGCAAACACGGGAGTGACTCAGCCAGGTCATTTCCCTATTAAGTTTCGTCTCATGGCGATTCAGTCCTACCGACAGTGCGCTGTCTTTTAACCTCCAGCCAGCAGAAGATGATGGCTAGTCGTCATACTGCACCGTCTTCTGCCGAGCACCCAGGAGATGACGATGGCTAGCAGTCGTACTGCACAGTCTGCTGCCAGCAAGATGTATAAAGATAGATGAAGTGGCTCAAAACAAGAAATAGACCAGATTTGTTTTGTATTCATTTTCTTCTCCCTCCCTCCTTCCCTCTGTGAAATCAACGGCCTGCTAAACCCAGTTTTGAGTTCTATCCTTGAAGTTTTGAGTTCTATCCTTGAGGGGGCCATTCAGTTTCTCGCAAAGCCACCCCCTTAGTTGATTCTAATTCCCTGTAAGCCAACCCTGTAAGCTATGTCGTCAGTCGCCCCTCCCTCCATCAGGGCAACAACAATCATTCCGCACCTTTTTTCTGTGAAGATGCCAAAGCACGGCAAGCATGGAGCCCGCTCAGATCACTTTGGCAATTAGGAGAACATTAAACATCACGCACATTATCCAGCAGTATATGCAGCACCAGAACCTGGCAAAGCGATACCGGGCGAGTAGGTGACGTCAGCGCGGTGACATGAGTGATGAGGACATGGACACAGACTTCTCTCAAAGCATGGGCCCTGGCAATGTGGGCATCATGGTGCCAATGGGGCAGGTTCATGTGGTGGAACACTGATTCTGGGCTCGGGAAACAAGCACAGACTGGTGGGACCGCAGGTTGCAGGTCTGGGACGATTCCCAGTGGTTGCGAAACTTTCGCATGCGTAAGGGCACTTTCATGGAACTTTGGGACTTGCTTTCCCCCGCCCTGAGGTGCAAGAATACCAAGATGAGAACAGCCCTGACAGTTGGGAAGCGAGTGGCAATAGCCCTGTGGAAGCTTGCAACGCCAGACAGCTACCGGTCAGTCGGGAATCAATTTGGAGTGGGCAAATCTACTGTGGGGGCTGCTGTGATGCAAGTAGCCAACGCAATCAAAGATCTGCTGATATCAAGGGTAGTGACCCTGGGAAACGTGCAGGTCATAGAGGATGGCTTTGCTGCAATGGGATTCCCTAACTGTGGTGGGGCCATAGACGGAACCCATATCCCTATCTTGGCACTGGAGCACCAAGCCGGCGAGTACATAAACAGCAAGTGGTACTTTTCAATAGTGCTGCAAGCACTGGTGGATCACAAGGGACGTTTCACCAACATCAACGTGGGATGGCCGGGAAAGGTACATGACGCTCGCATCTTCAGGAACTCTGGTCTGTTTCAAAAGCTGCAGGAAGGGACTTTCTTCACAGACCAGAAAATAACTGTTGGGGATGTTGAAATGCCTATAGTTCTCCTTGGGGACCCAGCCTACCCCTTAATGCCATGGCTCATGAAGCCGTACACAGGCAACCTGGACAGTAGTCAGGAGCTGTTCAACTACAGGCTGAGCAAGTGCAGAATGGTGGTAGAATGTGCATTTGGACGTTTAAAAGCACGCTGGCGCAGTTTACTGACTCGGTTAGACCTCAGCGAAACCAATATTCCCACTGTTATTACTGCTTGCTGTGCGCTCCACAATATCTGTGAGAGTAAGGGGGAGATGTTTATGGCTGGGTGGGAGGTTGAGGCAAATTGCCTGGCTGCTGGTTTCGCACAGCCAGACACCAGGGCGGTTAGAAGAGCACAGGAGGGCCCGGTGCGCATCAGAGAAGCTTTGAAAACCAGTTTCATGACTGGGCAGGCTACGGTGTGAAAGTTCTGTTTGTTTCTCCTTGATGAAACCCACCACCCCTTGGTTCACTCTACTTCCCTGTAAGCTAACCACACTCCCCTCCTCCCTTCGATCACCGCTTGCAGAGGCAATAAAGTCATTGTTGCTTCACATTCATGCATTCTTTATTCATTCACCACACAAATAGGGGGATAACTACCAAGGTGGCCCAGGAGGGGTGGTGGAGGAGAGAAGCACCAGGAGGGGTGGTGGAGGAGGGAAGGACAAGGCCACACAGCACTTTAAAACTTATTGAATGCCAGCCTTCTGTTGGTTGGGCAATCCTCTGGGGTGGAGTGGCCGGGTGGCCAGAGGCCCCCCCACCGCATTCTTGGGCATCTGGGTGAGGAGGCTATGGAACTTGGGGAGGAGGGCGGTTGGTTACACAAGGGCTGTAGCGGCGGTCTGTGCTCCTGCTGCCTTTCCTGCAGCTCAACCATACGCTGGAGCATATTGGTTTGATCCTCCAGCAGCCTCAGCATTGAATCCTGCCTCCTCTCATCACGCTGCCGCCACCTTTCAGCTTCAGCCCTCTCTTCAGCCCGCCACTTACTCTCTTCAGCCCACCACCTCTCCTCCTGGTCATATTGTGCTTTCCTGCACTCTGACATTGTCTGCCTCCACGCATTCGTCTGTGCTATGTCAGTATGGGAGGACAGCATGAGCTCAGAGAACATTTCATCACAAGTGTGTTTTTTTCGCCTTCTAATCTTCACTAGCCTCTGGGAAGGAGAAGATCCTGTGATCATTGAAACACATGGAGCTAGTGGAGAAAAAAAAAAGAGGCAGCAGTATTTAAAAAGAACACATTTTCTAGAACAATGGCTACACTCTTTCATGGTAAACCTTGCTGTTAGCATTACATACACAGCACATGTGCTTTCATTCCAAGGTTGTATTTTGCCTCCCCCCACCACGTGGCTAGCCCCACCACCACCACCACCCCCATGGCTAACAGCGGGGAACATTTCTGTTCAGCCACAGGCAAACAGCCCAGCAGGAACGGGCACCTCTGAATGTCCCCTTAAGAAAAGCACCCTATTTCAACTAGGTGACCATGAATGATATCACTCTCCTGAGGATAACACAGAGAGATAAAGAACGGATGTTGTTTGAATGCCAGCAAACATACACTGCAATGCTTTGTTCTACAATGATTCCCGAGTATGTGCTACTGGCCTGGTGTGGTAAAGTGTCCTACCATGGTGGGTGGAATTAGGCTGCCCTCCCCAGAAACCTTTTGCAAAGGTTTTGGGAGTACGTCCAGGAAAGCCGCAAATGCCAGGGCAAATTAATCATTAAACATGCTTGCTTTTAAACCAGGTATAGTATTTTAAAAAGGTACACTCACCAGAGGTCCCTTCTCCGCCTGGCGGGTCCGGGAGGCAGCCTTGGGTGGGTTCGGGGAGGACTGGCTCCAGGTCCAGGGTGAGAAACAGTTCCTGGCAGTTGGGAAAACTGGTTTCTCCCCTTGCTTGCTGTGAGCTATCTTCCTCAAAACCTGCTTCTGTGTTGCCTCCATCTCCATTGAAGAAGTGAAACAACATGGCTGGGGTAGTGGTGGTTGAACCCCCTAAAATGGCATGCAGCTCATCATAGAAGCGGCATGTTTGGGGCTCTGACCCAGAGCGGCCGTTTGCCTCTCTGGTTTTCTGGTAGGGCTTGCCTCAGCTCCTTAAGTTTCATGCGGCATTGCTTTGGGTCCCTGTTATGGCCTCTGTCCTTCATGCCCTGGGAGATTTTGGCATTTTGAAAACCAGAACGGAGTTCTGATAGCACGGATTCCTCTCCCCATACAGCGATCAGATCCCGTACCTCCTGTTCGGTCCATGCTGGAGCTCTTTTGCGATTCTGGGACTCCATCATGGTCACCTCTGCTGATGAGCTCTGGCCAGCGTGGCAAGCTGCAGGTGACCATGCAAACAGGAAATTGAAATTCAAAAGTTTACGGGCCTTTTCCTGTCTACCTGGCCAGTGCTTCTGAGTTGAGAGTGCTGTCCAGAGCGGTCACAATAGAGCACTCTGGGATAGCTCCCGGAGGCCAATACCATCTAATTGCGTCCACAGTACCCCAAATTTGACCCGGCAAAGCCGATTTAAGCGCTAATCCACTTGTCAGAGGTGGATTAAGGAAATCGATTTTAAGAGCCCTTTAAGTCGAAAAAAAGGGCTTCATCATGTGGACGGGTGCAGGTTTACATCAATTTAACGCTGCTAAATTCGACCTCAACTCCTAGTGTAGACCAGGGCTAGAAAGGAGTCTAGTCTGTGAAAGCAGCTTATTGGAAGATCTCTGAGGGTGAGATTTACCTGTATTCAGTTTCTTAAATCTATTAAGCTTAGACTTGCATGTTTTGTTTTATTTTGCTTGGTAACTTACTTTGCTGTGTCTGTTATTATTTGGAACCACTTAAATCCTACTTTTTATTCTTAATAAAATCACTTATTATTGAACGCAGAGTAAGTGATTATACGTAAGGGAGCAAACAGCTGTGCGTATCTCTCTATAAGCGTTATAGAGGATGGACAATTTATGAGTTTACCCTGTATAAGCTTTGTACAGAGTAAAACTGATTTATTTGGGGTTTGGATCCCATTGGGAGCTGGGTGTCTGGATGCTGGAGACAGGAGTACCTGCTGAGTGGTTTTTCAGTTAAAGCCTGCAGCTTTGGGGACGTAGTTCAGTTGCTGGGTCTGTGTTGTAGCAGGCTTGCGTATCTGGCTCAACAAGACAGGGTTCTGGAGTCCCAAGCTGACAGGGAAAACAGGCTCAGAGATAGTTTCAGCACATCAGGTGACAGTCCAAAGCGGGGGGTGGGGGGGGTGTCGTCTCTGTGACCAAACCCGTCACACAAGCATTTGAGGAAAGTTAGTGGAGTAACGAAATAAGCAGTTTTTAGCTCAGATCAATCAAACGTCTGATATCAAAGACACAAAAGTCTGTGCTTGGAGTAGAACATGTGCATCTTGACCATTACCCAGGGAATTTAAAATACGCTGATATAGACTGAAGATAAAAGAAGGTAAGTTGAACAAGTGTTTAAATGTACAGATTAGGGCGGTCGATTAATTGCAGTTAACTCGCGATTAACTCAAAAAAATTAACCACAATTACAAAAATTAATCTCGATTAATCGCAGTTTTACTGTTAAACAATAGAATACCAATTTAAATGTATTACATATTTTGGATGTTTTTCTACATTTTCATATATATTGTATTCTGTGTTGTAATTGAAGTCAAAGCATATAATTATTCTTGAATACAATTATTTGCACTGTAAAAGATAAACAAAGGAAGTATTTTTCAATTACCCTCATACAAGTACTGTAGTGCAATTTCTGTGTGGTGAAAGTGCAATTTACAAATGTAAATTTTTTTGTTACAAAACTGCACTCAAAAACAAAACAATGTAAAACTTCAGAGCCTACAAGTGCACTCAGTTCTACTTCTTGTTCAGCCAATCGCTAAGACAAACATATTTGTTTACATTTACAGGAGATAATGCTGCCCTCTTCTTATTTACAAAGTCACCAGAAAGTGAGAACAGGCACTCCTGTAGCTGGCATTGCAAGGTATTTATGTGCCAGGTATGTAGGGTGACCAGACAGCAAGTGTGAAAAATCAGGACAGGGGTGGGCGGTAATAGGAGCCTATATAAGAAACATTTGTATGCCCCTTCATGCTTCAGCCACCATTCCAGAGGACATGCTTCCATGTTGATGATGCTTGTTAAATAAATAAAATGTGTTAATTAAATTTGTGACTGAAAAATTTTTTTTTCTTAAATCAGAAAAAAGCATTGCACTTTTTTTTTTTTTTTTTTAAAAACAAACAAACAAACCACTTTTCAGGCTTAAAATATACATTATAATATTTTCATCCTTTTTTGTTTGTTTAGAACCAAGTGGGAATTTCACCTGGGGCACTCACATTTCTCAGGTCACCTGTAGGTAGTCTGCCAACCAATGAACCCCCCAATATTACTTACTAAAGCACACTGAAGTTTTCTTGAAAGCCCCCCACCAAAATATTAGCCAGCAGCATTTACATATTTCTTGTCAATCATGTTGAGTCATGTATTCTGTGGAGTATTTTATGATAAACCCTGTTCCCACCATAAAACCCAGGAGCTGTATGGAGCCAATGAGGATGTGTGCGCTTAGGACTGATAAAGAAATAACGAAAGTAAGGTTGGCCTTTGGTCAAAAAGAGCTCTTGGAAAGTCAGAATTTGGCATCTCCACACACATTCTGCAGCCTCATTTGCCTTTGGGGATGCACCGGAGAAAGGAGGCAGAGACAGATGGCTGAAAGACTGGAGAGGAACCAGAAGCGTTTTCTCCCTCCCCATTTTAGGTTGAGGGGAACAACAATAAATCAGTCTCTCAAACCCTTGCCTTTGAGAGAAGCCAAAGTTTACTTTACTGAAAGAAATTTGGAGGATGGGGAAGGTAGAAGGGACACCGACTTTTCTGGGCATTAAATATTTCATCTTTTTGTGAGGAATAATATGTTCAGTGTGGTTATTCAGTTAGTGAAGCCTTGCTAGTTTCTTTAGTACACCTGTAATGAAGCATGTCTCCCATTGACTTTTCTTTCCAAAATTCGTGCAATTAACACATATAGCGCTTACCTTAACTTTCCATCTGTCCTGTCAACAGACACTGGGAGATAACAAAATCTCCTAAAGCACTCCCTCCTCCCCACACCTGAGAGATAGGCACCTAATTCCAGGCTGCAGGGAGGAACTCTCTCTGTCAGGGTTCCACAAACAGGAATCCGGCAGCTTAGGCACCTTAGGTGTTTCTTGAGGGAAATGGCCAGAGGAGGTGGTGGTGCCCATCTCAACTTTCAGCACACTTGTCTGAGATGTGGGATACCCAGCTCCAATTCCCACCCCTCTGTCAGAGGGAGAAAGGATTTGAATAGGGGGTCTGTTGCCCTGCAGGCGGGTGCTCTAACCATTGAGTTGATGTAGGGCTCCCTCAGGGCATGTCTACACTACAAAATGGAGTCAACCTGAGTTCAGAAGCTGTATGCTGATGTCAGTAATTAAATTGCTTTTGCGTGGCCACACTATGCTCCTTGCGTTGATGGTGCTCATCACCAGGAGCATTTGTACCAACTCTACTGTCAGTGCAGGGCATTGTGGGATGGATTTTGAAAGCCAGTAACAGTTGATGTAAGTCTATACTGACACTGCATCGATCTAACTGCACCAAGCTAGTTAGTGCTGACTCTACACCTCTCATGGAGGTGGAGTTAAGTCAGTGTAGTGGGGCAGTTACATCAGCAGGAGCAAATTTTTAGTGTAGACACTTAGGTCATCAGCTGCCTTGAGTCTACCTAACGCTGTAGTGTAGACCAAATATATGAAAAGTTCTGTTTCCCTGAACACAGTAGGAATCAAACAGCAGTTTCCTTGCTTAATATTCCATGCCTTTTTTTCCAGCCAGCGTTCTATCCAAAAAGCTGTTTCTCAGCTCTCTCTCAAGGTCACATTACAAGTGCTTCTCTGGCTGTTCTTGGCTTTCTGTTGCCTTCTCAGTACTTCTGTGGTGTTACAGGCTGGGTCTGCTCCCAGCCACACAGCTGCCTCCTCTTCAGCCCTCTCAACCGCAACAGAAGAGAGGTCAGTAAGAGAGACACTAACAGCCAAGTTCTTTTGCTGTTCATTTGTCCTTAACCTACACAGAGCCTCAAATTTGACAGGTTGACCGTCAGCGTATTCCACTCCGCATTTCCTCCCTTCAATTCTTTCCTTTACAGATAAGTTGCCACAGAGTATGGAGTGATGAGATAATCCAGTTCAAAACACAGCCCACCTCCACTCTCTTCTGCTTCTCAGCCCCTCCCCCCCGTACCCATCTCTTCTCCAGGGATAGCTCTCCTGCATTACTGCCCAAGGTAGAGATGAATTCTTTATGAATAGGAGCCACTGAAGTACCAAACCAGTATAGAGGGAAATGTTTCTAAACACATTTCGTTCCTCCTGTACTGCTCAAATAGTAGTAGTGAAGTACTTTCAGCTTATTTTAGCTGAAGTTTAGCTTTTCCTGCTTCTGAAAATCTTAAATAAAACTTTTAAATGACAAAGAGCTGGGGGGGTGGGGGCGGGGGCAAAATGGGACAGGAGATAGGAAAGTCTGAATGACCAACCTGATTCACTGCTCTTATGACATTTTCAAGCAGCTTTATAAAAGGATGGCTGTTATGTTAGATGCTTGCTTGCCTCCACTAAGCCCAGGACAGTGGAGGCCTGATTATGCTCTCACTAGTTTAGGCTAGGGCTACACTACAGCTTAGGTCAATATAACTTATGTGGCTATGGGGTGTGAATAAGCCACCCCCACGAGTGACATAAGGTACACCAACCTAAGCATCAGCGGGAGAGCTTCTCCCATAGTCATAGCTACCGCCACTCATTGGGTTGGATTAATTAAATGAACGGGAGAGCTCCCTCCCGTAGGCTTGGGGCATCTGCACTAGCAGCTCTACAGCAGTGCAGCTGTAAGCTCTCTAGTGTAGCCATAGCTTAAGTCAACAGCACACCCATTGGACTGGAATGGTTGCATTTTACTAGTTACCATACAAAAATGCTAACGACATCATACTTGATATTTTTTCTTCTAGGTTGGATTACGGGTTTATCCTTTTCTTTAAAATGTCATACATCAAGTTACAACTTTAATAGTCCTCAGTTCTGTATTTAAGGCTATTAGTCTGCCATTATGGTACTAAGTAGATAGTTTAGGTTGCTGGTTCAACAAAACATCCCTCCCCATATTACACTTCAGTTTCTACCGCTAAAGATCAGATAAAAAGCACAAGCAAACTGTAGGTTATGGCTTATTTCTTGCTAGTTGATCATCTCACAATGGTGGTTTACTTCACTTGGGACATAATTCTCATTTTGCTTCAATAGTCATTTTAGTCTCTATCTGTTAAAACAATCTTCAATATGTGATAACATTACTAAAATTAAAAAGTAATATTTATACATTTCAGTATTGGAGACTACATATTTCAAAACAAAAGGCATTCTTAGCGATTCTTACCGAGCAGAAACTTAAAGAATTACAACAGTAATGAGCTCTAACAATAGTTCATACGCTCACCAACAGAAATGCTTATTTCTTTTAGTAGTAAAATACAAATCAACTGAACACCATGATTATGAGTTGTCATACTTTGCATTCAGATTTTTTTTAGTATGAACATTGCTTCTGTCAACAGCTTTACAAGCTACAGAATTATTTGATTTCTTTTCACTGAGTGATTTCAAAACTAGAACTGTTCAGATTATAAATCTTGCATGCTCCTCTGGACTCAAGCATTTGGGGGGGAAACCCCCCCCCAGAACGGACTTGCAGCTGCATAGTTTCAGCTTAGCAAGGAAAGACAAGTGGGAGAAGAGCCATTAATATACTTTAAATTGTGTTACTTTATCTGACTAAACTAAGTTATAGATACAAATTCATAGCCAAGAATGCAATTATCACTTTTTTTTCAGTCTCCCCAGCCTTACTTAAGCTTCTCTGAAGTGCAGGTTCTCCTTTGTCCCATAACACTTGGATCTGATCATACTCTGCCCGTCCCACTAATCATCACCTGTGTAAAACTGTTCCCCACCACCAAAACCCAGAAGCCTCTCCACATGTGGGGTATCCACATTGGCGGCAGTAGCAGTAATCAAGAGCCACCACGCTGCTAGGGAATTAGAGTACATCTATTATGTTTCATTTTAGGTACTTTTCTGAGGTGGAGAAGAAAACTACTTCTTTCCCTGCACCTCACACAGAACAATGAGGAGAAATCTGAGTGGGAATGGACAGTTAGTCTCTATTTGTAACTCGTGCACCTAATTACTACCCATTTTCAATGAGGTTAGGGTTTTTTTTTTTTAAATTGTATAGCCTTGACACTTGCATTCCAAGGAAAAACTGCAAGCTTTTTGAACAAATAATCCAAATCTAGTCTATGATTGTAGGCAGACTGGCTTTATGGTACTCAGAATAGTTTCAGGTTTCAGAGTAGCAGCCGTGTTAGTCTGTATTCACAAAAAGAAAAGGAGTACTTGTGGCACCTTAGAGACTAACATTTATTTGAGCATGAGCTTTCGTGAGCTACAGCTCACTTCATCGGATGCAGTTTCACTCTTTCCTACTAAGGTGGCATAGCCTTTCCCTGATACAGATAAGTTTTTATTTCTGAAGTATGAGGCTAGTATTGCCACATTCATCACACTTGGCATAGACACAAAGAACAAAGTTAAGCCTCTACTTATAAGCATCTACTTATTGCCAGCTACATGCTTGACATGCTCATTTCCCACACTGACTGGCACAGAGATATGGGATCATCAATATGAAGGTTGGTTGTTGGCACACTACAGTGTACAATTTACGATGATACCTAGATTATTCCATCATGTATGCTCATCAGTTTTAAGCAGGACATACAAAAATGAGCTGTTGTGAACTGGCCAGAGGTCTAGTGTAGCTGAACACAAACTAATGCATATAAAGGTAAACGTGACTGAAGGAGGGACTGTCGTACTGTAGATTGTATAGAAATATTACTGAGCTCTTAATGGAAGTGAAAAATAAATGTACAACCAGCAGATGGCATAATGCAAGAGCTGCAAAAACTGCACTAAGTGGCATGTAACCAAGGAAAAAGCATGAACATTGTTTTTTTTTTTTTTTTTACAAGTCACTATCAACTGTAAGTGTTTCTAATATATTCACACAGCCCTGTACAAAACAAGTTTGATTCTTTATATTCCAAAAGTAGAAGTCCTGTGAGAAAAAGAACAATACACATTAAGTCTATTACCACACTCCCGCAAGGCTACTTCATGTTGTTCTGATGAATATTCAAAAGCCTGTGAGGTAGGAAAGTATTATCTCCATTTTACAGACAGAGAAAGATACAGAAGTGAAGTGCTATTCAAAGCCATCCTGCAGGTACGTGGCAGAATCTGAAGAGAATTTAGCAATTCTAAACCTGTCCCATTTGAGAAAAGCAACTAAAATATCTGCTACAGTTAGTGACATCATAGACCCCATTGATGGCATATTAGGTACAATGTGTAACTGAAGAAGTGAATCAACATACAATGTTATTACACATGGTTGCAAATTACAAAGTAAAAATTAGCGTGTTGGAGGAATAGCCAGAGTCTGAAATTCACACAGCAAGACTGCATTGCTAATGCTCTGCCTACTCACGATTTCTCCAATGTCTGATCCTGACGAGACCACATCAGAGGGCAAGGTGTTAGTGAGCTATCTGTGGTTATTCACTCCTTGGTGGTTCTTCCCAAACAAAAAGGACAATTTTTATGGGTGTCTGTGTACTAGGAACTGAAATCAAAAGCTGATTTTAGATAGGTCACTACTAAGTCATGGCTCCTTGCCCTAGACCAGTGGTTTTCAAACTTTTTTTCTGGCGACCTAGTTGAAGTAAATTGTTGATGCCCGAGACCCAACAGAGCTGGGGATGAGGGGGTTGGGGTGTGGGAGGGGCTTAGGGTTGGGGCAGAGGGTTGAAGCATGGGGGTGAGGGCTGTGGAGTAGGGCTGGGAATGAGGGTTCAGGGTGTGGGGGTTCAGGGTGTGGGAGCTCTGGGCTGGGGCAGGAGGTTAAGGTATAGGAGAGGGGCAGGGCTCTGGGCTAGGGCCAGGGATGAGGGGTTTAGGGTGCAGGAAGGGGCTCAGGGCTGGGGGAGGGAACTGGGGCATGGGCTGGGGTGCGGGCTTACTTTGGGTGGCTCCCGGTCAGCGGCGCAGAGGGGTGCTAAAGCAGGCTTCCTGCCTGTCCTGGCACCACAGACCATGCTGCGCCCCAGAAGCGACCACCAGCAGGTCTGGCTCCTAGGTGGAGGTGCGCAAGCAGCTCTGTGCAGCTTTCACCCGCAGGCACTGCCCCCCACAAGCTCCCATTGGCCAGCAACTGGCCAATGGAGTCCGGAGCCAGTGCTCAGGCAGCACATGGAGCCCCGTGGCCCCCTCACCTAGGAGCCAGCCAGCCCTGCTGCTGGCCACTTCCAGGGCACAGCGCAGTGTCAGAACAGGAAGGGACTAACCTGCCTTAGCCGGGCAGCACCGCCAATGGGACTTATAACGGCCCGGTCAGCAGGGCTGACCAGAGCCGCCGTGACCCAGTACTGGGTCGTGAACCACAGTTTGAAAACCACTGACCTAGACCACACAAACCAATGACCTAGAAATGAAAAAAAGACAACAACGGTCTGGAGCCTAACAATTCCCCTGAACCATCCAGTCACCTCCCCTTCTCCCCTTGGCTGGTTCTTCTAATCAGCAATTATGAAAAAAAAAAAAATGCTGTAAAATTTGTATATAGATCTTAAAAAGGGATTGCAGATTTGTTGTACAATAAATCATTGTTCAGTTGCAGCTGCTATAAGCTATTATCCTGCCAGTGTTTATTGAACAACACAGCCAGTTTGCAGTATATTTTCAACATAGTATTCAGATAGTGTTCTGCCTATCAGTTAAGTTTTGAAAGAGTATGCAGCTGAGGAAAATCAGCTCTTCTACAGTCTCAATATTGTAGAGTTGCAGAGCTTGAATTCTTGAAGTTACTAACAGTTATATACCCTTCCACAGAAAGACAAATAAGGTGTGCCACCTTAATCATTACTGTGATTAGTTTGCATAAGCCTACGTCCATCATCTTTCTCTTACTATACCATGAACTACAACTTAAACAGAAGTGATTGGGTCATCATGCTATAAACAAATGAGAATTCTGTTCAGGTTTTGATACTGTGCTCATTGTTGTATCTGAGCATCTTCCAGGAGTGCGTGCATTAATTCACACCACACTTATTGTCTACAAGAATTCCCACAATTTAAGTAAAGCTTAACAGCTATAAAAATCCAATTATTTCTCACTTAATTAGTGGTTAAAAAGTTAGATTTTCAAAATACCATTCTTGACACATCACACCTTTTTTAAAAAAAACAAGATTCTTTTTATGCAGGTTTTTAAAAAGAAACCCTATATATTTCAAACTGCTGAAATGTTTGACTGCATACATTGTTCTTTGCAGGGTTTCTTTTTTTAACCTAAAAAAAAAAAACACTTCAATCCCAAAACAACTGCAGCACACAAGGAAAGGATTCCCCTCTAGCAGATTGAGATTCGTTTTGGTCTTCACAGGCACCTAAATCTCTTCTATTCCCTACAGCAAACAGTAAGTTATTATAAGCTAAGAACTTCAAGCAGTCCTTAGTAGAGAGTAATATTATGAGCATATGGGGAGATGGAGAAATGTGCTATTACAGCAAACCATATATGTACCCAGCATTTCTAATTGCAACCAGTAAGCGACCAAGTTTCAAAGTGAAAATATCAGTTTTAGGCAATGTCCATATTTTTAAAAACACCACACAACAGGATCAATCAGTAATTGATTTGCTACTCAAATAAATAGAAAATCTGCATTTTAATGTCACATTGAATTTTAGTACATTTCAATCCAAGAAAAAAAAACTGAGACATGGTAATGAGTACAGGATTATATATTACAATATGCCTTGTTATATTACATTTGTGGCTGTATGATAAAAAATAACTCTGGCAGATGGAATCTGAACTCATTAAGTAACTGTCAGGAATAAAGCATTAAATGCATTTCTGAAATAAGTACTTTATTTAATTTCAAAATCTTCAAACAGCGTAAGACCGTGGCCTTGTTTAAAAAAGTTAACACTGAGCCAGCTGAATAAGTATTTTGAAAGGTTTTAAGATACTTAAAATAGACAATGCTTTCCCCAATCTTGCATCCAATGAAGGGCTGGATGATTTCTACAGCAGCATATATGGCTAAATCCATCATGAGCCTTGAACTAGAAATGTACATTTCTGAAATCTTCAAGGAATCCAGCAAATTTCAGAAGTTGCTCACTTCATATGAAAGCAAGAGAGAGTTATTGTATGCAAAAATATTTTTTAAACCGTTCTTAATTTTAAATTGAAATCTAAAGGCATGGTCTTTTCATTATAAAAAAAGTAAAGATACAACAGAAACTCTAGAGGAAGGTTTTCAGCTATATTGATTTTGCGACCCTCTGAGAAAAAGGAAACAAACTGAAAAAACAAACAAACAAAAAAAGGTTCATTCGTTAAGCTTTGTGCTCTAACCAAAGTACTTACAGTGATTTTTCAATGGCAAAAGCCCATGCTGACTGGGTGACAACAGTTCCAAATACTTTTTATTTGAAAAGAAAGAACACTAAAATTATCCAGTCATGCAATGTTTTTCTTAAGCATTCTGCATCTCTTTTCCAATCTTGTAGCTAAGGATCTTGTTCCAGTCAATCTTAGTGCGGGTAACTGGCAATTGTCGACGTAAGGCCTTGAAAGTAGTGTCTGACATAGTTTGATAATTCTCACTGATAGCAGTCTGTTAAACAGAGCAAAGAGTTAGAATTATTCAAAACAAAACTACACTGGAAAAAAGAAAATAACTGACACAGTGGCATACATCTACAGATAATTCAAATAATCACAGGATAAAGTGTAACCTGTTGCCTCCTGTTCTTAAGTCTTACTAAAATTATGCAGTCTAAAAAAATTAAGATCACACATGTTTTCAGTAAGCTGTCAAATGGGAGCCCAAACTCTGTCTTGGTTTTGAAAGTTAAATATAGGTTTTGAGAGCTAACAGCATTACCATAGACCATAACCTTTCATTTTTTTCAGTTTGCACATACACTACATTTAGGGTCAGCAGAATTAAAAAATTCAAACTGATAATATCAATGTATATTTTAAAGCATTTTTAAAAAGTTGATTTAAATTTTCAGTTGTGGGAAATTAATGACAGCAGATGTTGAGATTCAAAAAATTAAAGCTTTATAACTGTTAAACAAATTGCTTACATCACATCAAAAATATGCCAAGTAAATATCTTTAAATCAAACTCAAATTCTCAAGCAGCATTATTCTTCCTTTGCCTCGCAGTAAATTTTGATTGATGGAAATATTTGTTTGTGAAATCAATGCTTAATGATAAAAATCCAATCCTTCGAAGACTAAACATGTGTAAGCACTACAAGTAACACTTTTAGTCATATAAATTTAAAGTGTACAGTGTTATTTTGCTAAAAAGCACAAGTGGGATATAATTTCATGCCTGAAAGTGATCCCTTAGATCAAAAGTTTAATGAACATGGAACTCAAATTTCCACAAATGACTCCTAGAACAGTTATATTTTGCAAACTCTATAAACCTCATCCATTTGAAATACTTGTCTTATTCAAATAAAGTGAGGTTTTGATTTGCTTAGATGGAAATTTCCACCAAAATGTGAACTTCTTGCTCTGGTGAAATATTATCTACATATCAAGATGTGTCCATCCAGTCAGAATATTTAACTGTGGACTTGCCTTTCATAAGAGGTTGTGCACTTCTGAAATGAAATAATGTGGATTACACTTGTGCCTAGAAACCCTAGTGAAACTCAGGGTCCCACTGTGCTATACTGACAAAAAAAATCTGCCCTCAAAAAGCTCACAGTCTAATTTAAAACAAGACGCAACAAGTAGGTGGAACCACCAGAAGGACTGGGAGCAGGAAATGCGGCTAACAGAGATAAGTTTTAGTTCTGCACTCTAGCTATCAGCACAATTAGACTGTCTTGACTCTGTTTCTTAAAGTTATAAAATGAACGGTATTATAGCAATAATCCTTAAAATTGAAATGAAATACCAAAACTGCATTCACTTACAAAAGCCAGTTTTCCTACTTCAGTAATATTACATGAGTTTTGGTACTCAGTCTAAGGGTACACAATGTTAGGCGAAATTAGGCATTGTTTTACATATGAGTAATATATTTTGGATGTTTCAGAAGTCATACCTGATACTCATTTTCTGCAGCCTCTACAATTTTTATAAATTCCTTTGCTGTTTGGGCTTCGTTCTAGGAAAGAAAGGATTTGTTTTCAAATTAAGTAACTCTAAAATGTTACAACCCTAAAAAAGCTGTCAGTGAATTATACTTCTCCTGCAATTATAAGATGCTTAAAGTAGCCTCCAATAGCCAGAAAGTCTATAATAGATTAATTGGGCTTTCATAACAAGTGTTATTCAGTTCAAGCCTCAATTTGAAAAACTTTGTGCTTCCTAAAGCCTGAGTAACTCCATTTTTTCTTTGGTACTATATTTTGAATGCCTGAGTTATGCCTTGGTGCTGCATATCTCTAAATATAGTTCTTAAGTATAAACTAAGCTCATTACTGGAAAGAGGAAAAACTAGTGAATCTTAAGAAAATTTGCAGCAGTATCACTGTCTAGTTACTTGTGGGCAAGTCACTATAGAACCATTTATGGAAGCCACGGCTATTAAATACCTGTGGGCAAGAGAATATAGGTCCATTTATACCCACTAAGGATAGTACATACCAAAACAAGCAGATCTCATTGAGCCCTTCTCCAGTTATTTTTGCCAAAATTATTTGTCAAACCAACAAGACCATAGAGAGATGCATTTGAAAGTACTCGTACTATAACATATTTGATTATTCAACAGAAGAGAAAAATAAGTCTCTAAAAGTATTGTAAAACAAGGGTGTTAAAATGTTTAATCTTTACCATAAAACTCAGTTTACCCAGGGCAACCTTAAGAATATGAACAATTGATCAGAGATCCAAGAGGATTTCCAGCAAGAGGCTACTGCTGAGCTGAGCTGAGAAATAAGGGATACTGGAACTTGGGGGTCTAGCTTGCACATTTTTAGGAGACGCGGAGATAAGGGTGCATCTGGAGCAGGACATCCTAATTCCAACATTTTTAGATAGACTAGCAGAGCGCCTTGGCCAAGAGTCCCATCCTAAAAGAATGGGTAATCTCTCTCCTTGTCTTCTACCAGGGAGTCTGCAGTCAGAATTTGATCTTATGGGAAATAAATTAAGCTAACTCCTTGAGGGGTATGCCTAGAAGGTGGCAGCCTCCAGATCTACAAGAGGAGCTGCTTCCACAGAGATGGGAGGAGTTGTCTTCAGCAGTGGAGCTATAAAAAGGTTCCTGGAAATTACAGAGGAGGAAGAGGGGGAGACCAGTGGAGGTGGTGCCCACTTAGGGAAAAAGAAAGGCCTGAATCCTGCAAAGAGGCAAGGAAGAGAGACCTCATATGCTCTATTGAGTCAGGCAATCTTTCCTGGATTAACAGCTCCTTGCTCAGCTTCCAGAAAAAAAGGCCATGTGTGTTGGGAGGGCTGTGAGACACTGAAGGAATCCCCTACTGATTTGGCATACTTATTCATACCTGTCTTTAGCAAGAGAGCTTTGAAATTATTCATTTCAGGTCTGCTGTTGCTGGTAGGAAGCTGCTGCTCAGCCACACGGTGAAGAAGAGGAGGGGGCCCGACAGCTAAGGCACTTTTCCTGCTCTCTCCAAGAGGACAGCAGGCTTTGCCTGTGTTGTCTTCTATGCCTTGTATGCCTGAAGTCTAAATATGCCTGAAGAGGAGACACTTGTTGCCCTTCTCCCTACTAAGAGGAAGGAAGGCAGGCTGATTGAGGAAGTGCTAAGCACCAAATCTCTTGGTCCAGATTGGTCCTTCAGTATCTGACTGATATAGCAGGACAGGACCCACTGTTGGAACAATCCCCTCAGTCTCCACTGAAGCAACTGTCAGCTGAAAAGAGCGTAAGCAAGGATGTTTGGTCCCTTTACTTGACTCAGAAGTAATTTCCATGTCTACAACTTCTGAAATTTTATCATTTAGCACCACCCTTCCCCACTCTGTATGCTGTTATTGTGATTGGAAAACTTGTGAGCCTTGCTTTTTTTTAAAAAATATATATTTCTTTTAATTCACAATGTTCTTTGTTAAATCCAGTTTGGCACTCGGAGCCCAGTTCTTCATCAGCATGTCATGACCATCAGATGCTTTCAAATTGTACTTTTTCCATTCCCTTCTGCTAATTTAATTTCATTGACAAGTTTATTAATGGACACCCCAAGCACAAAATATGTTTATTCACTTCCTCATGCCTTCTACCAGTCATGGTATTTTATTATGAAGAGCAATTATTAGTTCATTCTGCACTCAGACAGCACCAGTCCCTATAGTGAACAGGCCTTAGGATGCAACTGTTTCCACACACTGGGTTATTTTTAGGCATCTCCTCCCTAATGCACCATAATAATCTCTGTCAAAAAGGGACAGCTAAGAAGAAATAAGGCCTGTATCCAGCAGGCGTGGAGCCTCTCAGCTGCAGAATATGTGAAGTTTTGTCTCTGTCCCCTGAAATGGATTTAAATGTCCATGAAAGCAAAGGCCTGATATCACTGGTTACAGATAGCTTGAACTAGTATAGCCTAACACTAGTTATGGAATTCTCCCCTAACACTGCTATTTTTAGAGCCCTCATCTTCTCCTCAGCAAATGCTGCCAATTATGTGGCAATACTTGGGAGGGGAAGGAGAGTGTGTTCAGTAGGTACTACAGACCAAACTCATTGCACATTCAAAATACAATTCCATAAGCCACACAGCCACCTAAAATTAACAGTTTAGCAAGTTAGAGTAAGTGCAGATAAATAATAATAAGTGCAGACAGTTTAAACTATAATCTCACAACTAAAATTAATCTGTCTTGTTTCTTTAAAAGTCACAAGCAAAACAGTCATGCAGCAAATTCAAATTACAGTACTCTGGAGGACTTCACAGAAGACAGAAGACATCTATACCTAAATGTACATGCAATGTAAAAATATTAGCTAGCTACTTGCATGTACAATTTTATTCACGTATTTCTAAATGGTGAAAGTATCTTATGTCAGAATGTCTAACCAGCACTGTTGTTTAGAATACAAGAAGAAACACTTGCAGTGTAGAATACAAAGGCCAGAACTCACGCTGAGCATCAAAAGTCTTAAGTGTCATATTAAATAATACATCCAAAAGCTATACCAAAAATGTGTCACTTAAACAGATAATGAGATCTTGTAAAAAGATAACTTACAGACACTGTTAATGAATCTTGTATGTCTTTATGGCTCACTAGCTGAACATTACCATCTTCATAATAGTGAACCTATGCAAAAAATAAAATAATAAATGTTATCAGTACGACAGATAGTGAATCAGCATGGTGGTAAAATGCCAACATTAGTCAATATGTAAACACACTTTTCTGGGGGAAGGGAGGGAGCTATTGGTGGTGCATTTTCACTGAAATGCAGAGTTATACTTAAAGTGCTCAGCATGTATGTGCTCAGAGTAGCACTTTTAGTGTCTAGGAATTTCTTTTGCAATTAACAGTTCATTTTATCCAAGCTACTTGCGGTAGCAGAAAGGTGGTGTTCTTTAGGAGACTTTTTGGAAGCTACTAAAGTAGCGAGGATTGACTTTGTTCAAGGAGAGTTTTGGCAAAGCTTCAGACTGCAGTGTGTTGCTGTCCTCCTTGCTCACCCAGACTTTTTGCTGCAGGCAGTGAGACATCTTGTATTAAGCAAGCCCAGGTGATCTTTCTAAAAAGAATTCCCTCCTGCACAATAATGTTAGTAACCTAACTAGGAGACAAAGCAGAATAAGTTTTGAAACTCTTGATCTCTCCCCACAACGGTTTACTGTACTCCCCACTCTGCCCTCAATTTACAGTCCTACCAGTCTTAGTCTTAGATTCTTTAAAGGTATTAAAACTAATCTTGATAAAGTCAATGAGTTAAAAACTGGAGTGATTTGAAGACATTGAAAATGTAGGATTATAATGCTGAACACTGGTTTCTACGTGGAGGATTTAAACACCAATGGGAAATTAAAGAGGTACTTAGATGTAAGTTTATTCACAACAAATGACATGGTATTGAAGAGGAATGGATATAGTTACAATTTAAACTGGAATCTTTGGAAAATGCTAAAGATAAAAGGATTGTGGCCTTTAATGCCAGAATCAAAAGGAAATTATGATGCACATGCACTTGCAACTGAAACTGAGAGAAAGGTCTTGGAACTGAGCCTTGAGACAGAAAATTAGGATTTTTTTGTTTGTTTTTTTATTGTTTGTTATTGTTTTTTTGTTTTTTTTTTTAAACACTTGTGGCCCTAGAGTTCACTAATAAAAAAATGGGCAACTGAACTGTAAATTGTACCTAATAAATTGTGAGATATGCCCATCCATGTTTACCTTTTTAATCACTTTCACAGAGGTACATCAATGGCACTGTATCAATATAAATGCTGCTTCCAAAATGAAACAGAGGAGGAGAATTTTTTTTTTAAGGGTAAGAGGACATCTGTTTACCAGTTGTGGCAAAAATAACTGACACCATTCATTCACAGCTGAATTTACAGAGAATGAAATCAATTCTATTTTTTACCCCTCTAAAACAGATGAAAAAGGTGCCATTCATTATCAGAAAATGAGAATTTGATACAGTTGAAGAAACATTTATTGAAAGAGAGACACTCTGCCCATGATGCACAGCAAATCATAAAACACAGGCATCAGGATTCCTCTAGTAGAGGCTCCAACAATCACTCTTTTGGGAAAGAGTTTCTGCCTTCCCATAGGGACTGGTAAGGACGTACGTTAGTGATTTCTAATGTATATATGTATTCATTACTTTGGCTGCTCTTGTAATGAGTCTGGTACGGTATTCAAGGAAATGTTTGACTTTTTTGATAGTGTAAACGCTAATTCTTAATCCTTTTTTAGAAAGTGTTTACATTTGCATTGTAGAAGCAACATACAACTCCTGGAACAAGGAGCATATTCCTCTCATCCTATGCCCTCAAGAGAAAATAGCCTAAAGCTGCATCCAGCCTTCTTTGAAAAGACACCAACCCTTTTGATTCAGGAGGCAAGAGAGCCAACAAAAAAACCCCCAAAAACCCAACCCCCTGCTCCACAACACACAAAACGGGATGAGTCTCCAAAGCCCTCCATTATCCATTTTTACAATATAATATATATATAAATGCATGAATGAATATTTACAGACAGAATTAATGCCAGTTTATTTTAAAATACCGCAGAATGATTAATGAAATGTGTATCTATCTGTTCCATTTTTTCTTGCACCACAATTATTATTGTTGCTATATCACCATGAGATTCCCGTGGTTAAAAAAAAAACCTAGAGACCTACTATACGCTGAAGAATACAATTTATTATAAGCCTACCTGAATTTTCAAGATGCCAGCCACCTGAGTGGTTGAAGGGGTAATTGCAAACTTCCATTCTGACCTCCAACGGCCATTCCTTAAAAATAAAAACAGCAGCTATAAATAAGGCAGGGAAAATAATTTGAATAAAATGTTGAATTTCAAAACACCTAGTTTTGCACTACTGACACACTTGGTATTTAATTTGAGATCACTAAGGGAGGTAGTATGGGAAACACGCAATACTCTTAGAAAAGAAAATCGCTCATGGTTTTAAGATGCAAACAGTTGAGAAAAACTGGGACTCTGTGGGAACACTTATTGCTGCTTTTGGATACGGAGCATGATTTTTTATTCATACAGCCATTCTAACAGGAACTTTTTCTTGGTCTCTAAAAATGTTCCTCATTATTAATTATTTGTCAATTGGGCATGTGTAGCTGAGTACTGTTTAGAGCAAAGGAAGACTCTGTTGCTGGAAATCTCCAGTAACAGTCACCTTTTTGCAGCTCGCTAGCTTTAGAATCTGCATTTTTATTTAAAAAAATACCAAAACACCCATGAATCACTACAATATTAACTGTAGCTAAGGCTTTGGACTGCTCTGACAGAAATATAAAGCTCCAGAACCATAGGCATTCCTTCCATTACAAAGGAATGCAACAGTCTTCCCAAACCACTCGAGGGGAGATTGTATCTTTCCAGATGTCAGAAATACAGGTAGGCTACATTTCAAACTTTGCCTCCCTGCAAGGCATACATTTCTGAAAAGGTTAGTGGATCATTCTCTCAGGGAGGAAAAAAAGCTATATTAGGACAGCCACAATTTCTACTCTGTGCATGTTTAAGAAACAAACAGTTTGGGTACAGCATAAACTCACTTTCCACAAGAAGATTAGCTACAGATTTTATTCCCTTTCAGAAGGTAACAATACAGAGACCAAAAAACAGTTTAAGATGACCAAATAATTAATCCACACAAATTGATGAAGAAATGCTCCACTGAATGTATTTCAGATGACAAGTTAATGCCCAAATCCATAATACCTTAGGCTATAATTTCAGAATTCAAAGTCCAAGCAAGGTAGGGTTTGATAAGTACTTAGCTATCTTTGGGTGGGGTGGAGAGCATAAGGTTCTGCAGAAGCTGTTGGTTCAGTGTTCCTTGAGTCACTAGTTTCCCAGCTAGGCTGCCAGATGGCACTGTAATGCTACAAGTGCCATAACACTGAGGTCCTGACATCTTGCAGCTACAAGAAGTGCCAAAGGATCCGTTATAAACAGATGTTAACCACAGTGCCCTAACTAAAACTCTAACTTGCGTTACTACATTCTGCATACCTAATATTCTTCTTGTTTCAATGTGAAGAACATATTCACTTCCTGAACAGTTACAGGATGGTAACTAGTATTCTGCAGGTTGTTAAATGATTGCAATATTTCACTCCAGAAGAGCCTACATTTTAGTGAAAAAGTAAGTCATTTCAATGGTTTGTAAAGTCCTTTGTCATCCTTCAGTGTGAAAGGCGTTATAATTTAAGTTATAAACATTACTGTGTAATCATTGCTGAACCAAGGATTTCTAGAAGCTTGTTACACACATACCAAAGGCTTTCAACTGCTTTTTAAAATGATTTTATGCAATGTGTCTTTACTAATCTATCTATTTTATTTACTAGCTGTCAGCTGTTTTCCAACAGAATTTTCCATTGGAAAATTTCCATTGACAAAAATTAAAACGCATTTCACAGGAATATGTCAATTTCATTGGCTCTTGGACTAGGCAGGTCTGCCTGTTTTTCTGCCAGCTTGGCTGCTATGCAGCTGGGAGAGCCTGGTAACTCAGGCTCTGAGAACCTCTAGTTTCCCTGATCTACAGCAGGAAGCACAGCAGCCCTTGAAGCCCCAACGCAAACCATATGGCTATCAGGGCTTCCAGGCTTCCAGCTTCTCAGTAGCCTGAGTTCTGGGCAGCTTAGTGAGCTTTGTCAATTTTGTTTGTATTATGTATCCATTTCTCCTTTTAAGAGAAAAACCTCGAACAGCCATTTGGAATCTAAATGTTACTTATATTTTTGGACTAAAATCAGTATTATGTCAATATATTCTAACCAAAGATACATTAAGATCAAATTAATTCACATTTATAAGCTAGTCAGCATAAGTCAGAACATTTTATCAGCTCTGCTGGTTAAGTGAACAGACTTCAAGGCATTATATTGCACCAAATCATCTCATTGGCTGATACAGATGCATACGGGAATAATTATGCATATCTAATGTCGGCTTCCTGAACTAATGATGTAAGACCTCTCTTTGTAGATGGGAATGGAAAGATGTCCATACATATCGTGTTACCAAAGAGGGCACAGCACAAGAGATAGAGAAATAGTGTTCTCTAACAATTACATCCACTAACTAACGGTGGAACAGTCTTCCTTAAAAATAATAGCAGACCATTGCACGCAATTCAGACCCAACTCCTTCTGAAGCTATCCAGAAGTTCACTTCCAATGTTGCAGAACAGTCTTCACACAATTGTGAGTGATTTAATTTTAGTTATTAACCAGATAAACTTTTACAGAGCAAAAAGGAGAAATCCAAAGAAATCCAATTTACACCAGATTTGGCTTACTGTTTGCCAAAATCTGGTGGGTAAAGGCCTAGTGCATGTGACTATTCAGAGAAAATGAGTTAAAATGCTGGCATTTTCCATTCTTTGCCAGTCACATCCAAAAATCCTCACTATGGGACCTCATCCTGAAGAGTAAACAAATTAACAGGAGGGAACACACACAGACAATATATTGTGTGTGTGTTTTATATACATACACACATTAAAAAGCCACATAAGGAAAAGTTAATCATTTTTAATTCTGCTTTTTTGAGGAAATTATACAAGATTCCACTACTGGGTCTCATCTTCATAGCATGACAGAGGTTGGAAATTTCCTGGCTTCTCAGACTTTAGGCCCTCTAAGGTTTAGTCATTAGGCTTGAGCACCTATATCTATAGCAACAAATGTGCTACTCTGATGGGAAAACTTCCAGGGAGTTGTACATAAGAATTAAAAAGCCTCTGACACTGATGGGAAAAATATCTGCTCTGAGTTTCTCTCTTAAATCTTTCCTACTGTGAAAATAAAGTAATAGTAACAGATGACATTTTGCATCATCTGAAGTGTTTTGCTTGAGTTTCTGAAACATACTCTTCTCATTCTCGTTCAGTGTGCTCTTTTGGAGAAGTTAAAGCTAATGGATTTTTCACTTTTTGTACAGCTCCTTCATTTGGGGGGCGGGGGGGCGGAGAGAAAAGAGGGGGAGGAAGCTGGTTTTCCCTTTACCTGGAGAAACAAATTCCTGGAAAGTTTTAAGAGCTGGAGAATTTGAAAGACTGGTGAAATTTCTTAGCCACCACAGCTTGTCCTTTTGACACATGTTGCTCTACGATAGACTCCGATATGGCCAAGAGGACTCATGAAGAAAAAGTCTTAACAAGACATTTCTCCTTATTTCTAAAAAAAAGCTCTCTGTATTACTGCTAGCAAAAACTCTCTCAAGAAACTTGGATACAGATTTCCAGAAGTCATGGCTTGTCTTGCTCCCCTCCCCTCCCCATTTCCCACTTTTTCCTGAACAAAACTGACTGGGGGAGGGGGGGGGGGGGGAGGAGGGAGAGGAGAGGGACACAGAACTGTGTTTTGCCTGGCAGTATATGGCTGGACTCTGGGAGGGTATTTTGATCACTGATCAGGTTCACTGATTATTCTTCCCTTTACCTTGTGAGGAATTGGTGGTGAATGACTCATGACCAAGGAGCTGTTGGGTGAAGCACAGGCTAAATATTACTACTGAAAGAATCCTGCTCATCTCCCTTCTGACAAAAAGGAACCATTAGTACCTCTGGGGTAACTGAGGCCTTAGCTATTGATAGTTTAAAGGAAAAATGCTAAGTGGTGGAAATTAGTGAGCCCACATCCTACAGTAGGCTTTCAATCCCCACTGGTTGCCTGAGTGAACCTAGGATACTCCTACATCTGTGAAAGGACTGCTTCTGGGACTGGCTAGGAGAAATAGAAAGTGAAAACAGTCTCCTTTGACATTTCTTCCTCTGCCAGTGGAAAATAGCTGTAAATTTCCTGGTCCTCAATTTGCTTTTCTTTGTTGACATCTTACAGCTAAGAGAAAAGGACAGAGTCTTAAAGCCAAAAATAAGTGGCTGAAACAGTGGTCAAGGAAGAAAAAATGCAAGAAAGAAAAATCACTGGAAAGTCCAGGCAAAAGCGTGGCTGGGAATTTCCCAAATGCTCCGCAAAATAACATATCAGTAGCCTGCCATTTTGCTTCTTTTAGCAGCAAAGCTTTTTGCATAGCTCCTTATAGAAGCTTCTAAGTCACATAAAACAGACCTGGAACGTCTTCCCATCAAAAGAGGCGCACTATCAGATACTGAGGATGAGTGGATATGATTGTGATAGAGTTACTTAAATATAGTGAAATATAACAAATACAGGATCAGTTAAGAACTTACCAAAAATTTTTTGCTTGGAACTGATGGCTCTCTATGCATGCAATAATGGTTTGCTGTCCATCAACTGTTTTACCATATACCTTAATTGCAAATAAAAGAGTAAAGTCATGCCAAGTTTTGAATGAATTCCTTAACCAAATTATAAGTACCCTGTGCAAGATAGATTTTTAAAAAGATACTTAGCTCTTGTATTGTACTATAATTCAGTGACATTACACTACAGAATTTTATTTTTATAACCACTTTCCATTATTCCTATGCATAAACAAAAGCAGTCAATAAATTAGCTTTAAACTATGCCTTGAGTACTTGTATGATTTACAAAGGAGGAAAATTTAAGGGCTCAGTATTTGGAATATCATTAGACCTGGTCAAACTAAAATTTAGATGCTGCAGTACATAAAACTTTCAGATTAGCAACAAACTAGATATGTCTCAGCAACTAGGGATTTTAACCATGTAACTATGAATGGCCATATGAGCGAGTCTTCAAGAACAGTGCAACAATAGCTGGATTTCAGACTATTTTTCGTCTAACTGGATATTTTAACTTTTTACTAGGGGAGAGGAAAACAGAGCAGTTAGACACCAAATGTACAACAGCAAGGTATATATTTGTTTCAGTATGTCTATACCTCAGTATTTTGTCCACTGCAAACAATGGTACAAAAGAAAAAAAAAGAAGATCTAAAAATCTAAGGAAGTGGAATTGTAAAGCACCTAGCATGACTGATATCAGAATCAAGTGCTAGTCTGATCCACAACGAAGAAAGGTTGTATTTTTATGACGCCACCATTACCCACTTTTGCTTTTAAATGCTGAGGATGGGGCAAAGTGCTTTCTCTCCCTTTATCTTGCCATGCTATACCCAAAACTTTGTATTGTGTCTCCAAAGCAGCCCAAAAAAAGGCCATGAGTACACTTCATGTATCTTAAAGCAACACACCAAAGACAAGATTTATTCATACCAGTCTACAAGAGGCATTAAATATTAAACCTAAAACCTTATCCCCCCCCCAAAAAAGAGTTAACTCCTCTTCACTTTGCTTACACATAGATGACTGCAGCCATAGTAACTTGGCCTACCCCCAGCAGGTTTGTAGAAACTGCACTTCCAAACTGAATCTTTCCCTTATTGTTTGCAGTGGTGCTGTAGCCATGTTGGTCCCAGGATATGAGACAAAAGATGGGTGAGCTTGAAAGCTTGTGTCTCTCATCAAACAGAAGTTGATCCAATAAAAGATATTACCTCACCCACCTTGTCTTTCTAAAATCTTCTATTGGACCAATTTCTGTTGGGGAGAGACAAGCTTTTGAGCTTACAAACCTTGTTCTTTCCCTTATCTCTAACTCCACTCAGAGTTCACTTAGTTACAGTGAAACGTCAATCCCTGTTTACTCACCTCCATAATTATCTGTGTTTTCTTACCAACAACACATTCTCTAGAGAAGATATAGCAAATCAATGTTCACTAAAATTTATGGTACTTCAGAGTCTAGTTCCTTCATGTTTGGAACCTTACAGATGTAGAACTGAAGAAGAGAAGGAACTGTTGCTGCAGAACTGCCTACATTTTATAGAGACTCACTGGTGCTGAAGAGTTCTCTCCCCTTTCCCCAACTCCTGCAAGACTGCACATCCAAATTACATTTAGCTATGATTTCAAATTGGCTTTTTCTTCCAGTTGAGATTAAGAGTTTAATTGCAGGTGTAAATGAGAGTAAAAATAAGTCAGCATGCAAAATTCAGACAACTAGATTTTAAATAGCTCCTCAAGGCAGAGACTTTGTCTTCATGAACAATGCTTAAAATGTTCTCAACAATTCAAGTAATAATGTTAATATGATTTAGAAAAACAAATATAATCAATCAATAACATTATCAAACATTAGCCAGACAGGTATCTCTGCCGTCACAAGCAGAACAGGATTTGGGACTACTCTAAATTCTCGCACACTTTGATCTTGGAGCACTACAAGAGATACCACTGAGTCTCAAGAGGCAAGTGAGTAGCCGATGCTGCACAATCAATACCCCCAGAAGTTTCAGGAGCATGTTGTTGTGGACAAGGAGAGAAAGAAAATATACGATTGTAGATGGTGCAGAGTGGTGAGTAATGAGAACACTAAAACCGAAGACATTCCCACCTGTCAATTTAAGGGCATGTCTATACTAGACTTTACTTTGTGTTTACATTATCTTGTATTTCAGGTACCAATGTTCTCCTGCAGACAAAAATATAAGCAAACAAGGGAGACTTCAATCCCCCATCATTTCATAGCTGTCTAGTACTTACTGTGCAGACACCACTGGGGTAGTGTTCCTTCACATAGGCTCTCATTGCAGTTTCTACTGAATTTCTCCAGGACTCAACCGCATTTTCAGCTTCATGTGGCCTAGGATCAGTAGCCTCCTTTCTTAAGTGATCAAATTTAAAAGCTATCTTGTTTTTTGGATCCAAAAATTTTCCATTGCCCAAATCACCGTGTTCTGTTATCAATACCTGCATTACAAAGTTGTAGTTGTAACCTACTTTTATTTTATTTAAAATATTTATTTTTCACACAGAGTTTGGTCTTGACATCATTACACCATTCAGTACTGTGTAACCCCACCGAACAAAGGAAAAAGACTAAACTGTGCCAAGGTGAGGCTCATCCAAATCTCACGTTTTAAAACATAAGATGTGAACTAAGTTCATGCACAGCAGCGGCAAAGAGGGGGGATGTAACAGATATTAAACAGCAGCAAACCTTGAGTTCTCATCTAGTTTACCCCACATTGTAGCAAATGCAGAATTCATACATTAAATGGAGGTCTTCCAGTGTCCATGAAATTAGTGCATAATAATATTTCAAATTCTATATTACATTAATCTAATTTTTAAAAGATAGGGGTTTTTTTTTGTTCATGATGTAACTATAGGGCAGAGTTAAGATTGTTTAGGTGACTTCACTCTGCATCTTACAGGATTAGAGGCCATGTGTCCTCACACTGCTTATATTGTAGCTCTTTATGGTTTACATTATAAACAGGTTATTAACTTGGAATATTAGCCAATGCATATTTTTGCAAGAAAAGAAAAGCAAAAGTTCTAATATCACAGCATGCTCCTTAAACTTTAAGAAACCTGTTATGAGTTAATATTTCACTGTATCCATACCTGTTCATCATAACCTTCAATTTTCACTGGAGTAAACTGATCCAGATTGTACTGTGCAAATGCACTAAAAGAAAAAAAAATGCATATCAAGTTTACCACACCGCCTGTTTTGCAATAAATTTCTATACAATAGCACAGCAAAGACATTTTACAGAACAGTGTACTAGTTTAGTATGCTGAAGTGCCCAGGATATATACGCTGACACAAAGCGGGCGCACACAAAAAAAAAGTGTGCAGAATCCAAGAAGTCTATTTATTCCAAATGAGAATGAAAATTTCTGTCCTCTAAGGTGGAATCTATTTTTGAAGTAATTTTTAATATATAGTGTTATATATACAGAAAGCTTTTAGCATAGAGGGCATGAGTATTAACCATTCAAAAATCTTGATAGGGTTAACCAACAGTTTAGAGATATGGTGCTGCCTAACAGAAGGAGCACTGAGACTCAGGAGACCTAGGTTCTGTTCAGCCACTTCCCTGCTAGGTGACCTTCGGTAAGTCACTTTGCCACTATGTGCTTCAGTTTCCCCATCTGTAAAATAGGGATCACACTCATCTCCTTTCTAGAGCTTTGAGACCTATAGATGAAAAGTGCTAGAGAGAGCTAGGTATTATCAGAATGCAAGAGCTGAAACCTTTTGAGTAAAAATCTCCAAACTTATGGAGATAAGTATAAGTTCACTAGATGTGGTCCATGGCACGGGAAAATAAAGTAAGAGTCTACTTATCCCTCCCCCTCCACCATCACCCCCCATTCCACCATCTTTGGGAACTTATATTTACGCATAATTTTTCATCCAAGAGTCCTAAATAGGCTCAAACTTACAATTTACTTTGTAGTGATAACTTTGCCAATCACTGCAACACTATACAACTTTTTATGACAAGTGAAGAATACCTCTAACTGAAACTGGAAGGGGATCTGTAGATAGGCATGATGTAAGTTACCCAAATAAATAAATATATTCATATATATATATATGTATATATATATATATATATATATAAACAAACAAACACCCCTGCAAAAAAGTGCTCTGGAATCGTTAGTGAACACAAGATACAGGATTGCTTATGCTTTATCCAAAGAGACAGCACTTATAGGAGCACTGCTCTCTTTAGAAAACTGCTCCAATGTGGTTTCTATATTCAAAGGGCTGATTCAGTATTGACGGAGCACAGATGACAGAGTCATCGACACTACTTCTGTAACGCCTGAGTTTTCCTTGGACATCTCCAATACAACTACTGACCAACGCTAACTGTTTAGTTTATTAGCTCTGATGAACACACAGCCAGAGTTACAAGTGCAGAAATTAACAAGTCAGATCACTGTGATCACTTGTTGGTAACAAAACTTTAATAGAATGTGAAAGACTGGAAGTGTTTAGATGCTAAGTGTAGTATGTGATACTTACTGGGCTGCTCCTTCCCTAAGAAGATTATCATTATTAAGCAGCAACCGAACATCTGAAAGAAAATATTTAAAGTCTTAAAACTATTTTCAAGATGTTAGAAGAATACTTATTTTAATTAGCCCACAAAATTTTAATTTACATAGTATCAAATGTAACTTATTCCCCAAGAAAATGGGGGGGGGGGGGGGGGGGGGCGGAAAGGGTGGAAGTAGGTAGCAAACCTGTTAAATAATAGATACTTCACCATCATGACTGCACAGTAATTGGATGCAAGACAGATGACTAAAATGGATTCTCCTAGCAAGTAGGTAAGCAGATATAAGTAGAGCCCTACCAAATTCACGGCCACAAAAAAAAGCATCATGGACCATGAAATCTGGCCTCCCCTGGTGAAATCTGGTCTTGTGTGTGCTTTTACCCTATATTATACAGATTTCACGGGGGGAGACCAGCATTTCTCAAATTGGGGGTCCTGACCAAAAAGGGAATTTCAGGAGGGTCACAAGGTTATCTTGTAGGGTGGGGGGGGCGGGGTGTCACGGTATTGCCACCCTTACTTCTGCACTGCCTTCAGAGCTCAGTGGCCGGAGAGCAGCAGCTGCTGCTGGCTGGGTGCCCAGCTCTGCAGGCAGTAGCGCAGAAGTAAGGTTGGCAATACCATGGCATGCCATCCTTACGTCTGTGGTGCTGGCAGTGGTTCTGCCTTCAGAGCCGGGCTCCCGGCCAGCAGCCGCTGCTTTCCAGCTGCCCAGCTCTGAAGGCAGCACCGCCACCAGCAGCAGCACAGAAGTAAGGGTAGCAGTATGGCAACCCCTGCTACAATAACCTTGCAACTCCTCCACAACTCCTTTTTTGGGTCAGGACCCCTACAATTACAACACCATGAAATTTCAGATTTAAAGAGCTGAAATTATTAAATTTATGATTTTTAAAATCCTGTGACTGTGAAATTGACCAAAATAGACCATGAATTTGGTAGGCCCCCTAGATATAAGCCATACTATAGAAGAGGCATGATCAACAATCTAGGAAACTGTGCCGGATTAGCCACAAGAGCTGTGTAATGGCTCCACTTGTCTACAGACAAGTGTTCAAGATTACTAAAGATTGTACAGCAGTCTAGTCATAGACTTTAAGTACAGTTTTTGACAGTGGTGATTAGTGTTGTATACATAATTAATTTTAATTTATTGTATTTTCCCTGCCCCTGTTCCAAACTCCTAGACGACTTTGCTCACCTGAACATATATTTCAATCCAGATTTCAAATCCGCAGGTGGATCAGAAACTGAATTGCAAGTAACTTCTTACATTCTTAAATATTAAGAATTATTTTTAGACAAAGAAAATCTACACTCCTATGCCAGTAAAATCCTAACCTGATAAATCACCACTTTGTGGATGCTTTCATGTGAAATATCTATATGCAAAGTTAATCACAATACTGTTCAGTACAGAATACATTAAAATGTAAAAGGCTGGTTATAGGGTTAAAATTGAAAATAAAACCTAATATATGCTCCCACCTGCAAATCTGAAATTCAGATTTTAATTTAAAAGAACAATTTAAAATATTTCCTCATCTGAATGACTAATGTTACTATTATGCCACCTAACCCTTAATATTCTCTCCTCTCACCCAAATATTTATAAGGACCAAAATGATCAGATTATCAGAAACTGATACCTAGAATAGGAGATAGAATCTTTGTGTACTTAAAAAATTACCAAATTTATTTAACAGACTTTGGAATTTGTTTTTCCACTGTACATTAAAACTTTGGTTGGTGTATAGTGTCTGAAGGAGAGCCCTCTCAACCATGGCTCAAAGCAGGGTTTTTCTATAAACATTCGCAAATTCATGAGGCTTGTGGGAAGGAGAAGGTAAAATATGGGAGATTTATCCACATGGAAAACCCCAAGTTTTATACCTAAAAAGTAAGTTTAACTTTTTAAATGACAACAGGGGGCTGCTTGTTCCTGTCTCCTGTTCCTTTCATTACTCTTCTATGTCTCCATCTTTATGTACCATCTTGGTTACATCCACACCTCCCACCTATACCATCATGTATAACTGTCCTTTCAATGCCGGCCTTCTACCCTCCTCTGTGCCCTACCCTCAATATCATACTCTCCCAGATCTTGCCCTCTTCCATACCCCCACACACCTCCCAATACACCCTCCTCCACACACTCCCTTTTAGGCTGTCCCCTTATGTACTCCCCTGCCTCCTTCCTCTATATCCCCAACATCTCCTGTACCCTATCACCATACCTTGGGCACTCATGCCTCAGAGCCATCTCATTCCAAAATAGAGGAATACAGCTCAATATCACTCCTCCATGTTCCCCACCCCGACCCATTTCACCTTCCCCCCAACCCTAAAACTATTGATTCACTACATTTCCCTTTGATCTCACAGCCTCCCACTCCATACCTTCCCCCCTGCAGCTTATCCCCACAACAGTATTAATGAAGTCTAAAAAAATATCAGCACAAGGTCAGTTTAACATTTATTCATAAACATTTTCACTTTAAACACTGCATTTTATATACTTAAAAAACCCAACCAGCTCTTAAAACCTCCCCCCACCTGCCTCCAACTAACCACACCCAATATACAACAAGGTATTTTTCAGCAAGGTCAAAAAAACCTGGAGTGTCTAGCCTAGGTATATATCAAAGCATGAGCAGTTAACTGAAGTATCCTTCTTTTCATCAGATCAAACACTATTAGCAGTTGTCAGCATTGCAGAACTGGCAATGGTGGCAAAGCAAGGTCTCATCCCCACAAAGCAATGACTGAAGATAAACAGCATGAAATGGCAGAGAAGGGTGAAAAAACAAAAACAATGAACACCTAATCTCCGATAGCTTATTTAAAGTTATTAAACACACACACACTCACTCTATCTGAAATGCATTAACAAGTTAGATCCAGAGCAGGGAAGCACAAAGATACTCACCATTGAACACCTCATTAAATTCCCCAGGAGGAGCATGAATGATGAACTTCGCTGCTATGTGCACCTTAGATAAAATAAAAAGTATATTCTTATATAACTATACATCAAAGGAAATAAAAATATGTAAATATCAAGACTTCCAAAACTCAGCGTCCATCCATGCAAAACAAATCAGTTCTACTTTGTATGGTTTTAACATCTAAAATATAAAGTCCTCCAAATCCCATTATTCAATACAATCCACATTCCCAAAACTATTTTTGTCTCTGAACATACCAGGAACAGGGACTAGGAGTTGTTTCTAAGCATAGGGGACAACACAGAGGGAGGCTATCATATGCAACACAGAGGAGGAGAGAAGGGATACAATAAGCAACAAGACCCAAGTTGTAGAGCTTGCAATTCATAATATAATTTGCAATCACTATAAGGTCCCTTTGTAATGCCAAGGCAGGGGAAACAGCTCTCTCTAACAGAATCAGGCCTCTACATTGGAAGCTCTCTATGGAAAGGGCCGTCTTTTGTCTGTACAAAACCTAACAGAGAGGGGTATTTGTTCCATTTTATAGTATTAAACTGAAGTGAAAGTTTCGTACTCATTTCTTTAATTACCAGAATTTCAGATTTTTTTTTTCTAGGAAGAAGCTTCACACTTAAAGCTCATCTATGCCAAAACAGACAAAACCAAGACCTCATTAACATCATTACTGTAAGACCACCACAAACTCAAACAGAAAATTGCGCCTGTGCTATGTGCGCTATAGAGTACTGCTTTCCAATATACTGAATTTTCACAAATCAAGAAAGCTGAAATGCTTCAGACTATATTCCATCAGGGTTTGCAGTTTCAAGTCAATAGGCCTGATCCTTGCAGGTCACTTAAATGTTTTTTTTGAAAATCCCATCTAAACACAAGCTTAGGAGCTTACAGCTGTGTCTACACCACAGACTTCTACCAGTTATTGACAGCTTATAAGAGGTATGATCTAGAGCAGCAGTTCTCAAACTGTGGGTCAGGACCCCAAAGTGGGTCGCAAGTTCATTTTAATGGGGTTGCCAGGGCTGGCGTTAGACTTGCTGGGGCCCAGGGCAGAAAGCCGAAGTCCAAGTCTTGCCATGAGGGGCTGAAGCCGAAGCCTTTGTTCCCACGGGTCTTGGGCTTCAGTCCCACACTTTGGGCTTGAGCTTTTTGCCCTGGGCCCCAGTGAGTCTAATGCCAGCCTTGCCAAAGCCTACGCCCCGCCACATGGGGCTAAAGCCCAAGCCTGAGCAGCTTAGCAGTTCATGGAGCCCCCTGTGCCATAGGGTCATGTAGTAATTTTTGTTGTTAGAGGAGGATGGGGAGCGGGGTAACAGTGCAATGAAGTTTGAGAACCACTGATATAGAGTCCAGCAGTGGGACTGGGATCCCGCTCCCATAGTAGCAGAAAAACGTACTTTGTTGCAGGTGGGATTGGGTGGGCAAAAAACCAACCAATCAAACAAAAAAACCAAAAAACAAACTGCAGTAATTTGTGGGAAAACATTAAATCTCTCACCAATTTGTCAATAATAGAATTTCAGCAATGTACAGCAAATTTTCCTTTGTTTTTTAAAGGTTTTAATATAAAGGTTTTAATACTTAAATTGAAGCAAGGGTAGAAAGAGATTTGATGTCTACTATAACATAAGTTAAAGTATTTTTTACGTGGTTTACGCAAGATTTGTTTTATTCTTTTAGTGGTAAAAATTGTCTGAATTCTGTTTATATATTTTATATAATATATATTAACTGACTGTTTGGGTTTTTAGTAGCATGGGGAAAATCTGTCTCTCTTGTGGAATCTAAAGTTTTTTGCAGGTGGGAGCATGATAAATATGCAAGAAACAATGTAGGAGCGGGTGGCAGTGAGTATTGTGGGACAGGAAAGGGATTAAAAAAAAGTCCTGCACAGGACTCTAGTGTGATTCCTGACACAGCTGTGAGAGCAGAAGCCCCTAGTGTATATGCAGTTATACTGGCATATCTGTTATGTTTGTGTCGGTGGTTTTATTGCACTGGTATAAAGCACAGTTTTGCCAGTATAGTATACTAATATTCTTTCATCAGTAAAGCACTTCTAGTTTCAACATAACCAAGCTCCTATTTTTCAAAAATTTGGATTATACAGATGTGAAAAAATGTCAAAATAACTTAGTTCACTAAAAGTGTAAGCTTGTTAACACTGAAGCAATTTTGTTTTGATATGACGAGTTGATTCTACTAAGAGCATTTATTTAAAAATAAAAATAGTGTTGGCTCCTGATGCTGCAAAGCACATGAGTCCTATTTACATCAATGGAACTATTCAAAATTACAAACCTGCTTAAAGGGTCTGATCCTGCAAACACTTTTTAGGCCACTTCACCCCAATCTGTACTCATACTGCAATTTCTTTGTCATATTTTTAAAAACTGTCTTCATACAAAACAAAGCTGACACTGAGTGGCTCAACTGATGACTTATGCTGTTTTAGCCATTTTATTAAGAGCAGCTGCACTAATTCAATCCCTGTCTCCAATCCACTAATCCAGGACAAGGCCAACTCTTCAAGGATCTGACAATCTCTCACAAACAATGGTATGAAATATAACATACAGATTGCCAATCCTTGAAAAAGCTGAGTTGTTTCACAGCATTAAAGAAAACACTGATTTATTCAAAAGCCTAGTGAAAGCTTGAGTTTGTGTTTACCTGGAAGTGGCTTTTTAGAATAACTTAATGCTTTGTACTATTTTAAGCCTAAAGTTAGCAAGATGTATGCTATAACATGGATAATACTTTCTAGTTTCAATTTTTCATTACCAGAATAATGGATTCTATAGTTTGTCAGAGCTCAATAAACAAGTACATTACTAAAAAGAAATATAGTTTTATCATGACTAAAGAGGAATTTTCAGTACTAATTATACCTTCTTCCCAGAACTGAATGGTCCTTTTTATTCTTTCCAGGACAGATGGTGCTCCCTTATTTGGTGCAAGGGTTTTACTGAGGAATACTGACTAGTTTTCTAGTATCAAATTTTTTGTTTTGTTGAGTACAGAAAGTCTTAGAAAAAGTCTGAAAATAGGCTATCAAACCTTCCATAACAGCCACCCATTCAAGAACAGAATAATTTTATAAATAGGTATTTAAGAAAAATATACCAAACCATTAACTTACTGTAATATCTTAGAAAACTTAGTATTTACTAAGCATAAAAATTTCCAACAGATAGGGAGTTTTTGTTTGTTTAAAATAAATTCTTATTTTGGTATCTTCAGTCCATGTTCACTGACTGAAGTCAACTGGGACTTTGCTTTCAATGTAAAATCAATAGCATTCAGATTAATAGGCTGATGGTAGTGGTACTAAAAAAATTCATGATAGATATCAACGACCTGCCATTTTAATGATTTTCCAAGCACAGATCCCACTGGAAGATGTAAATTAGAACAGGAAGAGAGTAAGTATAGCCATTTAAACACATTTTGAATGACTTTACCAAAAAAGTCTAAAGGGAAGGATACAAATACACTAAGAGGCACAACTAATTATGCTTTGCTTTGATTCTTTTCTATTTGTACAATGCAAATCAGTATAAATTACAAACTCAAATGTTGGCTTTTTACAGCTTAGTTGGAGTTAAATATTTATGGTTATACAAAATTATGTTTGATTATTCTAGACAATGTAAAATAAAGTTTAAAGACACCATTTAAAATTAAAAGGAGTACTTGTGGCACCTTAGAGACTAACAAATTTATTTGAGCATAAGCTTCCGGGAGCTACAGCTGACTTCATCGGATGCATGCAGTGGAAAATACAGTAGGGGGATTTTATATCCAATGAAGTGAGCTGTAGCTCACGGAAGCTTATGCTCAAATAAATTTGTTAGTCTCTAAGGTGCCACAAGTACTCCTTTTCTTTTTGCGGATACAGACTAACATGGCTGCTACTCTGAAACCCGTCATTTAAAATTAGTTTCACATTTACAGTAGAAGTTCTATAATTCAGAAGAGATTGGTTATTTAACAGTTTAACGAGAAAAGACTGGTTAAGAGTTGGCTCAGAATTTCTTAAATTTATTACAAATACTTTTAGAAGAGTGAAAAACTCAGAACAAATGCACATTTTAAAAGAAAAATCAGAGTTTGAGTTGCAAGTTAATTGTTTCAAAAGGAAAACATTTTTCAGTCCCACGTTGAATTGTCTAGATAGCAAATTCTTTTTTAGAATTTTTTTTTAAATTCTGTAATTGAAGTTAAGAAATTTAAGATTACACGTGTGCCTTCATTTTTAAAAACATCTCATGTTTAAAAACTCAGAATTCTTTGGCTTTTGAAACAATCATAGAGTTTGTATGTGAATTAATGTTATACAAAAGTTCGGCAAAATTATGGTAATAAGAGACAACAATCACCGTATAAATTCACAGAAGAAAGTTGTTTATCAGAAACAGATCTTGCAGGTTTTGCCATAAGTGTATTTTCAACCACACAGTAATGCTTTTAAGTTAAGTCAAACAAGCTAACCTAAATATACTTTGCGAAACATTGTATTTCCACCACCACCCCCATGGCTTGCTCCCCCATCCCCTGGGGCTCACCTGCCACCTGCACAGCCAGGCTGGGAGGAGCTGACATGGAGCCTGCCCAATCAGGGCACAGTGGGGCATGGCAGGGGTCAGTCCCCGGAGAGAGGTGCTGGTTAGGGAAAAATCGGGACACAGCGGGGTGGGGTCCGTCCCTGGAGCAAGAGGTTGGGGTGGGAAAATCAGGGCACAGCGAGGTGTGTGGGGGGATCTGTCCCCGGAGCAAAGGGCTGGAATGGGGAAATCGGGGCACAGCAAGATGTGGGGGGTGTCCATCCCTGGAGTGAGGGGCCAGGGAAATCAGGACACAGCAGGACTGGGGGGGACGGGACAGAAATGTTAACACTCCCCCCGCCCCCCCCCCCGGATGGCACCAGTACCTGCTTTGCAGCCCAGTCCAGTAGCCAGCCAGTTCTCTCCAGCAGGCTTGGGGGTGGTAAAAGCGACAGCTGCTAAACAGAGTGGCTCATCCAGGAGCAGCTCCTGCTGCTCTTCCAGCCCCTTGGTGGAAGAGAACTGCAAGTAACTGGACTTTATCTATGCTAACTGGATTCTGCCCATTTTCCCTGTTCGACTGGACATTCCAGTCAAAAACTGGATATCTGGCAACCCTATCTCTAACCCCCAGTTGCCCTCCCACCCAGCCCAGAGACTAAGGTGACTACTTCCCTAAACTAAAAACGGGATGCACAGGGCTGGCCTGAGCCATGTGGCATTGCCGCCCACTCCCCGCCCCAAAGTTCCTCCATGGCCCCAAATTGAGCCAAATAGCAGAGCTGGGGCAGAGGGGCAGAAGAATGAGTATGGGCTGGGATCTGGGCAGAAAAGCAGGGTGTGAATGAGTACTTTTGAGCTTGGAGCCAGGAGGTGAAGCTGTTGGACTACGATCCTGCTAGTGGTGCGATGTCCCTTTGGTACCTGGGATAGCATAGATGGGGGTGGAGTTCTGGGGACGGCTCGGGGGCAGGAAACTCCAGGGACCGCCACATGGCAGTGGCTAGTGGGGTGAGGGGCCACAAATGAAAGGTTCTTGGGGGGAGGTCACATGCCCCCCTGATTTTGCAGGACTCCCTGAAGCAAGGAGGCAGCACTCCCCACGGCAGAAGCACTCTCCATGCATCCATGCAGCACAGGGAGGGAGGAAGCAGTGGGATAGCTGGCTGAGCTCCTCCAGCTCCTCCACTCCCAACACGGGGCTGCTTTGCTTTTCCTGCTGCTGTATCATGCATTGCCTCTCACCTGTAGATGGTCTGCAAAGCAGGCAGCAGTGCTGGGACTCCAGCAGAAGGGAAGGCAAAGCAGCCCGAGGAGGAGGGACTCAGCCAGCTGCCCTGGTCCCTCCCTGTGCTGCACAGACACATGGAGAATGCTGCCTCCTCCAGAAGCGTCCGGAGCAATTGGGGCCACGGTAGGAGGAGGTAAAGACATGTGATCCTGAATACCCTGCCCTTGCATCGCCTCGCCTCCATGTCCCACTGAAAAGCTTCTGACGGTCTGGATTTGAACTGTGGTATGCCTATTGACTACGCCAGTGTAGATGAAGACCGAAGCTATACCTCAGCCCAATTTCAAATGCATGCGATAATCTGAAACTTTTGTGATTTTAGAACTGAAATATATACAGCATTAAAACTGAACTTGATGGAGAGGGAGAAAGGGGAGTACATATATTAAATATCAAGAATTTCAAAGAAGTTCGACTTCTGTATACTTGAGATGTTCTCTTTATTACAAACTAGCTGAAGGTTCTTTTCACCCAGAGTTGATTGACATAAAAAAAACCCCTCTAGATTTCACTATCTGCAAATTCCATTCATACTAGCAATAAGCCAGCTGTTCAAAGGCCAGTATTAGCTATCTTAGGTCTTGTCTACACTACAAAGTTAGGTCGACGCAAGGCAGCTTATGGAAATGTCTACACTTAAATTTTGCTCCCGACGACACAACTGCCCCGCTATGTCGACTTAACTCCACCTCCACAAACAGCATAGAGTCAAGGTAGTTAGTGTAGCAGAAAGAAAGCCTAAGACATAATGCCTTGTGTCAGAGGACTGGTGTGAGGCCTAAGCTAAAGTAGTGGTCAAAACTTTGCTAATATAAAGCAAAAAATCAGACTGTGAGCTAGAAGCAGGCCCTGCTCACAAAAACTGGCAAAAACAGAGCTAATATTGCAAAAACACACATTCCTAAGAGGTGCTAGGCACAGAGCATTCACGCAAACACATTCCAAAAGGGTGGTACCAAAACACCTCAATACCAACACATTCCCTAAAGATGATAAACACGCAAACCATCCTTAAAATAAGGTCAGAAGGACCGTGTAATAAATAAAAATATACAAGGTAATGTGTTACAACTGGCTATGTCAGAGGGTGTCAACTAACTACATTAGAGGGACAGTAAGTAACTTGTTTGTATTAATGTATAGAAAGATCTCTCACAGGGAGCGTCTTTGGCTGGCCTAAGGGATAATGGAAAGTCTGCCATTAATTGAGCTAGTCCATTGCAACGGGCATACATGTGTTAGTGTATTGTAACCATTGAGCCAGGACATTAGGACTGTGCTTCGTTGACAGTAAACCTGACCAAGTGCCTTTGCTATGAACCGAGTCTGTGGATTTATTGGGCAGTTCAATTGGAGCCTGCTGTACAGGCTATCTGGCCAACACCAGTACAGCACACAAAAAGAATATGCAGCCAAACATCTAACAGTTAGGTCAACATAGCGTCAATGTAGACACTGCGTTGGTTATGTCGACTGTTACTGGCTTTCAGGAGCTGTCCCCTTGCCCTACACTGACAGTACAATCAATACAAGCACGCCCGGTGAGGATGCGCACCGCTGACACAAGGAGCAAAGTGTAGACACACACAAGCGATGTAATTACTGTGGCGGCTGTATGCCAACTAAGTTAGGTCAACTTAATTTTGTAATATAGACTACATTAGAAATGCTGTTTTCAGACTTATGTCTTCGCTCCACCCACCAACTGTCCTCTGAAGGCATGCTATTAATCAACCAGAAATGCACTGGCTGAGCCCAAGGCTCTATTTCCTCTTCAACTACTTATACAGAATTTTTTCTTTTTTTATAAGATGAGATGCTCCAAACCACTACTCTTCCTGTTTCTGGCCACACTGGAAACTGACATTGGTTGAAAGGCCAGACCCTCTGCAATTTACATGCCCATATATGGTAGTGAGTAAGTGCAAGCAAAAATGCTATTACCAGCAGCTCTGAGAAAGTCAAACTACAGAACCAAATATAAAATACATTACTCCTGTTAATCAACTAACATTCAGCTACCAACAAAAAAGGCAGCAAAACTTAAAAACAGAACTTGTTTATAGAAAATATAAAAGATTTCAGAAAAAACTATTTGGCTTAAGTCTCTACATTATCTGGTATTCTGACAATGCCCTCCACAAGAGTTACAGATGAAAGAGAGAGTAGTACATAAGATGATGCTCTGAAGTTTAAGCCAATATGTTTTGATATAGTCCCATATGTCGTTAACCTCCGACCCTTGTGCCTGGACTCCTTCGTCACTCACATATTTCCAGTTACATTGGGAGCTCTTTGGGGCAGGAAATCATTCTTTCCTCTGCGTGTGCACAACATCCAGCACAGCAGGCTTTGGACACTACCATAATACAAATGAATAAGCTATATGTTATATATAAAATATAGCTTACATATCAAGCAAGCCTCATTTTCTTCTAAAATGAGAAATAGGTTTGAAGTTTTGTGATTAAAAAGGTTACTCAAGTTTGCTTCACAGAACTATCACGACAGTAGAAAAAAGATAAATGGCAGTGTTTGTCACAAATGTAAAAATGTTTTGCTATGACTTTTCAGAACGCTGCCTTTAAATGGAATTTTCTTCTAAAGCTGTACTTACTTAAAAGCTGTAGCATTCGGTTTCTAAACAAGCCCAAACTTGGCCAAATGTTGGCAGTGAAATATCCTGAAAGGTCACACTGAATGTTACACAAAAAACAGTTAGGTTTCCACTCTAGAAAGCCAGAGAAGATACCATCAGTAATTGCTGGAAGAGCAATCAATATTTTGTTTCCACTTTTATAGCAACTTTCATTGAACGATTACAAAGCATTTTACAAAGCTTTAACTTTCAACACCTCTGTAAAGGAGATACAGTATATACTGGCTCAATATCAGGGTCCTTCCTTCCATTTAGCTACATGGGAAGAGCAGGATGGACGTGACCCCCTAGTGGGGAGAGGGAGGGCAACCCCCGGTTGAAAACACATAGGTTAAACAGAAGCAGATCATATTCAACAAGGTAATAATGGCACCTTAGAGACTAACCAGTTTATTTGAGCATGAGCTTTCGTGAGCTACAGCTCACTTCATCGGATGCATAGCATATCGTGGAAACTGCAGAAGACATTATATACACACAGAGACCATGAAACAAAACTTCCTCCCACCTCACTCATGATCACTGATGATCACTTTAGATAAGCTGTTGCCAGCGGGGGAGTGAGGTGGGAGGAAGTTTTGTTTCATGGTCTCTGTGTGTATATAATGTCTTCTGCAGTTTCCACGATATGCTATGCATCCGATGAAGTGAGCTGTAGCTCACGAAAGCTCATGCTCAAATAAACTGGTTAGTCTCTAAGGTGCCACAAGTACTCCTTTTCTTTTTACGAATACAGACTAACACGGCTGTTACTCTGAAAGGTAATAATGGGATTTTATTTTCCAATAAGAACTAGAGCAGAAGAGTTTGGTTCATAAAGAACATGTCTTTTGCTAAACTGTACATGCTACTTATTGGTAATCCTTCCTCACACAAACCAGAAATCATAGAATCACAGAATATCAGGGATGGAAGGGACCTCAGGAGCTCATCTAGTCCAACCCCTTGCTCAAAGCAGGACCAATCCCTAACTAAATCATCCCAGAGATGTTTGGTGGAGAATCATACCTGCAATGAAGGCTTCATGTAGAGTTCATATTCAGCCACAGGAGAGAAGCATCTAGAGCAAGCCAGCACTCGTAAAGTATTTGGCAAGAACAGAACCACATTTAGCATTTTTGCCTCCTTAAGCTTAAACAAGCTATTCAAAGACTCATGTACAAGACTGTCATGTACAATACAGCCACTGTCAAGTATCCATCCATTCACATAAATAGTGAAGAGGCATGCACTGGTAGGTTTATCTTTAATAAAGTTCACAACTGTTACAGCCTCATCAAGTCCCATTGTTATCCTCTTTGCCACCAACGCTTCCCAGTAAACTGAACAGTGTGTCCAAATGGCTTAGCTGCAGACTAAGTTCTAGTCACAGGCTACTGTGTTTTCTTGTCAGAGCTTGCCATTTGTTAATGCAAATGATCAACACAGCTAAACTAATCCAAACCAAACATTCCCCCCTCATAGCATGCCCCGTTAGTGGGCCCAAAACTCAGGAAGTCATGCATGGATCTTACCCACTCATACCAGAGTAATGCTGTGCAGAAGACATCTGTAGTTTCATCCGGTGTATGAAGAAGAGCACTGGTTCACCTGAACTCTTCTTGAAAGCTGTTCAGAATTAGCTGGCCAGTTTTCGATGGAGAAGCGGATTGTTTTGACTTGACTGGCAGCAGCAGATCCCAATTTAACACTGACATTTGGGGAAAATGCTGATTGCAACCTATTAGGCTGACAGCTTTTGTTATTTGCAGTGATGCACGGAGAGCTTTCGTGTTTAAACTACATACAAATAATAAGAGTCTTGATTTTGCAAACTCAAGCTTTTGCTTGAATAATTCAATGGGCTTCATTTGTAAGCCCATTGAATTATCATCATTAGTAGCTCTGCTTCTTCACTTTAACAGATATAGGCACATGCCAGAATCCTTCACCAACTGCTGCAACAAATCCTTTAAGAGACAGTAACTAAGAAGCACAGTGATGTATGTTTTGGGCCAAGCTCGCCAGAGAGGCTACAAGCAATAACTCCACAGAAGGAAGAAAGGCTAAGCAACAGAGTGGTCATGACTGCTATGCTCCCTGGCTCAATGGAACACAGCAGGAGGCATGTACTGTAAGGAAGAAAACTGGAGAGATCCCAATAGGGTAAAGAGACAAAAACAGCAAAATGCAAATCCTTGGGGGGTGGGGGAGACACCCCCCCTCCACACTGAATTCTGTGGCATACTGGAAAAACTGCCAGATTTTATGGCCAGAGAATAACTGCTCACAAGGCCTCACCTGAGATGAATGGAGCAAATCTCACTTATTGTTTTATGCTGTCTTCACACATAAAGTATGTCTACACTGGCAGAGTTACCACACCGGCTGTTACAGCACCGCTCAGAGTGCGCTGAAAGGAAACCACTGTTGTGTGTTCATTCACGCTATCAGCTGCCTGAGCAACAGTGTGTTCACACTTGCGGCACTTGCAGTGGTATTCGGAGAGGTTCACTCTGAGCAGCTACCCCAGAGAGCATCTCTTCCTCTTCTGCCGCTAAGAGTTATGGGAAGGCAGAGGGGTTTGCAGGGCATCCTGAAACCTGTCCCAATGCCCCATGATGTATTGCTTCGCATCCCAGCAATCCCTGTGCTTCTGTCCGCATTTGGCGCCATCTTTCAACGGTTTGTGTACTGCGCGATCTGCCTCTTCGGTCTGCAGGAATGGATCCTGCACCATTGACCAATATGCTGCTCGCTCTCACTAAGACATTACGAGTGGCAGTGGAGTTATTCCTTAAACTACAAAGGCAAGAGGAGTTCGACACTGATCTCACCACTTGTAGTAGCTACAACACGAGATTGCTTGGGTCATTCACAGAGGCGCTGACCACAGTGGAACACTGCTTTTGGGATTGGGAAACAAGCACTGAGTGGTGGGATCACATTATCATGCATGTCTGGGATGATGAGCAGTGGCTGCAGAACTTTCGGATGAGGAAAGCCACATTCATGAGACTGTCATGAGCTTCCCCCAGCTCAGCAGCGCAAAGGCACAAGAATGACAGCTGCCCTACCGTTGGAGAAGAGAGTGGCAATTGCACTGTGGAAGCTGGCTACTCCAGATTGCTACCGATCGGTCGCTAACCAGTTCGGAGTGGGAAAGTCGACCATTCGACTCGTGTCGATGGAAGTGTGCTAGGCCATTAATCGCATCCTGCTCCGAAAGACCGAGACTGGGCAACATGCATGATACTGTAGATGGCTTTGCACAAATGGGCTTCCCTAACTGCGGCAGGGCGATAGATGGCATGCATATTCCAATTCTGGCACCAGACCACCTAGCCACTGAGTGCATTCATTGGAAGGGGTATTTCTCAATGGTTCTCCAGGCGCTTGTGGATCACCGTGGTCGTTTCATGGACATTAACCGGTCTGGAAAGGTGCATGACGCACGCAGCTGTCTGGTTCAGGAAGCTGCAAGCAGGGACTTTCTTCCTGGACCAGAAGATCACCGTAAGGGAAGTTGAAATGCCCACTGTGGTCCTGAAAGACCCTGCCTACACCTTAATGCCATGGCTTATGAAGCCGTACACAGGGCATCTTGACAGCAGCAAGGAATGGATCCACAACAGGCTGAGCAAGTGCAGAATGACTGCTGAGTGTGCTTTTGGCTGTTTAAAGGCCCGCTGGCGCTGCCTATATAGGAGGCTGGACCTGGCCGATGACAATATTCCTAGGCTTATAGCCACTTGTACATTCTATAATATTTGTGAAGAGAAGAGTGAAAGCATCACTCAGGGCTGGACCGCTGAGGCTCAGTGTCTGGATGCTGAATTTGAACAGCCAGAGACCAGGGCTATTAGAGGGGCGCAGCACTGGGACATAAGGATCAGGGACGCCTTGAGGCAGCAATTTGAAGCTGAAAGTCACTAATATTTGTTGCTATACTTGGGAGTGCAGTACTTGTAATGCTAGGAGGTGATTGTCATTGGTGTAGACGATGCACTATGAAGGTTTAAGAAAATTGCCTGCTGCTTTGCAGGGTTCTGTTTGCTTTCAATTAATGGAATAAAGATTGCTTTCAAACCAAAACAATTCTTTTATTAAAAAAAACAAACTAACAACCGGAGGGAAGGACAAACAAAAAACACATCAGCACTGAGGGGAATGGGGGAAGAGAGGGTTACGGGAAGAGGTGGGGTCCCGGGACGGTTAAAGATTTGTGTATGTCCAGGTATCATATCCAACCTTCTCTTTTGGAGTACAGTGTAGTGGGTACTGTACTTCAGCAGGGCTAAACTGCAGAGGGATGGGTGTTGAGTGCAGAGGGTACTGGGAGTCTGAAGGGCTTGACTGATGGGGGAGAAGTAGAATGCAGCGGGTACAGACTGGAGCCAGGAGGTTGATAAGAGTGTGTTGGCAGTGTTGCGGGAGGGATGGGAAAGAGTTTTGCGACTGCGGTTTCAGGGGAGGGCGGGCCTGGAGCCGCTTAGTTTGCAGTGCTAGTAGTACCTGCAGCGTGTCCACTTGGCGCGCCATAACTTTTAAGAGCCGCTCCATGGCTTCATTCTGGCACATCATCTTCGCCTTTCAGTCCCTCTTCTCGCTGTCCTCCCACTCCTTCAATTCTTGTGTTTCGGCCACTGAGTGCATCATGACATCATGCAGAAAATCTGCTTTAGTTGTTCGTGGCCGCTTTCTAATTCTGTGCGGCCATTCAGCTGGTGATAACGAAGAGGGAGGCTGGGCTCCCAAGGTCACATATGTGAAGCCAAAATGCAATGTTTTACAGAAGCAGTATTGTTTGCAACACACAGACCACTGAATCAGTGATTTAAAACACAGCCACTATTCACATACATATCACTGACTGGCTGACCCCAGGCAAGCACACGAGCCACAAACCCCCAAAATGGTGAGTAACCGCAGGGGCAGGGGAAATCAGCGTTCCAGGACTGTACTGTACACTGGGCAAGTGGCTCTTGGAGAAAGCCAGCACTGTAGGGGGGCGCTTATAATCATTACTGTCCCCACATTTTCCACAGGCTGTTCATTATGGAAGATGCCTCACTGCTGAGGGTGAGCAGGGAATCAAGGGGGCGGGGGGGGGGTGTCTTCTCCAAGACTGTGACTTCTGCCCTAGCCCCTATGGAACTCACCTCTGTGCAGCAATGGTCACCCCCCATCCTCCCCATGACAGCAGAGTGGCACGGGAAAGTTACCCTTAATGGGGCAAGAAACAAAACAGCTCTGCCAAAGAACCTGTGGCAGTGGATTGCCCAGTACCTCCATGACAGCTTCCTGGAGATCTCTAAGGCAGATTCCTGTGAAGTGAGGGAGTCAATCAACACCCTGTTCCGCCGCTCAGACTAGGCACGTGGTGGTAAGCGCATCATACAGACAGAAGCCTACTTTCTGCAACCCTCCTGCCCCCAACAACTCACTTCAGTGATTCCCAAAATCGAAGCCACTTACCAGGGGCCTCCTCTCCTCTTTGCACTTCGCCAAGCTCTGACAGCTGTGACTGGCTAGCCTCCTCCGGGGTATAGAAGAGCTCCTAGCTGCCTGCATCTCTGACCTTCAGGTTGTCCTCTGCCTCTGTGTCCCCCTCCCCCTTCTCATCCAACATTTCCTCCTCCTGGCTCGGTCCACTCTCGACTGGCACACAAGCCACTGAAGTATCCACAGTGGCCTTCGCAGTGGAGGTGGGGTCGCCGCCAAGTAACACGTCCAGCTCTTTGTAGAACCGGCAGCTCATAGGTGCAGCATCGGAGCAGCAGCTAGCCTCCCACGGTTTGTGGTAGGCATTCCTCAGCTCCTTCACTTTAACCCTGCACTGCAGTGTGTCCCAATCATGGCCCCTTTCTGTCATGCATCATGAAATCTGTCCGTAGGTACCATAATTCCTACAGCTGGAGTGCAGCTGGGACTGGACAGCCTCCTCTCCCCAAATGCTGATGAGGTCTAGCAGCTCAACATTGCTCCAAGCAGGGAATCACCTGGGGCAGGCATGGTCACCTGGAAAGATGCTCTGAGACCACTGCACACGTCACCGAGCAAACAGAAAGGGAACTTTAAAAATTCCCAAGGAATTTAAGTGATGGAGCTCACAGTTGGTCACCTCAGGGCAGGGCAGTAGAGTTCAAACTGATGACCAGAGAGGCAAGAACAGGCACGGAGCTGTAATCGACCAGGGTATCTACACTGGCAACGCAGTGCTGTAGCCCTGCTGCAGAAAGCTGTACGCCTCTCGTCGGGGAGGTTTTTTTTGTTTTTTGTTTTGTTTTTTGTTTTGTTTTTTTTAACAGTGTTACAACTGCGCAGTTTCTGCACACTAAGTAACTTGGCAGTGTGTACACCTCGGGAGTTACAACGCAGAAAGCTGCTTTACTGCACAGAAACTTGCCAGTGTAGACAAGGCCTTAGACATTATGCAACTGTTAACCTTAATGGTATAAATAAAAGTATAATCTCTGCAACCTGAAGAGCTAGGAAAAAAAAAAATCCTTGAAAGAAAGTGTAAGAATTGAAGGAAGAAAAGGTTGTGAAACCTACAGGGTTGAGAACCACTGCTTTAGGTGCTCTGAGCCTTTCCAGACTGCGGTACCCCTTTCAGGAGTCTGATTTGTCTCGCATATCCCCAAGTTACACCTCACTTAAAAACTACTTGCTTACAAAAATCAGACAAAAATTCAAGTGTCACAGCACACTGTTACTGAAAAATTGCTTTCTTTCTCATATTTACCATATAATTATAAAATAAATCTATTGGAATATAAATATTGTACTTACATTTCAGTGTGTACTATCTAGAGCAGTATAAACAAGTAATTGTCCGCATGAAATGTTAGTCTGTAGTGACTTTGTTAGTGCTTTTAATGCAGCCTGTTTTAAAACTAGGCAAATATCTAGATGAGTTGATGTACCATCTAGAAAACCTCTGCGTACCCCTTGTTGAGAACCACAGCTATAAAAGGATAGTCATCTATTCACCCACCAACGAAATACAGCTCTCAATGAACGATAGTAAAGGTTTAACAGAACATAATAGTACTAGTACTTAACAGGTTTGGACAAAAAGCAAATATAGTATCCAACCAGGAATTTCAGGAGAAATTTAGATAAAAAATGCAATCACCAAAGTCATACTGAAGTAACATCTTCTTATGAAAATAACCATAAGCTCTTTCAAGACCACAACTGGTCAAAACCTTAATTTTAAAACTGAAGACTTCAACAGAAGCATCTAGATAGTATAGCAATGAACACTTTAGCAAAAGCCTATTGAGCTGTTGGTTTAATAATGTCACACTACTTTACATGGAAGAATGCAACCTTAGAATGCTTCCTGAAGCAAAAGGATGGGAGCACTCTAGAGGCAGTATTTTTTAAAACGGACTAAACACAGAGCTTATGGAGAAGCAGTGCGGGACATGTCCCTGCACCCACAAAATTCCATACCAGTAAATTTAGATGCAAGATAAGAAATGCCATTTGAGGCTCCATCTAGCCCAATATCCTGTATCTGACAGTGGCCAGTGCCAGATGCTTCCAGCATTTGGAGGTTTAGGGTCACCCAGAGCAGGGTGTTGCATATCCCTGATTATCTTGGCTACTGATGTGCACTTGAGCTACTGAGGGACTCATGATCAGCTAATAATTTTTTCCTGTAATGCATCCATAATCAGCCCAATGGTAATGAGAAGTAAGGGAAAGAAAGAGGGTTAGATCAGAGACAGATGGCAAGAAGAAAGATATAATAGGCAAGGAAAAAGAGTAGGATGACAAAGGTGTCTCACACCAGTGATGGACCATGTAACTAACTAGACCATGTTAAAAAAAAACCTGTAGCAAGACAAAATTTATCTTGGTTATTTTGCATAATATTCTGCTACCCCCTAATTGTTTTAGCTATTTAAATTTTAACTTCTTCAGGATATGCATCTGTCTAATTCTATGCCCATCAATAAAAAGCTATGAAATTAGAACTTTCCTGCCATTATGACCTAGAAAGCAGAATGTGCTGTAACTATAGTGGTTCAGGAATACTAATCAGAAAAATTGCCAGTAACTAGCTTGAAAGCGACCTGAAAGCCAAGAAAATAGTACGCGTACAAAATGCAATCACAGAACTATTTATTTCCAGTATTTGCCCATTCATTTATTTTAAGATCCTTGGTCCATTGTGCCCTACATAACTCAAATTTGAAACAATCAAAACATTTTTCTTGCATCTGATTTTCCTTTAAAAAGGTTCACTATGAGATCTTCTCTCTCAACACTATACAAAACATCTCAAACTAAGTAACTGGTAAATGCCACCTTTGTTAAAAAGCTTTAATATATTATGAACACCTTTGCTCTCAAATAGGTTACTTAACCCATACATGACTAAACAGTACTAAAGGGTAGTACTGACAGGGGATCACACACAGTTAGGGTGATCTGGCATTCCCCCAGGTACCCTACTCGTAACAGTATAATAGCTTGACGCTCCCTCGTAACACTAGCGCTACCGAAGACACTTCCACGAAGTTAAGATGACTGCAATGGACCACTTGGTTGACACGTGGAAGATTTTCTTCACAACCATGAGGGCTAGAATTTTTAAATGAAAGCTTACACTGTGCAGAAGTTGATTGCATGCAACTACGTTTCAAGCCCTGACAGTAAGCATGCATCCAGGAGTGGGAGAAATCACAGCTTGTATCTATGAAGAACATTTTCTTTTTTTATTACAGAGTGCAGCTGCAGCATGATTAGTGCAACTCAGAGTGCCATCTTAATCATAAGAACTTTTTTCCCCCCACATGGCTTATAAACTCTTTCCCAACCGTGTCAAATTACAAACGGAACATTTTCAAAATACCCCATTTTCAAGAGTTAAAAACAAAAATTGTTTCAGCATCTAAGTTCACTCCCATACTTATGTTTTTAAAAAGTTTACAATTATTTATGCTTGTATAACCTTGATTCTACATGTTAAGTTAAAATTTGGCACTATACATAGCTCATGGAAAAATGCAAACTTTGCTAAGTTTTGCTGTCTAACTTGACTTCCTCTCCTACTCAGTGTTTATTTGCTAATATTAAAACAACCCAAGATGGTATTTCAAAGTAGATTTATATTCTTTGATGAATTTCAGTTAAAATATGCAGAGTGACTTAGTGAACAGGGCACTGATGTAGAACCAAGGTCTCCTGGCTCTCATTCTGCCTCTGACCTCCTCTATTTCCCCTCCCACCTTCTAGGTTTCTTGTCTATTTAAATTATAAGATCTTGGGGGGGGGGCGGGGTGGATTGTGTAGGTCTTTAAAAGCACAGAAACAAATGGACCCCCTGAGGCTTTTTATACTGTAATAAACATACTAATCTGTATAAGTTATTAGTCACAAATCAACTTCGAATCACTTGAAAGAATATTAACTGCATGGAAGCTGCAAACTGATTTTTTTTTTAAAAAATCATTCATTGTCTTCTTTCAAGTATGGATGCCACAGTAAGTTTTTGATCTTCAAGCTTTAGAATTTAAACAACAGTTTCTTGAACTGGTCAGAATTCAGACAATTATACCTCTCATAAATAATCAATTGGAAAATATTTTTTTTCCAGTTAATCAGATGATACTGGAGCGGTCAGCAACTTTTCAGCCAACCTGTGCAATGTTGATACTTCTTTCTGCCATTCCCTAATATATGGATGGCAAAAGATCTCTCTTCATCAAGCCTTCAGACATCTTTTCTATAAAGATCTGTAGACTGAACAATCCTTAGGAGTCAAATTTCAACATGCTAAGGTTTTATGCAGCCATAGTGTATAATCTCAGTTCTGAAAGTTATGCAATGCTGTCTTCCTGAGTCTGCATACTGCCTGAAATAACTGCTCAGAACTGCCCCATCCATATTAAGGGGTTAACTGAAATCTGAACAACAGTGTTTAAACCAAGTCAATATGTTTATCCCATATTTCTGAACAACCTTCCACACCTTTTCAGGCATCAAAAACAAAATGTCCCATATTCCCTGCCAAAACATCCTGCTTCCACTATCTCCTCCCCCAAATTCTGACACAGTTAGGCATTGCCAATACAAATATCTGTGGCTCAGTGAAAATATGCAAATGAGCAACAAACTGAACAAAAAGACAGACTAGATTTAATTTTACATCTAATTTATTGGAAACGTCAATTTTTGCTTTATCTGACACTGCCACAAGATTTCCAGAATTTCCACAAAATTCAAGGGTTATGCAGCAGGATTTAGGTCCATCTTGCTTTATAACAAGATATTTAGTCAACTGTATTAGTTAGTTAACTATAAAATTGACAGTGTTACAGCTACCTATAACTATGAACATACAAAATCTGTTTTAATCCTTTAAACTGCAGGTGACACAGCAGCAAAAGGGTTTCATTCTGACTAATATGTTTTTAAAATCCTGTTTAACAACTCCAGTTCACTCCATTCCTACTTATCTGCTGTCTCCATGTCTCATCCCAAATGACCTGTGCAGAGCATATAAACTTGATAGACTAAGTTTGGAAGACAAGCTGGATAGACCAGATTCAGAGGACACATCTTTCATTAAAGTAGCAAAAATTAAAACTGTCCCCCACTGTAACTGCAGTAGGATGCCTATGACTCAGAAACCATTCAGGGGAAAAAAATAGGATTAGGGAAATACCTGAATTTCCCTGTCAGTGCCAGGAGTAAATTTAGTACTTAAAACAGATCCTAACTGCTTGTGCCAAGAGTTATAATCACAACAGGTTATGAAAGTACCCTATATTCCAAGAGATACTTTTAGTCAATGCTAATGTCCTAATTGTGTGTGTCTTATGATCATATACATTTTAAAAGGGATTTTTCTTTCACAAAAATTATGCATTTCTTATAAGAACAGAAATTCTAATTACTCACGTTAAATGAACGCTTACCTACCGATAACTTCTGCCTGAAGCCAGTATTCCCTCATCAGCAAGTGCAGCCTCTAAGATGTGGCTCTTTCATAAAATGTAGAGTTATTTTCTGAATGTTGTTTTACCACTCCCATATAAGTGTTAAACAGATCAAAAGTATGTGGATTACCTTTCTGAGGGCTGACTTGCAACAGATGCTATCCTTTCCTAATAGGCCTCAGTTAATTTATTTAGAAGCGTGTTCCCCAAATAGACACAGTTAGGAAAAGGTCAAGGTGGGTCATGCATGTCCCAGAGGCAGGTCCCCCCTGGCATGCTTTCACTTTCCCTAGGTAGCAGGCAGAAGTGTACAGAGAAGGATTTGGGCATCAGTTACAGGGCAGAGGAAGCGCCTCCAGGACATGGGCAGGGCAGGGATAGGCTGCTGACTGTCCCCTCACTGGCTCTGGCTGCTTCCATTGCCCTATCCTGCTCTCACTTCCCCTGGGCAGCAGGCAATGGCATGAGGAGCAGGATCTGTGCGGCAGTGGTGCAGAGGAAACCAAAAGTCCTACCTGTCTGCCACCTTCTAGTCCTACACATTGTGCCAACCACCTAAGGTCTCAATCTGAATTGTTTCAGAGCTTACTGATACTACCTTTTTAGTCATCTTGAAGTGACTATTGGAGAGCAACAAGAGGCATACCCTTTCCTCATGACCTCAGTGTTGCCTTGGCAGCACTTCCAGCCACTACTAGTACATATAACAAGAAATCAAGCATGAATCTTTCTGAATGGGTACTGTCACTAGACCATCCATAAAATCCAGTATAGAGCCTGGTATTACTCCCTTACTTCTCTGCATGTCTGCCCTCTTTTCCAGGATTATGCCTATACTTCTGCAAACAGCACCTGTCCCACTAGTCCCCCTCTATCAAGAGGATCACCAGCAGCATGACTATTACAAGATCCTAGTCAGTTTCACTCTATTGCATCATAAGGAAAGCAAAACAGAGAAGCTGCACAAGTGTGATTTACTGCTGGGGCAGGGCAAGATTAACATGTTTCTCCTCCCCCTCTCCAGAAGCACTCCTATACTCTAGGAGTAACATTGCAGCCCTATCTTGACAAGAAAAGGGTGTGTATTTTCATGTGTGTTAACTCAAATGATTTATCTTATACTATAGAAAGAATCCCTCAAGATGCAGGCTAACAAGTCTGAAGCTGGTTAGCTGGCCACATTTTAGCCTAGAAAAAGAAAACTTGTTCTGACATCCATAGTAAGCGCCAATGAGAGGCGAATTTGACTAAACGTGTCCACATCCATTTAGAAAACTTACTCCCAAGTCTTGTCTAGGGATCACAAGTAGTAAAAATTCTACTTGAGTAAATTGCTGGCTTAAAACGTGCTCTTTGTTTAATCAGGAAAAAAACATCTGGTATACTTTTGCTGTAAAATATGAATATTTGTCTTCCGCTCAATCTACTCAAAGCATAAAATCATTCAGCAGTCATTTAAATTTAATAATGTAAGAATAATTAGCTTCATGAGGGGCACACACCTTACTGTAAAGGACAGCACAACTCAAATACTTCCACAGAGATTTAATGTAAAGTCATCCAGAATATGTTGGGGACGAGTCAACATAGGAAATCATTTTTTACCAACCTATTAAAATTCTTTGAGGGAGTCAACAAACATGTGGACAAAGGTGATCCAATGGATATAATGTACTTAGATTTTCAGAAAGCCTTTGACAAGGTCCCTCACCAAAGGCTCTTAAGCAAAGTAAGCAGTCATAGGATAAGATGGAAGGTCCTCTCATGGATCAGCATCTGGTTAAAAGATAGGAATCAAAGGGTAGGAATAAACGGTCAGTTTTCATGATGGAGAGAGGTTAATAGCGGTGTCCCCCACAGGTCTGTACTTTGACCAGTACTGTTCAACATATTCATAAATGATCTGGAAAAGGGGTAAACAGTGAGGTGGCAAAATCTGCAGATGATACAAAATTATTTAAGATAGTTAAACCCAAAGCAGACTGCGAAGAGTTACAAAGGGATCTCACAAAATTGGGTGACTGGGCAACAAAATGGCAGATGAAATCAATGTGGATAAATGCAAAGTAATGCACACCGGAAAAGAATCTCATGAATACATACAAAATGATGGGGTCTAAATGAGTTGTTACCACTCAAGAAAGAGATCTTGGAATCATTATGGATAGTTCTCTGAAAACATCCACTCAACATGCAGCAGTCAAAAAAAGCTAATACAATGTTAGGAACCATTAGGAAAGAGATAGCTAACAGGACAGAAAGTATCATAATACCTCTATATAAATCCATGGTATGCCCACATCTTGAATACTGCGTGTAGATCTGGTCACCCCATCTCAAAAAAGATATACTGGAATTGGAAAAGGTACAGAAAAGGGCAACAAAAATGATTAGGGGTATGGAACAGCTTCCGTATGAGGAGAGATTAAAAAGACTGGGACCTTTCAGTTTGGAAGAGAGAAAACTAAGAGGTCTATAAAACCGTAAATAGCGTGAAGTGAATAAGGAATGTATTTAATCCTTCTCATAACACAAGAACTAGGGGTCACCCAACAAAATTAATAGGCAACAGGTTTAAAACAAACAAAATGGAAGTACTCCTTCATACAACACAGACAACCTGCGGAATTCTTTGCCAGGGGAGTTGTGAAGACCAAAACTATAACAGGGTTCAAAAAAGAACTAGATAAGTTCATAGAGGATAAAGCCATCAATGGCTATTAGCCAGGATGGGCAGGGATGCAACACCATGCTCTAAGCATCCCTAGCCAGTTTGCCAGAAGCTGGGATGAGACAGAAGGGGATGGATCACTTGATGACTGCCTCTTCTGTTCATGTCCTCTGAAGCACCTGGCATTGGCCACTGTCAGAATACAGGATACTGGGCTAGATGGACCCACTATGGCCATTTTTACATTCTTAATAAGGTGTGTAAATAAGTGATACAGTAATAGATGCTCAATAAGTAAAAAAAAAAAAAATAGTGTCATCTGGGAAGTCTAATCTTTCAAAAGAATACTCATGGAAGCTATATGGGTTATAGCGTGTACTAGACACCGCTGCTTTGGAAAGGACAAATGCAGGTCAGATAGGATACCTGATTATACCCAAGGAACCTTATCAAACAGTTTGATTTGCCCTAACTGGTGAATGTGCCTCCTTTACACAAACTGAAAACTTTCAAGCATCTCAGCACTTTGTACTCACACCAGCCTACTTTTGTAAACTTGCAATATTACCCTTTTTTTGTATTGTCCAACCAGACAAACTCCAGGGCATGGAAAACACACACTCACCGAGGACAATCAGAATTTTGCACAGATGACAGGGTTGAGTTGGGTACCAGGAAGTCACTGCCTCTATCTTCGCAAGAAAAAAAAAAGCCACTCATATGTCACTCTTTTAACAAGAGAGGAGAGACATACAGGAAACAGAGAGCCTCTAAGCTGCCAGTACGTTTCAGGAGGGCACGGAAAGCACTGAAGGTGCACCACTTCTCTTTAAAGACCGGGGCAAAGCGACTTGAGCCAAGGCTAGGACAAGGAAAAGGGTTAACCCACCTGAAGAAGAGTTAGTGGGAGGCACAGGGCTTCCTCAAGCGTTGAAGCTCTGTCGTCCCAGATGGGCCCTACACCGAGACCCAGTACTACCTTATAGCTAAGGCTACGATTTAGTCATGGAAGTCGTTGAAAGTCACGAAATCCGTGACTTCCAGTGACCTCAGAGACTTCAGCCTGCAGCAGCTGGGAGCCACAGGGACAGGGGTTGCCGCCATGGGGAGTGGGGCCCCCCCGAACCACAGGGGAACCCAGTAGCTTCCAGCCACCATCAGGGGTGGGGGGTTGCCATGGCGGGGGCACTGCGGAGCTCCCAGTGCACTCCAGAGCTCCCAGCCGCCACAGGACCCCTGGAACTGCAGGCGGCAGTAATATCCCAGAGCCCCCAGCTGCTGCAGGCAGCAGGGGCTGCGCAGCTCCCAGCCACTGCACAGTCCCGCTGTAGGGACCCACTGATCCCCATTTTGTTACAGATATTTTTAGTAAAAGTGATGTACAGGTCACGGCTTCTGTGAATTTTTTTTTTTTAATTGCTCATGACCTGTCTGACTGTTACTTAAAATATCCGTGACAAAATCTGAGCCTTACTTGTAGCAGTGGAGTGCACATGTCATTTATTTCATGAGCCTATAATTTATTACTGAGAAGGAAATAGAGAGTCCAGAATTCATTTGTATACTTTTTGAGGAAAGGGAGAGAAATCAGAATTGCAGGAAGAGACCTCAGAACTTCATTAGATTAGTGGTAGGAGGGAAAAGAGCCTAGACTCCATTAGCTAGAGTGAGAGTCAATTGAGGGACAGAATTTATTACTGTAACAGAGCAAAGTTATGGCAATGTAGCGACAAGTACTTCTCAGCCAGATAAGTAGATGTTGTTTCCAAGTTTATCCCTAGGTATGCTATGTCAATATAGGGTTGCCAACCCTATAGGAATGCCCTGGAGTCTCCATGAATTACAGATTAATCTTTAATTAGAGATTATGTCATGTGATGAAACCTCCAAGAATACCTCCAACCAAAATTGGCAACCCTTCTACCCAGAGGACTCCAAAGTGTCTTTGTTTAATGTTATTTTTATTTCCCTATGTTTTTTTAAGCAACTTTTCCAGACAAGGTTTGGACCAGAATATCCAACTACAAATGTTTATCTTTTAGCTGCTTTTGACATCACAAACAGGAACAGTACTCAATGAATTAAAAGAATAAACTGCAGCCTTAAAGTCCCCATCCTGAGAAACTATGACCCACCCTATGTTCTGGTGCTAAACTACTATACTTCTCACAACTCATAGTGACTTTTCATTTAGCCACTTGCTTCTGCAATTCAGCCCTAGTAGGCCTCAGATATGAAGGAAGACTCCCACATTACAATTAACATTAAGGCATTTTAAAAGTCTTCCTTTTAATTTCAAGGGAACGTATGACCTCTCTCAATTGCTTAAAATCTCCCACACTTGAGTTGCCTCCACAGCTTCAGCAGCTCTGAAAACTTACATATATTAGAGATGAGTGACAGTTACATAAAGACATGAGAGCTGTACATCACCATCCTCTTGACATCTCCACACCCTGCCTCCAAAGCCTCCTTTTCACAGGCAACTGTAATGAGCCTCCCTCCAACAGAGGAAGGACAGACGAAAGGAAGAAGAGCAGCTTTAACACTTGGGTTTTACAAGCTGCCCCTTCCCTGAAGCACCATTTTAGGAAGGTTTCAGAGTAACAGCCGTGTTAGTCTGTATTCGCAAAAAGAAAAGGAGTACTTGTGGCACCTTAGAGACTAACCAATTTATTTGAGCATAAGCTTTCATGAGCTGCTGAGCTGTAGCTCACGAAAGCTTATGCTCAAATAAATTGGTTAGTCTCTAAGGTGCCACAAGTACTCCTTTTCATTTTAGGAAGCTATTTTCAAGCCACAGAGACCAACTAAGCAAAGAAGAAAATCAAATAGCCAGGGAAAGATTATAAACAGCTCACTGAGCCACAACCCTGTCTCCTGGGAGGGTATTTAAGCTCTGTCCTTATAATTCATCCTTAAGGGTGGGATCTGAATTCCCTACCCACTCTCCCCCAGCAACGGGGATAGGCGATACATCCCACCCCCAAAACTCTGCTCCAACCTGCCAGAAGTCTCCCTTTATTTGACCCCCGGAAGTGAAGGGAGCCACTAGACACCGCCCAGAAACCAGCCCCATTAGTCTCCCTCCCTACAACGCGGAGGGGGGGGGACGGGACACGGAACTCAGCTCTTACACCCCAGCCTACGAGGAGCTCTGGAGAGAGGGAGCTCCCAGGCAGGCCGCCGGAGTGGGGCGAGGGGAAGGGCCCCTCTCCGAGACCCCGCCACCAGGCTCGCTCTCCCCACGCCCCTGATCAATAGGAAGCCACCGCCCCAGGGCGAGGATCGGGCGAGCCCCGGAAAGCGAAGGGGGGGGAGGGGGGAGGAAACTGGCAGCGCCTGAGGCCGAGCTCTCTGGGCCGGGCAGGCGGCCTCATCCATCGGACACCGGATCCTGCCCCCCAGCCCGGCGCCTGGGGCCTATTTTCAGCCCTCGGACCGTACAAGGCGCGGCGGGAGAGGCCCTTGGCCGGCCCCGGCGCCCTCTGACTGACAGCGCCGGGAAGGGAGGAAGCTAAAAATACAAACGCCACCACCTGAGGCCGCGAGAGCCCAGCCCGGTCCCGAGCCCCGCCGGGGGCTACCCTGGCCCTGGCCCGCGTTACCTTCTCCTCATCCGAGAGCTGCTCCTCCAGGTTCGCCATCTTCCCGTCTGACCACGAACAGCTCCCTCCGGCAGGAAAGGCGGGGCCCCTCTCGTGTGTGTCCCCGGCGCCCTCCGCGCGCGGCCCCGAGGGGGCGGGGCCACGGCCTGCGGCCAACGGCCGAGGCGCCTGCGCGCATGCGCGGGCAGCAGAGGGCGTCCCGGCGGTGGGAGCCGGAGAAGCCGGGGTGCATGTCCCCGCCCCGTGTCAGCGCAGCTGCGGCTCTGGCGGGCTGAGTTCTCCCCTCTGGCGATAGCTGCGCGTAATGGTTGTGCGTCTCGTGCGGGGGCCTTACAGAGCGGTATGGCCTGTCAGTACATAGGGGGGGCGGGCCCTTCCGCACGAGCCCTCTGGGGTAGGTTTCTGCCTCCAGGAAACATCGGTGGGCAGGCGGGACCGCTGCGCTCCCCCCTCGGCTCCCTGGTCTGTGAGCGGGGTCAGGGTGATCACTGCGTCCGGCTTCAGGCACAGAGCACCCTGCGCCCGCACCCTGACCACCATACATAAGCATGGCCACACTGGGTCCGACCTACGGTCCGTCTAGCGCAGGGGTGGCCAACCTAAGCCTGAGAAGGAGCAAGAATTTACCAATGTACGTTGCCAAAGAGCCAGGGGTGAGCTGGAGCCGGTTCGCTAGAACCGGCTGTTAAATTTAGAAGACCTTTTAGAAGCGGTTGTTTCGCGAGGGACAACTGGTTATAACAGGGCTTCTAAATTTAACCGGCCAAAAGTGGCGCCTTAGGCGCCGACTCCATGGGTGCTCCAGCCCTAGAGCACCCAAGGGGAAAATTTGGTGGGTGCAGAGCACTCACCGGTAGCTCCCCACCCCACCCCTGGCCCCAGCTCACTTCCACTCCGCCTCTTCCCCTGAACGCGCTGCCCCGCTCTGCTTCTCCGCCCCCCCCCCCGGCTTTGCGCGAATCAGCTGTTCGGTGTGGGAAGCTGGGGCAGGCTGAGAAGCAAGCCGCGGCTTCCCGCTCAGGCCCAGGGAGAGGGAGGTGAGCTCGGGCAGGGGCAGGGGTGTGAGGAGGGCCGCCCGCGCTGCAGCAGGTAACGGGGGGGGGGGCATGCAGGGGAACCGCTCCCCGCCCTAGCTCACCTCCACCACCCTCCCTCGGCCTGAGCAGGAAGCCACCACCTGCTTCTCAGCCCTCCCAGGCTTCCTGCCAAAGACCTGATTCACAGGAAGCCGGGGGAGGGGGCGGAGAAGCAGAGCAGGGCGGTGCGTTCAGGGGAGGAGGCGGAGGTGAGGTGAGCTGGGGCTGGGAGCTGCTGGTGGGGGTTCTGCACCCACCAAATTTTCCCCATGCGTGCTCCAGCCCCAGACCACCCAGGGCGTCGGCGCCTAAGGCGCCACATTTGATGTGATCAGTGGGGGAGCAGCCGCTCCCCCGCAGCTATGCTCCCCCGCCCCTAGGAGCCAGAGGGACCTGCCGGATGCTTCTTGCCTGCCCCAGGTAAGCACCTCTGGGACTCCCCACCTCACCCTCCGACAGGTGCCTCTGGCTCTCAGGGGTAGGAAACTGGCACCCACTACAGTGGCCCACGAGACCCTCCTGCCCGGTTCTGGGGACAGTCGGAGGACAGGGGAGGAGGGTGGATGGGGCAGGGGTCGTGGGGGGGGGGGTCAAGGAACATGGGGGGGTTGCATGGGGCAGGAGTCCTGGAGGGCGGGGGTGGGCAACGACCCCCTCGTGGGGTGAAGAGGGAACCCGTTGTTAAGATTTTGGCATCTCATCACTGCAAAGAGCCACAGTAATACATCAGCAGCTCCCTCCCCCTATCAGCTTCCCCCCTCCCCCCGCATCTCCCGATCAGCTGTTTCATGGCATGCAGGCGGCCATGGGGGGCAAGATCGAGGGCATGGTAGGGTCAGGGAGGGGGCAGGAAGGGGTGGAGTGGGGGCAGGGCCTGTGGCAGAGCCAGGGGTTGATAAGTCAGCACCCCATGGCGCATTGGAAAGTTGGCACCTGTAGCTCCAACCCCAGAGTTGGTGCCTATACAAGGAGCTGCATGTTAACTTCTGCAGAGCCTGATGTGGCTCTGGAGCACAGGTTGGCCACCCCTGGTCTAGCCAATGTCCCATCTTCCTACAGCAGCTGCCAGATGCTTTAGAGGGAATGAAAAGAACAGGGCATTTAGCAAATGATCCATCCCCCAGTGTCCAGTCCCAGTATCTGGCAGCTGTATGTTTAAGGACACACTCAGCATGGTGTGTCCCAGATGAGCTTGGCTAATAGCCTCCAGGAATTTACCTAATTCTTTTTTGAACCTCATTATACTTTTGGCCTTCACGATATCCACAGCAATGAGTTTGGCAGGTTGACTGTGCACTGCATGAAGAATGACTTCCTTGTGTTTGTTTTAAACCTGCTGCCTATTAATTTCAGTGAGTGACCCTTACTTCACATGTTATGTGAATGGGGTAAACAACACTTCATTATTCATTTTCTCCACTCCATTCATGATTGGGTAGACTGCCATCATCTCTCTCCCCTTGGTTGTCTCTTCTCTAAGATGAACTGGCCCAGTCTTTTTTAATCTCTCCTCATATGGAAGCTGTTCCATACCCCTCATCCCTTTTGTTGCCTTTCTCTGTACCTTTTCCAAGTCTAATATATCCTTTTTGAGACGGAGCAAGCAAAAATGCAGAGTATTCAAGGTGTGAGCATACAATGGATTTATATAGTGGCATTATTATATTTTCTGCTTTATTATCCATCCCTTTCCTAATGGTTCCTAACACTGTTAGCTTTTTTTGTCTCCCACTGTACATTGAGCAGATATTTTCACAGAACTAATCATGACTCCAAAATCTTGTTCTTGAATGGTAACATCTAATTTAGACCCCATCATTTGGGATACCAATTATTAGAGAGCAGCCAGGGCAGGGAAGGAGTTATTGTGAGCTCACCCTCACTATCACCCACTCTGGCAGGTTTTTCATCTCTCCAGCTGAGTGCACAAGCACCAGGATTTCCTAGAAAGGGAAACTACTCAGAATGTCGTATAGAGGGCTGATAGTGAAGACAGACACCCACGGGAATCATGGAGAGGGTAGGAGGAGAGTGGCTGCTCCTGCTACTAAACAGTCACTAACATGTCTCTCCTGGACTGTCATTCCACAGATGACAGTAGTCATGTATATACCTCTCGTTACTGCTGATAATAGCAGTAACATGATACACATGGTAACATGGACTGACCTCAGGGTTTGGCAACAGCAGCAAAGCTGCACAGGAGATGCCACTAGCTCTGACTTGCACATGGTTCATTGTTGACACAGACTGGGCTGCATTTTCACAGGGAAAAAGCTGCCCATGAAGCAGCTCAGTAGCAAATACTTCAATCTATAGCACCCACATTACTGCCAGCCTACAGTATGGGCAGCACGGGGCTGGGTGTGTCAGGAGAACTAGCGCTCCAGCGTGATGCTGAGCACAACAGACCCCCACCCTCCTCAGCATTTTCAGAATACACAATATTAATTCCCTTGTGATAGAGCCTGTGCAACTCTGTCGTTGCTTTTTGGTTTCAATAGTAACATGAGCCATTTAAATATCTCATTGGAAGTTTGTATGGGCAGACACACAGCTGAAAATGCCCAAGTTTGCAGACACCCACTCAGCAACATCCCCATGGCACAGTGACAACTACTGCTGCTTTTGGAAGGGATACACAGCTACTGAGGATGCAGCGTCTGGGCTGCAAGAAGGTGCTTTCAAGGGGACAGTAACAGATAAGAGGAAGAAGGCTATGAACAATAAGTGAACCAAATGTTTACATTGCCAATCCCAAGAATTAAAAAATCATGCATCAGGCCCCCAAGTCTTTTGGGTACTTTTTGTTTGCCTTCTGGTTTGAGTCTTTTAGGTTGCACTTGTGTTGTGTTTTCAAGCTTTTCTCCACATTCACTAGAAACTTAGCTTCCATTCTAAAAAAAGTGAGATTCTTATGCAGTCACATGAATCTAGGAGCTGGAGACAACTACAGGAAAAAAACCTTTTTTTAAAAGCTTTAAGGAAAAAAACCCACCCAATGTTGCAAGACCTGCAATGAAGTTGTGAGTGTTGGCACCACTGTGTTCAGAGCACAAAAACAAAGTGTTGTTTTACAATCAGGAAGACTGCTATGCTATTTATGAAAGTGGATCCTAAATTTGATATTATGCAGGGGAAGCCTCCACAAATGTGTTTTTACTGCAAAGGAAATGTGATGTCCCTTCCGAAATTCAAAACAAGCAGCCAAATATTTAATCACACCACATCTAACACTTTTGTTCCCTGTGTCTGCTGGGCTGTACAGTGCCTATTGCAACTGCTTATCTCCCTTTTCAAAAATGTCATGACAGTCCAGAGGCTCCAAAACCTCTTTTTAGCCACCTGTCCTGGGTCTAGCTACACCTCTGGCCCCTTTATGGTCTCTTTGAGTACACCCCTTCAGCTGTTGGGCCTCATGCCCTTACCTGTCCTGGGTGGACTATTGCAATTCTCCCATTCTTAGACCATGAGCAGAACTATGGTACCCTGTGTAATCAACCATTCTTACCCCACAGGTATGACTTGAGTTCAGGCTGCAGTGGTTCTTACCTTCAAGAGTCCGTTACCAGTGGTATATAGTGACAAAACAGCCCTCTTAAAAACAAAAGTATTGTTTATTTTTGCAGTAGGCATTAGGTATTACAGAAAAAAGAACTTTAGGTAAATTAGACATGTATGTAGACTGTTTCTTTTAAAGTCTTACTACACCCTGATGGTAACCCAGACAGGCTTTCTGTATTCAGATACCCCTAGCGAAGTCCTGGGTCTCACTGACTCTGGTTCCCCCCAGACAACTACTTTCTTTCTTTTGAGAGAGGGTCTCATTAAATCCCACCAGAATTCTTTGGTTATTTCTGTTCATTGGGCTTTTTCTTTTCCTGGTCAAAACCAGTTTTGTAGGTTGGCTGGAGACAGAGGCAGCTTCATCCCGACAGCAACATGGAGCCCCCAGATCCTGAGACAAGGAGGGGAAAGATCTCCAGTGACTCTAGCTTACTCTCTTCTCCCCTTCTTGCTTCCTTCCTGTGCCCATCTGGGCTAATGAGTTAATTAGCCTTTTATCTCCTTCCAGGCAGCGCTTTCCAGGCTATCAATTGGGAGCCATTCCCGTAGTCAGGTATGCTCTGGGACAACTAATTGGAGATGCAGTGACGAGATCGCTGGCCCAGCTCCTGTTGCCCAGGGTGTCACAGCCCCAACCAGGCCGAGATCACTCTTGCTGGCTGCCTGCTGGCCTTCCTCCTGGGAGGGAGCATGTGACGCCACCACCACCAGGTTCTTTTCTGGCTGGGAGCCTATTGCTGCCACTGTCAGAGGACTTGTTGCGGCTACTGTTGCTGGAGGAGGCTGTCAGAGGTGCTGGGGCCGCGACAGAGATTGCTGCTGTTACCAGGACTGAGTTTTGTTCCATCATTGTCTTTGCCGGCACTGCTGTCATCTGGGAGCAGGATGGGGGCATGGAGCTCTCTCCCCAGGCCATCTGCTCCCCCACTACCACCATCTTCACCTCCACAACCATAGACGTTGAGTTTATGGGCCCGTAGTGCCCATGCTCCACCAATATTTAGGAACGTGGACCCAGCTCCACCAATGTTTGGGCTTACTGCACTTTGGGGGGCCCTGCGCTTCAGGGGAATGCAGGGTCCTGGGCAGCCTGGGGGATTAGTGGGGGGCCTGGTGCTGCCAGCAGCAAGCAGCCCAGCTCCAGCCCACCCCACTGCACTCTGCCCCGCTGGCTCCTGGCGTCTCTTGGGGGAGGGGGTGAAAGCGGGAAAGAGGCAGGGTGGGGGCTTGAGGGAAGAGGTGGAGTGGAAGCAGCGAGGGGGCGGAGCAGGGAGAGGCTGGGGCTGGGTTGCTCGCTGCTGCCGGCGCCAGGTCCCCCGCTAACCCACCAGGCCACCCTGGACCCTGCGTCCCCCTGAGACGTGGGGCCCCCCAAAGTGCGGGGCCTGGGGAGGTTGCCCCAGTCCCTCCTATGGACAGGACAGCTCTGCTTGGACCCATTCTGGGCACCACCAAAAATTATACAAACCTGGCGCCCACGTCCGCAACTCCTGTAGACCATCTGGAACTGCCTCCACTTACCAGACCAGCCAACTTGCCTTCACCCTGCTTGCCACATGGGACTCTGACAGCAACTGGGACTTTTTGCTCACGAGCATGCATGGGTGCACATGCCCCCCCCCCTTGCACTTGCCATTCCCCCAGCTGCACTGAGCTGGCGGGCCCACCCTTTGTTTGCCCACCAGGCCCCCTGCAGCTGTTTGCTCCCCTCTTTGCTGCCTGCCCTATCTGCCCCACTACTGATCAGCTTGTTTCTCCTCCCTACCCTGCCTTAGTCCCCTTATACAGTTTACTTTGTTCACCAGCCCCACCGTATCCCTTGGGAGTTTGATTACCTTTCCTGCCCTGGCTGGTCCATTCTCAGCCCATTCCGTTCCCCATTATCCTTGGTTGTTTGACCCCTACCCCACTTCATCCTGCTCGACCAGTATGTCCATGCCCCCACAGCACTTGTGAACCCCCCCCTTGTTTTGTTGCTCACCCATTCACTGCACCCCACATTGTTGCTATTGCCCCCCTCCCAGTGCAACCGGAGGAGCTGGTACCGAGGGGTGAAAGTAACTTACCAGTACTCTGGAGTCCTGAGCAGGGGGGTGTGGCATCAACTGAAAGAGGTGTGGCCTCAACCAGAAGAGGCGGGGCCTTTAAATACCCACCACTGTGGGGAGCCTGGGGCCCTTTAAAGCTCCAGCCTGGGAAAGCCGGTCCGGTCCAGCACGGTGTACTGGCTCTTGCCGATACGCCGTACCGGACTGTACTGGCTTACTTTCACTTCTGCTGGTACCCCACCTTGTGCTGGTTATCACGCTCATCCCCTTCCTTGCATTGTTTGGCACCCCTGTGGTCCCTTCCTGTTGGCGCCCTCCTCCCCAGTCCGCAGCCTAGTGGGAAGGAGTGGTTAGCTGCTACTCCGCCCCTGCCCTCCGCCTCAGAGCTTGCTCCTGTCCACTTTCCTGGATGGCGGTGGAAACTGGGGGAGAGAGCCCCCTAGTCGACATCATTGCCCACCCTCAGCTTGCACCCCCATCTGCCCTCGTGGCTACCATTACGACTGCTGCCGCCGAGTCCATTGCCACCACTCCTCCCAGAGCACTGGCAGCAGCAGGCATGGACAGGGTTTCCACCACTGCCACAGCTTCTGCCTCCAGCACTCTCAAGGGAGTCCTCTTGGCCAGCAGAAAAGGCCAGGGGAAAAAGAAGGGCAAGAGCCACACCCAGAAGGCAAAGCCTCCCGCAGCAGGGACCACTCCTCCTGCCACGGCCCCACTGTTGGCTGCGGCTCCCCCTTCCCCTGCCATTCCCTCCACCAGCTCTGCAGATGCCCATCTCTCAGCCCCCAAAGTGTACACCCAGGTAGCTGCAGAATGAGTGGCTGGCACAGCGGCCAGGCGGCACAGTGAGTGGCTGAGGGAGCAGCCAGGTGGTGCAGCAATGGAGAGGCGCAGTGAGCGGCCAGCAGGGCAGCTAGCAGAGAGGGGGTGGTGAGCGAGTGCCCGAGCAGAGGAGTAAGGTGCATCCTTAACCGCGCCCCACACTCCTCCACCCAAGGTGGGGGATGAACTGTGCAGATTCAACTTTGAACTGTGGGTCTGCACTGACCAAGGACAGCAACTATGAGTGGAGTGCAGAGAAGGGACAGGCACATTGGAGGGACTTTTGGGTTGCTGGATTTAAGAACCTGAGGGGAAAAGGACACAGCCCAACTTACTTTTGCTCATGGTTTATGAACCCTGTTTGCAGTGTTTTCCCAAATTAAAGCCGAGTTACTTCCCTCCTTTTATTAAAGGTTTCTTTTCTACATTCAGACTCTGTGCTTGCAAGGGGGGAAGTATTGCCTCTCAGAGGCGCCCAAGGGTGGTGTGTAATTTTCCCAGATTACTGGGTGGGGGCTCAAGCGAGTTCTGTGTTGTATCAATGGAAAGGAACCCCTAGATATTGAACCCAGCCCTGCTGGCTCTACCTAGCAGAAGGGTTACATATAGATAGTATGTTTGCTCTTCTCCAATCCTCTGGGACATCACCTGCCCTCCATGAGTTCTTGAAGATAATTTCTAATCATTCTGAGATTGCTTCAGTTAGTTCCTTAAGTACTGCAGGATGAATTTCATTGGGTCCTGCTGACTTGAATACACCTACTTTATGTAGGTATTTATGTAAATAACATGTTAATTCACCTTTTTGGGTTGCATTCCTTCCCCCTTGTTGTTAATATTAATTGTGTTGAGTATCTGGTCACCATTAACCTTTTTAGTGACAATTGAAGCAAAACAGGCATTAAACACCTCAGTCTTCTTGATGTCATTAGCTCTCCTTCCCCACTAAGTAGGGGACCTACACTTTCAATACATTTGGAGCAAAAGAAAAAATGAAGGAAAGAACCTCTTCGTATTGGCTTTTATATTCCTTGCTAGGTTTAATGCACATTGTGCCTTAGCCTTTCTGATTTTGTCCCTACATGCTTGTGCTATTTTTTGTACTCCTCCTTAGCAGTTTGTCCATGTTTCCACTTTTTGTAGTATTTCTTTTTAGTTTTCAGGTAATTAAAAAGCTCTTGATGGAATCATATTGGCCTTTTACTATTCTTCTCATCTTTCCTTTACATCAGGTTAGTCTGCAGTTGTGCTTTTAATATTATCTCCTTGAGAAACTGCTAGCTCTCTGAACGCCATTCTTTAAATTTTCTTCGCAGGGACCTTTGTTTGATAAAATCTGCTTTTTTGAAGTTCATTATCCTTATTTTGCTGCTCTCACTGCTTTCTTTCCTTAGAATCATGAAGTCTAGCATTTCGTGATCATTTTCACCTAAATTGCCTTCCACTTTCAGATTTGTTACCAATTCCTCCCTTTCGCTCAGAATCACATCTAAAATGGTTGTCCTGCTGGTTCCTTCTTCCACTTCAAAAATTTGTCCCCAGTACATTCCAATAACTTATTGGAAAAATTGTGTTTTGCCACATTACTTTTCCAACACATATCTGGGTCGTTAAAGTCCCCCATTTACCACCAGATCTTGTGTTTTGGATATTTCTGTTATTTTTTCAAGAAATGCCTCATCCACCTCCTCGTCCTAATTTGTGATCTGTAGTAGACCCCTACCATGACATCACCCCTATTTTTTACTCCTTTTATCTTTACCCAGAGACTTTCAACTGATGTTCTCTCACCTTCTTCTGGACCTCAGTACAAGTGTATATATATTCTTGTTGTGTTTTCCCTTTTTACCCTGCCTGTCCTTGCTGAAGGAGCTATACCCCTCTATACCAATATTGCAGTCATGAGACTTATCTCACCAGGTTTCTGTGATGCCAATTGTGTCATAATTTAGACTGTGTACTAAGATTTCTGATTCTTCCTGTTTATTCCCCATACTCCTTACATTTGCATATAGGCATCTAAATTAAGCAGATTCCCTACTGATTTCCCTCTTGTTGCTTCTATGTCCTTATTGTAATTTTCTATATTCCTCCCAACATCTAGCCTTCTACTAAGGTAATCTTTTTTTTATGCTCACCTGTGGGCTTCTGTTACCTGGCCCCTTTGAAAGTAGTTTAAATTCCTTCTCAGTCGGTTGGTGAATCAGTGTGAGAAGATGTTCTTCCCCTTCTTGGTCAGGTTGACCTCAACTCTTTCCAGCAGGCCTTCCTGGAACAGAATTCCATGGTTGAGGAAGCTGAAGCCTTCCCATTGACACCATCTGTGCAGCCACGCATTCATCTCCAGGATGTCCAGGTCCCTGCCTGGGCCCTTAAACTCAACTGGGACACAAGAACACAACCTTCACCCCTGACTCTTTCACTCTTGCTCCCAGAGCCCTGTTTTCACGGTTGATCTGCTCACGGCCACACCTGGCAGTGTCATTAGTGCCCATGTCTATGAGCAGCATGGGGTAGTGGTCAGAGGGACAGATGAGCCTCAGCAACTTTTCCATAACATCTCAAACATGGGCCTCAGGCAGGCAGCACATCTCCTGGTGCATCACGTCAGGTCAGCAGATGGATGCCTCTTTTCCCCTCAGAAGGGAGTCCCTGACCACAAATAGCCTATGCCTCCTCCTCTTAGACTGGGTGGCCATGAGCCTACCAGCCTTTGGGATAAGGGACTCCTCCTCTTCTGTCATTAGGATCTGCTCCTCATCTCCAGTTTTCACTGCAATGGATGTGGGACATGGGTAGGTGTAGGAGCATTGTCTACTGCCCAAGAGGGCCAGCAGTTAATCTCCTCCCCATAGAGCAGTCAGTTCTCTCCTTCCTCTGGTGCTGCTCTAGCCAGCTGTACTTGGCTAGCAACCTCCATCCCAGATGTTTCCACCCGCATCCTGTCAATGAAGTCCTCATGCTCCCAAATGCCGTGCAGACAAGCCACCTCCACCTGTCTTACCTGCTTTCTGAAGGAACCCATCAACAGACACCTCCCACACCAGGTGGCTCCCCCTGCCTGGCTTTCATCAGTGGAGACATGCAGGCCACATACTCAGCAAAGTCACGACCAGGACCTGTGTGGAAGCCTCTAGGGTCAGGATACCTCTCTGGTTGAGGGCCCCACAGGTGCAAGTAAAGGAAAAGCTAACAGTGGTGTTGGCTACACACCATTTCCCTCCCATTGTGATTCTTTCTTGTAGAATACCTGCAGGTTAAGAAAAAGAAACACATCCAACCCTACCTTCCTTACTCTCCTAGTTGCCTGCATGTCATCAACTGTGTATCTTAACAGCCACTGGGAGCCTGTGTGCTTGTTAAAGCCTGGGCCTCACACACAGCTGGAATGGTAACTCAACCCCTGTTGCTCAGCTGCCTCTAATCACTGGCTTATCCAATCAGAAACTGCACAGCTCCCACTTCAAAGAGTCCTGCTCAAGCCCTTCAAAGAGCCTTGCTAGAAAGCAGGTGCTTACTCACCTAACTGAAGGTCAACCTAGCTCAGCCAGCCAGCAACCAAGCTGAGATTTCAAAACACAGCAATCATACCAACCAGCCCAGAATCCTACCAAACATGATGGCAAGTTCCCAGCACAGAAAGCGTTCCTCTTTTGCCCTTCCTAAAGTTAATAGCAATAAAGTGGTAGTGCCCCAGTGATACTCACCAACTGTCTCACTCCCTTAGTTTCCTAGCTGTCTTTGTGTCACCAGCCACATGTCTCAAGTTTGGAGTTTAACAGTTGATAACATATCAGACGTGCAAAAGCATCTCAGTCCAAAACTCTTTGATGAAATATTCCTGATTTCCTCCGGGAAGAAACACAATACTTTCATATCTCATTTACTAGGCAAAGAGAGATTAGCAGAGATTTATGGTGTATTTTGTTTCAAAGCTAATCCATTTATTTAAATTGCAGCTGCACCAGTTGTCTTTTCTTTTTGAAGCGTGAGGAACTGCAGTGTAATAAAAATAAGTTCTGAGATCATTACAAGGTAGTTTGATTAAGATATGCTTGCTTGTATTGAGAAATGATAAGGCTTGAAATTCCAGCACCAGTGTTATCTGGACTAAGGGGAAGACCGTTGGAAACTTTCTGACTAGTATGAGGATTGCTCACTGTGCCTTACTGAAAACTTGCCACTATGGGCTTTGGCCTTTCTGATGATGACAAGTATTTTTAAGTGAATGAGATGATAGCAATGTGCCCTAACTGTACAATAGAAACTAGAAGGCCTATTAGAGTTCCCATTGTATACCCAGTTACTAGGAGGTGGCATCCTAGCCTTTTGGGGTTCTCCCTTTCCCCGATACAGCTACCAATGGAGAGAAACTCAGGTGGGAATGGAACAGAATAGGGGAAGAATCCAGCGGAAAGTTGGAGAGGAATCCGAGGGGCATGTGTATGAAACAGAGCATTCAGTGACAAGAAGAAAGATTCAAGAAGGGATCAGGAGGAGAAGTAAACAAAGGCTGGGGAAACAGGATCAAGGAGAAAAGGGAAAACAGACCAAGAGATGCAGAAGGACCACTGGAAAGGAGAAAGAACAATGCTGAATTTGCCTGTTAGTCCTACGCCCCCTAGAGACTCTTTTACTTTAGAGGTATTCACTAGAATGGGGAAGGGCAAATGCCCTAGTGCTCCTTTGCACCAACCTAGCTGTATTTCTGTGTCATCTCTACAGCAGCCCCCACACAGGCATAGCGGTATTACAGGAGCACAGGAAGAGCAGGAGTAGGCAAAGGCCATCAGAGGGAATGGGCAGATTGGGAGTGGGAGGAGGCATGGCCAAGGTGGTCCTGAACCCTTGCAATGGCTCATCAGGGCCATTAAAGTAGGAGCACAACGTAAGGAAGCTACAAGCATTCCCAGTAGCCTGAGTCAAGGGGTGATTCAGTCTCTAACAGTCCCTGAATATGGGATGCACCAGCTGCCTTTCTCCATCCCTGCTACACCAGGATGAATCTGGCCCTATGGGTAAACCTGGAGGAAGAGGAAAAGGATCAAGGAGCTGTAAGAGAGTAAAGAGAAACAAGCAGAGCAAGGCAGGAGCAGGGCTTGCCAGGCTTTTCCCAGACCCTAATCTATTAGAACAATATAACCACCCTAGTTTTCAGAGGTTGCATAAACAAAACATGCCAACTGCTTTCTTTCCCTTTCACCACACCTGATTTTTTTTACAAAAATTGGTTCGGTTTCTAAAAGAGAAACTGTAGTTTTCCAGCTGGTGTTTTAGAAAGGACACAGCCTGGCAATCTTACTTTTTTTCAACAGGAAATTAAAAATGTCCTGGTTTGTATAACCTGGTAGGGTTCCACAACAGGAGTCCAGCATTCTTCTCTCCCTGCCCTCCTTCGAGTTCACTTTCATCTGAAGATAAAATCCCAACAAATAGAAACCACAGTTTGAGCTAACTTCCCTACATAGGCAGATGAATGAACTAAAGGTTCTGCCTGAAGGACTCCTGTTCTCTATAGAGCTCCTCTAGTTACTGGGAGAGGGCTTGGCAAACAGAGCTACATAATTCAGGGCCCCTTGCTGCATAATTCAGCTTTAGCATACCCTATGGAACATGGGCTTGGTTCTAACTGAGAGACTATTGTGTACCACATATTACAAGAAATCAAAGAACACAAAGGCCAAGATTTTCTAAAATAGAAGCCTAAAGCCATTTTTCTACATACATGTTCGGGCCTCTGCTTGATTTGCAGGAGTGCTGAACACCCAAAATTCCCAGTGTACTCAGTGGGAGGAGCTAGGGCTAAGCACTGCTGAAAATAAAGCGCAGATATGGATGCAGAAGACTAACTTTAGGCTTCTACTTTTGAAACTATGAGTTTCAGCAATGACTAGTGATTCTGAGTGCCTCCGTTTCAAGGTACCCCATCTGAGGCAATTTAGAGTCATGGAGTTAAGGCCAAAGGGATCACATCAGATCATCAAGTCTGACCTCCTGTATATCACAGGCCGCCACCACCACCCAGCACCTGCACACTACACCCAACAGCCAAAATGAGACCAAAATATTACAGCCCACAGGAGATTAGATTATTATGTGTGACAGACAGAGACTAGGAGGAATTTAGGTGCTCCAGTGCCTGAGGCCCCCACAATGGCAGGGAAATGATTACGTGAGATATACCCAGGCAAACGACCTGGCAAATGATCACCTGTACATGTGCTGCAGTGGAAGGGACCCCTTGACCTGGGGGATATTTCCTTCCTGACCCCACATATGGCTATCAGTTAGATCCTTAAAGGGGCCTGATTTAGAAAGAGCAGGAGCTCAGCAATGATAATCAGGTCCCTTTCAGGTGTCTCGGATTGGGAACCCTGCAATTGCAGCACCCAAAAATCACTAGACATTTGAAAAGCTAGGCCTTTTGTCATAGGTGTTTCTGTTTGGTGGACAAGAACGTGAATGAGCAAAGCAATGATGACGTACAAAATGTACTGAAAAATATGCGAATGTTGCTTTCTACAGGTGGATACCAGCAAAGTCCAACTGGCCTGAGCCCTGCATCTTTAGTGTTTGTGCAAATAGGAGTAGGCTCCCATTCACACTGGATGGGCAGGAAAAGAATAAAGTGACATTCTCAATTCAGCTGACCAATGGCTTGTGAATCAATACCAGAAAATGCAGGAACTGTACAGTGAGACTTAGGTAATGCTAAGAAATACAGACTGGGAGTGTCTCTGCTGTCTGAATAACTATGGTGTAACAGTATAACTACTGGTGAGCACTACTGATTACCTGGCTTTCTGTTGAGAGTGAGATGCAAGGGGAAGTTCTTGAAGCTGTTGGAGATTTCTGATATCAGTACTCAGAGTTTTCATGTATGGGCAGAAAAGGTGTTTTAGTCCACATGCCAGCATGAGATTCTGTTCAGCTCTTTATGACAGTAATTCATTTTCAAGGGATGCTTCCAAGTTTTGCATCAAAGGAAGGAAAAAAATCATATCTATTTTATTTTTAAATGAGTTAACTATGCTGACAATGGAAATGGGCCAGATTCAAAGCAGGGTTACACCTGGGTAAATTCAGGCACAGGGTTTCCAAGACAAAAAGCCTGCCAGAGAAGGAATTAGGGCAGCTCAAATCAGCTACAACTTCAACTTCCTTTTTATGAGCCCAAACATTCAAATAAATGGGATTTGCAAAGACTGTAGGATTAGATCTTGTATTTTTATTTCTAAATCAATCTTGGCTCTCTATTTCTAATATAGTAGCTACCACCATGGTATCAAAGCAATTCCTCTCCATAATCCAAATATTATTGAAAGGCATGTTATAGAATTAAGTTGTATTTCACAGCATCTAGTCACCAGAGAACATTTAAAGTAGCAATTGGGTATAAAGAAGTTTTCATCATTTCAGCTGAGTGCAGCCTGTGAATTAATTACCCTTTGATGCCATTGCAATTGATGCAATATCAACTCAGACACCCCAACTAAGGAAGAGATCATTCAAGCCATCACATCCTTAAAAAACGGGAAAGCTCCCGGCAAGGATAACTTGAATGCAGACTTGTTCAAGGTAAATCCTGAGTTAGCATCTATCCTGACCCCTCTATTTACATCAGTCTGGGAAAGGGAAAAAGTGCCAGATGAGTGGACCAATGGGGTTATAGTGAAGATACCAAAGAAAGGAACTCTCTGTGATTGTTATAACTGGTGTGGCATCACACGTTTATCTGTGCCAAGCAAAGTATTGTGTAAGATCATAGTCCAGCATATATCAGAGGCAGTTGATAGAGTTATCAGAAAAGATCAAACTGGTTTTTGGAAAGGGCGTGGATGCACAAACCAGATCTTCACTCTACGAAACATAATAGAACAATGCTTAGAATGGCAATGGCAGCTCTACATAAACTTCATAGACTTTGAGAAGGCTTTTGATAGCATTCACAGGACCAGCCTATGGCGCATTCTGTGGCCATATGGAATCCCTCTCCGTATAATCAACATCATCAAAAGCTTTTATTTCAACTTTACATGCAGTGTTGATCTCAGTGAACTCAGTTTTGAAGTCAAAACAGGAGTACGTCAGGGGTGTGTCATGTCTGCAATTTTCTTCAGTGTTGCCATCAACTGGGTAATGCAACATGAAACAGAAGACATGCCAACAGGCATTAAATGGACAACCTTTTCATCCCTTGAAGACCTGGACTTTGCAGATGATCTCGCTCTCCTATCACATACCCAACACCATATGCAAGAAAAAACAACTCGACTCAATGCATTCAGCCAGCAAATTGGACTGAAAATCAATTGCAATAAGACACATATTATGACCTTTAAGATTGCCTCACCATTACCAGCATGGATAGAAGATTATGTTCTCACCAATGTAGAAACATTCACATACTTGTGCAGCACCATCAGCCAGGATGGCGGAACAAATCAGGACATCCAGAACAAAATCAATAAAGCCATGACCACCTTCAGGGGCTTAAATACAGTCTGGAAATCATCAAAATACAACACCAAAACCAAACTCAAGATTTATCAGAGCTGCGTACTTTCAACATTACTTTACAGTGCAGAATACTGGGGAATGAGAAAGTATGACATGTTCAAACTGTCTTCATTCCAGAACACCTGCCTCAGAAAAATCCTCCATATCTTTTGGCCCAGAACAATCTCAAACCAAGATCTATTGACACAATGCAGCCAAGAGAATATGAGCACCCTCATTGCCAGGAGGCATTGGAGATGGATTGGCCATGTGCTTCAGATGGAACCTGATTCCATCACCAGGGTAGCAATAAGGTGGACACCTGAAGGCAAGCAAAAACAAGGCCACCCGAAAACAACATGGTGAAGAGCTGTGGAAGCCAAGCTGAAAAACCTGGGGCACAGCTGGGGAACTATTGAAAGACTTGCCAGAAACAGACAGAAGTGGAGGAGCTTCGTCGCTGCCCTAAATGCCAGAGGTGTAATAGGAACACAGTCATGATGATGATGATGCAATTGCAGTAGAACCAGTCCTCTTTCACAAACTTACCTCTGGGCTGGGTGGGAAGGTGGTTCTGAAGCATAAAGAAGTTTTAAAGCCTAGGCTCTCTGTTTAGGAGCAACTTCTTGTGATGAAAGTATATACCTGTCTCTGATTCCTCCCTCCACCCCCAGTTTTTTTGGCTTTACAACCACATTTTGCTATTTTTGAAAACATGTTTTCCTCTCCCCTGTGGTATGGAGCTTTCCTAAGTCCTGGATCCTGCAACTGCTTCTGTGCCGGTGAGCCCATGAGCCAATGTGATGCTCTGTGGTGCAGAGATTGACCCCTATGACTCCTCATGGCACAAGAATCTGCCCAGTGGATGCAGCTGGAGGTCCTTATCTCTATACAGGGGAAGCAGTGAAGTTGACTAGTGCATTAAATGCCCAGTATAAACAAACTGAAAAAATAAAGAAAACTCCCTTTTTTCTGTTCTCTTTTAGTTATTATAAGCTTAGGGGTTACTGTAACTATATTAGCAATAAAGTTTTCAGAGAGCATGGGTGAAATTCTGGTGCCACTGATGTCAATGGCAAAACTCTCATTGACTTCAATGGCACAAAGATTTCACCGACAGTATTGTGGTTCTTTAACTGAAGGTATCCTAGTGTCTTCAGCCATATGGAAAATGGAGATGATGATACTTTTCTATTACTACCTACTGTGGTAAATTGTAAAGTGCTTTGAGATCTTTCAGTCTGACTGGCAATATAGAAGTTCAAAATATTATTTTTTTAGTGCTTTTGTCCAGAATAAAACTAAAGCCATATTAGAACTCAAGGAGGAAGGTTATAGGCAAATGGGCCACGTGTCTAGGAGATTACACCAAGTTCTTCTTTGAGCGTTTGCACATGTCCATTCTGATTTAGGTGTGTGTGTGCCCCGAGCACAGCTGTCGGAAATTTTCCCCTAGTGGTATCCATTTGTCCCCCCTCGTGTCATGCACTCATAGCACGGGTATAAGGGGGCCCAGCCGAGCCTGTGCTCCTCAGTTCCTTCTTATCGTCTGTGCGGCTGTTGGAACTTCACCTCTTTGCCTTGAGCAAAGTGTCTTAGTGGTTTCTAGTATTTTTATTGTAAATAGTTTATAGTTCATAGCATAGTAGTTTTAGTAGTTTAGTAGTGTTAGTATAGTAGCTTGGGACTCCTCTCCATACTCGGAGAGGTGGTCCATCTGTCCCCTGGTACTGGGGCATCCCTCGGGTGCCGGGGTTTAAGCAGCGTTCTTCGTGTGGCAAGCCTATATTAACTAGTGACCCTCACTTGAGTTTCCTCAGGTGTTTGGGAAAGGGTCATAGAAAAGAACACTGCCCCATTTGTTGGGAATTTAAACCCAAAGCAGCAGGACAGAGCGGTGAGACTGAAAGTCCTCCTTATGGAGGCAGCACTGTGACCTGCCTTGGAACCAAGGTTAGACTCGGCACTGAGTACTTCGGCGTCAGTGCACAATGCGCCGCCGGCCGCTAAGAGCTCTCAGCACTGTTTCTCCTCTTTGGTGCCAAAGAAGAAACATCGAGGCCACCGGGAGAAGACCCGCTCTCCAGCACAGAAGAGAGATAAGTGGGCAGAACAGGATAGAATGAGACCTGAGCTGGGCTGCTCTCCCTCCCTGGCATCGCGGCAAACGCTGGTATTGGTGGCTGCACCAGCACCAGCACCACAGACCCCAGATGTCCAGCCAGCTTCGTAGCGCTGGGCAGACCAGTTCATGGTACCATCAATCCCGGAGGCCTACACGGTGGTGAAGGCCTTATTAACTTTACTTGTATCAAGTCCGGCCGGGAGGCAGGACACAGCACTGCCAGTGCCACCCAGTGGCACTGAAGCATCGACCAGCTTCAGACTGGTCTCAGGGCCAGCCTCCAGGGTCAAGCCACTTTCATTGCCTCGCTGGAGATATCCACACAGCACTGATCACCGGCGTCAGGAGAATCGGTGCTGCCGTGGTCACCACAGTCGTCCTCCTCCTCTGCCAGTTCGGACTTGGGGTCCGATATTGCAAGACACTGGCACTAGCAGGAGGGTCCATGTCAATCCCTGCACCCAGCTGTATCTTCGGCGGTGCTGGGAACAGTGATGCCACACAATACATGGCTCATTGGTCTGTGGGGCCTGGCACCACTACAATGGTCCTTTTGGAACCCGTGGGGGTTTCCCCAGGGCCAAGGCACCAGCTCGAGGCGGTCTTACTTGGTGCGCTCAGTGACCACAGCAGCATCAGGGGCGCACTGGGAGACTCTGGTACTGATCTCCAGACAATACATCATCCATGTACTACATCAATAGACAGGGAGGGGCTCATTCTTCCCCCTTGTGTTGAGAAGCAGTACATCTATGGGACTTCTGCATCGAACACTTGATCGAGGTCTCATATCTGCCAGGGGTACAGAACCAGTTTGCGGACTGGCTCAGCAGGTCCTTCTTGACTCATCACAAGTGGTCCCTATGGCCAGATGTCGCGATGAGTATCTTCCACAGATGGGGCTTTCCCCACTTAGAGCTGCTCTACACACGGTCCAACTGGATGTGCCAGCAGTTCTGCTCCCTGAAAGATCACAGCCTTGGCTCCATGACAGATGCTTTCTTGAAGAAGTGGTCTCATAACCAGTTCTACATCTTTCTGCCCATTCAGCTAATCCACAAGATGCTGACAAAGATCAAGCAGGATCAGGCTCAGTTCATACTGATAGCTCTGGCATGGCCCAGACAACACTGGTACACCTTGCTCGTCCGTTTGTCCTGCAAGGCCTCGATCAAGCTTCCCCTGTGCTTGGACTTGATCTCACAAGACTATGGTTGGTTACTCCACTCGAACCTTAGCTCCTTGCATTTGACGGCCTGGAATCTGCATGACTGAGCCCTGAGGAATGGACTTGTTCAGAACAGGTTCAGAAGATTCTTTTGGGCAGTAGGAAACCTTCCACGAGGTCAGTTTACTATGCAAAATGGAAGCGGTTCTCCCTCTGGTCTTCAGCTCAGGGGGTCCTACCAATGCAAACATTGATCCTGCTTACCTTGGACTACCTTTTATCACTGAAAGAGCAGGGCCTGGCCTTCTCCTCTCTAAAGGTCCACCTGGTGGCCATTTCAGCATTCCACCCAAAGATTGACAATAGGTTGGTGTTTACACATGAAATGGTGATCTGTTTCCTCAAAGGCCTATGTAATGGGACGCCTGCCCCACACTGGCCTGAAAGGGGTTAAAGCAACCCTATAGAGGCTGCGTAGCAGGCAGCCAATTGGAGAGGACCCTACGAAGTCTGTGCAGGAGACAGCCTATTGGAAAGGGGCTGCAAGGAGCAGCCAATCAGGGCTAGGCAGGCCCATATAAGAAGAACCACAGGGCAGAGCAGGTCAGTCACTTCCTGGAGCTCCAGGAGGGAGGAGGACTGGCTACCTTGCAGCTGGAAGGCAGCTAGCACCTTGGACAGAGTAGTGCTAGGCAGGATCAGGGGAGCGAGTGCGAGCTCCCGACTGACTGTGGACATGCTGGGGCCCTGAGACAAGGGTGGAGATGGTGCTGGGGCTGCGGGGAAGTGGCCCAGGGAAGTAGACTGTGGGGTTGGAGGGGACGCAGCACATGGTTGCCGCCTGCAGGGTCCCTGAGCCAGGTCCCAGAATAGTCTGCAGGCCTGGGTCCCCTTCCTGCCCCCGCTTGCCACTGAGGAAGTGGCTGGACAGTGGACTACAGTTCCCCCGGAACAGGGGAGAACAGAGTGTGACACAGCCAGAGGGCTGTGTCCTGAAGAGGACGCTGTGTTTTTTGGGACAACGTGCTTCCTGAAGCAGACGTGAGGGCGGGGAGACATCACCAGATGAGGGCGCACTGGTGAAATAAGCTAATTCCCAGGACAGTCAGCAGGAGGCACCACAGCGGTGAGTCTACCCTGTCATAGCCTAAAAAAGACTTTTCCGCAGATAAGAGAACCTCTCCCTCCATGGGACTTATATCTTGTCCTCTCAAAACTAACGGGGCTACCCTTCGAGCCGATGGCGACATGTTCTCTGCTGCATCTTTCATGTAAGACAGCCTTCCTGGTGGCGATTACTTCAGCCAGGAGGGGTTTCAGAGATTCAGGCCCTCACAGCGGAGCCCCCCTGTATGGTTTTCTTTGTGGACAATGTGCAGCTTTGGTTGCAGCTGAAGTTTCTTCCAAAGGTTGTGTCCCAATTCCATTACAACCAATTCCATTTCTGCCAGTCTTTTACCCCCAAGCCTCATGCAAATAGGGAAGAACATTGCCTATATTCCCTGGAAGTCAGACGTGCTCTAGCCTTTTACACTGAAAGGACCAAACCATTTAGTAAATCACCACAGCTCTTCGTGGTGATTGCCAAGAGAATGAAAGGATCTCATCTCGCATCACATCCTGCATAAGAACATGATATGACCTCGCGGGCCTTCCCCCTCCATCAAACTTAACTGCCCACTCCACAAGGTCCCAAGCCTCTTCAGTGGCCTTCCTAGCGTAGGTCCTGATCCAGGACATATGCAAAGCAGCGACCTGGTCCTCAGCGCACACATTCTCGACGCACTATGCTATCACACAGCAGGCTAGAGACGATGCCCACTTTGGCAGAGCGGTTCTACAGTCGGCTTGTCCTTAATCTCTGAGCCCACCTCTGAGTCTACTGCTTGCTAGTCACCTAAATTGGAATGGACATGTGCAAGCACTCAAAGAAGAAAAATTGGTTACTAACCTTTCTGTAACTGTTGTTCTTAGATATGTGTGGCACATGTCCATTCCAAGACCTGCCCACCGGCTCCTCTCTCGGACAGGTCAGTAAGAAGAAACTGAGGAGCGCAGGCTCGGTGGGGCCCCTTATACAGGTGCTATGAGCGTGTGACACGAGGGGGTGCCAGAGCCAAGCCGAGGGATACCACTAGGGGAAAAAATTCCGACAGCTGTGCGCAGGGCGCACACACATCTAAAGCGGAATGGACATGTGCAACACATCTCGAAGAACAGCAGTTACAAAAAGATTAGTAACTGTTTTTTTTATAAGATGACATATTGTCTCAATCTAACATTTTTATTTTCACTCATTAGTTGACTTCAAAAAGACTCCTCTCCCTATCTCTAGGTGTGTCCCCCTTGCTGTGAGCTGAGCTATGTGAGCTGCAATTGCATGGAGCCCTTTGCAGGCTCAGGGCCCAAGTCATAAGCAAACCCATCTGCCAGGTGGTGTCAATGGCAACAAGGGCCAGGTTCAACATCTAGGAATTTCTCTTAATCTGTCTAGTAATCTGGGAAAACTAAACACCGCCCCTGGGCAGCTCTAAGAGGTAATATTTCCCCACTCACAAGTACTGAGTCTGTGTATAATAACAGAAAACTTTTATTAAAAGAGAAAGGGAACCCAGCATTAATTTGGGAAAACACCACAACATTGTAATCGTAAGCAGGTAACCATAAGCAAACAGACACCCAACGGTGCACTGTGCAGTGTCCTTTGCCTCAGTTTCCCAGCCTGAGATGTGAAAGCCCAACAAATCAATGTCCCTTTAACACGCCACCCCCTTCCCCTCTGCTGCACCCCATTCACAATTGGTTGTCTTTGGTCTTCAGAGATCAGAGGTACATTCACATGGTTCACCTCCCAACCCTGAAAAAAAGGGGTGGGGCAAATGCTGCCGCTGCTGCTGCTACCTCGACAGCTGGTTCGCTGCTGCTGTCTCTGCTGCTGCTGGCTGCTGCCTCTGCCGCTGTGGTCTGCCACGCTCGCCGCTGGCCGCCGACTGCCGCATACCGCCACTTCTGCTGCCGCTATGGCTGCCGCTATCACTGTTGCTGCTTGCTGCTCATGGTCGCAACTGCACTGCGGCATTCTGAGGTTCTGCCACTTACCCAGCTCTTCGTAATTTCATGGGATAATGTGGAACCTCCCAGCTAGTGCAGTCTCTGCATTGTCCCCCACTGTAACACTGTCCCCACATCAGGTCTCCGCCCGGGTCTACACTACAGGCTGAGGTCGCTTACGTCAACCTCACTCTGTAAGTCTCCAAACTAAAATTTTGCTCTCACTGACGTAGCTTACCCACTAACCTGACTTAATAACTCCACCTCCGTGAGAGGCGTAGCATCAACGTCAACGTATTAAGGTCAACACAGTGTCAGTGTAAGCACTGCATTGCTTACATCAACTGTTGCTGGTTTTCAGAAGCTATCCCACAATGCCTCACACTGACAGTTCAATCGGTGCAAGCGCTTGGTGAGAATGCACGCTGCTGACACAAGGAACAAAGTATAGACACCCACAAGTGATGTAATTACTACAGCACCTCTTTGTTGAGTCCCATCAGCTCTGTCATTAAACACTAGCAACAGAAGGGTCAAATAACGTCCTCTCTTTAAGTAACATCCACAGCACCTGTTAGGAGCATCAGTCCCCACTTTCATTTTCTTTTACTAGGATTTAGCATCCTTACTCCCTGCGTAGCAACTGAGGTTCAAAGTAGGGTGACCTCAGTTAGGGCATGTTAGCTACACTTCTTCTACCATTCAGTAAGGATAACAACATTTCATTACCCCTGCATTCAATACAAAAATGAATTGTAACCCAAAAACCAGCCAGAATTGATCACTTTGGCAAAGCTGCTCTGTCTGTTGAACACCTAGGCAGAGGAGGTGTGTCTATGCAAATACAGTCTCCTCCTGAAGTCTTTTCCCTCCAGTTTGTCAGGGGAGACGTCATTCAGACCCTGCTTATATATAAAAGGCCAGCTGCAATGCCTCCTGCTTCTCTCACCTTCCTCAAGTGGGCCATGTGAGATGGTTCTCCCTTTCCACCCCTATCTCCTAGTCCTTTGGAACTCATCATTGGGCCCCTGCCCTGCAAGCCTCCCCAGCCGCCCCTGACATGCCACTTGAGCCAGCTGTATGACATCCAACTGGTCTGCTTTTGAACTGCGCCCAGAAAACATCGGTACGTGCTCGTGCTTCATACCATCCACTTCCTCACCCTTGTGTCCTGCTCTGACACCAAGTGATGGGACCTCCTGCCACCAGAGGTGGGTAAAGAACCCTGGTGAGCCAGCCTGTATTCCACTCTGGTTCCATGCCCTGGTGGGGATATGAGTTGGCAGTTCTTCCACGGAGCTGTGAGCATGTGTGTGTACCTGGTGCAGTTCATGAAGTCCCCTGACTCATGCCCCTTCTGAGGCAAGAGGGATACCCTGGTACACATCTATGTGGGGTGCATCAGGCGGCAGCCCCTCCTCCCACTCTTCTTCCCTGCATCTCCTGATCTATGCATGCCCCATCCATGGCCCCATATAGTTGCAAGACCTCTTGTCAGCCTCCTCCTGGTGCTGGCCAAGATGGCCATCCACCATACCAGGAGGAAGATGAATGAGAGGCTGCTCTGTTACTGTGGGGCCTATTTCCATTCCCTTGTTTGATCATGTCTCCCCTGGGCCATGTCCACTGACTCCTTAGATACCTTAAGAGGACTGGTGGGCACTGTCTGGGGTTCTCTGCTTGTTGTCCTCTTCTGATTCCCTGATTTTCAATCTTTGACCTCACTCCCATTCCTGTTTTTTCATTTGTTGACTCATGTATTCACTTGTGGCCTGGGCTTAGTAGTTCCTCCCCCTGAGCTAACTGGGTAGGCCTTTAGTTTTGGGCAGGCCTAGACCCGTCCCAGACCCGCAAATAAAAAAGAAAAGGCCAGCTGCAAGAATTGTCCACTCCACAGATGTACCTCAATGGTGCTTCACTTTGATTTGTTTTATAGATTTCATATTGACAGCTCTTTACTGTTTTACTTTAGCAGCTCTAAAAGTATTTCTAGTGATGATTATTTATATCGGGACAGAGTTTTCATTAAGGTTATAATTCATCCTATTGCCAATGGAACAATTAAAAAGAAAAGAAAAGTGATGTTCTTTTTGTTCTGGTAAACTGTGGTGTTGGGATTGTAATCTAAATTTCTCCCTAGCTTCTAAAAGGAATGTAGGGCAATTGACAAAGGTCTCATGCAAACCAAGGGGAAATAAATCTCATTACAGTTCTGCCAAGAACATAGACTTTTGTTAAGGAGGACAGCTCAGAGCAAAAACAACACTAGATTAAAGGTCAAATTGTGTTGGTTTTGCTTCTTTCTCCCTGCTACAAGAATGCACACAGGAACAAGCCTTAAAGCTAGTTCTAGCAGGAATCATTGCAATTTTCCTCTTTGTAACCCTATAATAGCATCTTGTTTGGGCTGACTGAGATAAGAATCCAGGTGCCAAGATTTTCTATTTTGGTGGTATGAGTAGTCGCACCAGAGACTTTCAACAACTCATTGGACTATCAGTCAATATTTTTTTAACTTAAATGTCTTACAAATCTTGAAAAGGAATGATGTTGTAATCCACAATTACTATAAATTAGTTCCTCAATTCTTTATAACCTTTTGATTTGTTTTTTCCTTCTTCTGTGTACTTGTGCTCATCTGAATGCCTGCAGATGATGATGTAGTGACATTCCGAGCTTCAGCACTGAATAAACCTTGTTAAGAGTGATCATTAATCCAGAGTGTATCTCTCTCTCCAACAGAAGTTGGTCCAATAAAAGCTACAGAGCCATAAACAAGCATTTTAGCACCCGGGGTGAGCAAGCATATTTGTGCCCCTTGCAGATGATGCATGGGGGTCATGTAGGGTCATGTGCCCCCCCCACCCTTTCTATTTAGCACAGAGGTTTTCAGACTCTGGGGTGAACCTCCCTAGGGTTATGCACCCCACAGTTTGAAAACCATCGCCTACTCCTGAGGCCATTCTGTGCCAAAAAATTAAAAATTCTGTGCACAATATTTTAAAATTCTGCAATTGTTATTTGTCAAAATTATGTGGAGGCTCCAGCATGGTATTGGGAGAGCACAACCCACTGGCTGCACAGAGATGGGAGATGACTGTGCAACTCCAGCTTGGGACACAGACTCAGCAGTGAGGCGGCACCCAACCCTGACACAGTGCAAGGACTGGGCCTGCCCCGAAACACCCCAGTGCCTTGTCCCTCCATGCCAGGTGCACCAGGTGTGGGCAGGCAGGATCCAAGTGTGGAGGGGCTTAGTGTGGAGGGAACCAGGGGTGGGTTGTGAGGGTTCTGTGTGGGGCAATCTGGGTGTGGGTGGCTCAGAGGGGGGTCTGGATGCACAAGGGCTTGTTGGAGGGTTCTGGGTGCAACAGTAATGGGATTCTACATGGGGGTCCAGGTGAAGGTGCTTGAGGCTCAGTGTGGGGGGGATAGAGCTTGGCAGGGGGTGTCTGGGTGTGGGGGGCTCAGTGAGGGGTCCAGATGTTGGGGGAGTGGGGCTCAGTGGAGGTGGGGATCCAGGTGTGGGTGACTCATTGGGGTAGTCCAGGTACAGGGGGAGTGGGGCTCATTCGGGGGGGGTTCTGAGTGTGTATGGGGGGGTGAGGCTCAGTGGGAGGGTCTTGGTAGGAGGGAGTCTGGATGCATGGGGGTTGGGTGGATGGGGGAGCAGCTCCCTGTACAGGGATCCCTCCCTCTGCAGCTGAGGAGCGATGGGTGCAGGAAGCAGGGGTGGGTAAATTTTCAGAGCTTCCTGCAGCCCGGGGAGAAATCTGGGCGTGGGTCTAACCTGGCCCAGGATGCTGTGCAGAGGAAGAGGAAGTCCCGTCCTCCCCAGCCCAGCCGGGACTAGCAGCTGAGCCCAGCACAGGGAGGAGCCACCAGCCAGGTCTTCTCCAGTCCTGCCTCCTGCCCCACAGTAATTTACCTCTCTGCCAGCTGCCCAGAGCACCCAAAACATACTGCTGGGGAGGGTGCATGGCTGCTCTTGTGGCTTCCCTTTGCTTCCCATCAGAAAGTAATTTTATTATGGGGAAGCAAAGAAATCTGCGGGGGTCATAAATTCTGCACATGCGCAGCAGTGCAGAATTCCCCCAGGAGTAATCACCTGCTGTCAGGAGTCAGGATGTAATGTCAAAACCTACCACTGACCGATTTTGCTACCAGTAGTTACTGACATCCATGGGTGTTCTCTTTTGCTGCCCTGTCACAATTTGTTACCTCTCACCTTTGTCATCCTCTAGTCCAGGAGTAGCCAATTGGTAGCAGATAAGGTAAATTTGTGAACTGCTAGGAGACTTTATGCAAACATATAAGGGGTTCATTTAAACACTCAAAATGTGACACACATATTTTTACATACGCCCCCCAAAACTATTTCACTGAATCAAGTCTCCTGTAGCACCTCGTTACGTTATATCAGATAGAGAGGAGCTGCTGTGTCTAGGCCTTGGGAAGCGCTGTGCCTTTGAGGACACAGCCCAGGGAAGCGCATGCTAAGATGTACTGTCCTGTGGGAGGGGAAATAAAAGAAGCCCCTCTGCTTCCCCACACCCTGTTTTTGCAAGCATCTGGGGTAACTGTTACCCCTTCTGCCCCTCCCTGTGCTGGGGTTTTGCCTTCTGCCACTGTCTGGCAGCACCTCACCCTTGGGGGGGATGTGGGACACTGAGCATCCTGGGCTCCAACCAATGCTGCTGGGCCTGATCCTGCACCACCCCATTTTGGCGCCCTGGCTGGATTTGCGCCCTGGGTGGCTGTCCCTCTCACCCCGTCCGGTTGGAGTCAGTCTGCGGATCTGGGGCTATGAAGGTGGGTGCAGGGCTGGAGCGGGTCTGTAACAGACCTGGAGCAAGGTCAGAGTAGAGCACAGACAAGGCTGGAGAGGGCTGGAACAAGACTCAGGAAAGGCTGGGGCAGGAACAGAACCCAGATCAAGGGCAGGCCGAAAGCCTAGGGCATGTGTGACACTGTGAGGCAGCAGCAGCAGGAGTCCTGGCCAGGTAGTTCTGTTGCACACACTAACTTGCAGCTCAGTGAAATACCTGTGCCTGGGGCTCATCTGACCTGGGCCCTACTCAGGGATAGGCTGTTGCCACATGCCTGAGGGCAGAGTCACTTCAGGCTTTGTTGGTTGAGGTGAGTCACAGCAGCTGAGTGAGCAGCCCTGGGCTGGCTGTGGGTTTGCCTCACGCTTCCTGAAATTACAGTAGTAACCTACGGTGAACATATAGTTCCTGTCCTCAAAAGTGAACAGGTCTGTTCCAACCTTTTCCCAGGGTCAGGCTGGGATTTCATGAGGCTGTACACTCGTCCTTCTGTCCTTGACCACTATTCTCGTTACACACCTCCTGCAGATCCATGTGCACTCTTAATTGGGCATTCGTGCCTGATACAGGCATGCTTGACATGAACCAGGGAGTGAAGAGTGTATCTGTATCATCATGTCATCTCTTAAATCTGCTGGGGTTACTGCCTGGTCCCCTTTAAACAAAACCCCATTTTGCACATACAGTTCATCCCTTACCTGGCAGTAGGGGTAACCTCCAGTTGCACTTGCTCCTTGCGATCTAGCCGTATGAATTGTGTTACTGTCTGTAGCACATCATCCTGTTCAGTATTTTGTTGGATTGCCTGGAGCTTGCCATTGGAGGTGCAAAGGCACTGCAGTATGTTGACAGACTATCTTCTGTTCCACAGAGCCATCTGTGTTTCACTCTGGAAGGGAGGCCCTGCTTGGTGTATCTGCCACCAGTAATGACTTTCCTTGGCAGTGCCACATCCTCACATCAAATCGCTGGAGTCTCAACGATATGCATTGTAGTCAGTTGGGTGCACTCAGCAGTGGCTTCTTCTTGATGCTTTCTAATGATTTGTGATCAGACTGCACGTCCAGCTGGTGCCCAAAGGTGAACAGCTGGAATTGTTCCATCCCAAAGAGCACAAACAGGAGCTCCTTTGTATCTGACCATATCCTCTTCTGTGTCTGCCAGGGCTCTCCTAGCAAATGCTATGGGCAGCAGGCTTTGCATCAGTGCTGCTCCTAGGCCTCCTTCCAAGGCTTCTCCACAGGGTTTCAGTACTTTAGGACTGGTGCCTTCCTGTGATTTTCTTTACTCTTTTAAATACCTGCTCGTGGGTCTATGGCCATTTGCATAGCACATCACTGTGTGTTAACTATCTCAAGGGTTCACAGGCTTCTGATAGGTGTATGGAGAATCTGAAAAGATTGTTGGTCTTCCCTCTAAATTACTGGACTTCCTTCACATCCTTTGGGCTGAACATTTCCTTAATGGCTCTGTGATGGTCCTCACTCAGGGGCTGGTTGGTTGGATAGTGTCATCTAGTGATCATGGATAAGGCCCGTGACCTGCAGGGAGGTTGTTGGTAGGGGAGCTGGGGCCTTCCCACTCCACCGGGCTCCGACCTAGGGCCCTTTGAGGGCTATCAGTGATCTGACAGCCAAGGCTGCTTATGGCTGCCATCCCTGGGCCACTTCCTATCTTCCCTCCTTCCCATCTCTGACGCAATTGTCCCAAAGTCACCATCCAGGTTCAGGCAGTGTGAAGGGTGCCTGCTCACCACAGGACACCTTCTGGTGGCGGCATGCAGCGTGGTAACTCTCTTTCTCAGGTGGCAAGTGCCTCCTTCTGTGGTATGGCCCACGCTCCTGTGCCAGATCAGTCCAAACTGATGGGGTAGTCCAAACAAAAAGTAAAGGGCATTACCACAGTCCAGAGTTCATATGAGGGGGAGAGGGGAATGCTTCCCTCTCTGGCTGTCTCTGTGGTAGGTCCTTCCTTCCCTCAGGGAGGGACCTTTGGGCAGTTGTCTTAGGAAGAAATTCTGCCTTCCCTCCACTCTCCTCTGCTGAAGCTGCAGGTTGCAGGTCTGCTCTCTTCCCTGGTCTATCACCAAATGAGCTGTTCCCCTGCCTTTTAACTCCTGCCCTAGTTGGAGCATATCCTACAGGTATGGCGGGGCGGGGCTGGGCTAGATGGGGCCAAAATAGTTCCTTAGCCCCTTGGTGCCCAATGTGGGATTTGTACACCCCATCACAGGCTCTCAGTTTCTCAGAGTCCATCTGGAGTCTCTCAGAAGCTAACAGATATCCAGTGTAGGGGACTTCAGTTCTCAGCTTCAGCCTGTCTGCATTCAGCCTATTATTTCGCTCCTGGCACCTGCTTAGGAATTGTCACAGCTTGGTGTCATGTTCCTGGATTGCCTCTCCTTTGTCATCTCCTTCTCCTACAATAAGAATGTCATCAGCTACATCAGCCTGAGAGTCCCTCTAGTGCCTGGTTCAGATTACACTGGAACACCTCTGCAGCTGGGTTGATGCCCATAGGCATTCGTACCAGCAGTACCTGCTCATTAAGTTCAATATGCCAGAGCCCATTTTTGACATCACAAACAGTGAATACTTGTGCCCTGGTTAGATCAGGCAGTATGTCCTCAAACTTTGGGAGCAGGTAGTGACTTCTTTTCAGTGCTCTGTTAAATGGATTTGGATCAATGCAGTGTGAAAACAGCAGTGTAGATGAGGAAGGCACTGCTTGGGCACATAGAGAGCCATGTAGGATATATACCAGGGGTGGCCAAACCACAGCTCGTGAGCCGCATGTGGCTCTTTTAGTTACAATGGGGCTTGTGGAGCACCCTCATGTTCCCCCCTGTTCTCCACCTACCAGATTGGGAGGATGGGGGGATAAGCACAGGGCTTCTGCCCTGAGGCAGAGTGGTGAGGCTAGGGGCTTCTGCCAGAGATGATTGGGGCCTGCTGAGCATGGGGGGAACACAATTTAAAGGTTTGGGCCCTCCCAACAGCTTTAGTCAGGCCCCCCCCGGCATGACCCCCTCTTACCCTCAGTGGCCCCACCTCCCTACAACTCCCAGGTGATAGCTCTGCAGGGAGTGGCAGCAGCAAAAGCAGGAGCTCTCCCTGCAGCTCTCAGCTGTTTGTCGCTGCCTCTCCCCATGGCCACAGCTCCCAGCTTGCCAGGTCCAGCAGCTGCCATGCAGGCAGTGGTGAGCTGGAGCCGGTTCGCACCGGTTCGCTAGAACTGGCTGTTAAATTTAGAAGCCCTTTTAGAATCAGTTGTTCCGCAAGGGACAACTGGTTCTAAAAGGGCTTCTAAATTTAACCGGCTCAAAGTGGTACCTTAGGCGCCGACTCCACGGGTGCTCCAGCCCTGGAGCACCCAAGGGGGAAATTTTGTGGGTGCAGAGCACCCACTGGCAGCTCCCTACCCCACCCCCGGCCCCAGCTCACCTCCGCTCCGCCTCCACCTGCTCCCCTGAACGCGCCGCCCTGCTCTGCTTCTCCGCCCCCACAGGCTTCCCACGAATCAGCTGTTCGCGCGGGAAGCCGGGGCAGGCTGAGAAGCAAGCGGCGGCTTCCCACTCAGGCCCAGGGAGGCGGAGGTGAGCTCGGGCGGTGGGGGGGGGGGGTGCGAGGAGGGCTGTCCACGCTGCAGCAGGTAACCCGGGGAGGGAGCGGTGCAGGGGAACCGCTCCCCACCCCAGCTCACCTCCACCACCCTCGGCCTGAGTGTGAAGCCACGGCCTGCTTCTGAGCCCTCCACGGCTTCCCGCCGAACAACTGATTCACAGGAAGCTGGGGGGTGAGGGGGGCGTGGAGAAGCAGAGCGGGGCGGTGCATTCAGGGGAGGAGGCGGAGGCGGAGAGGAGGTGAGCTGGGGCCGGGCGTGGGGTGGGGAGCTGCCGGTGGGTGCTCTGCACCCACCAATTTTCCCCGTGGATGCTCCAGCCCCAGAGCACCCAGGGAGTCGGTGCCTAAGGCACCACTTTTGATGTGATCAGTGGGGGAGCGGCTGCTCCCCCTGACCCCCCCCAGCTATGCTCCCCCGCCCCTAGGAGCCAGAGGGACCTGCTGGATGCTTCCTGGGAGCTGCCCCAGGTAAGCACCTCTGGGACTCCCCACCTCAGCCCCCGGCAGGTGCCTCTGGCTCTTAGGGGTGGGGTGGGCACCTACTACAGTGGCCCACGAGACCCTCCTCCCCGGTTTTGGGGGCAGTCAGGGGACAGGGGAGGGGGGTGGATGGGGCAGGGGTCCTGGGGGGGGCATCAAGGAATGCAGGGGGGGGTTGGATGGGGCAGGAGTCCCGGGGGGTGGGAGTGGGCAACAACCCCCTCGTGGGGTGAGGAGGGAACCCTTTGTTAAGATTTTGGCAGCTCATCACTGCATGCAGGGAGGGGGACTCAGAGGCACCATGTGACCGAGCAGAGCAAGCAAACCCTGTAAAAAATCTGGGGTGGCACGTGACCCCATGTGCCCCCCCACGCATCGCCTCTGGCTTCTGCCTAGCTGGGAAGTGGGTCTCAGGGCTTCAGTTCTGTGGGAAGCACCTGCCGGGGCTCAGGACTTTAGCCCCACTTCTGCTGAAACTCCAAGCCCTGGCAAGTATGCCCCACTCTCGAACTTCTGAAGATTATCGTATGCAGCTCAGAGGGTCAGTAAGTTTGGCCACCCCTGATATATACCTTAAGGTTCTGGAATATCTTTACTCTGCTTGCCTAAACAGTGCTCACCGTCTACATTGCTCGGCGGGTGTGGAGTGTCTGTATTCTATATGCTACCATAAGTGTAGACATAGCCTTAGAGACATAAGGCTTGAGAGACTTGAATTGCAATCTTGCCTAGAGAATAAAATATGAAACCTAAATAATGCACAATTGACTCTTCTTTTTGTCATTTGCTATATACAGCAACATGTTTGTCATTTGAGTCTTACCCTACACTATTGCCTATGGGCGTAAGATTAGTAAAGTCAAGAAGGATTATAAAAAACACTGAAATTTGAATCCTCACAGTAGAAAGGAATCCGAGGCAATTGGCATCAAGATTATAATCTTTCTCTTCCTGTTATAGGATTTACAACCTTTATCTTGGGCTCCTTTTTATGGTACAGTCACTCTAAGTTAACAATAGACAATAAATACATATCTTAGGCTAGTGTGAGGTGCCAAATATAATCTCCATGTTATGCTTCATGAAAACTGCAGAACATCGGGTAAGGGAAGCAAAACTAGTGTCCAGTGTTCTTGAAAGGCAGCATTCTTATAATAGGAGATACCTTGAATTAGTCATTCGAACAATACAGCTTAGATAAAGTATAAAACAAAACAACAACAAAAGACAAGACTGCAGTCCTGAAAACCTGTTATTCATCCATGTAGCCCTTCACATGAGTCAGTCAATGGAACTATGCACATGACTAAATGCAGGATCGGCCCTAACATTTTTATCAACACTCTTTTGGTTTAACCAAAGTTATTGAGCTCAAATTTAGGAGTATCTGGGTGAAATTTAATGGCCTGAGATATACTGGAGTTCAGATTAGATGATCTAATGGTCCCTTTTGACCTTAAACTCTATGAAATCTATAACATTTACTTTATATAAAATAAAATCATTTTATTTAATTACTTAATTTTGTCTAATATAGAATTGGTACATAAAACCCCTATGATACTAGCTAGAGAATAGGATCAAAAGGCAAATCTGTCTAACAGATCCCATTATCCACTGAACCACTAATTAGGAAATGTTGCCTTCCTTTTTCCCTTCCTATTTTTATTCCCCGGGATAGCCTCTCAAAAAAACACAACTCCGTATCATAAGAATCTTAGTGGGACCCCAGTCATAAAACTCTAACTGATAGTACTGCAGTGCAGAATGAATAGTTCCATGTAATATAATTATACTATCTAACATAGACAACAAGGAGTAGTTCAATTTCAGTTTTATGTAAAGATGTAATCCAATTGGCTGAAAAGTTATTGTTAATGTAGAGTTGTTAACTATAGCAGTTAATTCACAGCTGCCGTAATAATCAAATAGACCAGTCGTTATATTCTTATAACAGCTATTAATAATACAAAACCAAAGATTTTGTCAGTCTAGAAGCCATTTATTTTATGTTGGAAGGACTTTGGGACGGGGGGGACTTTAAGGCCACTGAGTCATTTTCGTTTATGTCATTAGCCATTTCTATTTAGTAGTAGGAGCACCATCTGAAATGTAGAATCTCATACACAGAGCTTTGTTTGTTATTATTTAAGAACACGTTGAGGCACTAGATGGCACTGTTGGTTTTAGTGTACCTACTACTTTCTCTGCTAGAAAGAACTAGCCTTTGAAACTTTAATTAGCTTCCTTTGGAAAATAAACATGGTGTTTCAACAGAAGGTCAGTGTACATTGTTCTGGGCTGCTGCTTTTATGTTTATAGTCATGTAATCAATATGTCGGAAGAATAATTAATTTTTAACTTCAGTCCAATTGTAGATCAAATGCCAGTGGAGTCACTGGGTGTAGAAGGTTTAATTTCTTTTGAAGCAAAGACACTGATTAGCTGAAAAAGGAGTTTGCAGTTAGTTGTTAGGGTTACACGAGACCTTGTGCTTTGAAATAGTGGAGCTAACCTTAAACTAACATTATTAAAACAGATTCAGATTAATGATTGGGTGCTGCAAAACTGATAAAGTTACTGTAATACATCTGCTGTAAGTCTCCTTCTCTAATCATATTTTCTGGAACTTTTAAATAGCTTCAGTTCCTTTGACTATCGCGGTCATTATAGTCATAGATGCGGACTCCATGGGTGCTCTGGGGCGGGAAAAATATAGTGGGTGCTCAGCACTCATCAGATACCCACCGATCAGCTGTTTGTCGGGCCCCGCTCATAAGCTGTTGGGCGACACCTGCCAATCTGCTGCTTGGTGGGCCCTGCCAATCAGCTTTTTGGCAGTGGTGAGGAGGTGCTGGGGAAGGGGGTGGAGCGGGGGCAGGAAGAGGCGGAGCGAGGGCAGAGCATGCTTGGGGAAGGGGGTGGGGCCTCAGGGGAGGGGATGGGGCAGGAAGAGGTGGAACAAGGGTGGGGTCTTGGGGGAAGTGGCGGAGTGGGGGCAGGGCCTCAGGGGAGAGTGGGGGCGAGGGGGAGCATCCACCCAGAAAGAAAGTCGGCACTTGTGACTATAGTGATGGAATACCACTAAAATACTATGTCACCCTAACTTAATCAAGCCCCCCCCTTCTCCTTTTTAACCATTCTTTCCCAATACTCTGTCATTCCAGTCCCTATTTTGAGGTATCCTGATTATTCCCTGCTTCCTTCTGTCCCATCTGGCCTCTTGACTTTGTCTTGTCCTTTCTGTTGATCTCCCTTGCTCCTGTTCTCATTCCCATCTCTTGTGTTAAACCCTAACCTCTTCCAGTCCCCTGGCTCCTTTTCTTCAGCATTCAGGCATGCTCTAGCATTTCTCACCATCAAACAAACAAAACTCCAGTAATCCGCAACTCCACTTGTTTATCAAATGACCTTTTCTCCCTTTTCCCCTTCATCGCTAAGATCAATGAAGGGGCCTATGATGGGGTAAAACCCACTGTGGGCTCAAAAAGGGTTAATAGTTAGTTAATGATGGCATAGGTGCAAGAGGTGTACCTAATTAGCCACAGGGCTAAGGAAAAATCAAGTGGTATCTTAACAAACACCTGGGCCAAATAAAAGGGGAGAGAATTCAGTCTGAAGGGAGAAGCCACAGGGAGCAGGCAGACAGGCTGGCTCCTGTGAAGGGCTAAAGAGCCAGAGCCAGTTGGAGGCCTCAGGAAGACTTTGGTTGGGCAGGACAGCGCTTGATGATACCAGAGCCAGGGAAAGGCAGTGGAACGCCAGGAAAGTGCTGAACTCAGACCCCAGAGGACAGGATGATTCCTTGGGACTTTGGACTAAACCTGGACATTGGTTACCCAGGAAAGCATTTGGTTTAGCTGCTTCTCAGCCCAAGGGCTGATTGGCATGAAAAGGTAGACAGCCTGCAACAGTGCCAGCGACAAAAACCCTGCAACATCACACCCTGATGCAACGGGGTGCCCTGGTGGTGAGTAGCTATGTAATACATTATACCAAAAGTGGGATTAACCACTCTCCCCTCTGGGAAAGGAGGAAAGAGAGACAGAGTAAGGGTTTTATTATTATTATTATTGTCAGAGGTAGCCAGCCAAATGGAGAAAAACATCCTCATGTTGGCCGCACAACAGGAGCAGACTCACGTGTTATTATGACTTTCACCAGGACAGCAGAAGCAGCAAGAGGCCCAACGGTTACAGCAAGAACATTTTCTCCCGTGCCTTGAGATATGGGGACCTGACAGATGGGTAGCTCCATGGGAAGAGGACCCTAGTAGGCCAGTCCTGATCCCATCAAAAGTAGGCCCTGGAGATGACATGGAGACATTTTTATATGCTTTCAAATGAGTGGCAGTAGTGTCAGATGGCAGTGGCAGCCCGGGAGGCCCTGTTCCTCTCAGGGGAGGCACAAGCCACTTCCTGTGCTCTTTCAGATGAACAAGCAAAATCATATGTTATCAGAAAGGTGACTAACTGTGTATGGCTACAAACTCTTCTTGAGAGTAGAGCCTTTGCCACGGGGAGGATGTCCCCACATGGTGGCTCAGCACTTACAGAACCTGGCAAAACAGTGGTTGCGTCCATAAATGAACTCATTGGATAAAGTGCTGGATTTTGTAGTCTTAGAACAGTTTTTACAAGTTCTGCCAGTTGCAGACTAAAGTTGGGTCTGAAAGTTTCAACCACAATCCATCAAAGAGGCTGTAGAGAGGACAAAGGCCTATCTAGAAGCCAATGGCATAAAACAGCCTGAGCAATGGCCTAAATTAAGGATATTTTACCAAGGGAGGTAGGATGGAAGAGAACCCCAAACTCCAGATGGTAAGGGAGATGGATGAGGAAAGACACTTCTTCATTTCTAAGTATCAGGGACAAGAGGTGCTAAAAACACCCCAACAGTTCCCACAGACCTGCAAGAGACCATCAGAGGGCAATCAGGAACACTATGTGGTCTGTTTCTGCTGTGGTCAACCTTATCTGCTGCCTTATGGAATACAGCTCTCTGGGGTGCTATTATAGCCAAGTTTGTGGATGGGGAGGCTCCCATAATAGGGGTCAAACCCCACCATATGTAGTACCCACTAGACTATGGGACCGAGTAGCCATGGGCTTGGTGTGACCTAGGAACCTCTCTGTGCCAAGGGGGGCATAAAGTCTTACAGGGATCCCCTGGCCAAGTATATGCACAACAATTCACCAAAGGGTGGCATGTAAGCTCTCTGCCAAGAGCCCATTGGTCATCATAATCATTGCCAAGTGAATGTACGGATACATAATTTCTTACATTTTATCCATATTGAAAGCTATGTTCTTCGTACCTTGAATTTAAAGGTTCTGTTCTGACAGGGGGCAGTAGGCACTTATCTCTCTGTCTGGTCATTGTGTGTCTCACAACCGTATGCCTATTTGCACATGGAACCAGATGCTGATTAAAGTTGCAAAGTCAACAAGAGACAGGGGCCACAGGGGAAAAAAATAGCAGCAGGGTTGACCTGTTTACGAAAAAGAACTGTTCTTATATATCTAAAGGTACCAAAAGATACCCTGGATCTTTCACCTAGGAAGCAAGCTGACAGCATGACTTGTCTCATGAATGTAAATCATAGCCAAGCCTGGCTGAAAAACGCTGGATGGATTTTGAGTGAGCTTTTTTCATTAAGACATGAAAATATCTAGCAAAATGAGTTGAGAGTCTAGAATGCGTGTTATGATTTTACTTTATAAATAATCATTTGTTTCTAGGTTTCAGAGTAGCAGCCATGTTAGTCTGTATCTTCAAAAAGAAAAGGAGTACTTGTGGCACCTCAGAGACTAACAAATTTATTTGAGCATAAGCTTTCGTGAGCTACAGCATGCATCTGATGAAGTGAGCTGTAGCTCACGAAAGCTTATGCTCAAATAAATTTGTAAGTCTCTAAGGTGCCACAAGTACTCCTTTTCTTTTTGCATTTGTTTCTAATATTTCTACTTGGGTCACTTGAATCTCTATACTTGATTGAATAAACTTTCACTTGTTTTCACTATAAACATATTAAATGCTGTGGGTTAAGCAGGGCTGTGATCTGAGGTGTAACAAGTAGGGAACAGCCAGTCTGAGTTGTAACTTTGGGAACAGCCAGTCTGAATACTGTAAGTGTCCAATGGAACAGGGGCTGGACACTGCAGGGAGGGGTCAGGGGTTGGAGTGTGCCTATTGCTAACCTGCAAAGGAACAGCAGAACCTGCATGGGCTGAGATGGGACTGGTTGTGTGGCTCATGGCTGGTGGAGTCAGGGAACTGACGCAGGGCAGCCACAGACAACGCTTCCTCATGCTAAGGGCGTGTGGTAGTGACGTGCCTCACTGCCCTCGGAATCCTGGAGAAGGGTCACACCTGGTCGACTTGGGCTCTGGACAGACATTGGTCTGGGGGCAACAGCCTTCTGTTAATAAAGATGGACAGACACTTGCTGGTACACATTTCTTGTGTGCATGGGAAGAACCATGTTAACCGGAGAGCAGAGACAGATATTGAAGTATGAGGTCAGTGGTGCTGGCTGTGGGTTAGGGTGGCAAGGTAGCTTCTCCGCCCATGATTGTGGGATGAGACGGTTGGAAAACCCCATCTCTGAGGCAACACTCAGTATTTCCTGCATTGCTAGGTGACATGTCAGCCCTGGCCCAGGAACCAGGCACCAGGCTTGGGTTCACTTAGCCCTGCTGAACAGAAGGGAAGTGATCAGAGAGACCTGACTGTCCATGTAGGAGATGTTGAAAGGGCTGAAGAGAAAGCTTTAAAGTATCTTCAAAGCCTGGGGGTGAAACGACAAGAGGTGAGGGCCAGAGATGAGGTAAGTGAAAGCCTCCCAGCAGATTATGTTCGGACCAGAGAAATGGGAACAGAGGTTGCTACAAACCAAGGTGGAATGGGATCATAGAAGTTTATCCATCAACGGAAGCACCAAGACTCAGGAAGTCAGGAACAAGCCTTCATGGGCACTGAAGGGGAAGAAAATTGGGCAGACTTTTGGGAAAAGGATGTTTTCTGTGAGAGGGCAGAGGAGTCTGCACTAACCATAGAACGTGATTCTCAACCTCGGGAGAAATCAGAGAAGGCTGAGGGAAAGGCTCAGGGAACATAGACTGAGAAACTGCAGAAAAGATTGGTGTCTGCCAGTCAGGCCCTACAAAAGATCACACAAGAAAAAGAATGGCTGGAGGAATATAGCAAGACATCCTGGAGGAAAAAGACTTGTGGTTTATGTGGGTGGATGAACTGGAAGCTGGAACTGTGGTTTGGACCACCTGATGAGGTACCTGAAGAGTACCCAGTTGGCAGGGCCAATCAGAAGGAGAGCCAGGAGGGCCATTTGGCCTGGGCCTCAAGCTCAAAGGGGGCCTCAAATTTAGACACTTGTTAATTTTTTGGCATTTGATAAGTTTCGCAGCTTGTTTTTATGCGCATCCCCATCTGACCAAAATGTGACACACTCTCTCAGCTTAGAGCTGCACATTTAAGAAATAAGAGATGTGATTTTGTAAAAGACATTTTTTTGTTAACTGATATAGATTTTGTCATATTAAAGAGTTACAAATATTCATAAATATTAATAAAAATATATCGGTTCTGATGGCACAAGGTTAGACCATGTGTTGTGATTTTTAATTTTTATTATAGCTAGGGGCCTCAAAAGCTGGAAATGGCCTGGGCCTCTCTGCACCCCTGAGAGGGCCTGCCAGTTGGGTACTGTCTGGAGATGGGGGAGTGGGGGAGAGATGTGTGATGGGGTGACGTGCATCATGGGCTAAAAAAGGGTTGAAAGTTAATTATGGAACAGGTGCAATAGGTGTACTAAAATTAGCCACAGGAATTAAGGAAAGATCAGGTGATAATTTAATGGATGCTTGGGCTCTATCAAAGCACTGGAATGCGTTATCTAGGGAGGTGGTGGAATCTCCTTCCTTAGAGGTTTCTAAGGTCAGGCCCGACAAAGCCCTGGCTGGGACGATTTAGTTGGGATTGGTCCTGGTTTGAGCAGGGGGTTGGACTAGATGACCTCCTGAGGTCCCTTCCAACCCTGATATTCTATGAAAGGGGAGAGAATTTAGTTTGAAGGGAGAAACCACAGGGAGGAGACAGGCTTACTTGCTTCTGTGAAAGGCTGAAGAGCCAGAGACTGTTGGAGGCTGTAGATCGCAGGAAGACTTTGGGCATGACAATTCTTGATACCTGAGCTGGGGAAAGGCAGGGGAAGCCCAGGAAAGTGTTCAGCACAGTGCTCAGAGGACAGGATGATTCCTTGGGACTTTGGACTATACCTGGACATTTGTTAGCCTGAAAGGGGTTTCAACTAGCTGCTTCTCAGCTAAAGGGTTGAGTGGTGCACAAAGACAGATGGCCTGCACCACATATGAAAACCCCTGCAACATCACACCCTGACACTGGTGGTGAGTTAACTATGTAACAACGAATGGCCTACTGACTTCTCTTCTAGTTGTCTCAAGATCTTCTCTCCAGTATATTGAAACTACTCATGCTATGGGCTCCAACAATCTATTTACCAAGAATGTATACAAAGTCCTGTTTCCTTGACACAGTAGGAACAAACAATGGGATGCAGTTTCCTTGCTAAGTAATTCAAACCTGTTTCCAACCAGCATTCTATCTAAAAGAATCTCTCTCTCTCTCAAGTTGTTTTCAGTGCCCAATTACCAGTGTTTCTCTCACTGTCTCCTGGCTTTCTCTAGTTGTTTTTCTGCTTCTTTCACACACAGGCACACACAGCTGCTCTGCTTGCAATCAGTTCCCAGGGAAACCCCTCTGATCACATAGCTGAGCTTCTGATCAGCCTTGTACGCAGCCAGTTTCTTGGGCAGTGATGTCTATTGTTTCTGTTATCTTATTCCATAAAGGAGTTTAATTACTTTGTAGAGTTTAAGGCCAGCAGGACCACCAGATCACCTAGTTTGACATTCTGTATTTCACAGGCCATCAACACAACCCAGCACCCACACTCTAAACCCCACAACAGAAATTAGGTCTTTCGTGAGTCAGACAGGCTGGATACCACACCTTGGTTCCCCAAGAACACAGAGCTGATAAGAAATTAGACCAAAGTATTACAGCTCACATGGTATTAGACTTATATGCCATAGGAAGAGAATAGGAGGGACTGAAGCGCACCAGTGCCTAAGCAATGGTGGATTAACCACTGGGCCACCAGCGCCTGTGCCCAGGGACCCCGACCAATTGGAAAAATGGGTGATCCCACGCCCTGACCCCGCTCCCTCTGGCTGCCCAGCACTCCTGCTGGGGAGCAGGATAGGGGTGTGGGGGCTTGCCCCACTCACCCATCTGGCACTCCTGCCAGGGAGTGAGGGAAGCTCCCGTGCCCCGACCCCACTCCCCGGCAGGAGCGCCAGGTGGGCAGGTGGAGCAGGCAAGCCCCCGCAAGGACGGGTGAGCATCCTCTGGTGTGTGTATGGGGGAACAGAGCAGGCTCCAGGAGGGAGCCCACTGCACCTGCTTGCCCAGGCGGTACCCAACTGCCGTAGGAACCCCTTGGTCCAGGTGCAGGACTCAGGCCCATCAGGGGGCTGGCGCGCTGCCCCCCCCCACAGTGTTCTGGTGGAGCTGCAGCAGCCAGTGCATCCTTTCCCGCCCCCACCCCCCCACTCCTAGCCAGGCACAGGTATGGTAACCCCTCTCCAGTGTCAGCCCATTGCATCTTTGTGCTTTGCAGCTGATCCCCCACCACACCAGGCATGGAGGCCGCCTGTCCCTGCTGGGGATCTGCTCCTATTCCGTCCCCTCTCCGCTGAGGGTACGTCCATCACCAGCTGCCCGTGTCACTGCAGGTTCAGCAGGGAGTGGTCCCTGTCAGAGCCTGGCTCCAGCCCTCGTCCGATTGCCAGCCCCAGCAGCTGTGCCCTTAGTAGAAGCTTGGGGAGGACAGTGACCCCCACTCCGCTGGAAAGCCGGGAAGTCAGCACGAGGGGACAAGTTTGGTGATGCAGTCCCTCCCAGGGGGCCAGGCCAGAGCAGGGCTGCTCCCTTCCCTCCCTGCTGGAGAGGCCATCCTTCTCTCTCTCTGCTCACAGGGTTACAAGGCCCCTTCGAGCAGAGCAGTAGCCCCCTGAAACTGAGACACCCCCTCCCCGACACAGCACAGGCTCTGGGCTTGGAAGGGATTCCTTATCCTAAAGACCTCTCCACCTACAAGCTGCGTGCAGGCCATGCTAATATTGTTATGGCTCATGCTCTGACTCTGCTCCCTGGCAGGAGCCCCAGGTGGGTGGAGTGGAGACCCCGCTCCCAGGTAGGAGCGTCAGGCAGGCCGGGGAAGCCCCCACACCCTGACCCCATTTCCCTGGCAGGAGTCTGGGGTGTGTGTGTGTGGGGGGGGTGGTTGAGGGGTGGGAGGGGGACTGTAGGCAGAAGGACTGGGGAGACGCCCCCACTTGCTGTGGTCCAGGGCCCCACAAAACCTTAATCTGCCTCTGTGCCCAAGGCCCCTGCAATGATCAAGTGAGATATACCCATTTAGTTTTTGGGCCGTACCTAGATTATCTTTAATCTCCTTCCCATGCACATTGCACAGTGGCCCAGCCTCATCCTTTCTGAGTCTCTTTTTATTTATATACTATACCTCTTATTTATTTTAATTTCCTTGGCAAGAGCTAATTCTGCTTGACTTTTAGCAATCCTCACTTTATTCCTACATTTTCTAACCTTCGCAGCATTCTTTGCTGATCGGTCCCTTTTTCCATTCTCTGGGGGCTCGCTACTTACTCCTAGTAAGCTTTCTCAGGTGGTTATTTATCCAGGTTGGTCTGGAGCCTTTCCCTACATGGTTTTTTCCCCCTTGCTTGGATGCAAATTTCAGATAGTTTTAGTATAGCTGATTTGAAGAAATTCAAAGCTTCCTCTGCTTTTAAGTCCTTGAGCTTTTCAGTCCAGTTGACTTCTTTAACTAATTTACTTAATTTTCCAAAGTCTGCCATTTTGAACTAATAGACCATAGCTGACAACCTGGTTTTGGTTATCCTTCCATTTAATTTAAACTGGATGAACTTGATCCAAGGTTATTTCCTACTACTGGCTCGTCTATGATGTCCTCACTACTTATCAAAACCAATTCTAAAATTTCATCACCTCTTGCTGGGTTGGTGACAATCTGATGAAGAAAACTGTCATCTGTCACAGCCAGGAATAACTGGGCCCTATCGGTATTAGTAGCATATAGTCTCAAATCTATAGATGGGAAGTTAAAGTCTCCAATTATGACACAATTCCCAGTGGTACTTCTCTCTCTAACAACATTAAAGAAATCTCTATTCATAGCTGGGTCTGATCCTGGGGTGGGGGCCTATAGCAGACTCCTAACGTTAGTGAAATAGAACATCTTTTACCATCCTTCGCTACAGTGATTTTGACCCAAACAGATACTGTTTTGTCCATACTATTGCTTATTTCTTAACAGTTTATTGTATCATTGATGTACATTGTTACTCAACCACCATTTTCTTTCTTTCTTTCTTTCTTTCTTTCTTTTTCTTTCTTTCTTTCTTTCTTTCTTTCTTTCTTTCTTTCTTTCTTTCTTTCTTTCTTTCTTTCTTTCTTTCTTTCTTTCTTTCTTTCTTTCTTTCTTTCTTTCTTAAACAGCACATACCATTCAGTACTTGTATTCCAGTGTGAATGCTATTCCACCATGTTTCTGTAATCCCTATAATATCTGGTTTGACTTCCTGCACCAGTAGTTCCACGTCCTCCGTTTTATTGCCCAGACTCTGCATTCATGTACATTGTTTCCCTTGGACCTCATCCAGTTTTCTAGCTGGGTTAGATGTAGTCCAATCACTAACTGTGACTACTTGTCCAATCAATATTTGTATTTTCTTTCTCCATGCTGTCCATGCTATTACTTCTGAGGTGTTCAATTGTCTCTTACTATAGCTTCATTTAGTTGATTTTACTCCTCCTGTGTATTGATGGCAGGAGTGGAGAGTTCATGAGTCTCTCCCAACCTTCTCCCTTCATCTCCTAGTTTAAAGACCTGATCAATCATGCCAGACTTGATCCCAAAAGATTAGTAGCCCAGGTACTCAAGTGGAGTCTATCAGTTGAGAATGCTTCCCAATGATCGATCATCCCAAACTTTCCTCATGGCACCAATCCTTGAGCCATCCATTGATCTTCATTATCTTATCATGCCTTCACCCTCCTTCTCTAGGGACTGGAAGCATTCTGCTGAAAATCACCCGAGCTTCCACTTCCTTAAGTGCCCACGCACCCAAGCGTAGTCCTCCTTGATCCATTATCTTGACTGAATGGTGGCTAGAATTCCCATCAGCTTCAGAGTGGTCTGTGATTGGCTATATATCAAAGACACACCTGCACATAGCCTGATGCTCTGCTCCTCAAGAAGTTTTATTTGTTTAGATATTGATGGGAATGCTAAAAGCCACTTTACATGCGTTTTGCACCCCTCCTCTGAGTGCCTTTGATGTACATTTAAAAACACCATCACATAGGCATTACAAAACATAATCATCCAATGCAACAGTGCTTCTCCTTCCTACCACCCATCATTTACTTACCATTCATGTGACCAATACGTCTTAAATCAGCATTGCACTTTCCTACCCTCAACCTCCTATGTCCATCACTTCGTGCTCCGACATGTGGAATTTACAATGTATCCAGAAGGTCAAAAGATTGGGGCTAGGAGGGGGAATGGGGAGAGGGGACAAGCATTATTCAGATCTCAGGGAAGCGGAGCATTCCAAAGGAAAGGATCCTTACAGAGAATGTTCCTCCAGCAGATTTTATAGCTGCTGCCATTACTATGGCAGTATGGGACCACTGAGACCTAAACATTAGTGATGGTAAATAAATACATAACAGAAAAAAGCAATAATATTAAACTACAAAAGACGATATCGGGCATCTCAAGCAGTGAAAACCTCTTATCTCATCTTCTTCTGTAATTTCCTGATTGTGGCTGAATGTGTGAACAATGAACAAAGATTCTGTGTCATCATTCAGGCATTTAAAAAAAAGGGGGGCGAGGGGGACTAGTTTTCACTCAGATGAAACAGCTCTACAAACTGAATTCATGCTGAAAAATATCACAGCGATTACACTGCCAGCAAATGCCACATTTTATGAATGAGTCTATTTTATAATATCTCCTTGGCAGAACAAGCACATAAATATTACAGATATTATCTACACTAAGCATTGCATAAAGCATGGACATTTCCTAGTGTATTTTTAACATGGGCCATTAACCCCTAATGGACATTCATTTTTTTTCATGGCATGAAGGTAGTATTATTATTATTTTAATCTCCTTGGGGTTTTATTCTGCAAAATATAGGACCAAATAATCCTCTGCAGAGAGGGATAAAATCCTGTGGATCCCAGCAGGAGAGCCATGGATGGAGAGAGCTGCTTTGGCACAATAACTCCTATGCAGGAGATCTGAGGGATCTGAGCTTATGGAGGGGCAGGACAGGATTAATAATTAATAATTGTGATCCAGAAACCTCCTGGTGCCAACTGGCAGAGGGCACGGGGTAAAGGATCCCCTGGGTGCACCCAGGGTCTCTATGTAAGGTTTCTATTTAAAGCGTGTGTCACACTGGTCATCATGATTAGAGCTCCGTGTCTGATACGGAGATCACCGTTCTGTGACCTCCATGACTTCTGCAGTGGCCCCTGGGACAGTCACACCAGCTGCTGCTCCGGCGGCCCTGGGCAGCGGCCCCCAGCCGGCCAGAGCAGCCCCTGGCAGCTGGTGCTGCTGGCCCCAAGTGCCCCCCCTCAGCAGCACCCCCATTGCCCTCCCCCGGAGCAGCACCAACCCACCGCCTCCAAGATTTAGTCGCAGGTATTTTTAGTAAAAGTCATGGACAGGTCACAGGCCATGAATTTTTGTGTATTGCCTGTGACCTGTCCATGACTTTTACTAAAAGTACCTGTGACTAAATTGTAGCCTTACTCATGATCCTTGTGAAGCGGACGTGCAGATAATGTGTAAGGAGTTACGTATGTCTACCGAAAATTATGTTCTTAAAGTAGGCAAATTAAGACAGGTAACTAGATGAGAAACAGATTCTAGGCAGGAAGGGGTTAGTAAACACTTATCTGCCTGGCAGACCTTCATGTATTGTGTACCTCCGGGCCAACTCAAGCAGCGTAAAAACAATGGCTGTTCTTGGAAAAAGGCTATGTTTGCTGTCTGGGTCAGGTACAGACCTGAGGATTTACAAAGGCAAACGAACCCCAATATCAGTCTCTGAAGCAGGAACCTCCTGGGGTAAGGGACCATGTTCTGTAACTGCATAAGAGAAGTGGAAAGGGGACGAGATTTCATCCTTTGGTGTGGGAAGAGAAGCTGTCACCAGGCTTGATCTTATCAAAGGAGTGTCTCAGCCATCCTGGTTGAGAATGCTAGGAAAAAGACTTGGGATAAGCTAGCCTAACAGAGGAAAGTCTTGTGTGTTACATTTAGGCTATAGAATGAGTGTCATGAGTTTGTTTTATATGTAACTCCTTGTTTTCAGTAGTCTGAGTTAGTATCATTTGCTTTCATAAACTTTATTCTTGTTTTCACTATATCTAAGTGCTGCGTGTTAAGTGCAGTGGTGAGTCTGAGGTGAAACTAGTAAGATGATGAGTGTTATTCCTTTGGGAGTAGAGAAGCTGAGAGTTCTGTGAGCACTCAGTCCAAGAGGGATGCTTGGAGGACTTGGGAGTTGGTGTATGCCTACTGCTAAGTTGGACACAGAGAGAGGCATGGAAGGTAGGGCTTGTGCTGCCAGAGGCTGGTGGAGTCTGGAAGCTGACCCACAGACTTCCTCACGCTAAGGGCAAGTGGTAGTGAGGTGCCTCACAACCCTAGATACCCCTGGGAAGCATCACAATAATGTCCCAGGCTTTGGAAAACCATCTACCAGTTTGCTGGAACTTGATGTGACTTCCATTATGACCAGTTTTGCTGTCAGTGGCTATAGGTTTATAATAACGTACACGTCTATTTACCATTAAGTTCATACAGTCTCCATACTAATATTACAAACTTCCACTCAGCTTTCTTATTTAAATTGTGCTTCAGTTTTAGAGCCATAAGTGCAATGAGCAAGTAGAGACCTCCCTAGCCTGAAGTACTTTTTTGTGGCTTAATAAGCCAGTAAGCCCCCCTGTCAATATGTACAAAGCATTCCTTTTGGCACACGCCCTGCATCCTAAAGTTTTTGGCAGTAGCACTTACTACACCGTAGGGGAGCGTTTTCAAGTCTCATTTATTCTGAGGAGGGGTTCAAATGTACTTGGTAATTAAAACGGGCAAATCTGAATCTCTTGTCAAATTGCCATAATCAGACACGTTAGCTCTACTCTTGGTCTCAAGGAGGCAGAGATTTAGGGTCAAATCTTCCCTATCTAGGTTATGCCACTCATGGAGTTTCCTGTGTATCATTCTGTTGGGAGCTGCCTCCCATCCTGGAATTGATAGGGTGTTCAGACCAAAGAAGACACAGATCCCTCACACATCACTGAAGCCAGATCATGGCACAGTAGCCCAGTGTGCAACAATTTTCCCTGATTCCACATGACCTTTTAGTCCCACAGAGTTTCCCTGAAAGGCTGTGGCAGGGTCAAGGTTTATGCCGCTAAAGAGAAACTTCACAAAACTCCTTCTCTGAGGGTTCACATTTATTTTTATGTTATGTTACATACAAGACCACACAAAGTCCAAATTCCATTCCAGTCTCTTGCCACATTCTCCTCATATAGTTTACATCTTTGAACACCTATGATTTTATCTTTTCCTGATTTACAGAGCTGGGGCCAAATTTCACCCTGAGTTACTCATATGATTTCTGAGGGTAGAATTTGTCATATAGATTAAATCCTTTTGAAGCAGTTTAAAGAGATTCCTCAGCCTTACTAATCCAGGAAACTATAAAAGAAATGCTGGCATACATTCTTACATAAATTAAGTTGTATATGGCAATTAGAGTGATATTATCAGATTAATATTTCAACAATAACAAACCTGCAAGAATACCAGTGGGAGGGAGGGAAATACTAGCGTGCAACACCTACCCAGCTCAGTGTGGTAGTAAAGTATCACTGGTTCCCTTGTTTTAGTAGAAACTTTATTCTATTTTATTAAGTGTCTACTGTAAAATATAAAAGCCGTGTAAAAGGGCTGAGTAAACATTACATTAAAAACATGGGTGAAATCCTGGCACCATTTAAGTCAATGGCAAAACTTCAGTGTGGTCAGGATTTCTCCCCTTGATTTCTAACCTCTTGGCTTTTGTGGGCTTGATTTCTCAAATCTTAGTGTTTTGCTTTCTTGTTAGCTTTTGCACTAATGTACCAGAACAATAGATAGTATTAACTTTAATGGAGCGATGCCAATTTAGGCCAGCTGAAGATCTGCCCCACCATGTTATATGCATTATATAAAGAAAGTTACTAGAGCACATAACCAAGTGTTAGTCTTGTGATTCTGGTGTCCTTTCAGCAGCGCAGCAAACTTCAAGTCTTAACAAATCATGGGAAGGAAGCAGAGGAATGCATTACAAATCTGGTATTTCAGCTACGTACGTCATTCGGCTATACGTTGTAATGCAACAGACTGATGACACTGCAAGTGATTTTTGACTGCAGTAAAATCACCAGGTTCATTGAGAAGTTTTAGATGACTTTTTCTAGCGCAATCCTCAATCCCAACATGTAAGATGTACTAATGGAGAATAATTCACGGATATTAAAAATGGCAACACTATTAGTGTATTGGGCTTATGACACAACAAAAGTGCACTTTCATTCTAAGCCCTTATTTTCAGTAACTTTTTTTTCAAAATTACCTTTGGGGTTGAAGTTGCTCATTCTTGTCCTCAGTCAACAAGTCAGATTTTCTCCAAACAAACTCTTCAGCTATTCCTGAGTTAGAGCACAAAAATGCTGTTTTCAACCAATTAGACATTGATTTTTAACCCCACTTAGTTAACTAAAAAATGGTTTGGATTTCAAACTTAGGCAAATCATCTAGGCCAGGTCTACACTACATAGTTTTGCCAGCATAACTATGCTGGTAAAGGGTGTGGCAAATAAGAGAAACAGCTATGTGGCAAACCCCCATGTAGACACAGCTTATACAGGCAAAAGAGTCTAATATAGCATATGTCCTTTGGAAAGGTGGTTTATGGTTTAACTATACTGGCCAAAGCACTCCTTTGGCCAGTATATGCTGCATCTCCACCAGGGGCTTTGCCAGTGTAGAAATAACAGTATATAGCTGTATCAGCAAAACCTTTGCAGCTGTGATACTCAGAGCTCAGTGGTTCAGGGGCCAAATTAGTGATCAACATTATCACACAACATTATCGTGTGAATTCATTGTTTCATTTACTATTTTATTTATATCTATATATATAGATATATAAAATCTCACAGCAAAATGACTGACCAAGTATTCTACAATTGGTTAACAGTAAAAGCAGCCTAATTAGTTAATAATTAAATCACAGTGTTTTAATATCATGTGCGCAATATAGAATAGACAGGCCAAGGGACCACAGGCACCTCAGACGCTGTTGCGTCTGGTCTACACAACAGAGTGGTTAGAACGCTGGCAGCCACTGGTGCTTTATCCGTACTAGCACTTTCACCACTGCATACGTGAGATCAGATTCAGAATCAATGCCACCGAATTAGTGACTATGGCACTTCCCTGAATATTTGCTGAATATTGCATTCCTGCCCATGCTCCCAGTCACCCTGGAGATTGCTGTAACTGGGAGAAATCTAAGAGGAAAAACACTTTGTTTCTCTGCTTTGTGCATCTGACAACACTTCAGCTGATTCCATCCATCTTAGAGAAGAATTAACTCCCACTCAAATAGCCACCTGGCTTAGAGAGGAGCATGCTAGAAAGTGTAGTGTTAATGTGGCCCTCCCTCTGTTGACACCCTCCTCCCACAGCTCTCATTGACTTGGGATGGAGCGTTTCTGTGGGGAGGAGGAGAAATGCAGCAGGAGAAATCCTCCACCCCCGACCTACAATCATGCCTAATTACCTATGGCACTCCCTGACACCAATTGTCATTGAGACCTGGAGCTTAGAAGGATTCAGGACTAGAGAAATCTAGTTCCATTAAATAGAACAAAAATGTAAAAATGATACAAACCTTGCTCCAGAATGGAAGCTGAGCACCAAATTCCTGCTGTCTGGAAGAGACTAATGGACAGGCTGTGCCACAATTGTCCATTATAGGGAATCTTGTGCCTTACTTTAAAACATCTAGTACTGGCCATTGCCAGGGACCGGATACTGGACTACACGGACCATTGTCTGATCCACTGTGGCAATCCCTATGTTTTTGTGTGTCTAAACTGTTCCCTCCCATCTGCTCCCTCAGTCCAGTTCCACAAGTTTCCGATCCCCCTGCTCATGTTAGTGGAAGGGAATATAAAGGCCTATGTCAGCTTAACAGTCAAATACAAATAGTAGTAACATGAATTATCAGCACACAGAATGTTATGATACTTCATTTTAATAACTTTTATTAGGTCACACCAACAACTATCTCCATAAGTACCATTCAGCTCATTTGCAAATGCATGAATTGACAAACATCAAATCCTTACCAGAATCATATACTCTTACAGGTGTCCCAGACACAACATTAACTATATTAAGCAAAATTCATAAATAGTAAAAATGTTTTTTTTTTTTCACATTGCAGCCTTCCTCAAGCATGGATGTACGGCTTTGGAGTATCCTCCCCAAATCTTTGTGTCAAACTTTCTTAGCCATTGTAATGACCGTAGAGATGATTCTTTTTCCTGCAGTAAAATCTTTTGTCCTTTAGCAGTTTACAGTTAGTAGTGCTCTTAGCACACATGAAATGTTTGCATCTGAAATGAAAGTGGTGGTGTAATACAATACAGTATTATCAGCTTGTAGTTTGCCCACACACTCCACCCTCATTAGAAACCTTTCCGTTGTAACACTCTTCCTCAAGAACAATGAATCTCCCTCATAATCAGGTCCTTTCTAAACACTACCTCACCTTGCACATATTAAAGTGTTTGACTTCCAGCAATGGTTATATTATAGTTAGGGTGGAGTATCAATCAGTCCTTTTCCTCCTTAATATTTACATAGTCATTTTTAACCTCACTACAATGTATGACTCCAACGTTGACATACATTTTCTGAAACATTCACAGTGCAGTATTTTGTGGCCTGACCAAACCTGGTATATGTCATTAAAAATAAACATTTTTTATAAAAATAGAATACTTTAAGTGTTCACACTAACAACCAGTTATATCCTACACCAAACAAGCTATACAGTAATACGCACAGAATTCCACAGGAACAGAAATGACACATGATGCTTGCCCTAAAGCTACAGTACTCTTCCCTACATAACAAAAACTTTAATTAGTATCTCTTTTGAAAATCACTTCTGGTCATGATTTAGGAATATACTGTGTATCATAACTCACTGGGCTGGATTAACTCAAGGAGCAACTATGGGTGATAAAAAATGTTTGTTCTTTTGTTCAATTTTCTTAATCCTTCAGTACTGGCATGCAAAGGATGGCAGCAATCCCACCACACTGCAGCCTTGTTGGCTTTCCTCAGCTGGCTTGTTGGCTTTCCTCAGCTGGCTCAGCATCTCTTCTCAACCCCTTACACACACTATGCTGCAGCTCCTTTGCGTGGCTGGCTGGCAGAGTTGCAGCTACTAAACATGTGGTCATACCAGCTCCTCAGGGTCACTTGGCTCCTCGCACTGTTACTGGTCCACTGTTTACTTGACTCCCTCTCCAAATGGTGCTTCCAAAACTGCTGCATCATAGGCTTTAGCCTACTGGTTAATATGGACTCCTTAAATTTTTACTCTCATGGAACAATTAAAGCACTTTATTGACAGAAGAGAAGCCTCACAATTTTCAGTAAGAAATCTGTACATACAAATTATTTCTCAAAGGAGCGATTGAGTTTTGGAATGATAATGACATTAACATTGAGATAGCTTTTTTCCGGGTGTGTTCCCTTACATTTTGTGTGCAGCATAAATATACTGCTCCTCAAAAGCTGACATACTCATTTTATTTCATGGCATTTTGGAATGTTGACTATCATTTTAGAAACTTGCCATGAGACTGGCTCTAAGGAACCTTATTGATATAATGGGCAAACAAAGAACAAAGGTAGAGTCTACTTTATACAACAGGAGACATTGTACAGTCTTGGAATTCTCATTATCTGGCCTGGTCTTTGTGTGAAAACCGTTACTGCACTGCCCATTGCCCAATAGCACATGCAACAGGAATGGTACATCAAGCTTGAGCGATTGGTACTCTAGCTTTTCCCTTCTTTGCATTAATCATGAGTCTCTGTACATCCCTGCTGCTCACCCCTCATTCTGCTGTACATGCTCTAAACTACAATAAAACCCAGGCTGCAAATGGTGAGCACATTCATTTCACAAATGAATGAGAGCTGGTGGGTATTAGCACTAGATGGTGGTAGATGTAGTCTGGTAAATAGATACAGCCGCCCCAAATATTTGGGATTTACCACTGTAGTGTGTAGAATCCCATAGCTATAAACAACATATCTCATCAACAGTGCAGTTTGGACAACATCAAACATGTGCAACAGTGTTTTCACAAAAACTGGGCAGTGAAAAAGTAGTGGACAAAACATTTACTTTTGTTCATACTACTACTAATGGATTTCTCTCTGGCATTGTATTGTAGACAGACCTGGTCATGTATCCACATCCCTGTCTCTGTTATCTTGTGATGACAAAAGAGAAGGATAGGGAGCAACGCATTTCACATTGACATATGTAGCACTGACATGAACATAATGCTCGCCGATAAAAGTGGAGAAGATTGTTGATATATTAGAAACCAGTTCAGAAAATGCTGGGCGCATTTCAGGTTTTGGATGCCAACACTTTAGCATGACTTCATACCTGCCATTGAAATAAAAAGACAGTAAGTGCTCATCTATGAAATATGTAAAATAAACCCAACAACCCAGAATCAATAACATTTGCAGGATATGTTGCAATCTATTTACTTACAGTGGATCAGGGCAGTATTCCGGTTGCAGTAGCCTTCTTCCTTGTAACAAGTAAACAGTTATATCAAAAGAATTCACGTCTGGGTAGGGCGGTGCTCCTCTTGTCATAAGTTCCCACAACAACACACCAAAGGACCACTAATAAAACAAACCAATAGTAAATCACAGGGGAGAGAAGGTTTTGAACTCCACTTGCAGAATATGGTCTGACAGATTTGATCATATCCAATTTCCCTGTGAAACAAGCTATTTTACTGCATGCAGCCTATAATGCTGCAAAGAACTGAGGAACCACTTAAACTAGAACGAGAGAAACTGAACTAAGTAAGGTGAAATTGGCAGAGCTCCTTTGAGGTCAATTTACAGCAGCTGAGGACTGGGCTAATGCCATATAAATACATACTGGAGAATACAAATGGCTGAAATTCTATACATCAGACTAATCTGAATCTGAATTGAATTTAGGCTAAAATACAAAGTGATGCAGCCAACTAGTGACTTCAGCTACTAACTTTTTTTCTTCATATGTAGCCAGGTAACATTTGGTCGCAATGGTCAAAGTATTTATAAAGCAAATAAAGCCTCTTCAAGAGGTGTTATCTGTTAAGAATGTGAAAGCTAACTTTGTGTTTTCTATAGTTGCAGACCTAGGAACTAATCCTGCTCTCAGTAAATTCAGTGACAGATTTATCCTCCGTTTTACTGGGAGTGTGATTAGGCCTCCATTTCTTTCCTGAGCAGCAACTGACAAAACATGCCAAACTGCTGTCGCTTTGTGATGAGCACAGATATCTCCTGTGCACTTGGATACCACCAATTTCATATTCTTTTGTGAGCTAGAGTAGGATTCCACCCTAGTCTTGGCTTGGACATATAGTCTTAGTGCATTAATCAAATGCCATAAAGATGCCTTTGGTGGTATTTCTAGGGGTGTTTTTAAATGAGGTACATATAAATATACATAAATAGTCTGTACATTACCACATCTGATTTTGTAGTGAACTTCTGAGTTTGCAAACTTTCTAAAGCCATCCATTTCACTGGCAGTTTAGCTCCTGTTTTATTGTGCACACTGTAGTATTCTTTATCATAGACATCTCTAGCAAGACCAAAATCAGCCACCTTGACAGTGAACTTTTCATCCAGCCTATGAAAATGACAAAAATTATTATCTGTAGCTGAGCAGACAGGATTTACAATGACTGTGAATATTCTCTAAATTATAATAAGTGACTTGTGTGTTTGAGACCGTAACTTCTGAAGCCAGCACTCTATCTTGCATCTATTAACTCATGCTAAATTGAAACAAAAGACATGTGATATCCATTTAACAAATTGAATGAACTCAGAAATATTACTGCTATTGCCCTGATCATTCAAATTACAATTCTTTAAAAACAGTTGTATCATAAAAAAGGTCTCTAATACTGCCCTGTACATCCAGACAGTGAATGCTGAATCATTTCTTATATAGTTGCTTCTTCTTCCATCTACCTGGAAATCTACTAGTTTTCATATTGCGATACCACCTTTCCCATTCACTGATAGTTTAGACAAGACAACTCCTCTTTATCACACTAATTGTTCAGATTTGATGATAGTCCATAGCAAAGGCGGTATTAGGTGTACATATTGAAATACACAGAGCTGATCCATTGGTTGGTGTATTTTTGTTATTTAATAGATAAGTAATACTAGATGGAAAAAGGCCCGTAGGGCAAATCCTTCCACCTTCCTTCCTGGCTTTGGAGGGTCCCAGACACAGTATTATTGGTGTGGTTTTATTGGGTGGGAAGGCAGCATTTGGGAGCCCACACAGGAGGTTAATGTTTCCTGTGTGCTGTGAAACCCAGCTCTATGTGGGCTCCCAGGTTATCCATAAAGCAGGGTTTGGGGAAGGATTTGGGGTGAAGGTGGACCCACCAGCTGCTGAGAAGAGTCACTGGCCATTACCCTGTATGAAATGGAGGTGGATGAGTGGCAGTAACTAGTGCAACCTCAAGGCTACAGTAACAGCCATGTTGCATCCGAGGAAGAAGGATGTTTCCACCCAAGCCCCAATAGGACAATCCTGTACCACACCCAGCCACCTGGATGAAGGGAGACATTTTAGCCCTTACACTGTAACTAAAATAAATTTTTGGAGTAAACTTGAGATTGTTTGCCTAAGAAGGAGTCCTATAAGAGGTAACAAAATAGAAGTATGTAAACTAATGCATGTAACAGAGGAAGTTCTGTTCTTTCTTCCTCATAAAGAACAAGGTAAAACTGAACCATGGCAAATTAAAAACTGATCAAAAGAAATTATTTTTCACACAACACATGATTACTTAGACAGTGGAACTCATTGCCACATGATATCATTGAGGGATCTTGCTAGTAAGATTCGAAGAGGGATTGAACATTTATAAGGATAACAAAAACATCCAAAGAATTCTAATAGATAATGCTAAAGAAGGAGTATTGGAAGAGACATTAAACCCCATGCTCAGTGCTTGAACCAATCTCTAATTATTAGTGATTGGGATGAGACCTTCATCGGGCAAATTATCCCATATCTGCCGAAAGTGGGGTTTCTTGCATATTCCTCTGAAGTATCTGGCACCAGAGAGAGAACACTGTACTAGATGGACCACTGGGTCTGATCCAGTCTGGCAATTCCTTTGTTCATAAAAAGCCTGAAAAATATGTAACCCCTCACTCTTCATTACAAATCCCTGGATCTGCAGAGTAACTGAATTAGGAGATGCTTTCCACAGCAGGCACATTTAAAAATATTATATAGCAAGGGTGAATAACCTTTTTGCTACCAGGGCTCCACTTCCTCACATGTACAAAAAGTAAATTCCAATGATTAATACTGTAGCACATTAATTCCTACTGTAGGTGATGAATCAGCATAACATGGGCAAGTACTATATCAGTCATTGTGCGAACTAAGCTGTCTGGTCACCCAGACACTAATAAGATTCTTTGCATAATTTTGTTTCATGCCCTTTTGTGCAGAATCAAGCCAAAATGATGTCAAGTCCGTGCAATGAAAGACCCACTGTCAAGCAGTCTCATTGTTACTGTTTCTTTGTTTTCCCCATTTTGTGTTCCACAAAGTTTCACCACATTTACCTCCTTACTGCCAGGTGAGGCAGCACAGAAAGGCAGTTTATGAGTAGCCTGGGTGAAAGCACAGCGTTAAAAAAGGCAAGCTGAGACAACGCAGTTTAAATTCCCTCAAAGGAGTCCTTTTTAATTCTCTGGCAGCTCAACCTTGAGAGCTGCCATCCTCCCTTTCCTTTTCCTTCTGCCTGCACAAAACGTGCATATGTGTAACTGTAAATCTTTAGCAGGCTAAAGCAGCTCATTTTTATGTGAGCTTAATAGTATCAGTATAACATAAAAAATACATTTCTGCTGCAATATATAGTCCAGGAAGCTTTACATTTACCACAGGGTTACTCTCCCTACAATAATGTGATAATGTGGCATGGAATTAGATTATTGTACTTACATACAATTTCTTGCAGCCAAATCTCTATGGACAAACTTTTTGCTTGCAAGGTATTTCATACCTTTTGCTACTTGAAGGCCAAATCCAATCAAATCTTTAACTGTTGGGTTCTGTAAAACATGGACATTTACAATCGTTAAAAGGATATAGTAAATTATGGGGAGTACTGATTGGGAATGCAGTTGGCCATCTTTTGCTATGACCATAATGTTTTGGGGCTTTGTATCCTGCCTTCAATTTGTATTAAAAACTCCCAGTGAGAGGCAGAAGTTGGCAATGAAACCAGGTACAAGCTTAGATCAGGCTCCAGCTAACAGAAGCTAAACATAACTTTTGTCTTGATAGGAAGACAACATAAGAAGCAGCAAGTAAAACCAACAAAACTTCCAGTCTGTGGATTCATGGAATATATAATATAATGGACCAGAACCCCTGGCCTAGTCAAGCTCAGTGCAGTACCAAGGGGATAGCTTAGGCAAAGGCTGGCAGGGGGCCAGTTTGACCCCCAGTATAATTTCAAGCAGCCTGTAGGCTGTACTAAATTACACCTGGCTGCCATTGTCCCAAGGGATCATCCCAGCAAGTGGAGGTCACCAGAGTGCAGAGGAGTCACACTTGGCCTTACCAGCCTCAATGCTGGGGCTGGGGTCACATGTAGTTACTATGCCAACTCTACACCAGGAATCTCCAGGTAGCAGATTAAATTTGAAGTTCACATCTGTAAGAGAACAGCATTTGGCCCATTCTCTTTACATACTCACTTCCAATTTCACCCGCACAGTCACTACAATCTTTTGTTCCCTGTCACAGTGACTGTATCAATTTACGAATTCTTTTCTGTTTTCTGAACAACAATTATGATTGCAACCTTCAGTGTGGATTAGAACCTCTGTTTTGGGGGCAGGAACCGACTAAGGCTGGGAGACTGAAACAGGTCCATCGACAACTGAATAGGTCAGCCCTGGCAGAACAATGGGGTTGCTCTGACACAACCACTGACTTTTAATGACTCTGCCTCAGCAGTTCCAGTGGGGGTTGAAGCATGGAAAATTCCCACTGGAAGGGCAGAAAGAGAAAAGGCTTCACATGCAGCTTTTAAAATGACATGCTCTCCAAGCAAGGAGAGTCATTCCAACCTGAGAAACATGACATAGCTGAAGGAGTGGGGGCAGTAGGATCTGGCATTTCCCCAATGCCAATGCCAACTGACCAAATCCCAACACCACTCAGGAATGACAAGGACTTGGGATGGAGGGGTGTCTTCAAGATGTTGTTTTGCCTACATTTGCCTACAGGAGTATTGCTTCTGTGCTGAGAGTAAAGTGTGTGTGTTAAAGAAGTTCCTGTGCAAAGCCTGTGTTCCCTACTTTACCTGCCATGTGTTCACAAGGAGTTAAACTATACACCAGCGTGCCCATGGGGGTAGAGCTCTGGGCGGAGTCTGAATAAATGACTGGGAAGGCTTGGGGGTTCAGCACTGGTTTCAGGGCCTAGGGCAGTTGAACTGCAGGGTCCCACATCTCAAGGAGGGTGTCAGATGGGGAGTATGCACTCTGGGAGTGTGCCTTGAAGACCAGGCCTAGCAACAGTGTCTGGACACTGCCCAGACCCTGCAGGCCTCAAAGTATGTGGGATCCAAAGGTTGGGACTGATGCAGCAGACTGGTGACCATCCACTAGGGGGGCTCAGCCAGGACTGTCACAGTTGTTATTTTGAGTCCAGTCTGAACATATTGCCTAGGCAGACCTGATGCCCAAGGCCAGCAATCCAATTTATTCAATCAGAAATTACATAGACTCAGAAGTTTAATACCAATGTGTAAATTCTGTATCTGGCTGCATGACTATTTGTTATACAACTATAACACCCTCCAGGTTTCTATGAGGTTAAGCTTGCTCTGGACAGTTCTTTCTGTGAAACAACACTGTTCCACTGGCTTTTGTTTCTTTATTATAGAAACAGAGCAACCAGACAGTCTCTGCCCCAAAGAGCTTACCATTCTAGGACATCATTTGTTTAACTGAATATGTACTAAGTGAACTGACTATTTACTAACTGTATCTTGCTACACATATACAGCCTCAGTTACCCAAAGGCTCCTTTACACTGCTATAAGTGAGCAAAAATGCGCCAGAGCCGTGTAAAGGAGCCTTAACAGAACGGAGAATCAGGTCCATTATCTTATACTCGGTAAAAGCGCTAAAACACATTCTACTAACTTGTACTCTTAGTGCAAATTTGAGAGACTTGAACTGGTACCAACCATTGCTCTGTTTTCTCATTTCTTAAAAAAAAAATCACAAAGACTTTGTTGTGAGTAAAAAGAAAAGGAGGACTTGTGATACCTTAGAGACTAACAAATTTATTTGAGCATAAGCTTTCATGAGCTACAGCTCTCCGATGAAGTGAGCTGTAGCTCATGAAAGCTTATGCTCAAATAAATTTGTCAGTCTCTAAGGTGCCACAAGTACTCCTTTTCTTTTTGCGGATACAGACTAACATGGCTGCTACTCTGAAATTTGTTGTGAGTGTGGCACTGACAATAGCAGCCAGATACGATTGTCCCTTTACATCAAACACACAGGGCCAGATCTGCAGTGGGTGTAAACTGGCACAGCTCCCTTGAAGTTAATGGAACTGTGCCAATTTACACCACTGGATGGTCTCGCACACCAACTTTAATCTCAGAAACCAAATTTGTTTATAACAAGGGGCTTATGGATGGCAATGGTAAATCTTTATTGTCAATGAGTTTTGGGACTATATTCTGAAAAAGAATATAGCACTCTCAGAACAGTGGTTAATATACAAAAATAATGCCATTTTATAAACAGAATGTAGTGGTCAGATCTGGTAACCTATAATACTGTTATAGGGAGTGCTCAAACGTCACCGTTTAACAGATCTGATAATGTACTTACATGAGTCTCATTCCTAATGAAGTTTCGAAGATCTCCATGTTTCATATACGGAAGCACCACCAAAGGAGACCCCTCACTGGGCAAGCAAATTCCCAGTAGCGACAGGACATTGGAATGAGTGAAATCTTTCATGATGATCCCTTCTTTGAGAAACTGAGCTACTTCTTCCAGGTCTGTAATTCCTGAGAGATACGGCAGTGGGAGTTGGGGTGGGAGGGAGAGAGATCAATTTGCAATACATCTAAGGTGCAATAAATTCTAACTTACCAGAAACTAGAGGGGATAGATATAATTTTGAAAACGGGCCATTTTCTTCCCCTTCCCAAGCAGGGAGGTATAGTTGAAACTATGATCCAAATCTGGTTGTGGAGTTTGACACATGGTTCACATTGAAGTCAGTGGACCTGATTCCATAAAGCAGGGGTTCTCAAACTGGGGGTCGTAACCCCTCCGGGGGTCACGAGGTTATTTCGTGGGGGTCATGAGTTGTCAGCCTCCACCCCCAAACTCTGCTTCGCCTCCAGCATTTATAAGAGTGTTAAATATTTACAAACGTGTTTTTAATTAATAAAGTTGGTCAGGTTTGAGAACCACTGCCATAAAGCATGACTTTACTCATGAACCTGCTCATGAACTACTCATGTGAATAGCTTCACTGAGGTCAAAGTTACCAGCATGTATTGAGTGTTTTCAGGCTTGGGCTCAGTTTGAACTGCATACTAATATTTATATTTAGAGTATAGTCCAATAAGTTTTCAACACTGTCAGGTTCAAAGCAAGCTGTGTTATAGAACATATTCAATAATCCATCATCTGGATATATCGGTCTCTCTCAAATACTTTATTATTTTTTATTCCCCCCTTTTTATAGCCATTTTTTAAAAAAGTAATGCCTGAAGATAAAGCCAGGAATGAATCATTACTATACTATGTACGAACTTCCTTCTGCTGGTTTTCAATTTCATTTATAAAAACCAAACCTAAGCCAAGTTAATGGTGTGCAAAATGCTATTTGCCCTCCCCTAGCTCTTCCCCCTATGTCCGTGTTTGTATTTGGAGAAGATGTGAACGTTCTCCTTGACAAACAAATTTACAGAGCCAAATTTATCCCTTCTGTAGCTGAACTGAAAGCAGTGGAATTACCCCAGGGATGAATTAGGCTAATAGTAGTTGCAGCTGAAGTCAGTCTTTTATAGGTGAAAGTGGAACTCTACAGAGCAATTTGCTATTTTGGGTTACTCTGGCTGCCTTACGAGCTATGATGATATCTCACTATTAAAAAATGTAACTCACTGTTCAAGGACTTCACAGCACAATGAATTTTCCTGCCATCATTATCCAACAATGTCCCATGGTACACACACCCAAAATGCCCTGTGTGAAGAATGAGTAAGGTTAACCTCAATCTCAATAAGTAAGATTAGCTTTATATTACATTTTACTTTACTGACTAGCAATTATGCTATAACATAGTCATAATAGACTCTAATTTCAGACTGTTGCAATGTATACTTTATAACACATTAAGCTGCAAGTACATAAAGCTAAAGCTCTATTTCCAGCATAATTGATATTTCTTGATTTAGATGGAAAGAATAAATAAATGACAAAAGGCTAGCTCCACAACTGCCTAATATTCTTGCAATGACTATTTTAAAAAACCAACATTCCTTCTTTCCCCCCATACTCTGCTATTTGATGTATTCTGGAGGAGGGGACTAAATGGCTCAAGGGAATGATAAAGGGGAACTGAGCATTTCACCTGCAGTTCATGAGTTAAAAATCCAGTCAGTAGGGCACGATCAGAGGTTTCTGTGAAATAAGCTGGGCATCTTGCATCAGGTCAGATTCAAAGCTCTCCAAAGTCAATTGGAGTCTTCCCATTGACATCAATGGGCTTTGGAACATGACCCTAGTTTCCACATGGTGTGTCACCGAAAAATGATAATCACAATTTGCCTTCTTGCTGGCAGTCTCAACAGAGAAATGAATAGGTGTGTAGAGGAGATTGAAATCCTCTCTCATCCCTGGAGAGGGGCCTTTGGGTTAAGGAAGGGGCAGTGTGGAGAAGCACCCCCAGTCACAGCCCATGCTAACCTGCTCTGTGGATCAACAGAGAACTTAGAGCTTCAGGGCTGTGCATTTTCTGAGAACACTTACTTATCACAATTAATAAAAACAGATATTCTGGAGGATCCCAGTCAATGAGGTTGCATGTTCTTAAACAGATCTAACGATAGGGTTTGCCTGCCAACATCATGAATGCACATTCATTGGGCACAAGAGGTAAAAGATCATTTAAAGTTAATATTAACATTTGCAGTCACAGAGCTGAAGCAGTTTTTCAAGCATTAGCACTGCAGAAAATAAGGCTGAGGAATTCTACTTAGGATCCAGAGTCACAAGTTCTGGGCAAATCCAAAGGCGGCTTTAGTCCTGCAAACTGGAATTGGCCAGGAGTCTGTTTTCAAAAGCAACCAAAATTTCCCAATCTTGGAAACTGGGCGCATTTTATGCAAACCCTCAAGTATGGGTCAGTTAAATTTTTCTGGTTTGGGCCCTTTTCTGGTTTTGGCCCCCTTAAAAAAGGGGATGATGGGACATAGTAAATGAAATCAATGACATTTTCTGGCAGTTTTCCAATATTTAAAAAAATGAAGGGAATCTTTTATGTTTGTTTGGGGAAAAATAATGCCCTGCTCTTGCTATAGGAAACATAATCTATAACTAGGGTTGGCAGAATTCAATTTTTTAAAATAATTTCAACAGATATCAATATTTTATTTTTAAGCTTTCTTATTTTTATCAATTTTAATTTTCAGTTGTGGGAAATTATGGGGGCATCAGACAACAATTATTTAATGACAGACCTTGAGATTCAAAAAGTTAAAGCTACACAACCATTAAAACTCACATTGCCAATATCACATGTCAAAATATACAACATAAACATCCATAAATCAAACTCTGTTAAGTTCTCAAGCAGCATTTTTCTTACTTTGCTCATCTGTAAATGTTGATTATTATCAATAGAAATATTGTGAGGTACGGTGAAATCAACATTTACAAATTCAGAACCCAATCCTTCCCACTCTAACTATAATGCACTGAGGGGGATACAGTGCCTGTTTATTTGATTTGTGACTATTTTCCTGCACCATAGAAATTGGACAAATGGTTTACTGCCAAGTTTCCATCATTGTTCACTGGTTTTCTACCCCTCACTTTTTGTGTGTGCAACTGGAGACATTTTATGCCTAATTTTGAGAGGTACTGAAAACCCCAAACTTTCACTTAAGTCACTCAGGTATATTGAAGTGCACAAAATTAGTGAACACCTCTAAATATATTGACCTTGGCATGGGGGTCAGGAAGAATGGGGGACCCTGGTGTGTGGGGGAAAGGAGGAGATGGGGTGGGTCAGGCACACAAAATCTCGGGCATTAAAGGGAAGAACTGGGGCATTGTTATAGGGGGAAGGGAGAATGAGGGGCACACAGAGCCCCTGGCATGGGGGGAAAGGGAGCAATGACGGGAGAGGGACATGGTAAACACAGAGCCCATGCCATGTGGCAGATGGTGGAATGGGGGAGGATGAGACAGAGGCCCTGGCATGGGGGATAATGCAAGGAGTCCATGAAATAGAGGGGGATGGTGGGTAGCACACAGGGAGGTTGGGGTTGGGGTGCATATGGAGGGATGCAAGATGTCCCTGGTACGAGCAATGTGGTCAACCTATAAAAACAACAAAGTGTGCAAGTCTCTAGTTAAATGATTGCAGTATCTTTCAGTGATATGTAAGATGCTGCCTTCAGAAAGGAATATGATGAATGGCTGTGCAAAAATGTTATTTAGCAAGATAAGAGTTGAAATACTTACCTCTTCCTATTATCTCACTAAAATGCACAATCAGGCTGTCAGCACCAATGACTACATGCTGAACTTCTTTGACCAGGTCTGGATTTAAGGCACTGATGTCAATGTGGACATTAGTTTGCAGCAGTGGACTGGCTAAATCCGAGTCCCCACTAGACAGATTGGATGATAGCTCTGTGTGAGGATACTGTACTCGTCTGCATGAGCCATTCTGAGACAAATTTGGAAACTGATCTGCAAGATGAACAGAAATTATTTTAATTCTTTTACGCTTCCTGCTGTGCTCAATGGAAGATCAAGAGGTGTATTTAACTGGTACTTGTACAAAGTCAGTTATAGTCAATCAGTCTAGAAGTTAGCCTGCTTTACAACACACTCCGTCACAAAAGGGAAAAGAAAAATATACATAGCTGCCTTGCCAAAGCTCATGTAAACTTCATCAGCGAAGACAGAAATTCACTCTGGGCCCAACCCAGCTTCTTTTGAAGTTAATGGCAAAACTGCCACTCATGTCAGAGGGAACAGTACCAGGCCCTTTCACTTCTATCCAATGTAAAAAAAAAGAAGTGTGTAGTATATTTAGACTATGTAGCCATAGGAGTACAACTGAAAAAGAACACAGATGCAAGTAGGAAGTAGTAAAGGATGCAAAATACAAAACTTTGGGTTATTGTCAGATTGTAATTTGGTAGGCAACTTTAAATTGCATGACATTTCATTAAATTCCCAAATTGCCAGTGACAAGCTATATTTATCTAATGGTCAATATTCAACCAGGGAAATGCCTAAAGGTGAGTCATATCCTGTAGCTTCCAAAGATAATACAGTTGGTGTAACATGAAAAAAACCAATAATTTGTCAACAGATTTTAAATTACAGCAATTGCAATGTTTCAGTTAAGCATAGTAAACGATTTGGGAATAGGTTAAATCAATATAACATTCACTTTTTTGGTATTGTTTCTTAAACATTTGTATAATAGAATCAAAGAGCCAAATTTTGCTTTCAGTTACATATGAAATGACTCCAGCAGAGTCAATGAGCAGAATTTAGCCCACGGTCAGAGAAAACCCCTAACAGATGAGGCTATTTTATCAGAGAGAAAAAAGGAATTGGACATAGATATGTTACATGAAATTATAAAATGCAGATAGTGCTAAAATTATTCATTAGATTCCAGATACTAACTTCATGCTGTTATGTTTAGAAACACAAATCCCTTGCATTTATGCTGCACAAGGAGGGAATATATCCAATTATCACTACGTAACTGAGGCGAGTCTTTCCAGTTTTGTAAAATAATGTTAATTGCTATTACCAATGTACCTCAAAGTTTTCCAGTGTTCTTTTCATTTTATTCCTTACAGTAACTGATATGCATATCAAAGGCATATTCAATATTAATTTAGTTCTTGTGATTTTCTTGGAATAAGCTGTAGCTTTCTTTTACGTCAAGAAGATGAAGAAGCCTTGTAGGAGAGTATGGCAAACATGTCCTGCACAGAGCGAGGTGAATAACTTATTTTTCAGTTTGCTGATAGTTCAAAAAAAAATTGGGGGAGGGGAAAAATCAGTTTGACGCGAACCAAATTAGAAAATTCTGAAAAATTTCAGAAGTCAAAAAAGTCCACAAAAAATTATTTTCTAGTTGAACAAAGCATTTACTTTGACCCATGATGAACTGTTTGGTGCCATTTCTGGACATTTTTTTAACATAAAAGCAAAGAAAATTAAGGGCTAGCTTCACCAAACAGCTGGAGGTGGAGGTGGTGGTACCTTTAGCCCAGTGGTTAGGGCACTCACCAAGGATGTGGGAGACCCACATTCAGTTCTCCACTCTGCCTGATGTAGACCAGCAATCTGAACTTAGGTCTCCCACATCACAGGAGAGTGCCCTAGTTATTGTGGTCTGGCTTTCTCGATTTCTCCTATATATCTCGCCTGGTGAATGCCCTAACCATCAGGCTAGCCTCCAGCCCAGTGACTTATTCAAGTATTTTGTACAAAGAGGAACAGCTTTGACAGGAGAGACTGAGAAAGACCCACATAAGCAGACTTAATCATACAGCTTGATTTTTGAACCATCAGTTGAGTTGCAGTGTTGGGCAGTTAGAATATACGTCATTTCATTTTTAAGTGAGCATAACTGATGTAGGAGTCATTGAGACACACTTAATGTTACCCTTGCAGGCTCTTTCTGGAGTAGAATTGCACCTTTACCTGGTAGACCTACATAAACATATAAGAGTGAAAAAATCGTAAATCCGCAGCTCCTCATTAAGGTTTGGAATATGGTATTTTTTTCTTTAATTTTTTTACACTGATTTTACAATGTGTTCACTAATCTCATCTCTTTTTGCCACTCAGACTATAGTAAAAATTAAAAAAAACCCCTCAGTTTAACATGGTGAAATACCCCTGAAGTCTACTTTCTATAAAAAACCAGGTGAAGGTCCCTAACAAAAGACAGACAGGTCTGATGAAAAATTGAGCAATAAGATATAGTTCAAAACAGGTGGTCATATGAAGATAGCTGAAAAACAAGAAAGTTAAAATATGACAATGTCTGCTCAGATTAACAACAGAGACGCACCTTCTAGCAACGTTGATCTGTAGTCTACAGAGTCACTAGAAACCATTTCTGTAGTTGGACTTACGCTCCTTGCGCTCACAAGCCTATCCAAATGAGGAGTGTGCACTCTTCCATCATAACGAACTAAATCACTACCCAGATCTGAAAGGGGGTTTGAAAGAAACAGTGTCAAACATTCATGTTTTTGGCTGTGCTGAGAAGGGGGGCCACCAGGGAAATTCAGGGAAATGTGCTGTCCTGAGCCTCAACAAAAGTTAGGGCCGCTTGGGGGCTGCTTTAATTTATACCAGCTGGTTTTCGTCTCCCACAAGGGGACCCCACAACAGTTGAGTATAGATGAAGTACAGTTCACTCCAGCCATGCCCTCTTCCTGCCCCTTATGCCAAGACTGACTTGGGGAGAGGAATGGCTAGGGTTCTGCCCTACTTGAGAGCTCCCCGACCTCAGGGGAATTGTCAGCTGGCCAGATCTGCTCTCTGGCCCTTCACACAACCCTGGCACCAAAAAGGCGTTGAAATGCAACCGAAGATTGGGCCTATATTTTGCAATTTCTACTGGCAGGGTATATGAGAAGGATATTACATTACATGTAGGCAGTGCATAAAATAGTTTAAGCTTTAATAGAACCCACATATTTTTTAAATTACTTCATGAAGTTAGCAATGATGCACCTTTAATTTGTTTTTTCTTCTTCATCCATAGAACACCCCCCAACAACAATAAAAATAACACTGATGTTGAGACAACTCCAGCAATCAGTCCTGTGAAATTCTGATCTTGCAGAATCATCACTTTCCCAATAAGCGTTGAAAAAACTTCTTGCTTCCACTAACAGAAATAAAGAAAAAGATATTGTAATACTGTGAAGATTTAAAATAAAAAATCCACCAAAAATATATAATACATATTAGCACTGAAATAGTGAGTCTGAAATACCCTTTATGGGCTAAATCCTGGCCTGAAAGGCTCCACCATGGAGAGAAGTTTGGAGTAATAAATTTACCCTGGTGGAAATGAAATTGGAATCTGGTCCTCTGTGGTTCATCACATCCTTTCAAGAAGCCAAGTAGCCATCACACCCACAAAATGATATTATACACATGAAACTCAGCATTTGCACACACAGACAATTACTTTGTTCTTTGCATTATGTAGCACATAGGAGCTGCATGCCTGGACCAGAACCCCTTTGTGATAGGCATAGGCGGCAGGTGAATGTCCCCTTTGGGGAGTCTAGCCCCCAGCCCCACCCCTTCTGCCCGAGACCCTGCCCTTGCCTGCTAGAGCCCCAAGCCTCCCCCCTGCAGCTGGAGGAGCCCCGACCCCGCCCTGTGGCTGGAGGAGCCCCAGCCCATCTGTCTCAGCCATGCCGGTGGGCCCAAGCACTGGGCCACCGGTGGGCCTGAGCACTAGGCTGCTGGCTTGTCCGAGCACTGGGCCACTGGCCGGAAAGATCTGCCCTGGGCCGCTGGCCATAGCAGAGCCAGCAGTGGCTTCAGGGGAGAGGGGGAGTGACGGCAGGGCCTTGGGGCAGAGCATAGGTGGAGCCAGAGGCCTGGGTTAGGGGAGACTTAGCCTTCGCTGGCCTACGATACCTGCCGCCCATGGTGATAGGCGCTGCACAAACACAGAACAAAGACGACAGTCCCAGCTCTGAAGTGCTTACAATCTAAATGGCCACTTTGTGTTAATCACCTTTTACTCAAATTGCACTGGCAAAAGTGGGGGTTTATAGGAAAAAACACTGTAACTGATTTTAAAACAGCCCTAGTACATGTCCTTCTGGCTGAAATATGCTGCAGTTCCTGTAGTACAGTTCCCAACGTCATGTGATTCTATCCTTGACAATTTTTAGCTAGTCAACAAGTTTTAAAAAACCAAGCAAACAAACACTGACCAACTACCAGGGCAAAATTATTTTAGGACACATGGCACTATCTCAGTCAACTGGAATGCATTTGGCAATCCTTCGTCTTTCTTGTGTGGAAGTCAGTCCTTTGGGTACTGTAATGAAGGATTAGTCCATCAAAAGTGCAAAATGTCTTCTTTGCTGGGCAGACAGCAATTTCCAAGACTTTTTGCCAGTAAACAAGAACACAACATGATTAACCCCTTCACTACTGACCTCTTTGCTTCCACATGTAGAATGTGCCACACCTGTGGTTGTTAGGAGTCAAAGGGTTAAGGAAATAGGACATAATAGAACTGATTAAATAAGTTACATAACCAACGACATAAATGTAAAAGTGCGTGTGTACTTAATATCATATATACATAGATAAAATATGAGAGACATGGCATTTTCAATCTTCTATGAAAATGTATTTGCCAAAGGGAAAGCATAAGGAGAACATTTGATGTCATAGTTTGCCAGCTCTATATCCAAGAATTAGTGCCTGTGCTTTTACAAAAATTGTCTAATATAATTATTTTATTTGTACTGAGGTAGAGCTTAAGAGGCAAGTCATGGACCAGGACCACATTGTGAAAGGTGCTGTACGAACACACGACAAACAAACAATCCTTACCCCAAAGAGCTTACCATCTAAATCAGTGGTCCCCAAACTGCAGGGCGCACCAAGGAACATTAAGAGGGGTGTGACAGGGCTCGGGCCAGCCCCCACAGAAAGTGTGGAGGGAGCCTCCCAGCTCCACTCCGGCTCCAGCCCCAGCCTCGCCCCCAGCAGAGGCCCTGGTTTGGCTCCTGGCATTGACCGAAGCTTGGTTCTGGCCTTGACCCCTGACTGCGGCCCCCAGCCCTGGCCCCACTCCCGCCTGTGGCTCTCGCTCCCAGCTGTGGCTCTGGGTGTGGTCTCAGCCCTGCTCCTGGCAGGGCACGGACAAATTACATTATGGGTAAGTGGGGACCATGACATAAAAAGTTTGGGGACCACCAAACTAAATGAAAGTCATACTGTAGGTTTCGATCCTATTCACTCTAAAGTCATTGTTGATTTCAGTGGAGCAGGACAAGGCCCATAATGTATAAGCTGCATAGTTTAAAGGAACATCATTTGTGATTTTTGTCTTTTCTCAACAATTTTATCAACAATTTTGAAAGATGCTTGTAATGCCATATGAATCAACACAGGGTCAAATCCTGGCCTTATTTTAATCAATGGCAACACTATCAGTAACTCAGTGGGACCAGGTTTTGGTTCATAGAGGGTGAAGGACCTGGGTTCAAGTACTTGTCCTAAATATCTGGATTTTATCAAACTAATAAAACTGAATTGTTGTAGGTGGAGAACAGGTTATTTCATGCTTTTTCTACACAAAGTGCCTGATCCCATTGACTCCAAGGAAGGCCTGCAGGATCAGGACCAAAACTGTTGCCTCATGGTTTCCACCTGCTTCCCTGTCTATTTGTCCACATCCACCTGTTGTCTCTTGTCTTACAATTTGATTATAAACTCTTTGGCGGCAAGGACCGTTTTTTGTTGTTTGTCTGTACAGCACCTAATACAATGGAGTCCTGGTCCATGACCGGGGCTCCTAAGTGCTACCACAATACAGATAATAATCATGTTTCTCATAAAAGAATTCACATTTTTCTGAAGAAAGCTGGAACTTAGAAATAATAAGACCTACACACACACACACACACACAAAAGGGAAAGTTCATGAACTGAAACCACTACCAACATAAGGATTAGATTTGCATTTTAAGTTTGCAGGCACCATAATTCCAGTGGGATCGTTATTAGCTACATCATATATGGAGCGAGGGTATCCTACCTCTATATTTAGCTCACTGTGCAATTTCAGCAGATCTCTGGGAATCATACAGAAAACTGATTCAGACTGTAAGTAGATGTTCTCACAACTTCTATTTCCAACTTTTAGCACTTCGCCTTTAATAGCTTCTGAATCAATGTAATTTCCCTACAAAAAAATTTTAAAAATATTACATTAACAATCATTTAATATAATTCTTAAGGAGATGCTCTACTATTGACTCAGAAAATGTTATTTTATGGTGGCAAAAGCAACAATTATGAAATCAAACAAAATACTACACAATTGGTCTTCTATGGCCCAGCCAATGTACATGTTTAATTTCTGTTAATGTAAATGGCAATTTGGCAGAAAAACAAAAAGGGAAGTAAAATGTTTAAGGTCAAACTCTGTTCTCAGTTACACTCATGCAACCCACATGATTTCTAAAAATGTAAACATCCAAGGAACATATTCTGCTGTGTTTTTTTACTGTCTCACATTTTTGCATAATTCACATGAGAAAGGAAGCATTATATAGCCCTGTTTACACAAAACTGGCATTCTGTTATCCACTACACTGTAGGCATCTCAAACATTTTGTTTTGCAAATGGCGAGGGGAGATACATTATATTTACAAAGGGAATGAAACTTGAGAGCGAATTGCTCTCATAGAATTGGGCAAATAGTAGGACCATCCTATTTTGGCTGGGACAGACCCCTTTTTAAGTCCTGTCCCGGATGTCCCGACTTTTTTTGGCAAAACTAGGCATTTGCTGATGATCAGTTGGCAAGAGCAAATGGGACAAATGCCTGGTTTTGCCAAAAAAGTAGAGCGCACCTCCCTAGGGAGAGTGCAGAGGAACAGTCGGGGGGTGTGTGGTGACACCAGCGGGCAGGGCTCAGGCTATCAGCCCCAGCCCCAGGTGGCAGGGCTTGGGCGAGCAGTGACGTTCTGGCAGTTCAGGCCAGCCCCATGCAGGGGGAGAGGGCTTGGGCCAGCTCCATGCAGGATGGGTGAGGGCTCGGGCCAGCCTCTTGTGGTATCCTGTTTTCACTTTAGGAAATATGGTCACCCCAGTAAATTGGATAAAAAGAAACATGTTCTACAAGCAAAAGATGAGCATTTACCAGTAAAAATGACAGCATTAAAAGGACCCCATTCTGCACTCCTTAGCCAGGAAAACTGCCCTTGACTATATCCAGACTAAGATGAATAATCATTATTATTGCTACTGGTATCATGTTAGTGCCCAAAGGCCCTGCTCAGGATTAAGGAGGGTGGCCACTCATGCATCCCCAGAATACTGAACATTCGGTACTTCCGGGAATAGCATGGACCTGCCCCCGGCTGTGAGACTCCACCCCGCCAGTGTGACCTTGCACGCACAGTGCGTACATTTAAACTGCCCTGGAGTGAAAACATGGGGCAAAGCTGTGCCCAGTTGATAGATTGGGGATGGGCAGGAGAGTGCTGCAAGGCTAATTAGCCCAGAAGGTAGAAGGGCACAGGAAGAAAGACTGGTAGCATTTTCAGGATCAGAGCCAAGAGAGATCTCTCAGATGGAAGATACCTTGTAAGGAGCTAAGGAGTGTAAGCTATTGTAAATACGGAGTTGTGCAAATTTGTAAGGGTGGTGGGGAGAACACTAAATAAATTGCAAAGGTGTTTGACCAGAAGAAAGCCTCTGAGTGGTTTGTGGCTAGAAAAGAGACAGGATCAGGACTCCGTCCTGTCATAGTCCCCCAGCCATGATAGCAAACATAACCACTGCTGTTTTTGTCTCTGTATCGACAGGGACAAACCATTTAAAAACAGGGCTGTCCAACTTAAACCCTGTCTAGGATTAGTGCCCCCTTGGTGGTGGGCAGCATACAATATTTAAGAAGATACAACTCCTGCCATGAAGACCTTTCAATCTAATTTGAGACAAAACACAAAGAGTAATTTTAACAAACAATCGGAGGGAAGTGGGGCAGGCAGGCTGAGGGTAACAGTAATAAGAACACACTTTCCATTGGCTAGCTATGAATTTATTATTAATTATTATTATTTTTCCCTAAGAAAGGAGCGCTGCAATGAGTTCCATTGCAATGAGTTCCATGGGAGCAGATCCCTGTACCCATGCATAGCAGACCATAATAAATATACGATAGATTTGTAGGATTAAATTCTAAGATCCTTAATCAAGCCTCTTATTCAATGGCAATTCTGCTTAGTTAAGGACCACAGAATGTGTCACATATTTAGGGATAGAAGGGAGTGCCTACTGATTACTACTGGGGTAGGAGAATAAGATTCCCTTTCATATTAGTTCTTTTGTTTTTTTGTTACCCATCCCCACCCTGTTTTTAATAGTTGATGCCTCTTTAAGCCAGACGGGGCAGTTAGTTACTACTTGGAGTAGCCATCACAGACCAACTACATATACCATTTGCTCCCACATCTATGAGTATCTGAAGCATGTTGAAGAGTACTGAAGGATTAGAATGGTCCTACAGATCATAAGTAGGAATAATGGAATGCAATTTAAGAATGGGAGATGCAGGCTTAATGTCAGAATAATTCCGAATGGGAAGATTCTAGACTGTAACAATCTGCTAAAGGACATAGAAGGAGATAGATCAATAGAGTCATTTAAAAATGGACTGGACAAGCTTCTTAATGTAATGGGGACTACAAACTCCATACTACGCATAGACAGAGGCGGGAGGAGAGTCTCTCTGGTTTACAAACAAGCGGCTTGATCACACCCTGACATAGCTGCCAGAACTACCAATCCTGGAGGCAGGCACCCACAACTACAACCAATAGAGAAAACAACACCTACTATAAAGGGGAGAGCACAGAGGAGGAAAGGGGAGGCAGAAAGGCCTGAGCTTGCAAAGGGGTGACAGCTCTACACCAGGCTGCCTCCAAGAAAACAGTCAGGAGACTGAAGGAGACTGCAAGCCCTAAAATTGAAGGGCTGATTGACTTAATTGGATGTGAAGATCCAGGAACTGACCTGATTGAGACCAAGCTCAGAAGGGTCAGTCAGAAGAAGCTGAGACCCCTAAAAAGACCACACCAAGAGGCAGTGACACTTAAGATTACCCCACAGGGAACATCCTACACTGGACTGGGAATGGACAAAGAGGCTTAATAGATCACTTCCATCTTTGATTTCGTGTCAAGTTTGATTGTTTGACATAAAATTGTGATGGTCCCAATATTTTCCATGGCCAGAATGAGTTCTGTTTAAAAATCAAGTCCTGCTATATATAAGTAATACTTGTAGTCTGTCTCTGGTTTGGTATGTGTGTATGAGCTCTGATCAGGCAAAGCCTTGGGCCTGTTGCTCAGTCCCTGCTTAGAAATTGAAGGGAAATGGGGATTGAAGTTGATATAAAACTGCAGTAAGAGCATGAGAGGAATCCGTGTTGGTGGTGAGGACAGTGGACTCAGACAATACTCTGGAATCTGGGGGACTGGCCCTACAGAGATACAACCGGAGTCAATTGAAACTACCTTTGGCCCAGTTCTCTGTCCCATTTACACTGTTAATTGAATTGTCTAGTTCTTTAAGCTGATGGACTCCTGTAGAACAGCTGCTCCAGACAGCGTAGTGCACTTGTGCACAATCTTGTAGGGGCTCAGATGCAGCAGCACTTAATTAAATAGCCTGCCTCTGACTCAGGACAGCACTGATGGGCATTTTCAAGAGAATCTTAAGTAATGATCACATGCAGAGCTAAGACAAGTTAAAGTGTCTCACTGATAATTCTGACCTAGAGCTGCTATGGAGTCGGTTGCAGCTGTTTCTTCTACTTCTGTGTATTTGCCTGTCACTTCCTACATGCTGGGACAAGCTGCTGACCTGATCTGATAGGCTGTTAAAATTCCTTGTTGCCCTGCTTGCCCGGCATGTCCAACCGAGGCTTAAAACAAACATTGGTCTGTACCTATGGCTTCCTTGTGAATGCCACTGGACTGCAGTTATGTACTATGATAATGGATGACAGAAATACCCAAGAATAGACAGACAGATATTGCATTTGGGAGGTTGGAAGATGAAAACATGTATAATTAGCCTATACGTATGATACAGGGCAATTGGTTGAGTAGTGCCATAGAAGGAATTCAACAAAAGGAGCCGGCCATATGGACAAATCATCCATTCCTTGTGCAGTCTGGTGATGTTCACAAGCAAACTTGGACAGGAGGTCATTTTTCATTTACAGCTAGGATGCACTGGGCAGTCAGCAGGCCCAAAGTTCATAAGAACGGGTCACTGACTTCTTTTGGCTGGCAATAAGTAATTACATTTTCTTATCCAGACTGAGTTTTTGGTTGTCCTAGATTGACAGACAATAAGATTTATCCTAACTTGTGTGCTTTGCAAGTTGGCAGGAGATGGGAGCATTTCAGAAGCAGTGTGCTCAGCTCATTGGGTGGGAACTGACCAAGAGAGTGCCTCATGTCACTCTACCATGACCCCTATGAGTAGCACTGATAGACTTCAAAGAGTCATATACCTGGCAGGTTTCAGAGTAACAGCCGTGTTAGTCTGTATTCGCAAAAAGAAAAGGAGTACTTGTGGCACCTTAGAGACTAACCAATTTATCTGAGCATGAGCACGATGTGAGCTGTAGCTCACGAAAGCTCATGCTCAAATAAATTGGTTAGTCTCTAAGGTGCCACAAGTACTCCTTTTCTTTTTGCATATACCTGGCAAAGGAAGATGGCTGTGATGAGGGACCTTGACACAGAGTGTAATATGGAGTTTTGGAAGCCCTCCACTGAAGACAAAAAACATCTGGCACTCCAGGAATACAATGCCCAGATGGACAAAGTCCTAGATAAAGCAATTGAATAAGTATAGTTTTTCTGAGCAATATTTTCTTATAAAACATCTTGTGTTCATCAAGGGAAACCAGAGAGAACCTTTCAGTCAGTATCCAGTCATTTGTTGGAAGCTAAATGTGTCACACTAGATTAATCCGACTGAAAAACTCGTGATAAAAGCTCTCCCCACTTCTAAAACTAATTAAGAAAAAGATAAAAGAACTTTGGTTTGGTAGAACAGTTTGCTCACTGAAGCAAGCTGCCATTTAATTTCATGCTGTGGTTGCTTAATTATTGCTCAAAATAAGACCATGAGGCATGTAAACTTACGTGTGTGTGATTTTATCTGTGTGTCAGGGGCGAGGGGTAAGTGTTGCCAGTACGGCTTATAATGGTCTTTTGGCTCCTGAACATAAATTCTAAAGTCACCTCAGTGTTTAGATGGAAGCATCCCACTATAACTAATTTTATTTGGAGGAAGACGTTAAATTGCCTCCTGCTCATGCTGTATTCTAGGAGACCAGCTTCGACTAACATCATTCTCTAGTTGGTTGCCAGGAAATCATCCGGGCATTGGGCTTCAGAAGGCAGCTGCCTAGGGCACCATGACAAGGTAAACCAACAGAGCTGAAGTGTCATTGCGGTCACCCTCCAATAAGTCAGTCCTAAACCAAACTCCTCAACCATCATGACTGCTTCCAACGAAGCATAAACAGGACACCCTCTTGGAGGAGGAAATGGTAAATATAGTTGTTGGGACTAAGCTAGGTGGGCAGAAGAAAGCATGGAGTGAATGGGGAAGCACCAAATCCCAAATCTTCACCTACAGGAGCAGCCTGTCCCCCACGCAGTGAGTGTGCAAGACCAGGAGTGCAATGGCAATGCTATGTTGCCACTGCATGAAGAAGCTGGATAGAGAGAGAGATTCCATGTTCTCTCTGTACGCTGCATAGCTGAATGCTGTAGAGGGTCTCTCCAGCTGAAGGAGAGAGGATTGTGTGGGCAGGGGTTCCAGGTGAGGCTGATTGGGAAAATGGCAATGAAATGCTCTTTTGTCAGAATTTGCTGATTAGTCAAAATCGAAATGTTTTGTGGACATGGTTGAATTTTGTTGAAGTTCCAATGGAACCCAAGCATGGGTCTGACAGAACCCTGCCTGATTTCCTGGCAGCTTGCTCACCTGATTCCTTGGCAGCCTACTTGCTGGACTGTCGCGGAGTCAGGGACCCCAGGTCTTCCAGGGTTCATGGCACCAGGACAGTCTGGCAGGTGGGCTGCCTCACAGCTCAGCCCAACCTCCCTTTTGTGGAGAATTTTGAAATTTTTGGTTTTCATTCTGAATCACAATGAAACCAGATTTTGCTCTATCGAAATCCTCTGCACAGTGGAATTACCTTTCTTTGCCCAGCTCTAGTTCCAAGCACGCAGCCTGGGCTGTGTCTGCTAGTACACCCACATCCTGCATTAACCCTATATGCTGGGTTGGGACTAAGAATGCCATGCCTCAGTGCACACAGCCTGATTACTCAGAACATGCACTCATTATCAAGTTTGCACCCTTCATAAATTCATAAATTTTAAGGCCATAAGGGACCATTAAGATCATCCTGTTAGACCTCCTGCATCACAGAGGCCATAGAATTTCACCCAGTAATTCCTGCATCCAAGATCTAGAATGCCAGTGCTGCTAAGGCAGTTCCATTTTCCTCCAGAGGAAAGGACACAAAACCATAGAGGAGAAATAGATGAGTCTACAGACCAACCATTTCAAATTCTGAGCTAGACCTTTACTCCTGCTAATTCTTAAGTGTGCAGCTGAAGATTCCCCAAGTGTTCCTGAGCTCATGGTGGGAAGGAGATATTGCTGGAGCATGCTGTGCTCTGGATTATCCATTCTGTTATAACAGCTTGTAGTAGGCTGTTAAAAGCTGGTGCAATTTAGAACAGTCCCGAGGCTGCTCTAACTTGCACTGGGGCTGAATTAGCCCCTGGGTCCCTGGAGGACCAAGAAAGTCACCTTTGCATTCCCACCCGGTGTGCCAAGTGTTCCCCTGGCATATTTGTGAAATCAGCTCTTTATAGTTCATGACAACTGGGACTTCAGAAGAATGTGGTACAAGGAGAAAACAATGCTCTCAAGATATTCCCTGCTGAAAAATTCCCTACATTTTTCTGCAGAGATCCTTTAGATCTTTTCTCCAAACTTTCATTAAACATCAGCCCCCTACTACACATAAGTATTATGACAGATAGTTTGTGTTTTAGTACCTATTTGCTGGTGTAAGCTGCAATATTATTACAGAATATTGTTTATTGAATAGTGTTTCAGTTTATCTGCATAAAGTCTAGTAGATCAAAGCCAATGATTTAAAAGACCATTAAACATTTCTTACCTTAATTTCCAGTATATTATGATTGCCCCTTGAGATCACCACTGGCTTTTCAAAAGGTTTAAATACAGGATTATTCACATAATCAAAATCAAAGTATTGGTTGCTGACTCCATCAAAAATGAAAAACACTTTTGTTGCAAAAGGTAGTTGCGGATTAAAGGATTTCAGTGAAGGAGTTGTGCAACAGATTATCTCTGTGGTAGAACGATGGTTACATGTCTGTAATAAGAAAGGGGTACAGAATAGAGAGATGCATTTAATATACTGGAGGTGCATAAACATTTTCAAATACCATACAAATACTTACATTAAAATATATTCTTCAATTGCCAACTCTTTTCAAATAAAGTTTATAAAAGCTGCAGAGCAGTAGGTATCTTGCTATAAAAAAATCAAATCATGCATCTTATGCAGCATTTTTCTTAGATCTGAGTGATCAGTGCAAAAACTTCACTTTGATAGCATTTGCACACTTTTGAGGAAGTATATTAGCAAACATATTTCCTAGCATCAGTGTGCACATTTTAGGCGAATATTTTGCAGATAATTAATGGAAAGTAAATCTCAAAGCCAAGGATCATCAGTATATTATGTTCTGGCTGCTTTGTTACTGCTCCAGTGACACAACTCAGCCAAAACCCAAAATAACCAGTCTCTGTCAGAGGGCCTCCCATGTGGAGATCTGCTGGAGTGCCTTTATACTGCCAAAGTGACATGAAGTGACCAGCACATGGCTGCCAAAAATGCTATGAGAATCTGTGCCAAAAATTCTCTAATTTTCTTTTAAAATTATATAGTTAAGGCTCCAGTCCTGCAACATACAATGCTCAGGTGGACTAATGTGCCCATGCAGAGCACCACTGCAGTCTGCCCGTGTGTTGTATGCTACAGGATCCGTTTCAACCTGTATTTCCTGACAGCAGCTGAGACAAAATGATCCCAGGATGAGCTTTTGAAGGGCTGTGTCTTTGGTTATACCTTTTAACAAAAATGGCTAGAGAGGATGGTAGAGCTGCAACTGGAGATGGTCAGGAATATTTGACAAAAGCTTTTTTCATCGGAACACGTTGATTCATTGGGAAGGTTTCTCAGGTCTAGGATGGAATTTTCTAGTCAGAAAGAGAAAGAGAGAGCTCCCACCCCATGATAGCTTGCAGGTTCAGAGCAGACTTGATCCTGGGTCTGGATGAGTGCCCTAACAATTGACTTAGTGGCTATTCTGGGGTGGGTCTTTCTCTCAAATATTTTTTGAAAGGTCGCAATTTCTTTCCAATGAGGGATGAAAACAAATTCTGAAATCTCATTTTCCACCCCCACCAATGTCTCTCTTCATCTCCATTCCTCTACTGTGCACCTCAGTTGGGTGTAAACAGGAGTCAGCTAAGCCAAGGGTAGGAAATACATGAATACCAAAAGCACAGCACTTAATATTTATTTCAATATTCACCTTAACAAAATACTTGGTATTTTGCAGTGGCAGTTGCTGCCAAAATAGGTGGCGCTTCCTCTGACACGTTAACCAGATTTTCAAACAAGGACACTGGTGGTGGATGTCACAGGAGGGGGTTTGGTGGAGGATGAAGGAGGTTGATTGGAAAATAGAAAGAAAGGAGCCCTCTCTTCCCCTACTTTGCATCCTCCTCATTTCAGAATGAAAACATAGGGCACATTACAGTATAGGGCAGGGCACAGAGAAAGGAGTATTTGTCTCCGCGGGACTGCTTGCACTCTTGCCTTCCTGCTCCCTACTGTATACCACTGGCTCATCTACATTCACCTTCATTCACCAGTTCCCTCATTCCCAACCCCTACTCCTTCCATTCTCCCACCTCAGCTCTGCCAAACCTTCCCCCTCAATTCCCTCCCAGCAACTGAACTCACTTCTTAGAAATCTTCTCCTTCTCCTTCCCCTAAACGCTCATCCTGGGCAATGCCCGGCTATGCACACAAAACCCCTCCCATCTGATCATGACTCAAAACAACCCCCCATCAGAAAATCCCCTCTATCCCATAGGGTTGCCAACTTTCTAATCCCTGAAAACTGAACACCCTGACCTCCCCTTCCACCGAGGCCCTGTCCCCCCCCCCCCCCATCCCCTGGGACTCACCTGCCACCTGCAGAGCCAGGCTGGGAGGAGCTGATACAGAGCCTGCCCACCTGCCCAATCAGGGCACAACAGAGCACGGCAGGCATCAATCCCCAGAGCGAGGGGCTTGGGTGGGGAAATCAGGGCACAGCAGGGTGGGGGGCTCTGTCCCTGGAACGAGGGGCTGGGCAAATTGGGGCGCAGCAGAGCAGAAGGATCCCCGGAGCAAGGGGCTGGGGAAATTGGGGCACATTGGGGTGGGGGGCAGACAGGTCACCCCCCTCGATGGCACTGGTACCTACTTTGGAGCCCAGTCTGGGAGACAGCCAGTACTCTCCATCAGGCTGGGGGGTGGGAAAAGCAGCACCTGCTAAGCAAAGCCACTTCTCCAGGCTCCAGCAGCCGCTGCTGCTCTTCCCACCCCCACCCCTCAGTAGCCGAGGCCAGTTACTGCAGGTAACTGAACTTTTAGTGTCTGGTCAGATGTGCTAACCAGATCTTGCCAGTTTTCCTTTTTGACCGGACATTCTGGTCGAAAACTGGACACCTGGAAACCCTACTGTCTCACATAGCACCCCCTCAGTTCAGAGCCCTCAGTTTTTGCTTGGCCTAGTCAAGAGGCAGAGGAAGCAAGGAAGGCCTATATCTACAGTAAACATATCTAGGGGGCATAGTGACTATCCCTGAGGCTCTAATATGAGTCTATCCTACAGAAGCCTGTATTCTCTACTTTGAGTCCATTCCCTCTGCTGCCTGCAGCTCATATGCAGATGGGGTTACTTCAGCTCCGCAAGAAGTCCCCCAAAGGTAAGCAAGTGCACTGCACCCTCCAGCACAACAGCCACTTCTTACAGACTATACTTGTCTGTCGCATGGCTGACAGTTGGGACATTAATGATGGTTCTTAGCACTACCAGCTAGGGTGACCAGATGTTCTGATTTTATAGGGAGAGTCCTGTTATTCATGGCTTTGTCTTATATAGGTGCCTATTACCCCCCTACTCCAACTTTTCACACTTGCTATCTGGTCACCCTACAGCTGCCCCTAGTGTTCTGTACTCTAACACCCCCACCCAAATCCTTAGAAAACCAATATACTGTTGAATAACTCTGCATACATAAATAGAGCCAAAATACTCCTTTTTAGTTATATTGGTTCTCATTATAAAATCCAGTCTGAATGTTGCCTTGAAATAATTTCCATTTGTTTCTTTCATACCAAGTTAATGCAGTACAATTTAGCTCTGTATCAAATTAGTATAATAATGGTTAAAGCTATTTACTCACATTAGCTTGGGATTAAATTATTTGTCTCTAGATCAGCACTTTTTCTTATCACCACAGTAATTCATGTTTTCATACCTAAAAGTGTGAAATCTTAGCTCTGCCAACATTTTTCCAAGAATCTGCAAAGGAACACTGGAGTTTTAAATCTGTACTACAAGTTTTACTTAGCTACGGACTATGGGCCCAGTTCTGCTCTCAGTTAAATGGTTGCAGCTCTCACTGAAGATAATGGGAATTGCACCCATGTAACTAAGAGCTATTTGGTTTTATGGACCATACTCTGCCTTCAGATATACCTACACATTCCTGTTGACACCAGCGTGATCTCTGGGGTGCAACAGAAGGTGTAGAATCAGGCACCATAATTTTATAGTACAACTAAACTATGTTCTTTTCTATATTTCAGTTGCATTTGTTACTTGGCTCCCTGGTCACAAGGTGATCTACTGCTGTTGGCATGAAAACTGTATTTTAACCGACAGTATAACACTTATTGAACTTCAGTTCTGCAGTGAAAAGCCCCAATTTCTCTAGTAGTTACAGGTTTCTTTGATTTTTTTAAAGAACTATCCTGGTGTCCTTCTGAAAAACCAACAGGTGGCAGAAATGTCCCAACGAGAGCTGCTCAGAATTTACCAGGATACATTTTAAATTCCCCCTTTTTTTTGACCAGCGTTGGTCCCAGTGTTACTATATTGCCAATTTTCCTGTGCATGGAGATCTGAGTTTTAAATCCTGCTCAGACCCCCTTCTTTCTGGTTTATGGATCAGTCTAAGGCAGAGCAGAATTTCAAAACTAAATTTGTGCCCATGCTGTAGGGAGAAAGGAGATAGCTTTTCTTACTGTTAAGACAATCTGGGATGCTGAAGATTAATGTGAACACACGTAACAGGAACATATTCTAAATGGGTGCTTCTCTCTCTCGTTTATTGCTCTCGTGGGCCTCCCTTCAGATATTTAGGTGTGGGCCTTTCGCCCTGCCATGTCAAGCTCTAACTGAAGGGCCTGCAAAACTCTCATCAACTTCAATGGGAGCAGGAACAGGCCCAAAAGTCAACACCCTGGACTTAACTACATGCAGGTGCCTTCCTCCCTGTTATGTCTTTTCAAATTCAGCTGGCTCGGACCATACAGAGAGTTAATAATTCATAGATTCCAAGGCCAGGAGGGACCATCGTGATCATCTAGTCTGACCTCCTGTATAACACAGGCTGTAGAAGAATTCATAGAGCACATCTTTTAGAAAAACTTCCAATCTTAATTTAAAAATTGTCAGTGATAAAGAATCCACCATGACCCTTGGTAAATTGTTCCGGCGGTTACCATCTCTGTCTGGTCCCCAACAAGTTCAGCTCACTTGTCTTGTGCAATATAACCAAGTTCCTTTGGCCCAATGGAACGTTGTTGTAGGATTCTCTTTTTGACTCAAGTCTATGAACTCAGGTCTAACACACCCTAATATATTAAACTGACTAGTCTAGTATAAATGAATGGTTAAAAATAACTATTAAACAAGGTGGGGTCAAATCCTGAGCTGATGTAAATCGTCACAGCAATTTACTCCAGCTGAGGATGTGCTCTGGTATGTTTACTTCTGAATGCTGAGTGATGGGCCATGTACTGTAGTTCAAGTTTTACTGTGTCTAATGGACCTAGAAGATAATTTGAGTCAATGTGTTAATAACAAATGTATGATGAAAATATAGAATCAAGCTATTTTTTCCTTATTTATGACTATCCTTTTTAAAGATTCCTATAGCATTGTGCTGGTCAGCAAGTCATCACTAAAATACATATGTTTAAACAACCAAATACATCTTAGGTAATCATTATACTTATTTGATTAATGTGAATTCATTACACATCTTATCTACTGTACAGTAGTGATGTCTTTTAAATCAATAGCAGTGGTATTCATAACTTTGTTTGTGGCTATCTGTTGGAATTGGTTCTGAAGCCATCTACTTTATCAGGCCGGTCTCTGAAGGGGATGCTCTCAGAGAATGATAAAAATCTAATAATACTCTTTAGAGGTGATGCAATGTGACTGATTGGTAAGGTCAAGATAAATCTTATTTGCAATGCCCTTTTTGTTACGTGATTTGACATGACATTTTTACCTTGAAATTGGTTTTAGCAATTGAAAAATATGATGGTTTAGTTTTCAAGAAATATTGGATTGAGAATCTATAAGGAAAGAATTATAATTCAATCAATTGCCTACTCAATTAAGATACTGCCTATCAGGCAGCACCTTTAACTTTTATTTAATTAGGTTTTAAAATACATTTACTTTAAAAGCTGAACCTGTGTTCTGCTTATGACTATAATCTGCATCAGAAGAAAATGAGGAAGAAAAGATGCCAAAAATGTGGAGTGTTTCACAAGCATAGAGCAAATAAGTTTACCCAGGGGAGAATAATGACCCTTTGCTTAATGTATTTGACTCACCACTTAAAGATATGTATTTTTGCTTTCATAAAATGTGACTCTTGAGGCAATTAATGAAAGCTTGATTTACAGAATCTAAACTTCAATCCACAGTTTGATTTTTTTCAACAGGATAAAGAGCAGAAATATTTCTCCACATTTAAGGGATCACCCAGCAGCTGACCCAGATACCATGTGATTTGAAACTGTCAGAAGGGGCAGAGAGGAGAACTTCACCTTTGACACAGAGTCTAAAATTTTGGAGTTTTCCAATGATGAATGAAAGATGGATGAGATCTACAGCAATTTGGGAGACTTTTATATTGTCTCTGCTCCCCTAAATATCTGTATCTCAGAGTCCAAAGGGTGATTTCTCAGTAATCTGGTAGACGACAAAATGAGAGGTAGGGATAGGAATTCAATGGCCGGCTTGGGGAGTATAGTCTCCCATCTCAACAGGATTTTCTCTCTTGGTGAGAATGTCAGAGGTAACCTTACTTGGCCTGTTGATCATGAAGATCTGTCACAGAATGCACCAGCCTTTGCAAAGACAGATGCTGCTGTTTAGGCTGCTGCACAAGTGGGTATTAATGATTCAGTGGCATCTGCCCCTATTTCTCTTCTAGTCATCTTATTGGATGAAAATACAGAAAAAGAGTGTCTGTTCCAGACGGTACAAACTCCAAGCTGTCAGATCTCTGTGCCAAACAGTAGACAGAGCTACAGCCTCACCTGATTTTGGGTTCCTGATTCTGAAGGCCAGACCTGGCCTCAATAGAAATTTCAGCTGCTACCAGTTCTACCACTGGCTTAGGGTCTTTAATGGACTCTACATCACTGGAGGATTGGTGTATCTTCAGCACTCCTCCCTTTTGCCCCTCTTGCACAGTCCATATACCAGGAGAGATGCAGGGCCCATGAACATCTGCAGGGAGTTCCCCTCCAACAAGGGAATTCTCTGCTGGGCATTTGTAGCAGGCTTACAGCTGCTGTGTATGACTGAGGTAATCCAGCTAGAGAATCTGACCCTCAATATCTGTTAGAGGCAGGCAAAAGTTCTTCAAGAGAGGAAAAGATGAGCTTCTGTGATTTCCATGGAATAGAATAAACCAGCAAAGTTACCTCCAACATTATCTCATAAAGCTACCCCAGACTCGCATGATCCCAGGCTTTAGGGTTTGATGGGTACTACAAACAGGGATAGATTCAGGATATCCCAAATCTGAGAAAGCTTTTATACTATTCCTTTAATCTCATGGGAGGTGACTGGGAATAGACGAGAGAGAGCAGCATCACAGGGGAGCAATTAAAAGGTTCTCAAGGCTATCCAATGGAAGGGGCTAGATATTGTGGACCCAGTTTTGTAAATGCTTGAAATGAAAAAATAATAATGAGAAAAGAGATGATCTTATGCTGTTACAATGCAAAAGCCACAAAATACCTGGCCTGATAGCAGGACAAATCCATATTGGATCATAGATGTGACAACTGACTATATTTTACAGGCTGTGGAGGTAGAGGAGGTTTTGTCTAAAAATCTAAGTACTTCCTAATTTTGCACCTCAGACACCCTTTATAGAAGAAGTTAAGAGTATGAATATACTGTCCAAATCAATGGATGGGGATGAGGATGGGCCATTCCTCTACAGTAAAAGATTCCCAAATGACCACTTGTTTGCTATTAGGGAATCAATGCAAAGTATAGGCTTTCAAAGAGAAAATATTGACCTCAAATGCTTAGGGGACAGAAGAGATCCATTAACAAGACTTACAGCAGAGGTTAGAGGGACTTCATTTTGCAGGCAGGCACATGAGCTCAAAATTTGTTTCCAGATGGTAAGGCCAGATTATACAAAGCCTTTATATAACCGCACAAGAAAGAAGGAGCCTCTCTCCTCCTTCTATCCTCAGCCTGGGATGGGACGTATGAGAGTTCTTCATCAGGGAATGCAAGGCCTCTGCAGAGCTAGTGCTATTCTTGAAACTAACTAGGGCTGGTCAGAAAATGGAATTTCCATTTGGAAGGAAATTCCAACTTCTCAAAATCTGATTTCCATCTGACTTGGAAGGAAGGGTCAAAATTTCAACATCATAGAACAGAAATGCAGAAAAAATTCAATTTGGAAACATCAGAATGTTTCTTTTCAATAATGCAGAATCATTTTATTACAATAAGGGGAAATGTTTTGTTTTGAAAATGTCAAAGTGTTATAATATTTAATATAAAACAGTAAACACAATATATATATATATAATATTAAAATTAACACTTGAATATAGGAAAGTCTAAGTGAAATAAATCAAAATGATAAAGTTGAAATGAAACACTTTCATGCTATTGAAACAAAATATTCTGACATAAAGAAATGAGAAAACCTAAATGATTCCTGTCAAAAATTTTGTTGTGAAACATTCTGATTTTGAGAAAACTGCATTTTCTGTTGGAAAACTATTCCGCTAATTCTTTTTGACCAGCTCAAACACTGACTTCTTCAAAGGGCTGAGGAGAACAGGCAGAGCAGAGCAAACTCTCTCCAAAGCTGGCTAATTGCTGTGTTCCCTAAAGCTTCAGGCTACCCAGCACCTCTTGCAGCTCCCACTGGGGAAGTCAACTTCTGTGCACACATATTGCCCATCATGGAGCTGTGGCCCTATGTCATATACATGCAGGGCACTTGGATGCTTTGGATCCTAGCTGAGGGAAATGGAAGGAAGAGTAATATCTCCTCCTTCTCTTGACACCATGTTGCTCCTCTGTGAGCGTTCCTCATGGTTAAGGGCAGCAGCCAAGCCCACTTTGCACCACCAACCCCTGCAGGGTCTGAGTGCTGAGTCTGTCAATATTAACTCTCTCTCCCCCCGCACTTCTTCCTTTGCAATGCGGAACCTGCCTTGAGGAATAAATCTGGGGGCAGAGACTGGTGGAGGAATGACTGGCAGTGAAACTCAACAGGAGGTAGGCTGGCAGAGAAGCACAAATACCCAAGGAGCATAGCAACAGGCTCCAATGTTTTATTCTTCTTCAATGACTTAATTTAAAATGTAAAAAAAAAAGTGTGATGTGATTTCTTATTTGTGCTTATCTTTATGTTTGCTTTTTTGAACTGCGCTTTGCAATGTAACTTGCAATTTAATTTGGGTTGAATCATCACTCATGTCTCAAGCACAGATCCAGTCCCACACCATTAAAGTCAAAGGCAGTCTGGCAGTTGGCTTCAACTGGAGCATAATCTGTCCCTATAATTTCTTTAATTATTTACTTTGCACTATTTTATTGCTCTCAAATTGCAAAACTCCTCTATAGCATCCTTTATAAGATATTATTATTATTAGTGCTAAATAGATTTTAAAAATCTAGTTTTCAAATGATCATTGAGCTTTGTTGCATGTAGCAGAATCAATCAGAATTATGTGGATAATGAAATCTGGGTCTGATCCTGTTCCCAACGGAGTCAATGGAAAACCTCCCTGTAACAAGGAGGGGCTTCTCCCGAGCTTCCAAACACTCACTATTATGCTCAGTCTCCTTTCGGAAGGCTCATTTTCTGACCCCAACCAAGTACCATAATAGAAAACAGTCTTTTAACTCACTCCTTTCCCCCTAGCTTCAGGTTCCACTGGTCTCTGGCCCTCCTTCTCCTGGCAGCTTCCCAATTTGAGTCCCCTCTATTTCCTTCCTGGGGCAGTAGTCCCAGGGCTGCTTCCCTGAGCACCTGACCCATTGCTCCAGGGACCCAGACACAGCCTGTCCCACCCATTCTCTTCCCTCTCTCATTTCCTGCCCTCTGGCAGCCCTTTATAGGCCCACTTGTAGCCTAGCCCCCTTGAATTGGCTGGATTGGGCTTACCTGCTCTGACACAGGGGCACTGGGCCCAGTTCTACTCACACGGACCAATTCCCCTCTGACACTTCTGTTGACTCCAAGGGGGGCAGGATCAAGCCCCCAAGGTACAAGGTACAAACAAGCCAGGCTGACCAAAGAGAACAGAGTCATTCAGGTTATGATGATGAGATGATATTTTATCACCCAGGAGGATGACTCACCACAGTGAAGTTCTTTCCTAGCTTAGGTACAGTGATCACCATCTGAGGAAGACACACTGAATTCAAGTTGATTCCCTGAACTGTGATTGTGCTCCCACCACTGGTAAAAATTAAAAATGAATCATTACTATTGTATTTTCTAGAAAAATCCATATAATCAAATATATTTTAGATCAAATTACAGCATGGAAACAAAATTAAAGACATACAAATGGAATAGGAAATACAAGCTGAAATATAGTTTATAGTAGTGATATTTATTTCTGGGAATTAAGTTTCTTTCACACTCATGATAAAAAAACCAAACGAACAGGAACAAAAGAGAAAAAAGAAAAATAATTTACAAAACTGAATAATTGCATTTAATTTCTGATACACCAGAACAAAAAAAGGAAATGTGCATTTCAAAGGAAGATAGAAAAAAGTCCTAAGTATTTGCTAGTGTATTTTACACATTGCTTTCAAAGCACAGCTTAAAAGAGTCTGTCCTTTTCACACTGCTGACTTGAAACACTTTTACTCACCTAAGAAAAGATTTAGCTGGATGAATTTTAATAACAAAAGGGTCTTTCTTGTACATAAAATGACCCTTAGCTTCTCGAGTAGCTAAATCAATCTTCATTTTAACAGGATATTCCGATGGACTTCTTTGTGCAGGTGTGTAACACACTATGGTGCTATCAGATTCACTGAAAGGAAATTACAGAAGAAGAGGGGAACTTGTCTTGCAATAACACAAAACACATAATCTCTTTAAAACACACTCCTAAATTGGGCCCTGAGTTTGCAGGGGGATCCACTAGCACAAATTGCCAGTGGGGTCCAAACAAGCAATTCACATTGCAAGATCAGGGCCTCAAAAGTAAACATGAGATGAGGATGAGACAATAATGCCATTTATGCTAAACTGTCTTTCAAATGTCTTTGTCTTGTCATCCCAGTCCTGCTCTGATGAGAAAAGACTGACATTGTACAATCTCTATAATGATCTTGGCCCTCCAAAAACAGGCTATGTGAAGTTAAACTGGGATTTTGATCTTGGAGAATGTTAGCATTTTAACCCTATTCCAACTACCTTGCATATATATGGCCACACAAGGCCAGATCTTTAGCTGTAGTAAATTGCCATAGCGCCACTGAAGCTGATGGATCTATCCTGATTTACATCAGTGGAAGATCTGGCCCATAGCCTTTAATAATGAGACAAAGGGCTTTTACTGAGTAGGCTTTGAAAGTCACCAAATATTGTACATGTGGAAGTGGCCTAAGATAATTGTTTGTCACCCAGCACAGGTCACAGGGCCTTTCAAAAGGTGAAGGAAGAATGAACAAAGGTCAATACTAAAAAAAAACAAGGACAAAAGACCATATTGTAATCCCATGGTGGCAATTTGGCTGCAGTGGAGGCTATCTCACTTTGTGCTGGGGAGGAGGTGAGAGTCAACTTGTGCCTTTATTTATTCAGTAGTTTGAGAGATCAGTGGATGTAAGGCTCATCACTTTCACTTTCACCAATGAAACTCAGGAGTAACTTAACCAAAATCAGTGGAGTTACACTAGTGTAAAACAAGTACGAGTGTGAGGAGAATCAAACTCATTGCCTTAACAAACTGAAATAGGCTGTTAATGGGCAACAATATTTTCATTATTTTGAAGTGTTTTTCATACTTTCTGCAGTCACATCTGCAGAGGAGGTATGCCATAATTTAGCGTGAGCAATTCTCATAATTTTAAAAAAACATATACGATACAATACTTTGCACCTTAGATCCAATTGCTTCCCTGCAAGGTAAGTATCTCCATTTTACAGATTGGGAAATGGAGTTTCAGAGAATTCAAACAACTTGGTCAAGAACGTACATTAAATCAGTGTCAGAGCCAGGAATGAAATACAGCCCTCCTGACTCTGACACTAACACATAGACCATTGCTCTCTCATGTGTCCCACAAGTGTGAGTTTTTGCCATTAGGTCTCTCCATAACCATGTGGAAAAACTCAATATTTAGACCAATTCTGCCCCAAAGAAAATGGGCACAACTTCCACTACCTTAAGTATACATCACACGCATTTAACCGAGGATAGGACTGGGCACAACGTATGTAACAATAAATGCAACATCAGTGTTTGTACAGTGCCTAGCATAACAGTGTCCTGGTCCATGACTGGAGCTAAGCACTACAATAATACAAATATTATTATTGCAGATGAGCAAAATAGCAAGAACTTCATGACATTTCTCAGCCCAAAACCTATAGCTATTATTATTATTTAATGATTATACGGAGGTAGCATTTAGGATATGTCTACACAGCAAAACAATACCTGCAGCAGCCAGTCTCAGAACCCGGGTTAACTGAGACTTGGTGCAAGGGGAGGCCTTAGAGGCCTCAAGCAGGTCAGGGCCCCACTGTGCTAGATGCTGTACAAACATATAGAAAATACCTCAATGGTCTTAAAGACAAGATATAACAGATCGACCAGAAGAACAAATGGGTTGGCATGGGGGTGGGGCAGACAAAAATAATAGGATGTGTGCCATTCTTAGCCAGTCAGGAGCTATCATCACAACTTGTCATCACCTTTTTACTTCCTCCTGGGCTGTAGTGAAATATACGCACTACAGAAGAGGTGAAATCTTCTCCTGACCTGTAGGGCAAAGGGACTACACCAGAACGGAAAACTAGCACATTCAAATACTCTGCACATATACTACATAGCATTAGGGGATGGATTCATTTACTTTGTATGTCCAAAACATTCAATCAAACCCAATTCATAATACAAAGCAAACACACTCTTGTGAATATAATACCTTTTTAAGGTGCATGGTTTCTCACCAACATAAATCTCTCTGGATTTTCCACTCTTTAAGTATTTCCCTGATAATGTTAATAATGTTCCACCAGACTTGGGACCATAGGCGGGAGAGATACTTGTTATTACAGGATTCTGTAGGGGTAAAAATAATAAAAGGCCTTGTTAAATTGTGCTTCAATATCTTTTAAAAAGGATTTTAGAAGATACAATCATAATATTCTTAGCACTTTAATGAGGCAACAATGACACAAATAGGAACATAGGAATTGCTGTGCTGGGTCAGATCCATGCTCCATCTAATCTCCTGTTTTAATGAATAATTAAATTAATTTTGGCACTACAATTTTAATCAGAGTGCTTACCACATAGGAAAATGTGTTGAAGGGAGATGTGCCATGTCCACTTGAAACACTGCTGGTTATATTAAAACTGGGGTTCTTTGCAGCAGCAACAGTGCATTCTAGCCTTTGAAAAATAAAAAACAAGATGGTTTTTATTTTGTTTTCTGGATTGACTATTTCATATGAAAATGGAGTCACATGAACTCAATAATATAGCATCTATACTAAACAAAAATCATAAATCCATCTGAGTGATGGATACTTTAGAAATAACAATCTAATGAACTGTAGTTCTTTAGTATCACACTAAACTTCACATCACTATAGTGTTTGAATAGCGCCAGGGAAAATTATGTTGATATATCGAATATTATATTTCTGAAAACACTGAGCATGTGACAGAAAGCCAGTGTATCTTATACATGGAAATAGTTACTTTGTTTTAAAAATTTCTCTTTACATCTGAATTTTGTCAGGCAGCAAAAATGTACAACTATTAGCTTCTTTTTTAAATTTAAACTTTACTGAAAAAATAAATTAGAATGTGATGGCAATATGCATCAATAAATTTTATATATATATATATATATATATATATATATATATATATATATATATATAAAATTTATTGATGCATATATATATATAGTCAATTTCTTATATATATAGTCAATTTCTTTTCCTTAAATTGTTTTATTTGCCATGTTAAACTATTCAGGAGAGTTATCATGGCATAGCAGTGACATCTCTATCAGAAAGGAAAGAGCACATCTTTGCGCAGCTTAAGATAGCAACAGTGGCTATACATGGCATTTTCTATCTGGAACTAGATGGGTAGTGATGTATCTAGCAAGACCCTGAGACAGCAGGTTGCTTTCTCAATATATAGGCAGATGTCATCAGCTGAAAGAGAATATTCATAGAATTTGCCAGTTCCTCAAGATGCTAACCAATGTCTCTGTCTTGTCCACAGTGAGCTTAAGACTTTCATCCTGGTGTCTCTGCCAGACATCAGAAAATATGGAAACAGTTTTTTTAGTGTCTGAGGCAGAGGAGATGTACAAAGAGTCATCAGACTATTGGTGACAATAATGCATGTATCCCCTCATCATCTCCCAGGCAGCTTCTCAAATTTGAAAGGGAGAGATGGCAAAACCGAGCCCTATGGGACCTTGACTAAGGTATCATACTTATGAAGAGCAGTTATCCATTACCACCTTCTTGGATCTCACTAACAGAAACAAGCAGAACTTTCCTAAGACCCTTTCACCTTTGTCAGGTCCCACAGATGTGGCAGCACACCTCATGGTCAATCGCAGTAAAGACTACTGAAAAAACTATCAGCCTTAGCTAGGATATCAGACCTCCAACATGGAGGTCCTCAGTGGATTCCCCTTTTCTGAGGAGACTGTTGCCCAAGACTAATGCTGTTTCTATACTACTGTATGGATCTGAAACCTGGGAACTGGAGGAAGCCAGCTGCTGTTGGAGGGCTACAATCCAGCAAGTAGAAAAGGAGTATTTGTGGCACTTTAGAGATGAACAAATTTATTTGAGCATAAGCTTTCGTGAGCTACAGCTCACTTCATCGGATGCATGTAGTGGAAAATACAGCGGGGAGATTTTATATACACAGAGAACATGAAACAAAGGGTGTTACCATACCCACTGTAACAAGAGTGATTAGGTAAGGTGAGCTATTACCAGCAGCAGCAGAAAAAAAAAAAACCCTTTTGTAGTGATAATCAAGGTGGGCCATTTCCAGCAGTTGACAAGAATGTGTGAGGAACAGTGTGTGTGTGTGTGTGTGTGTGTGTGTGTGTGTGTGTGTGTGTAAAAACGTGGGGAAATAGTTTTACTTTGTGTAATGACACATCTACTCCCAGTCTTTATTCAAGCCTAAATTAACTGTATCCAGCTTGCAACTTAATTCCCATTCAGCAGTCTCTCGTTGGAGTCTGTTTTTGAAGTTTTTTTGTTGAAGAATTGCCACTTTTAGGTCTGTAATCGAGTGACCAAAGAGATTGAAGTGTTCTCTGACTGGTTTTTGAATGTTATAATTCTTGACGTCTGATTTGTGTCCATTTATTCTTTTACGTAGAGACTGTCCAGTTTGGCCAATGTACATGGCAGAGGGGCATTGCTGGCACATGATGGCATATATCACATTGGTAGATGCGCAGGTGAACGAGCCTCTGATAGTGTGGCTGATGTGATTAGGCCCTATGATGGTGTCCCCTGAATAGATATGTGGACACAGTTGGCAACGGGCTTTGTTGCAAGGATAGGTTCCTGGGTTAGTGGTTCTGTTGTGTGGTGTGTGGTTGCTGGTGAGTATTTGCTTCAGTCTGGGGGGCTGTCTGTAAGCAAGGACTGGCCTGTCTCCCAAGATCTGTGAGAGGGATGGGTCGTCCTTCAGGATAGGTTGTAGATCCTTGATGATGCGTTGGAGAGATTTTAGTTGGGGGCTGAAGGTGATGGTTAGTGGCGTTCTGTTATTTTCTTTGTTGGGCCTGTCCTGTAGTAGGTAACTTCTGGGTACTCTTCTGGCTCTGTCAATCTGTTTCTTCACTTCAGCAGGTGGGTATTGTAGTTGTAAGAATGCTTGATAGAGATCTTGTAGATGTTTGTCTCTTTCTGAGGGGTTGGAGCAAATGTGGTTGTATCATAGAGCTTGGCTGTAGACAATGGATCATGTGGTGTGGTCTGGATGAAAGCTGGAGGCATGGAGGTAAGCACAGCGGTCAGTAGGTTTCCGGTATAGGGTGGTGTTTATGTGACCACTGCTTATTAGCACCGTAGTGTCCAGGAAATGGATCTCTTGTGTGGACTGGTCCAGGCTGAGGTTGATGGTGGGATGGAAATTGTTGAAATCACGGTGGAATTCCTCAAGGCTTCTTTTCCATGGGTCCAGATGATGAAGATGTCATCAGTGTAGTGCAAGTAGAGTAGGGGCATTAGGGGATGAGAGCTGAGGATGCATTGTTCTAAGTCAGCCATAAAAGTGTTGGTATACTGTGGGGCCATGCGGGTACCCATAGCAGTGCCGCTGATTTGAAGGTATACATTGTCCCCAAATGTGAAATCAAGAATTATAACATTCAAAAACCAGTCGGAGAACACTTCAAACTCTTTGGTCACTCGATTACAGACCTAAAAGTGGCAATTCTTCAACAAAAAAACTTCAAAAACAGACTCCAACGAGAGACTGCTGAATTGGAATTAATTTGCAAACTGGATACAATTAACTTAGGCTTGAATAAAGACTGGGAGTGGCTGTGTCATTACACAAAGTAAAACTATTTCCCCACGTTTATTCCCCCCCCCCCCCCCACACTGTTCCTCACCCGTTCTTGTCAACTGCTGGAAATGGCCCACCTTGATTATCACTACAAAAGGTTTCCCTGCCCCCCCGCACTCCTGCTGGTAATAGCTCACCTTACCTGATCACTCTTGTTACACTGTGTATGGTAACACCCATTGTTTCATGCTCTCTGTGCATATAAAATCTCCCCACTGTATTTTACACTGAATGCATCCGATGAAGTGAGCTGTAGCTCACGAAAGCTTATGCTCAAATAAATGTGTTAGTCTCTAAGGTGCCACAAGTCCTCCTTTTCTTTTTGCGGATACAGACTAACACGGCTGCTACTCTGAATCCAGCAAGTGAAGACTCTAAGGGATTTACTATGCAGGACATTTTAAGTATCTTACTTGTTTTTGTTGCTAACTTTTACTTCCAGAGTACAAGGCTTCCCTCCAATAAGAACTGTTGTATTTTTTAAGTCGAATCTATTATTTTTGCTGAATCCAAAGTCCCAGCCACACACTGTAAGTGTTGTTCCGCCTTCTAACGGAGCGCTCCTTGGGACAATCTATAAGAAAAAAATATACTGTTGTATTAGATTTGCTAGAACTTCAGATGAATTTTACAGAATGTGCAAAGGAGGAGAATAGTTTTATAGAAGCACTTCTTCTGGTAGACGGTATCCTACCATTTATCTTAATTGTTCATCACCTTTCGTTCATCACATTATGGGCTTCCTCAGACAGTAGCAATAAATAACAAAACCTTTGCTAGAAAGCTTTGAGGGATAGTGTTTAGGGGCACTGAACAAGCTGTGCACTGTAATAGCCTTTTTAATCCTCCTGATCTTGTCTTTTACGTCCCATTTCTGGTATGTTAAACATATAATGTATGTATTTTATTACGAGCTGGATGCTGAACAAAAAAAGAGTCCAAAAATGACCATGTAACTTTTTTGTTAGCTTGGTGAAAGGGCAGGTTCATAATGAAGCAGCTTCAAAGACATCTTAATCAGATATTGCTTTGGCAGTTACAAAGTTAATAAGACTTCTACTATTCTTTGACTAAAATCTGTTACATTTGGTTACTTCTAATTCTGAGTTAAAAATAAACTACCTCTCAGCAACATACTGACAATCTAGAAAGGAAATGCTTTTTTTCTGTATATTGTAAATTGTGTTGTAAAATAGAACAATGGTGGGAAAAACATAGGAACACTATAGAAGTTGTACAAACCTCAGTTAAGGTATTCAGCAAAGCACTGCCAATAAAAATCTAAAAGACACGGGGGTTTAGGGTTGATGTGGGCTTTTAACAATACTGCCTAAGTTTGCAAACATTCCAGTCACTACCAGATAATCAACAGACTTAACTTACACTTGTGATCATAGTACTTAAATGTCTTTGGCTTAATGCTCCTAGAGATAGCACATTTGCCCTTAAAATTCAATACAATTGTGCCTTTCATAAATTCTACTTCTGCACTCTCAAGCTGAAAGAAAACTGCTTAAGAACTACGTGGCTATTATTTCATCTAAAATCCAGTAAGACAGACTCATTTCCTTTCAACTCTCCTAGTAGCTATACATGAAGAATCTCACAAATGAAACTGTAGGTAAAAAGCTGTTGAGAAATACTTCACAGGAATTATATCATATATTCTATACAGTGAAATTTACTACTGTCATCAAAAACCAGAAGAAGCTCATTGAAAGCAGTGGGAGTCTTTCCATTGACTTCAACAGGCTTTGGATCAGGCTGTGACTGAGCAAAACACAGGGGACCTATCCAAGGGTTGGGGGAATGGAGTTAGAATAAAACAGAGATGCCCACATAGCCACTCAGCACATTATACTACAGCCAGTATTACACCTTCTACAGTACGGGGCACTAGGCCATTATGAGTTTGTGTTCACTGGTTCTCAGAGTTACATTTTCCTTATTTGTTTTCTGTTTCTAGGTCCCCAAAGTTGAGATAGACTTTGGATCATTGCCCCTGCTCCATGTAACTCAGCGTGCACTCTGCCTTCGGGGTAACACTCACCATGGAGCCCTACTAGGGAATGAAATTGTTTTGTAGGGGTGAGGTAAATCCCATTGTCTGAACAATAATGCACAGGTCCGTACCATTTGAATATCCCTATTTGTAGCCAGTCAGCTATCAAATAAGGAAATTAAAAGCAAACTTCACAAAACTATGCAATATTGTAAGCGAAGGGACTTACCTGACCCCTCTTAAATGGCCTTATTCCTCAAAGGTAGGGTGTGACATCAGTCATATAATGTATGCTGGGGGATGACATGAATCAAGGGATACCAAATCTAGCCATTACATCCTGCAAAACAAGCTTAAAAGGTAAGTTTTAGAAGTGGATATTAAAGGATAAAAAACACTTTCTGATCTTTTGTGTTTTTTATATTGAATAAAAAGGCCTGCAATGAGTTTTAATTCATTTATTTATTTTTATTGTTTGTTTTGTACCTTAAATATATCAAAAGAGTCCAGCCTTGTTTTCCAGACTTTTTCTTGGAGGACTTACAGAAACTGAATTGTAAGCCTTCTGAAGGGTGTTCAACAAACAGGTCTTTTCTGCAACCTCTTCATAGTGCATTTGCATTAATTAGGTGTTAATAAAAGTAAACAAAAAACAAACAGTTCTAAACAGTCTGAAACTCAGGACCTGTCTACCTGTTTTAATTAGAAGAATTTATGGAACGAGTGGAGAACTAGTAGGAGTAAGAAAACATCACAGATAACAGCAATGAAACCCAATTCATGGCTTGATCCAAAGCCCTTTGAAGTCAAAGGCGGTCTATCCATCATCTTTCCTTGGCTTTGGATCAGGCCTTAAATGAGAGCAGAAGTGATTTTTATTCAGAAAGTTTAAAACTCTGTTTTTTTTACTTGGTTTTAACAGCCACCTTGTTTAACTTCAAATGCCCTATAAACTGTTGGAAGAAAAAATGTTAAAGATTCAACAGCTCCATCCCTTCAATTAAGGGACAAGAAAGCTCACAATGCACATCTGAAACTTCGAATGAGTCCTCCTATTAAACAGGGAACAAAAGGCCTGACATTCCTGATATTTCTAAGATAAAAAGCCACCCTGTTTAAAAACAACAACAAAACCTCTCAGGGCTTCTTTATACACAGTAAACAAGCAAGATTGGACACAATCCTATTTTTTTCTCCTGTGCAGTTCACATGCCACAGTGACCTGAATCCCACAAATGGAGCGTTGCAATTTGTTCCATTACCAAGTTATTTCTGATGAGACCCATCCAAGACTCCCAGATTTGATTTAGCACTGTCTGTCCAGGCTGAGAAAACGCACTTATTTATTGGCATAAGCAATAATTGCAAAACATTTCGATAGGTGTACTGTGCCAAACAGTTGAGTGTTCAAAGAAACCCTGTCTGTGAGAACTGGAGTTGTTTGTCTCATCAACAGCTAGCTGTGTTTTTCTATATGGCACGATGGAGGGATTCCGTCTGTTTTTACCATTTAGAGAATGTTTGGAAAGAAGCAGTTTGGAGTGCAAGAACCCCGCTGAGACCTCTCCAGTTGGGAGAATGGTCACTGTGACCCAAAACTCCAAGTAAAGATCTGGGATATTTAAAGCAAGGGGGAAACAACTGGGAGATCTACAAGGCTCCTTTCTTCCTCGCTTACAGGGAGAAAATCACCTAGTAGATTTTTCATGGAATAAAACGCTATGGAATATACTGGGAACGATTTTTTCAGACCTGGATCCAAATCCCACTGACATCAACCATTTACTTCAGTGGGCTTTGGATCAGGCCCTCAAAGCATCTCTTGTGTCTGCTTCAGGTGAAAGATATCATAGAACATATTTAAACCCTCTGCCTCCCTGAAATCTCGCTTACTTTTTGTGGGATTTTAGGATTGAATGTCAAACATCATGCAAAGCAGGCTTCCTCCATTTGTTAGGAACAAAACATGCTTAGCTCTTGTATTTTATGCACATGAGTTTAAAGATAGAACAGAAAAAGATTAATAATCTGTTTAAAATAATTTTTTCAGTAATAATGTTAAATGTCATGGTCAAGCAAAGCAAGAAATTTGCCTTAACAGCTAGCAATCCACAGGGAACTAAGCACTTAGCTGCATTATTTTCCTTCCAAGCCTTCTAGAAACAAGTTTTACAAACTTGTGCATGCTGTAATGCAAACCTTCAGGAGACTCACTTTGAAGATCAATCACTGCCACATAGTCACTGAAATTTAAAATATATATACACACACACATTTGAACACAGGGCACTAAATTATAAATAAGTATGAAAAAACTTATGAGATCTTGCTCTCTTTAAAGTTCTAGGGGTCCAATTGTGCAATCCTCACTTGTACTGAGAAATACTTTATTGAGAGGAATCATTGCATTGAACTTAAAGGGATTACCCTCATGAGTCAGCACTACTCAATATAAGGATTGCAGAACTGGGCTCTACAGGACAGGTTTTAAGAATGGCTCAGTACACTCAACTCTGATTGAAGTCAATGTATGTGCTCAGGATATCTGAAAATCAGTACCTACACACAAAATAAGCTATGTTATATAGCTTTGAACAGTTTGGTATTGTAGAAACATCATATGTATATATTTAATTATGATGCAATGGAGACTCTCTGGGCTTGATTCTCTACTGCCTTGTGTCCAGTGTTATGCACCCATGTACATGTGTGATTCACAAATTCATAGATTTTAAGGCCAGAAGGGTCATTAGATCATCTAGTCTGGACTGTATAACACAGGCCATAGAATGGGGTGGGCAAACTACGGCCCGTTGGCCACATCCAGCCCGCGGGACTGTCCTGCCTGGCCCCTGAGCTCCTGGCCGAGGAGGCTAGCCCCGGCCCCTCCTCCGCTGTTCCCCTTCCCCTGCAATTATGCCGCTGCGCAGGCAGTGTGGCTTGCGCCTTCCCACCTCACAGGCTTTCAAATGAGCCTGTCCTGCTGCTCTGAGCAGCCTGGTAAGGGTAAGGGGACAGGGGGAGGGTAGGAGGTCCCGGGGGGCAGTAAGGGGACAGGGGGTGGTTGGATGGGGTGGAGGTTTGGTGGGGGTGGTCAGGAGCCAGGGAGCGGGGGGGTTGGATAGGGGGTGGGGTCCTGGAGTTCAGGGAGGACCAGGGAGGGTTGGATAAGGGGTGGGGTCCTGGGGGGGCAGTTAGGGATAGGGGTCCTGGAAGGGGGCGGTCAGGGGAGAAGGAGTGGGGGAGGGATGGATGGGTCGGGGGTCCCAGGGGTTTTGTCAGGGGGTGGGGGTGTGGATAGGGGTTGGGGCAGTCAGGGGACAGGAAGCAGGGGGGTTTGGATAGGGTGTGGGGTCCCAGAGGGGCGGTCAGGAGACAAGGAGCAGGGGGGGTTGGATGGGTCGGGGGTTCTGAGGGGGGCAGTCAGGGGGTGGATAGGGGGCAGAGGCCAGGCCGTTTGGGGAGGCACAGCCTTCCCTACCTGGCCCTCTATACCGTTTCGCAACCCCAATGTGGCCCTTGGGCCAAAAAGTTTGCCCACTCCTGCCATAGAATGTTGTGCACTTGTACAAAGTGAGTGTAAAACACTCCCATTCTTATTTTACAGACCTTTGCACAGATGTAAATGACTGCACAAGACAGTGGAGAAGCAGTAACAAAATCATTTTGGTATTCACAATCCTAATATAAAGATAAATAAGACTTTTGTAGGTTTGGTTCCCATTAAAATTTCATTGTTTGTTGATTGGGTTTTGCCTACTTTACCCCCAGAGTGACTTCGTATTTGAAACATAAATGTAGAAAAGAAAAACCACCATTTAAAATGTTTTTTTATAGGTTATTAACAAAACTCAAACTTCTTTCAGCAGCTTTGCTTGGATATTATGTTTAAGCAGTTACAGCATGTGAAATCATCCACCTCTGGGTTTAGTGAAATATTATTTATTTTAAAAAGTGTCTCTCTCTTTGTGCTGAGTCTTTCAAGTTTCTAAGTTTCATCCCTATTTATGAGTTCAGATGTGCAAAAGGAATAAGAATTTAACTCTGTATACATCAGTAAAAATAATGGCTATAAATGCTATAAGAAGGTTTTATGCTTGTTCTCCGCTCCATTTACTAGTGTATTAACTGCTCCATGAAACAAGGCCTTCGTAATTGTGTCACACTTAACACAAAATGACTTGGTTAAATGCACAGTCAGCCAGTACAAATCTTGTCTTAACCATAGCTAAATGAAAACAGCAACGAGCTAGTGGGCTCTTTGATTATCAGTGTAATTTTGCTCTTGTGTACTTTTTAACATTTATGGGGTCTTCTACAACTGAAAGCAGTCTTCAACTGTCCTTTTTCCTACGGACAGAGCCACAGACTCTGCCCTGCCCCAGGGCCATGCATATGACAACCAGGCCTATGGGAATGACACTCAAGAAACTGTCCAGGCTGGGGAGATGTTTGAAAAAGCACCTGGCCTAAAGATGTTCCCTTTCTCTCCCATCAGTGCCACAAACCAAAAAGTGGCAGGGGTGGTGGGAGGGAAGACGAGACAGAGCCATCCATCAAAATATGAGATGGGATGGGGAACTCCTCCACATCATCTCCAGCAGCTGTGAGCAGGAAGCTTCTTCTTACCCATTCTCCCTATGAGGAAGGCTTTGAGAGGTGACTTGCCCTCCTTCTCCGCACCAGGTGAAGGGAATTTCCTTTTTTAAAATCACAAACAGATCAGCTGAAACCCTGTCCCAGTTCCACATTTAAGACAGTAAATGGTAGTTACTGAAGACGAGGGCTTCTTCCACAGACCCCAGCAGAGGGTCAAATCCAGAATGGGAGAGCTGTGGAGCACAGAATGTGGGGTATTTATTTACATGAGGCCAGCAGCCCGTTAAGGGTAATTACACTGAGGGGAAAGTAAAGACAGCGGAAACTTTATTTATCATAATTTAAAAAAAAGAGAAAAAATGTATATTAAAATTGTATCTATTTGGCTGTAGTCCTCTCCCCTCAGCATCCATGTGTAATTTGCGTTCATACACTGTAAGCTCTTTGGGGCAGGGCCATGCCTTCCTATGTGTTTATACAGATGCTAATGCGATGACACCACCAATCCTGATACTGTTGGAATGCAGAACAACAGGAATAAACAGTTACATGAACACAAACTCTCTTCATCACAGACAGCTCTGCTCCTGGTCTTGAAAAGCTCTGAGATTTTTTAAGGGCAAAAGGCAGCTTGCCCTTTTTACTGCCTAGGCCGGCTAGCTGAAAAGCTAGCATCTGCAGACTTCCAGGGCTCAGAAGGCTCAAGAGGCCTGAGGTACATTCTGTTGGACAGGTATGCTTGAAATAGCGTCCTACCTCTGAGATAGCAGTCCTACCTCTGAGATAAATTTTTGGGGAAAAAAATTTACCTCATAAACTCTCGGCAAACATGTCTCCTGGGTCCACATCCTTTTAACACACTCCCAGGACCTCACGCACTGATCACTACACCAGCCACACTGCATGAAAGGAGGTGCTGAAAGACACTGACTGCAGGACTTAAAGTGATCACAGCCTGGTCCATTCAACGGAATCTTGGTTATCTATTGATAAGAGAATTATACACAGATCTTTACAAAAATATCTTAACTAGCAAGGAGAAACTCCTAATTTATGCAAAGTATAATGATGTTACTCTGGTTTCAAATGTGAAAATTACTCCTCTACTGTAGTTTAGTTCAGTAATTAGAAGATCTGACAAGTAATTTAATTGGCACATTCCTAAATTCACTCTTAAACCCTAAAGCCATACTGATAATATCTATAGTCACAATAAACAACTGTTGCTTACAAAGAGGGGTTACCATCTTGTGATTAGAACTTGGACAGAGTATCAGGAGAACACCTGGTTTCTTCTCCCAGCTCTGCATTAACTCACTTGAAATATCAGTCAGTGTAAATCAGTTTACTCATTTGTAAAATGGACATAATACCTACTTCACAGGTATGTTGTGAAGATTACTTGTTATCTGTAACCCATGTTAAGAGCTTTAGAGCAAAGATGCTCTGCAAGTGGTTTTCATTTTATGACTTTAATTAATATACAGTTACTTCACCATATTTCCATGCCACATTTAAGCCTATTTTGATCATACTTTGTTTTAAGGTTACATTTATATCTAATTCTTAAAGGATTAGTAAATGATTAATAGATATTTCAATAAATGGTTAATCAATTCTTATAGATTGTTAGAGAATTCAACAGGTCAAGAGGTTGCCTATAACCATGGCTTATAATCATCTATAATATCTTCTACTGATGTGCTTTCAACCATTTATAACACATAGTACTCATGCCTGTAACATACTTATATCATCTATTAATCAATCATTCATTAACCTTTGACAAACTATTGCTAAATGTAATCTTAATATGAATTGTGACCATGGTTTTAAACACCCACAACTCCCCCCCCCCATTTAAATAGTGTCATAATGTTACAATACCAATCTACAAAGACCAGGAAATTCTAAACACTATTTTTTACTCAAGCCATTGTGTATTTTTCTTTACAAGAGCTTGCATTAAGGACAGGGTGTCAGCCTTAAATTTGCATTTCCTGGCTTTTTGTTGGTTTCTATCACAATTCTCACATTATTTGCACATTTCTCAATGTTAATTTACTTGTTGGTTTAATAGAAAAAAAAAAAGCTTTTGAGGAAACAAACAACATACCCAAGAGACTGGAAAGGATGCAAAGGTTGCATGTTATGAGAACTCAAAATACTGTACTGACTAACCACTCTTATGTAACGCTGATACTATGAATGTAGGTTTACATAATACAAAGCGTGATTAGATTATGAACCACTCACCTTCATTCCGGTGACAACCAGAGTATAGCCATCTGCTACTAATGAATGGTGAATAATAACTTGTGGGGAGACTGGGTGGGAGTCCAGGGGAAAATTCACATGTGGTGGAGTAGCTTCTGAACGGGAAATCACTATCTAAAAAAGAAAAACCCTCAAAATCAATAGGGGCAAAGAGTCCTGTGGCACCTTATAGACTAACAGACGTATTGGAGCATGAGCTTTCGTGGGTGAATACCCACTTTGTCGGATGCAGACTAACACAGATACCCCTCTGAAGCTTAAAATCAATAGGGTACATGTTACTTGTGTGCACATTGAGCAGTGATTCCACATTCCCAATATTTTCTGTCTGATGGTTAGTACTAACCAGCATTGTTGCACTAACCCCTTTGAAATACATTATGAAGCAATAAAGCCACGCTTTATAACATATGCTTTGCTTAAACAGAGCAATCTCATGACTGCCTGAAAGACTTTTATAATATATCACATTTGTAACACTAAGAAGGAATCATCCCTTGCTTCATAATCCTTAAATTTCAGGTGTTTATGAAATAAATTGTAAAAAATTCAGTGTCTATTTAATCAGCCTCCCTGCATTTAAGAGAAAAGTAAAGGAATTTTGCCAACAAGGTCTATTTAAAAGTATATTAAACCAGCGAGTTTGTCCCCTCTCTGTTTTAGAAAGGTAACAATATTTTAATTTGTTTTCCTTTTAATCCTTTGGTTTGAAAATTAAGATTTGCTCTATATATTATATATTTTAAAAAATTTTAAGATCTGTATTGAACATATAATATTGAGAGCCCTCTCAACTTCTAACCTGGGATTTAAATTGGTACGTATTTTACTGCATAAACATATTGCACTTTTAAAAAAAACACATTAAAGTAGCAAAAGAAAAGAAAAAGAAGAGCAAGAATTGTACTATCCTTATTTAACTTTTCTTTATGGTGCCAGAGGTGTGCACAGCACCTTACAGAGAGAATAAGAAAGTCAATGATCTGAGCTCAGGCTCATTTAGTTCAACGAGACTCTATTGGCATGACAAGCTGTAAAAGAATTGCTAAAGTGTAAAAACTATCTGTCAGAGGTAGGTAAGATCCTCCCAGGACAGGGCTACAAGTGTGTTTGAGGTTTGAACCTCATGTTCGTATGCCACTGCTATCCACTCCTGATCTGGTGACAGGCTTCTGCAGCGCAGTGTTATCTCTGCTGTTTGGGTGCATGCTGCTTACTCTGAGTAGAACCACAAGGGATTTCAACAGGTGTTAGGTACCTAGGTGATTTTGAAAATCCCACTAGATGTCTAGCCCCACCTTTACGGGCCTAAACACCTTTGACAATCCAGGTCTATAATTCTGATCCTGTGAAAACATAGGCACATGCTTAACTTTACTACCATGATTAGCCCCACAGATTTCAGTCACTATGTCCGAGAGCAAGGATGTGCAGGACTGGGCCCATAATTATATACGGCATGAGCTGGAAGGTGATAACATCATGCAACAAGGGCAGAGGATCATTTGAACAAAGATTACAAGGGTACTGTTTCCAAAAGTTACACCTCAGGTTATTTATTTATTTATCTGAGGAATTTAGAATATCAGTATTTGATGAAAAAGTGAGACTCACTGGATATCATTATTTAGAGCAGTTTAACAAGCTTTAAAACACCTAATACACAAAATGTTTATTTTGTGACTATAAAATTTTTTTACCTAACTGCTAAGCCAATCCTAAAACAGCTAGGCCATGGGTTTCGAGGATTTCATTGGCCTTCCACACTGCCATGGTCTTTCGGCAAGATGGCCGACTCCAGAACTAGCCTTAGAAATTCCCACTTTGCTGTCATTCAAAACGTCAATAAAATATGTTCCCAGTTAATTCATGGTGATATGTGTTTCACACCCTGCGGATGTTTAGACTCTTGGGTGGAAACAAATAACAGGGAAAGTTTTTCTTTAAGGTAAAGCTATTTTTGTTAAAGAATTGCCATTCAGGTTTGATTCACAGCACAGAAAAATGCAGTTTTTAGAAATCAATAAATTTTGATGGTTTTCTGCGACACAGAGCTATGATCTTTGGCACAATACATTAGGAGATGAGCTCTGTTTTTATACGCAGGACAGAGTGAAAAATGGAATGAACTGCAAAGCTGCATGGAAAAGCTTGATTAATGTTAGTATTATATGAGCAGAGGTAACACCACAGCTGCAAATATCTTTTTAGTTGATCATTAGCCATGTCTCCTCTCAAATACCCACTGCTATAAAATGCTAAGAATTCTTTTCTATCATTAATCCAGGCTTCTTCTTATTGCCAAACATTCTTTCTGATTGAGCAACAATGTTAACCCTTAAATACTTCTGGGTTTCAGCCAAAGAACAATATAAGAAATGATATTATTATTACTGTAAGTAAATATCTGTATTGCGATAGCACTGAGGAGTCTTAGTCATGGACGAGGATCTGTTTGTGCTAGCTACGCACTGTACAAACACAGAACAAAAAGACAGTCCCTGCCTCAAGGGCTTACAATCTACAGGTATGTCTACACTTCAAGCTGAAGGTGTAACTTCCAGTTTGAGGAGACTTACCCATGACAGCTCTGATCAAGCTAGTACGCTAAAATTAGAATGTAGCCGAAGCAGTGCGAGAGGGGCTAGCAGCTCCCAGTATGATCATGCCTGAAACGCTAGGTATGTACTTGGGTGGCTAACCCCTCCCACCACTTGCACTCCCACGAATGCACTTCTAGTGTTAGCATGGTAACTCCATCAGAGCTAGTGCAGGTATGTGTCCTTCAGCTGGAAATTACACCCCAGCTCAAAACGTAGACATAGCCTAAGTAAATTTAATACCCTATTTTTATGGTTCTAGAGAATGTTTGGTCTTTAAAACACTGAACGATTCATCACAGATAAAGTTCACATCAGCTGCTCAGAGCCTGAGTAAAATGGTTTTCTACCTGGTGATGTGATCTGAGGTTGGAGAAATAGAATTTACCCCCCCCCCCCCCGCCCACATCTTGGGACTATGGTGTGAAATACCCATGCAACTGATCTACAGCCAACATAGCTATGCCACCACTGCCTCTAGTGTAAACACAGTACACACAGGAGTTTTTCTGCAGGTGCCTGAATGGCATTAGCTATATCAACAGCAGCACTCTTCCATTGGCATAGCTGCGTCTACACTGGGAATTTTGTTGGCACAGCTGTGTCAGTCAGGGGTGTGTTTTTTTCTCCACTCCTCACCAACGTAGCTATGCTGATGCAACTTTTAAGCGTAGACCAAGCCAGTAATTAAGGTAGCCAAGAGATTCAAAATAAATAAATAAAAATTTGGGGGCCAACGTATCTGTGTAGTTTGTGATCTCACTGGCCAAGCCCATAGAATCAAAGAAATGTAGGTCTGAAAGGGACCTCAAGAGGTCATCTAGTCGAGCTCCCTGTGCTAAGGCAGGACCAAATAAACCTTGACCATCCAGGACAGGCATTTATGCAACCTGTTCTTAAAAACCTCCAGTGATGGGGTTTCCACAGCGTCCCTCGGAAGCTTATTTGAAAGCTTAAAAACCTTTATAGTTAGAAAGTATTTCCTAATATCTAACTTAAAGCTTCCTTACTGCAGATTAAGCCCATTACTTCTTGTCCTACCTTCAGTGGACATGGAGAACGGATCACAATCCTCTTTATAACACCCCTTAACATATCTGAAGACTATCATCAGGTCCCCCCTCATTCTTGTTTTCTCAACACTAAACATGTCCAGGTTTTTTTTTAACCTTTATTCATAGGTAAGGTTTTCTAAACCTTTTATAATGTCTGTTGCTCTCCTTTGGACTCTCTCCACTTTGTCCACATCTTTCCTAAAGTGTGGCACTAGAATTGGATGCAGTACTCCAGCTGAGGCCTTATCAGTGCCAAGTAGAGAGGGATAATTATCTCCCATGTCTTACATGCAACATTCGTGTTAATATACCCCAGAATGATATTAGCCTTTTTTACAACTGCATCACATTGTTAACTCATATTCACTTGTGATCCACTTTAAGGCCCAGATCTTTTTCAGCAGTACAACCACCTAGCCAGTTATTTCCAATTTTGTAGTTGGGGATTTGATTTTTCCTTCTTAAGTGAAGTACTTTGCACTTTATTGAATTTCATCTTGTTGAGTTCAGACCAATTCTTTGTCAAGGTTGTTTTGAATTCTAATTCTGTCCTCCAAAGTTCTTGCAACACCTCCCAACTTGGAGTCATCTGCAAATTTTATAAGCATACTCTCTACTCCATTATCCAAGTCATTAATGAAAATATTTAATAGTACTGTACTGAGGACTGACCCGTGGGAGACAGCACTAGATACAGCCTCCCCATTTGACAGTAAATAATTGATAAGTACTCTTTGAGTACTTTCTTTCACCCAGTTGTGCACCCACCTAATAGCAACTCCTTGGCCTGCCTAAACCTTGTCTTACATAATCCTACAAAGAGAGCACAAGAGAGACAAAAAGAAAAGGAGTACTTGTGGCACCTTAGAGACTAACCAATTTATTTGAGCATAAGCTTATGCTCAAATAAATTGGTTAGTCTCTAAGGTGCCACAAGTACTCCTTTTCTTTTTGTGAATACAGACTAACACAGTTGTTACTCTGAAACAAGAGAGACAGACTCCTAAGGCATGCTCTTCATCATGCAGCTGGGTTGCATGGTATTCCTATGCAGTTATTCAGAACCTATCTTCTCGCTGCTTTGGGACGGGGTGGTGCGGCTGTGGTATGATCCTAGGAAGCGGGGTAGTGGAAGCGAGGATTACTCCCTAAAAATAACAAATTTGATTGTCTATCTCCTGGGGCACATATACCATTTTCATAAGAAATCAAACATTTCTCCAGAGCACACAAAGAGCAGAACACGTGTGCCAGCTGCCCTCCAGAAAAGCAAGTTCATAGACAATAAGCAGTGCAATTCTTGACATTCCTCTCAAGACAAATACAAATATAACATTTTATCCACTCCATCCTTGAGGAATATGGATAATTCACCAGTACGCTGACTGAACTATAGACTTCAATTTACACTGCTAGCTTTGAAGGTGGGTATGTTTTACTTCCAACATCCAAAAAGACACACACAAAAGGAATCATGGGAACTGAAAATATATGTAGTAGCCTTCTAGTACAGCTCAGGGTATTTCAGTGATGCTGACTTTAGAGATGATAGGCTTTGAAGACAGGAGGTCAATAGATTAATTAGTATCTACTTTATACTGGAAATGAATCATCATTTTTATGTCCATGGATATCAGGTGCATTCTTTTAAACTCTATTTCATTATCACAAACCAATCAATGTTCAGTCAGAAGCCTTGACATTTGGTTAATTTATATACAACTTTGCATATTAAGACCATAATAACTTCAGCACAAAAGCATGCATGTAATATATATTTTACTCATTTTGATGATCCTGCTAGTCAGTAGGATTGAGTTACAAATGTTACTGTATGCATGTCAGAATATCTTCTGCAAAAATCAGAGGCTACTTAAAACAAGCCAGTCTCAGTATCATATTGTTAGTTTTCCCTAGATGTCTGGCAGGTGTAGGCCATTATCCAGCAGAGATAGGTTCAGGGTTAATGTTATTATGTAACCCCCAAGCGCCCCAGGATATGCAGCATAGCCTTGTAAAGGGCACACATGTAGCTCTCTGGATGCTGTATATATATCATTGTAATCCATTGAGTATAATGGATCCACTTTGAAGGGCATAAGCTTTTCTACTGGAACTGAACATTAAAACATGTGCTCTCTCAAAACAGTAACTTGGTTCCAGGTGTTAATTTTAAACTTCAGTATAAAGATTTCCTCTCTTTTCCCTTTCTATTTGAGTTTACTTTGGGATTATCTAGGCATGCTCTCTACCACAGAAACAAGAACTACTACTCAAAAACCCATTAAATATTAAAAAGTAAGTTTAAAAATATTAATAACTCTTTACTAATATAGATTATGGCATTTAATTTCATTGGTTTAAAACCAGAGAAAGAAAAGAAGCACTGTGATTGATTACACATTCACATAAATGCATATATGTATGTTTTATATTGCCAACTCTGGAAAGTCAAGTACTCTAGCCACAAAACATGGTATAACAAACAGGTATAATATAGGAAGCAGGCTTTGAGCAGGGGGGTGGGAGGGTTCCATGGCTCCACCGAACTGCCTTAACCCCTTTCTGGAGGGATCACTTCTAGGGATGTCAGCATTGTTCAATTCGGTGTTCATTCATTCCTTGGTCTCTTTGCCAATGCTTCCAACAAAGGTTGCCATTCATACTGGTGGATTTTCTTACGTGTACACCTGACCAGTAGAAAATGAATGGAGACCACCAACTCAAAGGCCACTGATCAGCCAAAAGATGGTAATGATTTCCTGGGACTTTAGATATGCATTGGATTTGAATGACTGACCTAAAGCTGAAAGGCTCTGTACATCATTACTCTGAACCATTGCTGTTTATGAATATATACCATGGGCCTGATCCTTCACCACTGAAGTAATGGCAGTTCTGCCACTGACTTACTTCAATGTAAGCAGATCACAGCTTGTGAGATGCAAAGTGTTGAAGGCCCAATTCTGCTCCCATTGAATTCTGTGGCAATTCTTGACTTCAGTGGATACATGGTCAGGCCCCAAGTGTAATCACTGAGTTAAACACAGTTGTGATTATTTCTATCTAGCTTTCTTCCAAAAGTATCTATCATGCATGTAGGTATCTAAGCACTGAAAACAAGCATACAGTGTCCATAGCAGCTTTCTGCTCCTCAAGTATGGAGAGCAAGACCTGCATGTGCTAGGGGTTTTCATTTGTTTGTTAGTTTTTAACCTGGGGTGGTGTCCTGGGAAAAGGCTTTGTCAAACAAGAGTGCCATATACTTTGAACTGAAAACGAACAGATTTGGGATCAGCATGTGGAAACTCCACCTCTTGTTTGGCTATCAAAAATGTGGAGGAAAATGTATATAAAAAATATTCCTCCTTGCCCAGGGCCCATTATTATTAACTATTTGTATTAAAGTAGTGCAGAGAGGCCCTAGTGAGGGTCAAGGCACCAGTGTGTTTGGTGTGGCATAAACCTATAGGAAGATATGTTCCTTGCCCCAGAGAGCTTACTGTGCAGCCACACTGCTGCTGTTTCTCTGCAGGAAGCAGGCAGGATGCAGAGAGGCTGCACAGTCGGGAGCTCTCCGTTCCCTGAGCACCAGAGGGCAGGGTTCTGCCGTGGTTCTCTCTACAATGCTGTGGAGTGGGGTTTGTCAGCAGGCCAAGGGTCAGTAGATCCATGAATGATATGGCTTCCCTTCCAAAGCCCCATATAGAGGGAAGATAGGGAACTGCAGCTGCTCCTACTGCTCTGAGAGGTTGTATGAATTTTAAGGAGAGGTTTCCCGTCCTGTGCTTCCACATGTAGGGCACCTACATGAAGCTCATTTTCCTGGGCTTCACACCGGTGAGGTAATTTCACTCATAGTGAGCGTGCTAGGTGTGCAATTTCCAAACACTGGGAACCTCATTGTTTCCAAAACAGATTTCGTCAGGCACATCAAAGACATATTCCTCTCACTGACAATTAAGTCCATTACAAATCTGAATATCACAGGGTGGCTGGCCCTCTATGGGAAGATGGGTCCTTCACTTGTGATGGATGAGCTACGTCTCAGCTGAGTCTGATGAGCTAGGGACCAGGTGATTTTAAAAGATAGCAAGCAGCACAGTTGCAGTAGAGACCTGCAATGACCAGGAAAGCTCCTGCAGGAGAACTTGGGGCACAGGGGATGGAATGGGGAGGTGAGGTGGGGTGGGGTGCGGTGGAGAGAGGGGAAGGGGAAAGCACTACAAGAAGTAGAGTGGCTCTGTGGCAGGGTGACTCTCAGGCAAGTGGCTGGTAGAGAGACAATCTGAGGGGAACAGACTGATCCCTGCAGGAGATCCTGGGTTCCAAGAGAAGAGATGACTGATATGCTGAATTTGTCTTATTTAGAGGAAATAAAGCTAAGAGTCCAAACTAGACTCGTGGTAGGGTGTCACTCCTTCCTGGGATAGGGAAACAGGTCAGCAGCCTACACTGAGCATTTAAAAATAAGTCATTTTGACACCCTCCTCCACACCCCCAAAAATCAACAAAATCTCCCATCAGTGAAATGGACTGTTCACACTGAGAGTTCAAAAATGGCCAAACAGAACATTATCGTACTCAAGGGAAAAAAGTTTCCCTTTGGGCTCCAGAAATTTCAGCCCAATTTATTATGGTAACTTTTGTGACAAGCTCTAACTGCCTGAAAATAGAGGCTTATTATTAGGCTTGGGAAGATTAGATTTTTATTGGTAAATGTCAGTAAACATCACCATACACACACAAACTACTCATAATTTACCAATAGTCAAAGAAAGAAAAATGCTGCTTGAGAACTTATTAGAGTTTGATTTAAGGATATTTACACTGCATATTTTGACATGTGATGTTGACATGTTTTAATGGTTATAAACAGTAAATTATTCTCTGAGCCCTGTCCCTACCCCCCCGGCCCATAAAGTCCATCAACTGAAAATTTAAATAGATAAAAATAGGAAAAAAGCCTAAAAATAAACATTTTATCATTTCTATGGATAATATCAAAGAAAATAAAATTCTGCCATGCTTATTTATAATGAAAGAGTCTTTTCAGTCATGAGCCAGATCTACAGGTGGTGAAAGATGGTGTAGCTCTTCTGACTTCAGAGGAGCTATGCTGATTTACACCAGCTAAGAATCTGGCTCCATAACTATAGCATCTCCATTGTGACAGTATCCTACTTTCAAATCAAATAACCACTGTGAAATACCTGATTCACTTTGCACCCAACAGCTGTACTTATGGCCTGTGTTCCCAGCCATACACTCAAAACAAGGACAATAGGAAAGGCAGAAACAGCTGCAACCACTCAGAAGAAAAAAAAAAAAACTGTTAAAAAAAAGCTTGTTGTCAGACTCCCGCTTAGGAAGGAAGTCAAACCATTTTTCTTTGCCTTCTCATGCGTGGCAGCTGTCTTAGAAAAATTATTACTGTTCTGTTTTGTAACAGAAACTCCATAGTATTTAGTAAACTATGAACTCCAAACTACTCATGGCCCAACACAGGTTTAACACTTTTGATGCAATCAAAACATTATCAGTGCATCAATGGGCTGCGACTTCTCTGTTGGAGAACACAGAATTCCCATCCTCCCCAATTACTTGCTTTAAAAGAACTTGTGAATTTTCTGTATCTAGACCATACAGATCAATTTAATGAATCTTAGCTTGGCTGAGTAAAAATGCACAACTTTCTACATTTAATGCAGGAGAATGTGTCTCCTTTTCAACCAGTTCTCAATCCTCAAATAAAATCACAGAAGGTAAAGAATGAGATATCTTTTACTGACTCAATAAAATATGTAAGCTTTTGGGCCACATTCAAATGCATTTGTTAAACAAACAAAATACGACTACATTCTGATACCCTTTCTCTGGTTTAGTACTGTAGCACTTGACTTCAATGGAACCACTCACAAAGTAAGGTACTGTACCTTGTGAGTAAGGGTATCAGATTCTATCCCTAAATAAATACATGCAGCAACCACCACAGTAATTCGGGCCACAAAATCAGTGTGTTAGAGATTACATTTGTTTTGTAGTAGTGTTCTACTACAATTGTATGGAGAGCAGAGGGAAGGTTGATGGAGACAGAACTAGAGAATCAGAGAGAAGAGAGGTGGAGACACAGGGTACGTATGAAGGTGGGAGTGAGCAAGCAGAGGAAATAGTGAAGGGCTGAGAGAGAGAAAGGGAAAGAAAAAAAGAGAATAAGAATAACATGGTTGGTTACCAAGAGACTGATGGAAATGGTTTCAAATGCAGGTACCTAAAGTTAAGCACATCAAGGTTTGATCCAAACTCCCATTGACTTCTATGGTGCACGATCAGAGCCTCCATCCTTGTTAGTGCTGGCCAATGTTTGTCAAATTAGACAAAAATTTTCACTGACATTTCAAAAAGAAATAAAAGCTAAAAAAAAGTTGACAAAAATGTTCACTAATATTTCTCTTGGTTTTTGACCAGCTGCAATATTTAGGCACTCAGATAAACTGGTCCTGATTTTCTGAGGAGCTATGTAGCCACAATTCTTATTGATGTCAGTAGGAACTGTGGCTGCTGAGCAGATCTGAAAGTTAGGCCACCTAGTTAGGTACCTAAATATGAATTTAAGGCCTGGATCCACAAAGAGGCTCTGGTGTTGAAACACCTAACTTTTAGGCATGTAGAAAATTACAATGAAAAATAATGGGAACCACCAAAGCCTGAGTTAAGTGCCTTTATACAATGAATGGGGAGAAACAGGCACCTAAGAATGGGATGCATAAAAACCAGGTCAATAGGCAGGGCATCATTTAAGTTAGCCAGTGGGAGATACCAATGAGAGAGGTATGTCTTAAACCCGACCTCTCTCAGGAAATTAGGCACCTCAATCCATGCTGCAGGGAGGCACTCATCTCTCTTTGTGAGTCAAGATCGACTCTTGGAGTGAGGCTGCCTAGGCACCTCAGCCATTTCTTGTCAGAAACACTGGAGAAGGAGGTACTGGCGCTGCTTCCCTTATTGCCTGTTAGCCCAGCGGCGAGCAACACTCACCCAGAATCTGGGAGACTCAAGTTCAATTTCTCCCCCACTACCAGAGAGAAAGGGTTTGAACAGGGGTCTCCCTCCTCCCAAGAAAGTGCTCGGGCTATTCTGACACAGTGGGGGGTGCTCCCTCAATCTCTCTTGTTCAAGCTGTTCTGCTTTGGATAAGTAATTAAATAGCCATTGGAACAGCAGGATTGGAGCCTGCGTCTACCATGTGAGTGCTCTAACCGCTGGACTACAGAGTCATTCTCACTCTCTCCCCAGTCCAATAACTCTTTAATATTTATCCAAAGTAGAACAGTTTCTACCGGAGAGACTGAGGAAGACCACTTCCCCCCACATCAGAATACCCCATAGACTGGTGGTTAGGGCACTCACCAGAGAGATGAGAGATCCCTCTTCAGTTTGTTTCTCCCCAACATACGGAGGAGGGAACTGAACCTGGGATCTCCCACATCCCAGGTGAGGACTTTAACCACTGGGCTAAAAGTTATAAGGTGGACACCTCCTCATCTCTGGTCTTGAATGGGGCTCCATGCAGGCCTACTAGATAGGGCCCTGCAGGCTAGATAAGCAGGCAAATGCCTAGCTCCTGGTGGTTTGTGGATTGCACTGTGTTTTAGGAAGGAGACTGGTGTTGGGATGCCTAGTGTGAGGCAGCAGTGCACATACCCAGAGGCAGAAACTTAGGCACCGAGGAAACTCTACAGTGAAAATTTAGGCATGTAGCAAGTTTAAGCACGTATAGGATTAGGCAGCAGCCTAGTGGGGTTTAGGTGCCTAAGTCCCTTTATGGATTGGGGCCCAACATTAGGGATCTACATTTGAAATTTTTTGCTTTGACATTAATAGTTGTCTTGAAAATTTATTTGGTTGAAATAGTATATAGGCACATATTTTCAATGCATGGCCTGTGTTTGTGTGCACTCAAAGTGTAGAAATTTTAGACCTTGATCCTGCAGCTGACTGCCCATTAAAGTTAAAGTGGCTCTGCATGATCACAGTCAATTTGCAGGATCAGGGTCCTAATATGCAAAATCTATTAGCTTGACCACAAACAGATTTTGTGCATATAAATTCAATTATTTACATACACAAATGCTAATACACTAAATGAGTGCAAACGACTTGTGAGAGCAAATATGGATGTGTACAAAGACAGGGCAAGTTGAGGCCCATTGCAAATTTAGCCCATCAGGTAGGTATGGTAAATAAAATCACTATTATGAAATGTGGCTTTTCGCTATACAATTTGAATACAATATTTGGAAGGTTGAGTGGCACACTGAATTGTTTCATTTTGAGGTTATCCTGATTTTTAGCAATTACTTCCCAGCAACACTAAAATAAGTGGCCCATATGCTATGAATTTATTTCTATTCATTGCAGATACCAGACAGATTACTATAGAAACTCCATTGCATTTTGCCTTTAGTTGAAAATTTGCTAATCAACACATGTTTGGAAGTAATACCTAGACAACTATTAGTGGAGTTAAAAAAAAAGATATAATTTGCGTGTATTACATTCTGGAAAATACTGTAATTCCTGTATCCTGGAGACATGGTACCTTTTTTCAAGGCAAGAAATATTACATTTGGTTATACAGATGTGCTGTTACCAGTCATTAAAGGTTGTCTGAGTGTTCACTCTGCTGTTGGAGGTACTAGACCCTAAGGCTGTTCAGGATAAAGAAAGGCTTAGAGTGTTATTATAGTATGATCTTCCCGATAACTTCCCCCTGTAACTCAAGCCAATCTAATTCAATGATGTGAATATTTCTGTTAATGGCAATACGCAGCTCACACAATAGCCTTTCTTTTCATCTATGGCTGGCCCTAGAATGAGAAATGTAGACTGGAAGTATTTTAATTGTTATATTTTATTGTTCTGTGAGATGGACAAAATCCTGAATAAAAAGTCTGGTTCAAGACATGAATGCATAATAAAAATATAATAAATAAAAGTACTGCTTTGTATTTTCCTCCAGAGATCACCAAAGGCTTTACCCAAAGCCCATTGAAGTCCCACAATGAACCTTACAAAGAGGTTTCAGAGTAACAGCCGTGTTAGTCTGTATTCGTAAAAAGAAAAGGAGTACTTGTGGCACCTTAGAGACTAACCAGTTTATTTGAGCATGAGCTTTCGTGAGCTACAGCTCACTTCATCGGATGCATAGCATATCGTGGAAACTGCAGAAGACATTATATACACACAGAGACCATGAAACAAAACTTCCTCCCACCTCACTCCCCCGCTGGCAACAGCTTATCTAAAGTGATCATCAAGTAGAGCCATTTCCAGCACAAATCCAGGTTTTCTCACCCTTCCCCCCCCACCCCCCCACACACACATACAAACTCACTCTCCTGCTGGCAACAGCCCATCCCCCTTTGAAACCCCTCTTTATAATGCGCATGATAATCAAGGTGGGTCACCTCCAGCACTAATCCAGGTTTTCTCACCCCCCCCCCCACACCCCCCCCTTTTTTCCAAAAACCACACACACAAACTCATTCTCCTGCTGGCAACAGCTCATCTTACAATGTGCACAGCAATAATCCAAGTTTAACCAGAACGTCTTGGGGGGGGGTTTTGCAGGAAAAAAACAAGGGGAGACAGGCTACCTTGCATAATGACTTAGCCACTCCCAGTCTCTATTCAAGCCCAAATTAATAGTATCCAATTTGCAAATGAATTCCAATTCAGCAGTTTCTCGCTGGAGTCTGGATTTGAAGTTTTTTTGCTTTAAGATAGCGACCCTCATGTCTGTGATTGCGTGACCAGAGAGATTGAAGTGTTCTCCGACTGGTTTATGAATGTTATAATTCTTGACATCTGATTTGTGTCCATTTATTCTTTTACGTAGAGACTGTCCAGTTTGACCAATGTACATGGCAGAGGGGCATTGCTGGCACATGATGGCATATATCACATTGGTGGATGTGCAGGTGAACGAGCCTCTGATAGTGTGGCTGATGTTGTTAGGCCCTGTGATGGTGTCCCCTGAATAGATATGTGGGCACAGTTGGCAACGGGCTTTGTTGCAAGGATAGGTTCCTGGGCTAGTGGTTCTGTTGTGTGGTATGTGGTTGTTGGTGAGTATTCGCTTCAGGTTGGGGGGCTGTCTGTAGGCAAGGACTGGCCTTTCTCCCAAGATTTGTGAGAGTGTTGGGTCATCCTTCAGGATAGGTTGTAGATCCTTAATAATGCGTTGGAGGGATTTTAGTTGGGGGCCGTCACCTTCAGTTGGGGGGGAAAGGGTGAGAAAACCTGGATTTGTGCTGGAAATGGCTCTACTTGATGATCACTTTAGATAAGCTGTTGCCAGCGGTGGAGTGAGGTGGGAGGAAGTTTTGTTTCATGGTCTCTGTGTGTATATAATGTCTTCTGCAGTTTCCACGATATGCTATGCATCCGATGAAGTGAGCTGTAGCTCACGAAAGCTCATGCTCAAATAAACTGGTTAGTCTCTAAGGTGCCACAAGTACTCCTTTTCTTCTTACAAAGAGGGTAGTAAGCATTATTACCCATGCTTATAGATGGGAAAGTGAGGCAGAGAGGTTAAGTTACTTGCTCAGGATTACAGAGTGAGTCAGTGGTTACATTCAGGCCTAGAATTTGGGTCCCCTAGCTTGCAGGACTCTGCTCTAACCACTAGGCATCCCATATTGAAAGCAATCTCCATCCTTAAGGCAGTGAGTTCATCACGGGGACTTCTAGTAAACATTACAGCATAATCACTTCATATTTTGCTAAATTCACATTTGAGATTCACACTGATTTTTTCTAAGGTGTCCCATGTGTCCTTTCCAGTAGGGTGGTGGGATTCCTTCAGCCCCTGAGGGGACGGGACAGCAAGTATGACACGTACCTGGATGTCCTGTAACAATCTGTTAATAATGTATGTGGACTGGCTTTGGCATGGTTTTTTTCTGAACAAATATCTTTGATTAAAATGCTTCCCAATAGGGGGACCATCTGGGTGGGTCAGATGGGAAGGAGAAAATAGCTCAAGATCCATTTCTACTTCCTCTGATCAGCTTCCACTTAAGGATGGAAAGAGAAAATGCCAGAACTATTAGCTCTGATGACTCAGTTCAGTCCCCAGACAGCCTATGGAACTAATTTGACCAGGAGGTGCCAAAGTCCACCAAAAACTGATGAACCCTCCTGGAGCATAAAGAACACTGGCAGGGTTTAAAAGGACATTTTCTCCAGGTTGTAGGGGGCAGGGGGAACCTGACTGAGACACAGGCAACACGGGAATCTGTGGGGGGTGTCGCTAAGCCTGGCCTAGGTTGCATTATTCGTAGAGGCTCTCTCTTGCTTTAACCTCCTTTTTTCCTCTAACGTTTTGTTCTGACTGCTAAATAAGAATACTTTGTTTTAAGAAAGTTATCAGCATTATAATACTGATTACAGGTCCCAGAAGGGAGGAAACTCATGTGCCCAAAACGAAGTTAGTCCTGCAGAGTGTTAAGTGACTAATATAGGTGGAGCAGCCTGACCCTGGTCCCGGTCAAAGAGCGGGAGAATTGCGATATTCCACACAGAAAAAGGTAAGAGCAAGAGGCCTAAGATCCAAGAGGGTGCACTCAGTGAGACCAGAAAGGGGACAAGCTAACCTTACTACCATGGCTACAGGGCTAAAAATAAGAAAGTCATAGAACCCTTGAGTCTTGTGATGAACTCAAAGCTGACTTCCTTCAGAGATGCTGTATCGGGTATTCTGTCTTATGTTTCCTTACAGATGCTTCAATTTATTCAGCTCACCTGATTTTCCATTAATCTGTGACTATATTGTCCCCACTCTTTCCCCAACCCCATTTATCTACAATTGGCTTCTTATGGTTCTAATTCATCTTGCTTACTCTTTGCACTCACGTTAAAGTGTGCTAATGTCACAGTTATATTTACCTGCATGAAGCGGCCCTCAGACGTTCCCAGATTAGCAACAGTAAGATTCCCTTTGGTGAAGACAGATATTGAAGTTAGCAGGACACTGTTGAATCGCCCCATAAACAAGTCAACCCGTTGCAAAGGAGTTGTAACCTCTAGACGATATTCATCATCTTGTGCTCCACAGTACGACGCATTTCTTGAAAATGTCTGTCAGAAAATAAAGTCGATGTGAATAGTGTCTCTTCAGCAGGGCACAGGCAGGAAAAGCTCTTTGTCAGAAGAAAGTCATTTGGCAAGTGGACACAAATGCATTTGATCAGAAGTACTTAGAGGTTTCAAACTGTAATTGTTTCACCAGTTATCACGTTCCAGGGGGAAGATAATGATTTCTTAACATTATGGGAATATTTCCCATTTGTTTTAATATGTTTTGTCTGGATGCCCAGAAGATAATGATAGTTTTTCTATTCAACAAGTAGATATTATGTAAGCATTTACATTAAGATATAGTACAGTATACATAATATATTTTATAGTGCTTTTCATCTGAAGGTCTCAAAAATGCTTTAAACTTAGAGCTGCCCAAATATAGTATATTTTGCAAAAATATACAGAAAAAATTGGGAAGGAATGTTCACAGCATTTTGAAATTTTCAACCCCCCTCCCCCTGATTTTTCCTTCTCTCCCTCCCCATTTTTATCCTTCCCCCCTTTTCAGTGACAAAAAGTAAAAAAAAAAAAAAGGGGGGGGGGGAGGGGGGAGAAGGGCAAGAAAGGAAGTGAGGGAGATAAAATGGGTAAAATCTATGTCCTGATTCTGATTAAAAATAAAACCAGGTCAATATAATTACTTAGGCTGAGATTATTTTGATCATCTACTGCTCATATATTATTCTTTTCAATCTCTTTTTATATTTATCATGAACATTATTAGAATAGGTTTCAGAGTAGCAGCCGTGTTAGTCTGTATTCGCAAAAAGAAAAGGACTCCTTTTCTTTTTATTATTAGAATAGATGCTGCATTTGCAGAGCTTTTAAAAAATTCTCTTCTGATTATTAATGGAGAATACATGGATTTTTCTTTTCATTGGAAAAATTTCTTGAACAATATACTTCAGGTTAATCTTTAGAAAAGAAGATAACGACGCTGTACTGACAATTCAATAGTAATCTATTAACTGATAATTCCATTACTATTGATGCTTCATCTTCCATTTTGGTGAAATAATATAGATAATAAACAGGGATCCCTTAAAAGATCTATAGCCACTTTAAAATTGGAAATAGTCTAGCTATGTTTCTACTGGAACATGTTCTATGACTACATGTACAAAGAAAGCAAAATATCATGGATCTCTCTTTTGAAATCAGTATCGAGCTTGCGTTTTTTTCTTTCAATTTTTATTTATTGATTTTTTTAAAAAAGGAATTTTTGGTGGGGGATATTAAAGTTTGATCCATAATTCTTTGACTTCAATGGCGGTATTTCCATTTACTTCAGTGAAGTCTGGATCAGGCCCTTAAACAGCAAGCCAGAATAAGCTTTTACTACATAACTATTACATAGTTATTCTAATTCTCCTGCTGCAGATGATTTACCTTATATTACTTATGAACAGAATATTATCAAAGAGAAGGCAACCAAATACGGAAATAAATTAGTTCCTTGAGGCTTGTTAGTGCTGGATAAATGGCCAAAGACATTTAAGGCCCTTTTCCAACCTACCCAATGGTTTTATTAATTGTAGTGTTTATGAAGAGACCCCCATTGGCAGCACTAGAAAGTTAAGACTCTCTTAATCCTCGGAACAATTCTAGCATAAACTGTAGCAGTGCCAGCTTCCCCATGCTGCCCAATCAATGTGTTTTAACTGTGACCTGAAGAAACAATCACATATATGGATGATGGAAGGTAGTTCATGCATGTAGAACTGTATTCATCTCTACGGCAATACTGCCAAGAAGGGGTTCCAAATTAGGCCTGGTGTAGGGAATGGGGCATGGGTGGTCATGCCTAATGTTTAGCATCAGCAGCCTGGAACTCCCAGAGCTAGGGTCAGAGCCAGACCCCAAGCCAAAGGTAAGAGCCAGAGTCAGGTGCCAAACTGAAGGTCAGAGCCGGAGTCAAAGCCAGGCGCCAAGCCAGGGGTTGAAGCCGGAGTTAGCATCAGGGGTAAGGTATAGGAGCAGGGACCTGGAGTGAGGCAGGAAATCAAGAACTGGGAAAGACAGGGGTCTGGAATAAGGAGGAACCAAGAACAGTCTGGGAGGCAGGGCTCAGGAGTCAGGGTAGGGCTCAGGACTCAAGTAGGCAGGCTCGATAGCAGCCACTAGCCAAGGACTCCTTTAGTTGCGCAGGCAATTTCTTGTGCCTCTTTCTGACCTAAGTAGAGCTTCCCCGCCAATCAATGGGGCTGGACGTCTTCCCCAGTCAGGAGCTTTGTGGGCCGGGCCCTTTGCAAGTTAGAGCTTCGCTGGCCCCTTTCTCCAGTCATTCAAGTGACCATGGTCTGAGCACTGGCTGGGGACATGTGGGCCCAGGTTCAAGGCTGTTGATTTCTCCCACCTGGTCCAGCACTGATTTTTCAGTGGGACTATTTTTATGTTTGAAGTGCTTTGCTGGATTGGTTTTGGTGCTGACAGTTACTGTGATGTGGACACCTGCCCATAAGAACTGTTTTGGACAATGAGCTCATTTCATATAGGCCACCAAATAATCATCAGAGGGTAATGACTTTAGGTAATTACCACTATGCTCACTTCCTCTAAAACTCATGTTTGATTCATACTTAACAAATTTAGCCCCTCTTCTCTTCTGTCCTCAAAAGCAGGGTTATTTTGCAGTTCTAGTCTGGCCAGTCTAGAAGTGTCTTCAAAACATCTGCACAGAGATGCAATGAGCACAAATAGTTCCACCAGAGCAGGATATACAACTCAACTGTACCCCCTCTGAACATGTATCCATCTCAGCCTCTGTTCCCTTGCTATAATCCCTCCCCATATTGAGAGAGGAACTTTGGACTCCTCTACATCTGTGCTGCTGACCTCCTTTGAAGATTTCCCGTCTGAGGCACAAAATGTACATCAAAACCTCATCTTCTGCAATTTGAACACCCTGCCAGTCCTCAGTAAACATTTTCCAATCCCTTATTAAGAACAAGTGGCCTATATTTTCCCTCCTGCTCCTAACAGATGACACCTTCCTGTATCCTCCTAAAGACAGATATGACTAAACTGACCCTCCTCCCAGATGTCCAAGGACATGTTGAACACAAGGCCTTTCCACAAATCCTGGCTCTGCATGGGATAAACACAAAGCTGCTCTTTGAATGGAGCAGAGAGGCAAAAAGGTCACCCCAAAAACTAGAGCAAGAAGTCGGATGGAAAGTTTTAAATGGTCTCACCCATTTCTCTTAGCTTTTTCTAGGCAACCTAAAGTAAATCACTGTTTGAGCTAACACAAAATACTACTGGGAAAAGGATGTGCTGTTGTTTTAACCCTTTGACCCTGTGAAGCCTGAGTCTCTTCCTGACACAAATACTCTGCCAAGTATTCTGTGGTAATATGGAAAATAACTGATCTCTGGGTTACACATTTACAATATTATGCCAAATCCTAGTGACAAATCATACAAACATTGAAATAACCAGGGACCTTGCTGGTATGAGTTTGAGTTTAGTTACATTGTTTTTTATGCATGACTAGGAGTGCAAGTGGTGTATATGACTCAGAAAGAAAAATGTTAATGTGATAGAGGTGTGCCATTGGAATGTGATGAGGTGTAGTAGGCAAGTGTTGAATTCTGCCCATATCCAGTATGGACATGAGATAATAATCCTATTTGCTCAAAGGGGAGATTGTAACTACTTGGAATTTGCCCTGGATCCAGTCTGCAAAATACATGTTACCAGTTGGTCAAAAAAGTCTCTGAACTAGGCTAACAAGAATTGTCACTGCCTAAAGATTAACTGATGCTTGTACATTCAATTTAGCTGACATAAACTTAAAATGTCTTGACATAAAGTTGCACATTTGAAACCAAATGTCCAAAATGTGATGGCCTCAAAATATTTGCCACCGTCTCTCCTCCAACTACTCCAAAAGTGACTTTTTACAAAGCTACCCAATTAGACAAGTATCATAATTCAAAATATCCAATATAAACCAGACTGAGAGAAATACAGGCTTTATCTAAGGATTTTTACGATGTCTCTGCAATAGCTAATCCCCAGTGGTCTGTACTGGGACCAGTCCTATTCAACATATTCATAAATGATCTGGAAAATGCGGTAAACAGTGAGGGGCAAAATTTGCAAATGATACAAAACTACTCAAGATAGTTAAGTCCGAGGCAGACTGTGAAGAGCTACAAAAGGATCTCGCAACACTGCGTGACAGTAACAAAATGGCAGATGAAATTCAATGTTGATAAATGCAAAGTAATGCACATTCGAAAACATAATCCCAACTATATACATATAAAATGATGGGGTCTAAATTAGCTGTTACCACTCAAGAAAGAGATCTTGGAGTCATTGTGGATAGTTCTCTGAAAACATCCACTCAATGTGCAGTTGCAGTCAAAAAAGCAAACAGAATATTGGATATCATTAAGAAAGGGATACATAATAAGACAGAAAATATCATATTGCCTCTATATAAATCCATGGTACGCCCACATCTTGAATACGGCGTGCAGATGTGGTCGCCCCATCCCAGAAAAGATATATTGGAATTGGAAAAGGTTCCGAAAAGGGCAACAAAAATGATTAGGGGTATGGAACAGCTGCCATATGAGCTGAGATGTGTAAGACTGGGACTTTTCATCTTGGAAAAGAGACGACTAAGGGGGGATATGATTGAGATCTATAAAATCATGACTGATGTGAAGAAAGTAAATAAGGAAGTGTTATTTACTCCTCCTCATTACACAAGAACTAGGGGTCACCAAATGAAATTAATAGGCAGCAGATTTAAAACAAACAAAAGGAAGTATTTTTTCACACAATGCACAATCAAACTGTGGAACTTCTTGCCAGAGGATGTTGTGAAAGCCAAGACTAAAACAGGGTTCAAAAAAGAACTAGATAAATTAATGGAGGATAGGTCCATCAATGGCTATTAGCCAGGATGGGCAGGGATGGTGTCCCTAGCCTCTGTTTGCCAGAAGCTGGGAATGGGCAACAGGGGATGGACACCTGATGATTACCTGTTCTGTTCATTCCCTCTGGGACACCTGGCATTGGCCACTGTTGGAAGACAAGATACTGGGCTAGATGGACCTTTGGTCTGACCCAGTATGGCCGTTCTTATGTTCTTATTATGTTCTAATCTGCAAACATTAATGGTCTCTTCAGGTCTCTGCCTCTGCAGTCCAAAATCCTGCTCCCAAATTAAGTGAGTTCCTCAATCAGAAAAAAGATGTAATATTTAATATCTTCAATGAACTAGAAATGAATTATTAATCATGGCAGAAGCTTTCATGATTCAAGTGAACGGTGAATGTGTAAAAAAAGCACACTTACTTTTCAATACAAAAGTAAAATAATAAATGTGCAGATAGCAGTACTTAGAGGTTTGGGGAATCTGAAACTAACTTGATAGAGAGAAATGGATTAACATTTTTGAAAAGAGGCAAAAAACATAATTAGAACATGGCAGATATGAAGACTTTATATTTCTATGTATTTAACTAAAATTAGTTAAAATTATGAAGTCAAGCAGTTACGTGGCATCTTTGTGCAGTCTGCAGTATGCAGTCTGAGGTCAGCTTCATCAAACACAAATGGTAGTGTAATCTTTAAAGATCTAAAAATAATTAAACATTTGCTTAATTCTTTTTAAGACCCCAGTGCAGGAAAACAGATTCTGTATGTTCCATTTAATTATGTTCCACTGAATGGTCCAATTAAGCACATGCTCAAATGCTTTCTTGACTAGGGATGGACTTAAACATGTGCTCTTCAGGCAGGGACTGCCTTTTGGTTCTCTGTTTGTACAGCCCCTAGCACAATGGGATTCTGGTCTATGACTGAGCCTCCTAGGCACTACAGCAGTGGTTCTCAACCTATTTGCCATTGTGGGTTGTCTATTTATAACATGGGCCACATCCACACAATAGATATACTACCTTTATGGCACTGAGGATGTCACATGGGCTGCAGCTGTGTGCTGATTGGGCTGCAAGTGGTCACAGGCCACAGATTGAGAACCACTCTGCACTACAATAATACAAATAAATAAATAAATGTGCTTAAGCACTTTGCTGAATCAAAGCCTATATTTTTAGCAAAGAAAAGGCAAGGAAACGTTTGCAATATATATCACCACACCTACTGTCCCACAATAACATCTCCACGATCAGGCACTCCCATCCACATAGAGAGTGGGCAGGACTACCAGCATTTAGTGGGTCTGGAGATTTGTCAAAGATGGCATAAATATTCAAAAAATAAGTTTGGTGTAAAGTGCACAGAATAGATAGTCTTAGATATTGGACTGATTTCCTAGCCTATTTGGAAGGGAGAAGGCCAAGGTCTCTGTAGAGACAGCTCTTCAAAATAATGTTTTGTCTCTATGGTTCCAAGGGTCAAGGAATTAGGATTAGCGATAAATAGTATTGTCACCCATAGAACACAATTTTCAAGCGTGTCTGCCCTCATGAAATATGGTTAAGAAAAAGTAGGAAGCTTAGATGTATCAACACAGTCTCAAGAGAAAGAGCAAATAAGGGGAAAATGGGGCAACCCTGGTGGTTCCCCTCTCTAAACAGTCTTGTATATTTTTAATAAAACACAAATACTTTTCTCCCCTATAGTGACTTCCATCTGAGATTTCAAGACAGTATACAAACAATGAATTAGTTTAGTTTCATGACCCTCCAGTGAGTTAGATGAGTACTATTACCCTCCCTGTTTCACAATGAAACAGAGACACAAAGGATGAAAACCTGACCATGTGGACTTCAGAGAGGCCAGGATTTCACCCACAGAGCTAACATCACTTGCCCAATGTCACACTGGAAGTCTGTTGGAAGGCTGGGAACAGAACCCATATCTCCAGTTTCCCGGTCCTGTGCAGAACCCAAAACCCATTACAAAAGTGCCCAAAAGAACTGGACTTTCAGTCACTGCTTGCTTTGGAAAGAATTATTCCTGAGGTTTCACATAACTCATAAATCTCCGCTTCTGTCACATACCAAGCTGTTTAATTCTGGGCTCTAGTAGAGACAACTACATGGTTCTTGCAGTTATAACTCTGCAACCAAAAGAGAAGAGGGGGAAAAACAACAATGTCAAACTTTCCTGTTTCTGACACAATTACAAACCCTATTTGCTTCATCCTTCTCTGGCCTATTTCCTTAACAAAGGACAAGTTGAAGAATCTCCTTTTTCATTTCCCAAGTGCTGTCACGGCACAGCTGGACAAAATGAATAAAATACAAGGAAAAAGGTAAAGCAGACATGTAAATAGATTTCCCCTTTCGTCCCTCAAAGGCAGAAGGGTGAATTTTTTCTGCATGATTAAGTAGTACAGAATGTTTGTGAAACTGGACAAAATGTTATTTAAAATCTTGAAGATTTCCTACCTCTGCGGGTATATAAACTGGCACTCACGGTCTGAATTCCTTTCAAGTTACTCACATGACTAATTCACATGATTTGCCTTGGAAGAAAGCAGATTAGAAGAAAACTCTATAGAACAAACATCTACAGTACAATAGACCAAACTTCAAGAAATAAGTACAGTAAATAAATGAGATATGCAAATTCTGCAGGAACAGAGGCAACTGCAAGGTCCTCTTCTAGAATGTATGCAAATCCTCTCCCAGGGCCACATTTAGATCCAGCACCCAGTCCAAGGAGTTGGGTGAAGCACTTGTGAAATGCACTAGGGAATGAGACAACAGATTTTCCTACCTGTGCCATAGAAGAGTTGCAAAGCCCAACTGCTGATGTAACCTCTGGGGGGAACCTATGCTGACAGGAGGATCCATGAAACACTGGGTTCCCTGATCCTAACCCTGAGGCTACCTCCCTCCATATCAGCCATGGAAAGGACTCATGCTGAGCCATCATTTATGTCATGCCCGGGGCACATGCCCTGTGCAGACCCTCCCACTCATCCAATACTGTAATCAGTCTGGTTCTGCTCCTTAGTAAAACATTGCACAACTTATGCATGTTCCCAGAACAGGCTGGTGTGTTCCCAAGAAAAGCTGCAGCATGTAAATAAGCAGGAAATGCCATACAAACAATATTTGGGTTTTGTTTTTCACTGATCCACAGAGTAAATGCTCATGAAAAGAACAATGTAACTTGTTGGTACCTAAGTTATTGCTGGTGCTAACTTCATGTCCATATCCTCCCATCTGGCTTTCTCAACAAAATATTATGAATAAAGGCACTGATTCACCCCCATTGGTACATTGCACCCTCCTTGCACTGATGAGCTGCTGAGGGAGGTTAAATATCAAGGAGGGCAGGCACTATCCTCCCTGGGTATCCTGGCTTAATAGGGCAGGTTTAATTTGCAGCAGAGACTTCATAGAAGCCTGTCCAGTATAGGCTGTCTGCGGGACTCAGTGAATTAGTACATGACCTAATAATGCTGCCCGGTTTTGGGATAGCACTGGACCACTGCTCATTCCCATTGTAAAGTAGGAGTTGTGGTGTCTTGTGCCATGTAATACCCACCCTCAGCCAGGCAGACTTTTTACCACCAGGCATTTACAGCCAGGGGTGCTGGAACAATTTGTATAGTGGGGGTGCTGCGAGCCATTGAACGAAACGGTAAACCCTGTATACGATGAAAACCACTTCAAGCCAGGGGGTGCTGTCCCATCCCCAGAACCGCTAGTTCCAGCACCTATGCTTAAGGCTCCAATCCAGGACCTGATTGTTCTGCATGTGTCCCCATCATAGGTGAATTCCACCCAGGAAGAATTTATTGGCTGTCTGCTGGGATTAGAGAAATGTCCATTTTCAAAACGGCAATCAAACCACATGGAATATTTTTCTTTGGCTTCAACAAAGCAGCATCGGGACCCACACTTCTTTATCAGGGCTTTGGGTTTTGGAGGCCTGGGTCAAAATTTGAAACGGAGGTTCCCCCCCATCCAAAAAAATTACCATGGAGGTGAAAGAGCTTAAGAAGAGGGGAAAAAAGTGAAGTCAAAGAGGGCCCAAGCTTGTGGAGTTGCTGCCCTCCTTGCGGGGATGGGTGGGGCTCCACCCTGCATGTGGCCAGGAGCACGCTTGTCCCTGAGCTCTGACCCCACTGCTGGTGGGATTGGTATCCCCCAACCTGCTCCTGCCTCTGGGCTCCTGGCCTGGTGTGTATCCTCAGGCCTGGTACAATGATGCCAGTGGTGGCTATGATGGGATCTGAGCTCCACTAGGGCAGGCGAGTCACTCCATGCAATATTGAAGGCAGACACCAATTCTGAGTGGCACTGTGACCCGGTGTGCCAGGCTGGAATCCCACTCACTCTAATTTGGCCCCTCTGTAACGCTGGGGACTCTCTCAAATGGGGGGCCTGAGCAAACTCACCCTTTTGCCTCCTACACCCAGCCCTGCTCCTTGTGACAAATGAAGTGGTGAAACAGAGGAAAAATATGCAGAATGGGACAGATTTTGTTCTCATACACCTGGGCAAATCCACTGGGCTAAATTCATCCCTGGTATAAGCAGATCCATCTTCCACTATCTTTCGACAAGTCAAATCTGAGTTTCTATGAACCAATGAAAGGCACATATATGCCTGAGGAACTATGGAGTTGATCCAGCACTCATTTAAGTCAATGGAAAGAATCCTACAGATTTCAATGTATTGGATTGGACCCTCTGTCCTTTTCAAACATCAAGTTTCTAACAAACTTCAGCTAAAACATTAGCGCTTTTCTTTAAAACATAAAAAAAGGTGCAATTTTTTTAAAGCAGAAAATTGTTCCCACCTCCCACTCCTTTTGTGCTTGAAAATGACTCAAATGTTTTTGATGAAACTTTCAGGGGAAAACTACACTCCCTTTCTGAGAGCAAGCATCACATATTTTGGCTGCAAAGATAAAGCTCTGAGAAAGTTATAAACAACTGAAAATAATCCTTTAGAAAAGAAATGTTTAGGCAACCTTAGCTATAGGTGATGCTACATGTGTTGCCTATAATCACAACTATGCACGCAAAAAGTCACATGGAAATAGCACCTTGTAGCAAAACAAAAAACAGACAAACAAAAAGCTTGGAAGGAAATATTACATTTAACACACACTTTACACTTTAAAGACCTGATCCCAAATCCACTGAAATCAACAGAGAGATTATTTAAATTGATCAGACCCCAAATAAATGGTAGTTCTGTGAAAAAAGTCACCGGTGTACATTTCTCATAGCAATATCATCATTCCAATCAACTCTTAATACTTGTTACTTTGGTCTATTTCACTGCTGAATAACAGAAAAAAAGAGGTGAGACTGATTATTTTACTTAACATAACGAGGTAGAAAAGATGTACATGTTAGTGTAATTAGTTAATACAAATTAAAAACATTGCACATTCTATTGTGAAGATCATTCAAAGAATTATTTGTTTTTGTCATTGACCACCATTGCATTAGTTCTTGTAATCTAGTTAGTGCATTAGCACTAAGTAAATACTATTGATTCAGTCAGATATAATGGACCTATGCAATCTTTGAATTTCGTCCATTTCCTTTATACTAATTTTATGACGTTTCACTCAGTACACAGATTATCATTCTGGAGGTGGTGGTTCATTATTCATTTTTATGAATTAAAAATAAGACACAGAGGATGTTGGTAAAATATCCCAGAGTCACTGAGCTAAATACAGACTTGGTGTCAGCAAGTGCATCTCCCATGGAAGTCCCTAGGACACATTCATTTGTGACTTATGGCTTGTCTGTGAAAGTTATTCCAGAAAAAGGTAGGGTATGAATTTACAATGGAATAGTTATTGTGGAATAATTCCATGTTTAGAGAAGCCCTTAAACAGTGGTGTAAGACAGTGCTACTCAAAGTGGTGGTCCGTGGACCGGTGGTGGTCCGCGAGCCATTGGCTGCCAGTCTGCGCGCACATTGGAAAAAAAAACTGCCGGTCCCCCACATCAGATAGCTTGAGCAGCACTGGTATAAGAGACGAGGGATGAAAGTAGGTCAGAAAATGGGTATGAGTTTCAGGGTAAAGTAGTATAATTTATACCTATTTCCATTCAGTAAGTGTGCAAAAGCAGAATAACATACACACAGAGGAGGCAGAGCACATCCTTCTGTTGGGTGCTTTTTTTTTTTTGGCTGCAATCTCTTCTTCTGCTCCCTCAGTACTTTTCTTGCTACACCCATTAATTCTGCTCACCTGCTGCAAGCCAAATTGCACAGCTTGCATTGCTTTGCCACCTGAATTTGTCTTCTACTAAACCATTTATGTCACTGCTTAAGCCACCAATAAATTTGGCCCATTGTTTGCAGTAATGGTATTCTTTATAAAATACAGGATCTGATTCTGATTTCTCTGAATCAGGTGTAAATCAGGAGTCATGGAGTTACAATGATGTCAGACCTGTGTGAGAGCAGAATCTGTCCCAAAGCATACGTTACACAATTGCTTACTTCTGTGACAAGCCAATGCATTTACTGTGAAGGTGCTGAAGGCAGACCTGGACTAAGGAACTGAGGTTCCTTCGAAGTCTCCTGATGCTGAAGCCCAATTTCCTATTGCTGCTCTAGGGCTGGCAGTTGTGAAAGTGCCAAGGGGTCACCAACTCAGATAAAACTACAAATCAGATTGGACTGGACTGACTGGAAGCGATGCTGAGGATAGCTGAAGCAGGATAGGTACTGAGGGAGTTGAAGTGCCATACATATGTGTTTGCATGATTTAGACTTTCAGTTCAGACGTGACAAAAAGGGGGAACTAGGAGTGGAGGGACATGGGTTATAATACCAACTACCAGAAGGGTGAGATTCTGGAATAGCCTCCCGTTGGGAGCTGTAGGGGCAAACAACAGTTAGTTTTAAGAGAGAGCTGGACAATCATGCGTGCAGTTGTATGACGGGGTTGTTTGTGATGGGAGTGGGCTGGGCTCACTTCCATAAATTATGTTCCTAAAAGCTCATGCTTCAGGGTCTCTGCTGGTCACCTGGGGCCAGGAAGGGATTTTCCCCTCCTCCAGTGTATTCTGGGTGGGTTTTTTTTAAATCACCTTCCTCTATAGTATCAGAAGAGACAGTGTCTATGGCTGGAGACAGTGGATGGGGAGAGCCAGGGCTCTGAGGTGAAAGTGAGCTTTGTCTCTCTCAGGTGGCTAGTTCTTACTCACATGTTCAGGGTCTAACTGATCACCGTATGTGGGGTTGGGAAAGCATTTTCTCCTAGGTCAGATTGGCAGTGACTTTTGGGGGTGAGGTTCATCTTCACCTGCCAGGATTATCTGTATATATTTCACTTAATCATTCCCCTGCCAATGCAGGGTCATTGGGTATTGGTGCACCTTGATCCCTCACATTCTCTTCCTGTGGCATATAATAGTCTAGTCTCCCAGGGGCTGTAATATTTGGGTCTAATTTTGGTTGTTGGGTTTAACATGCGGGTTCTGGGTGGTTTCGGTGATGTATAGGAGGTCAGACTAAATGACCTGGTGGTCTCTTCTGGCCTTAAACTTTATGACTATACTCAATGTGGTTATGCAGTAAGGCAAATGTGTACATTTGGATGATGCAGTGTGTTATTATGTTTGTTCATTTTGTTTCACATAGGTGACATAGCAAAAGCGGGTTTTTAGGAGTGATGTGACTGAGGAGAAGGAGGTGACGTTAGAAACAGACCTAGGGAGAGTGTCCCAGGCATACGGGATGGGATGGAAGGAGGGTCAGAGGCAGGAGTGGGACAATGGATGGCATCATTTGTGGAATGGAGGGGATAGAGGAGGAACTTTGAAGGAGGCCAGGTTGCAGACTAGCTGGGGCTTCAGCCTGATATGAAAAAAACCTGTTATTTTGTTATGTAATTAATGTTCACGTGCTTTAAGAGACATTTAAAGGCATTTTAAAAATCTGAGACATAAAAAAAAAATACCATTTTTCAGTCCACTGGTCAACATCTAGAAACTGTTCATTGAGCTACTAGAAGTTTGGGCTGTGCATTTTCAGAGTATGCAGTACACTCTCTTGCCATATTAGTGACCAATGGGCAGCTTTCTCTTCAATCAAAGGATTTGATTTAAAAGTCTGGAGGTGAGCATTATTAGTTGGCTTTACTGAAAAAGCAGCGCCTTTGCCAGAAGATGACAGGAGAACAAATGTCAGTTTCACAGAACAACCCGACTTTCAGAAAGAAAATTATTAAAAACAAAAAAAAAAATCCTCATCACGCTGAACAACAGAGTAGGAGATACACAGAGACCAGTCCCCAGCAGGGAGCTCAGGAGGAGGGAAATTCAGCAAGGTTCTCTTTGCAGAGCTTTCTCCCCATCAGGGTAGCAAGTGGCAGCCCCAAACTCCATGGAGCCCAGGGATCAGCAGGAGGACATTTCTGCACCACATCTGGGTCTCCAAAAGTCACCTCCTACTTCCTGGCAGTGTGATTCCAATGGAATGATAGGGCTTCTATACCTGGTTCCTTCCCTGGATCTCCCTTTTAATGGAGAATGATCATACAGAGATAATACACCTTTACACTGTATTATCTTTCTGCCGTGAGCTAAGCATGTTTTCCTAGAGGACAATGTACATTTCCCACTGCCCCGTCACATCCTGTTTACGCATCCAACAGATGACCTACCGAGAACCCTCTACAGATGCTGTAAAGGCGAGAGGGGATGCTGCAGCATACGCCAGTACCCTCTATGCATAGATTTAGTGGGTACAATCAGGCCCTTAACTTTTACAGCTTTTTAATTTGGATTACTGTGGTATACCAACCTTAAGGAAGGTTACATGCCTACAGTTCTTTTTAGCATCACGAGCGAGGATCTCAGATGATATTTTTATGTTTTTTAATATATAGCATTTCCAAAAGCATCAACTAATGAAAAAATTAGGATTCTAGTGCCTGATTCTTAGGAGAAATATTTCAGCCCATATTGTTCTCTACTTGTAATAGAAAATCCATTTCCTTTACTGTGCGAGATTGTTTAAATGAGCCCCTCCAAGCCTTTATAATCACAGAGATGTGGGGCTATTTTTAATTCTGCCAAAAATTTGTAATCTAAATGGTGTGGGAGATTACAGGGCCTCTAAAGAGTTATTTGTCTCTGTTTATTTTATTAAATATTACTAGACATACCCTGAGGATGACAGATCAATAAGGGTCTTTGTGGTTTCCTGATGGAAGGTCGCAATTATTTTCTTCCATTATAATATAAACATAACCCAATTTAACTCATCTATCATCTTTGCAACAGTAATAAAGAAACATCACTGCATATTTATTTTACTGTCTTTTTCATTTCACCTTCCTTCAAAATTATTTTTATCTGTTTGTGCTCTTCCTTTGATAGGAGTGGTGACCAGTTTGTCTGGCCACATCCCAGGATATTTGGTGACAAAAAACAGCCTATGGTTTCTCTGTTTGGTTGCAAAGTGCTTTGCCATGCTTTGGATCAAAGACACTGTATGGAGTAACTTTTGGATGTGAAAACTCACAGGAAAAACAAAACAAAAGGAATCCCTGTGCCACAGGAAATCTAGAGCGAATTCTGCTTGCAGTTCCACAGGCACGGCTCCATGGGAATTGGATCCACGTAACTGAGAGCCAAATTGGCTCACAATTGTTTACCACATAAAAAAAATCAATGTGGAAAAACTCTAAATAAAAAAATTCTAAGCTTATTGCTCAGTAAAAATATTACAATGTAGAACACATCTGTACCTGTTGAGCCCAAAACCTGCTCATCTCACCCACCTAAGGAGTCCCACTGAAGTCAAAACTTAGATGGGCACCTTGAGACTATGTGCATAAGTGAGGAAAGGCAAGTAGGATTTGGCTCTTGATCTGAATCTTCATCTATTTTAGTAGCTGAACATGACTAATTTTGAACCAGTGACTAAGGCTCAATCCACTAAAACCGACACCCAGTTTCCACAGCGGGTGTGGGTGAGGAGATGCCAGAGCAATGATTCGAAAACCTCCAGGAGAGATTTTCAACCACTTCACAGCACTCTTCTTGCCCTGGCTTAGGCACTAGAAAACCTTTAGTTTTACTCCACTTTTTTATTTCTGATTCAAAACTGATTCTGATTGCTCTCCTGTTCCCATTTAAATCAATGTCAAAACTGAAGCAGGTCCTCATCTGGTGTTCACTGTCATATTTCCATTGACTTAAATAGGGCTATGACAATTTACACCAGCTGTGGATCTGCCAGCCTGACTTTAATGGGCTGGGTCTTGTATGAGCTTCCCTGAAAGACAGGGAAAACTGGAGCCAGTTTTGATTCATGTTTTGTAAAAACTGACAGGTTTTTATAACCAAAACCAGTTTTGTCAACCAAACTGAGGTGAGTTGAAGCATTTTCATTCAAACACCCAAATTAGGGAAGGAAAGGTAGAGGGAAAGTTTCAGAGAATTTGTTCTCATTTGGGCCCATTTCTCGCTTCAACTGCTTCACACCAAACAACAAAAGCACGAGGAATAGTCATTCAAAGGGTTATCTATTAGCCTAACAGAAACAAAGGCAATGTGTCTTGCAACTCTTTCAGCTAATGTGATTTGTCCTTCACCTATCAGCCTTTGACTGTAAATGATCAAATATTATAGGATTGCCTTGAAAACAATGCCAAAGATGCAGCATTTGGTTTGGATGTTGCTAACATTACACTTTCATTACTGCAGTACTGTTTGAACTCTCTTATTATTTAATCCTGTAGAAGTCAGTATATTTTCTCTTGCATCAGAGGACTGTGGTTTGCATCTCTCATAACATTAAAGAGAGACATCATTTTGGCTAAATTACACAAAATAACATTCTGATTCTGCCAAAATAAGCTATGACAAATTGTCATAGTTTACAGAAAGTTTTATATCAAATGAAAGGTGACCTACAAAAGGGAAAAGTTGGGTTGTGGCATTTTAAACTTCTCTATGACGCACAAAGAACGCCTGAAAAGTGCTTTTGTTTGATGAGTGTTTAAAAGGAAATTTTTTCCCTGTTTGTTTTTTACGTTAGAAATTTACATCCTTCTAGACTGGAAAAATATGTGAAATGGTGACATTACAAGAGTCAAGAAAATGAAAGCTGAGTAATTGACAGGGGAAGAGATTTTCAGTCAGACTGTTTAAAACTCTTTGATTTTTGTTTGTTTTTATAATCTCCTATTGAACTTCAAAAAGAAAAGGCGTACTTGTGGCATCTTAGAGACTAACAAATTAGTCTCTAAGGTGCCACAAGTACTCCTTTTCTTTTTGCGGATACAGACTAACACGGCTGCTACTCTGAAACCTATTGAACTTGAGTGATTAAAGAACACTATGGATAAAGGAAACCATGAGATAAATATTCAAACTCCTAATCTCTTCAATTAAGGTGTTGAAGTTCACAGTAAACATCCCTAAAACCACCCAGAGGTTCTCCAGCAAAATCTGAGATTTGACATTCTTGATATTTCTGAGATTAAAACAAAAAAAAGAAAAAAAAGACCTTTATTTCCCTCCCAAAACCAAACCAAAACCTTTTATGTCTTCTTTATACATCATAATGAAGCAATGAAAGGGCACACTCCCAGTTTTTAAAAATCCTTTGCTAATCACCTACCCCTTCAATCCAGGGCCGAGAAAGCTCACAATAGATATTTAAGCCTTCCAATGAGTTCTCCTCCAAAAAAAGAATGTCAGTCTTGACAGTCTTGATATTTCCATGGTTAAAAAACTATATTCAAGCCTTCTTTATACAAAATAAAGGTGCACAAAAGGCATGGACCCATTTTCCTCCTTTTGAAGCAATCCTTTATCAATGTTATATAGCTGAAGTAAGAGCAGAAATCTGCAATTCTGATGACATTTCTTGGAAACATGCAACTGTAATAAACTCTCTGTAGCCATAATACATTCAGCTCAGATATGCAAAACAGTGGCAGAGCCTAGAAAGCATTTTGAAGCAGGAAAAAAATTCTTAGAATGTGAAAACTCATAGATTATTCCATCAATATATTAAAGGGGCACTTTGCTATGAAAAGACAATCTTATTAAAGAGGTTTGGCTGGGTAACAGAAGAATGAGATAAAAGGATCAAAAGGATCTTAAACCGCCCCCCCTCAAATAAATAATCTGAGAATAAGGAAGAAAACTATTTTCAGAGAATAAAAATGGATACTCAGAGTGAAACACAAAATGAAAAACGAAGAAGAAATATTAAGGTTTGAGAAAAGATGAGGACAAGGCACTAGAAAAAGATAACAGAAGCTACTATATTAAGAATTTTCTAAACTGTATCTATTTTCCTGAAAATTAGGAAGAAAAATAGTAAAATATAGAATGTGACATGTTCACAGTGCCAGCACTAAGTGGCAACTCCAGTATCTCAGCTCAACTCTGGGAACCTCTGGCAAGGAATCTTTCCATGAAGGCTGCAGAATCATAATGGAGCCTATTTACAGATTATTCTAGCCCAATGGCTAGGCGACTCTCCACAGTGGAGCATGCCTCTGCCACAAGGGAAATGCCAGAGGATCTGTGCAGTGATTGATTCGCCGAGTGTGACCTTCGCCCCATCCTGGTGCTGAACGCCTAACATCCGCTGCCATCCGGGAGGGACTGTGTAAAGCCTGTAACAGAATCTCACCCTACCCAGGTCCTTAACAGAATGGGTTACAAACAAATATGTCTACGTTTTAAATATTTTGTTTGTAAAATCCTTCTTGTCCAGTCCTGAATACAGGATTCCATATTTCCGCTGACATCACCACAGACCACTCAATAGAGAGGAAGGAGGGGTTTTTCTTTTGTTTCCTCTTTGTTGTTCTAATTGCTTGGGATGCCACCAGCACCATCAGTGCTCAATGTGTAGTAGATTTGAGAAAGCACAGATGTAAAGATATGGAACCCTTCATTATCTGAATTCAGGTTGCATCTTTTAGTAGACAATATTTACCACAAAAAACTCCTCTTACCCAGATTCCCATTAATCTAATAAACCCTACATTGCACTCAGAAAAAGTGAGCTTCTAGGTTACTTCTTTAGGACCCAATCCTTCACAGAGAAATTTGCAGAGACAAGAGTACATTTGCTTAGTTCTCACTGCAGGACTGGGACTGCATTCGGGTAGGGTGAGATTCAGCACCTCACTCTACAAGAAATCTCACTGATTGGATTAACTAAACTGACTTCAGTGGGACTGCTTGTGTATGAAACATGAGTAAGGGTACCACAATCTGGCCATTAAATGATTTATATTATGAAAGAGATTTCGTTTTCTAAGAAAAAAACCCCAAACCTTTATTTCACCTTTAACATTCTCTGTGAGTTTTAGTTTTAGGGGACTCAATGCACAAGGGGACTGATATTAGTAAACCCCTTTTAATGACAGCAGGAGATATAATTCCCTCATTGTTCCATCTACGGCCTAATGATCCTTAGAAACGAAAGCACACAAAACCAGAAAACAAATTAGTTGTTTTTTAAAAAGAATTTTTTCAGTCCCTTTAATAGTTTATTTTATCTCCTTAAGCCCTTCATTGACTCCTGCAGTCGATTTACAATAATTACTTCTTGCAAAGATTGGCAAACTTGTGCTAATCATTGCTTATTTAAATGGACAACTCAAATAACCTGTAAATGATTAGGGGCCTTAGCCAGCAAAGACTTGCATCTCACTACTGCAATCACTGGGACAATCACACAGTAATGGAGTAGTCAATGTGAGTAAAGGGTGGAAGAATCCAGTACCATATTTATATGACAAAGTAATTTTATATATGTAAAGTATATGACATAAAGTATATGACAAAGTAATTTTCACTTACCCTTTTCAAACAGTATTTGCTATCTTTCCCATAAAAGTGCTGAAGACATTTCATGTTTTGCTTGTTTACAATCTTGTTGAAGAATTCATTGATTGTTCGGACAGAGACTGCACAGACAGCAGATCTGTTTGTTGGTTCCGAAGAGTCCGGCTTGCTTTGTGCAAAAACACCATACAGAATGTCATCGTTCACGCTAAGCCCCATTTCATGGGCCAGAACTGCACCTGGCTTACTGACATATGCAGCCTGCAGAACATTAAATATCTCATTTCGAATTGACCTCTTCCTCCTCTTTTCAGTGAAAATGCACTCAAGAGGCATCTCCATGTAAGAGCGCAACTCGGAATCAAAAGAGCAGAAACGGATGATTCTTGTGTGAAAAGACTGGGAGTCAAGAGATTCACGCTGGACTGTTAGGAAGTAGACAAAGTGGTCATTTTCAAAGGCATGGACATACTTAATGGTATAAGAGTCCCTGAACTGTGGGAGAATGTCCATATAAGAATGATCTGTGAGAAACTCAAAACCATCCTGGGTTTCTTTTAACCTTCTAACCGACACTGAATGTAGTGCATGCTGTGGTTGAAATAAAGACTTCACAGTATTCCCAACAAAAAAGTTTACAAATCTGTCCTTTTCGGTCACCAAAACTTTGGTTCCTAAAGTGCTTACAACACAGTCAGGGCAACTGTCTGACTCGCCATCCCTCTGCTTTGAGTACATGCAGTGCACTTCACTTTCTATGTCGGCAGGGTTGTTGGGGTGAATGATGTGACGTTGACATACACCTCGAGTTACACTACCACAGCTGATGAGCTGATCATCATAGTACGTTTCTAGGAGCAGAGCCATGTTGACATTATCCTTCCAAACACTATTGGATAAATTGTTTCTCTCTTTGCAATCTTCACATGGTGCACAATCAGGATTCTCCAGCACGGGTCCAGTCTTGTACACAGAAATGTTCTGGAGGTTTTCATTTAAGACATAGATCTTGTTGACTGCTCCGATATAGATATGATGCTTATATAAAACTATATTCTGTATTGGCGTTTCTGTGATAAAATGAGGAAGATGATAATTGATGCTCAAATTCATCTCTGACTTTATAGCTGCTTCTTTACATTGTCCACTGGTCCTCTGCACCAAAGAAAACAGGAATACAATAATCCCAGAAGTAAACGCAGCAACAGTCTTCATTGTTATAGATTTAACCTGTCAAAATATATTTAAATAAATAGTGTTTATATTTCATATAGTAAAGCTTCAGTTTATCAATTATCAGAGATCTGCTTCTATGCTGTATGTGTATTAGCCATTCTAATCCAGTTTGAGAACAAGTTGCAGTTTTGCCCTGTGTCCTGTTCTAAACTGTCGCCATTACAATGTCTAATGGGTACCTATCTCAAAACTGCCAGCACAGTTCCCAGCAGCAATGGATTATGATGGATTTTCACCACTGGTGCATTGTGGGGTAGAAGTAGAGAGCTGATAATATCAGCTACTCTAGTTCCATATTGATGCTAAAATAGTTTAGACTGAAATGGCTTAGATCAACCCAATCCTTAAATAGTCTGAAAGAAATTCTCATCAGAGCAGTTCTTGAAACACATATAAAGTGGCTGAAGAACTTTGTGTGGAAGAGAGATGTTCTGCAACACCTAGGGGTTGGAGTGGTTTTTAGTATAGCTGGTCCAAAAAATAAAAAATCACAAAAAATATTGACATTTGTATTTAAGTGGACTCATTTTGTTCTTTGCTCAGTGTTTCACAACATTTTTATCAAAATCATTATTGAAATGGTTAATTAAATTTTTCACTACCAGAAAGCCATTCTGTTTTTCCCTGCAAATTCCATAAAAGGCAAAAAATGTTTTGTCTGAAAAGAATTCAACCAGTTCTAGTTCTTGGAATGGTCATTTTCTCTCATGTAAACAAGGCATTATAATATATCCTTAAAACATTTTATGTATTTTGTGGTTCTTGACATGTGCAAGTTTAATTTTAGGCCCTGTACCACAGTGATAAGTCACTTGGGAGAACCTTCAGAAGATACAGGCAAAGCCCTGTGTTGTAAACAAAGAGATATCAAATGAATTAGAACCATGAAGTGATGAAATCAACAAACCTAGCACATTTCTTTCTTACTTATTTTCCTCATTTATTTTATGTGGCTTTAAAAATCAAAAGCCCATGACTAGTGTGATATTTAAAACCCTCTCATTTGACCAAGTACATGAATTGTGGTTGGCGTGTATTTTGGTCCAGTGTCTACATTAGATCATAAATCATACCAGACATCATTCTCTTAATATCTTGCCACAATTGCTAAGCTCAATTTGGCTTCCTTATGTAGAAAACAATTATACTTTCTAAAAGAAATATGATTACATGCTGTTTAGAAGATTTTATGGAAAAAACGGCTTATAATTTGGCTATAGTTAAACAATTGTTTCTGATAGACAAATGCTCACAAGGACACTGAGTCTCTAGAGACCTAAATACAGACTTGAAAATACAAAATATAATAATCAGGAGTTTTGTACTGACTTTTTTTTTTAAAAAAAAGCAAAATTTTGGTTAAAATGACAGAATTTTACAAGTCAACGAAAATTTTATATAACAAATATATAACTTTTATATTTTCGTTAGACTGGTTTAAACAACACAAATAATTCTGATGTACTCTTTCATATACTTTATTTCAATGTATATTGCATTCTTTCTGCGGCTTACATCATTAGTCTATACACACAGTGTTTGCAAACAAGAGAGTTGTCCCTTGTCCAAAAACCTCTCAACCGTCTGTCAAGAACCATGATCAAGAATGGAGAAAAAAATCAAAGACTATCAGCAACAGTCTCTGAAAAACTGCTAGGAAAGACAATCCACTCATGTGGTAGTGAGTAATGAGAGTATTATTTTTTACGCAACTGGCATTTTCTGCTATTAATTAGCAATACAGTAGCAGAATATTGGGAAGAAAAAGAATTTGATTTGGGGGAAAAAAGAGCAGGGATATTATTATTATAAAATAGTGATAATTTGATTTAATATTTACCTGTAGTATCTACAGAGTGCTGGCTCCTGGCAGAACATATAGGCAGACACGTTCCTTGCCCTAACTAGCTTAAGTTCTAATATTGAACAAGACACAAGAATTGAGAGCTGCAAACAATAGGTTGAGAAACTGAACGGTGGATAGATGAAAGTTACAAAAATAGTCACAAGGTTACTTGATTGCAATACACTCATCTTGTTCCAATGTATTAGACAATACACACAAAACCTTCCCCTCTTCCCCGGTCCCCTAAAATCCTCTACAGAATGCAGATCCCTTACCCAAACCCACCTTCCTGGTCCCTTGGATATCTGAGAGGCGCAGGGAACTCCTGCAGAGATTGTCTTGGGTGTTCAAGACCAAAAGAGCAAAATACCAGCTTTTAATGACACTGGGACCCAGAAGGTGTAAAGACAGGGTGGACTATTCTTTTCCCATGCCACACTGGTGTTCAGGTCCCAGAGGTAAAAGGAAAGCCCAAGCTGGGTCACTGTCCCCACTTCCCTCAGTGTGGCAGCACTAGCTGCTACTAGCAATTATGTAGCTCCTGGCAGGAACTGGTCCTACCCTGGAAAAAGTGTTGCCCAGCTCCCCAGGTTCCTTGTGGTCTTGAAGAGCTGCTAATCACAGGTGCTAACTAATCTCCTTGCTGGAGTTCAAGTCCCAGGCTTGACTCTGCAGTCAAGAGCAAGACAAATTCCTGCTGAAGTTGATTTACAGAATCAGATCCAAGGTGCAGAGCTAAATAGCTCCCTTAATTCAGTGCAGTGCAATGGGGGGCACTAACAATATGTACCACACTCAACTCCATGAGCAAGGAAGGAAAATATGAACAACACATGAGAATCAAACTTCATCCAGGCTTTGCAGTCTGAGCCCTCCCATCATGTCTACACCTTGTCTTCCTTTGTGTTTGTGACATGTGCCAAGAAGTCTCAGATGCCGACTCCTGCAGAGTTCCATCCATACAACCCTCAAGGTCAATACACGTATACAGTTGCAAAAGGAGATGGCTCCCCACAAACCCATACACTATGGAGTTCCTGCTTCACGGTGTCTAAGAATGGGAAGCAGAAGCAAACTGCTGTAGGCTCAACCTTGGTGAGACAGGAATGATTCTGATAGGCAGAGGGACACAGCTTCAGGAAAGGGTGCACGGTTCAGAATGCACCAACTCTTGGAGGTGTATATCTGGCATTTCAACCTTGGGATTATACCATCTCCGTTGCTGCTTTTGGATCTCAAGGAGACACTGATGGCACACAATGTCTCTTTTCACCTAATGTTCGGCCTGGAGACTGTCACTATTCCTCTTTTGCAGACTTCAGCATAGTGAGCCATCTTGTTATATCCTCAAGGCTGCAAAATGCTTTACTTGGCGATATCCTTGAAAAGTACTTGAAAGCGTCAGCTAGTAAAAAATGCAGCAGCTCATCCCTTGAGAGGTGTTAGCACCCCAATTCAACAAAGTACTTAAACATATGCTTAACTTTAATTTGATTTCAATGGGACTTTAGTACATGCTTAGGTGCTTTGCTGAATCAGTGCCATAATACCCAGGCTATGGACTTGTTCCATTTTCTCTTCTTGGTGCAGGTCAAGGTATTAGTTAATACCTTTCTGTTGCTAAGGGAAAAAAACTAATCTGTTAGTTTCTATGCTGTATTTTAGTGACCTCCCTTTGATCAGTTTATCCCCATCTGCATCATCTGTCTAGAGGAGTCTTTTAACTTATTTTGACCTGTGGTGCTTCCTATTAAGCTAATTCTGTGGATGGATTCTGTCTTTTGTGAGTGGATATTTTCAAAGGTCATGTCACAATGCCACCATTTTTCCATCCCTCAGCAGACACTAGCTCATATAACCCATGAGAAATTGGGTTTTGGTCAGTCTGTGGTGCTGGCAGCGTAAGTGCTGTGGTTGATGCTTCCCATACATATTTGGTACTTGGAGTTTGTGTGCTAGTGACTAACATCCATCACTGGGAACTACATAGCTTTTTTCCATTGACAAGCCTCATTCACACTGTGTCATCATTTGTAAAAATACAAGTGCAATACCTTTTCTTGATGGCCATGAGGATGCTGCTTTTATTGCAGTGATATTCCAGACCAACGCTGGTTGCTAGGTAATGTCAAGTCTGCAACATGTGAGGAAGCCAAATGCCGTAGCTGTGCTTGGTCTTATGGCATTAATGTTAACAATTTCTCTTCCTTTTTGGTTTGATCACAGTGCACTTCATGAAACCTCAGAGAGAATGATACTATTTAACCTACAAATCCAGGCTTTTGTATGTTGTTATTTGGCACATCTCAATTTTCCTTGCTTTATTACCTGACAAGAAATGATAGTGGCCTGTTTGTGTCATGACAAGTGATGGATCCCTGAAAAATTGCTCTTTTCTGTTCAATCCCTCTGAAGCAATTGTTCCCGGCCACTGTCAAGATACTGGGCTAAATGGACAATTGGTCTGACCCAGTATGGCCATTCTTATTTTGTTAACGGCAAGTTTACACTAGAAAACACATTCCTAAAATAGGTCCTTTCCAGTGGGATATAGCCGAGCTGTGGTAATTCACACTTCACTAATCTGCAAACTCTATGATTACCACACAAAAATGATGGCTTCTTCCCATTTTTAGGTAAGATTTAATAGCAGAGCACTACAGTTATTAATTATGAGATTGTAGATCTTATTAGTTGTGTCTCAGACACCACTTACTAAGACACCATGATTTCTACAAAATACAGTGCAGAGCAGTTAATAGAGAGCACGTCAAAGTACTGTCATAACTAATCAAATCAAAACTGCACTTGGCAAATAAACTAGAGACATAGAGTCATAGAATTTACAGCCACCAGATCATTCAGTCCAACTCCTTGCACATCAAAGGCCTCCAACACCATCCAGCACCTGCACGCCAACCTGAACAACCAAAATTAGACGAAAGTACTACAAACCCACAGAGATTAGATGATTACGTACCACAGGCAGAGAATTGAAGGGACCCAGGTACACTAGTGCTCGAGGCCTCTGCAATGGCAGAGAAATGATTACGTGAGATATACCCTGGCAAGTGACAAAGAATATTTTGTACTGCAGGGTTCTTGCTTTTTATATTGTTTATTCACTTGGGGAAGGTGCACTGTAACATGTTAACCAGCGGAATGTTAAACATGACTTAGCTCTTAGTGGGCTCATCTTTGCTAACTTCTGTACCTTGAGTTAATTGATTGCCAATTAATTTGAGGTACAAAGTACAGTGAGGACATACGCGGTGTGGATAATCACAGACAGTCAAATTAAGAAATGTGTTAGGTGGTTGTGCTTTCTAACTGATTTCTAACATGACACATTTTTTCAATGTAGACCTACTCTGAGGGCAAATACAGCCCTTCCACCTCAACTGTGGGGCATCAATTAGCAATGGAACTGGTTCTGTGGTAAGGTGGGAGCTGGGTAGGGCAGGTTTGTGTGCACAAGCTCCATACACGGCAGAATAAATGGGGTGATGGAGCAAAGGTGGACTGGGCGGAGGTAAGGCCAAGGCTGGAGGATGGGCATACTAAATGAATCATCCAGTCCTCCTCTGCGGGGTGCATGTGTGTGTGTGTGTGTGTGTGTGTCTCAGGGGGAGTACCTTAGAGAAGTGCAGGTTTACTTCAGTCAATCGGCTGAAGCAGCCTCCCTGGAATGGCTGTGGAACTTCTCCATGAATTTGGGGAAGGGGAAGGAGGAGAATGCTTTCCCCTTTCCCACTGCATAGCTACACAGCTCCCAGCCCAAACTGCTTGAATAAAATGTTATGGCCTGATCCAACTCTCCATTGACTTTAATGGGAGACGGTTTTGGACTTCCTTCCTTACTTGCCAATTTTCAAAATGAAATAGTTTAACGTGTCTGAGTAATTAGTGCAAATTAGTGAGATCCCACTCTTGTCAAATAAATCTTTCTTCATTTATGAAGCAAGTTTAGACTCAAGTAAAGGTAATAACATTAAGATGTATTCTGCCACTGCTGTCTATACTGAGACTGGCATTCGCTTCAGTTTCTGGGTTCTATTTGCTTGTGATTTTTTTCATAAATAACTGATCAGCAGCAAGCAAAACTGGGGTCAAGGTAATGGTATCTGTATATGAGCCTGCTTTTCAGCCAGAAGAAAACCATTAATTAGTTTCTCCCTGCTGGTAGGAGGGGTTTCATTGAAAAGATTTGGGAAGGTTTCATTTGCTGAACCTTGGCCCAACTATTGCTTATATAATTGATGTGCAAGTGTCCAGAACATCTGATAAGCACATTTATTATATACACTGAAAGAAAAGTATAGGGAATCAGTGTCCTGCTTTATGCTAAAAATGAAATTCTAATCTGAACAATACTGACAATATGTGCAATGGCTTTCCAAGAGATGAATTCATTAGCCTGTTGGGCTGATCTGAAAGCTTTTTACTGTATTCATTCTAAAATGAAAATCTAGTACAGTAGAAATCAGATAAATTTATAAACTCAACGCATAAAATATATTAATTAATATGCACAGTCCATTAACAGGTCCAATATATTATTATCATTTACAGTTGTTTACAGTAAAAATAGTTTTCATTGTTTTGACAGGATTATTTTTAACACACACTAGAACACAAAACAATCAATTTATTCTTTGCTAGGGAGAAAAATATTTTTTTTACTTGTTTAACATTAATTTTCTGTAAAGTATATTGCAGTGCAATACAAATCCTGGCATTTCTTTTGAAACCTCCTGTAGTGCTTAACATCCTAAGGACAAGGCAGGTCTTGAGTCTGTGGCACAATTTTTGTTTTTAATTGCTTCTGCTAGTGACAGACTACAATGGCAGTAGAGGTGCTCTCATGATGACAGAGCTGATTGGTACATTCCAAATGAATGGAGCAGATTGATAGTGTTACATTGTTCAAAAAAGGCTAATTTGGAATTCAGCATTTGTTGAGATTCACTGGGACTACTAGCGTGAGGAAGTGCTACTCAGTGTAAGGATTGCAGAGCCAAACCCATAATGAGAGAAGATCAGAAAGATGCTGAAAGTATTGAAAGAATAATTGAAAAACAAGACAAACACACAAGAATGGATAGTCCATATGTTAATCTGTGATACTGCTAACATTTTCAGATGGACTGGGACTTGTCAATACAGTTGTGTTTTCCACCTCCTGACGTACAAGGACATGGCTTTTCTATTTAAAGGTGTTATTAGTTGACAACAGCAGGAAAATAGAAAACAGACTTTGAATAGCATCCGTTTGGAATATACTAGTCAGTATTTGCTGAGGTTCATTATCATAGAATCATAGAACTGGAAGGGACCTCGAGAGGTCCCCTAGCCAAGTCCCCTGCACTCGTGGCAGGACTAAGTCTTACCTAGACCATTCCTGACAGGTGTTTGTCTAACCTGCTCTTAAAAAGCTCCAATGATGGAGATTCCACAACCTCCCTAGGCAATTTATTCCAGTGCTTACCCACACTGACAATTAGGCAATTTTTCCTAAAGTCCAACCTAAACCACCATTGCTGCAATTCAAGCCCATTGCTTCTTAAGAACATAAGAACATAAGAATGGCCATACTGGGTCAGACCAAAGGTCCATCCAGCCCAGTATCCTGTCTGCCAACAGTGGCCAATGCCAGGTGCCCCAAAGGGAGTGAACCTAACAGGTAATGATCAAGTGATCTCTCTCCTGTCATCCATCTCCACCCTCTGACAAACAGAGGCTAGGGACACCATTCCTTACCCATCCTGGCTAATAGCCATTAATGGACTTAACCTCCATGAATTTATCTAGTTCTCTTTTAAACCATGTTATAGTCCTAGCCTTCACAATCTCCCCAGGCAAGGAGTTCCACAGGTTGACTGTGCCCTGTGTGAAGAAGAACTTCCTTTTATTTGTCTGCCCATTAATTTCATTTGGTGGCCCCTACCCTTGTCCTATCCTCAGAGGTTAAGAAAAACAATTCTTCTCCCTCCTCCTTGTAACAACCTTTTATGCAATTGAAAACTGTTATCATGTCCCCTCTCAGTCTTCTCTTCTCTAGACTAAACAACCCCAATTTTTTCAATCTTCCCTCATCGGTCATGTTTTCTAGACCTTTAATCATTTTTGTTGCTCTTCTCTGGACTCTCTCCAATTTGTCCACATCTTTCCTGAAGTGTGGCGCCCAGGACACAATACTCCAGATGAGGCCTAATCAGCAAGAGGTAGATCAAGGCACACAACCTCAAGTAAAGATGTGGGTCCTTTAACATTACTTTTGGTATAAGTAAAAAAAGTCACCCTGGTAGGGAAACATTGTTTTCTGACACTTCACTGTTCCTGACAAATTCTGTCCTTTGGAAGATCTGCTTGCATAAGTGCAAACATGTTGTGGTGGTCTGCACAGAACAGGGGCAGCCTAAGTTCCCTGGTATGCAGTCTTTGCTTTCATGAAGATCCAAGTAGGCAAGCCTGGCTGTAAGTAGAGTTTTATTTCCACGCATTTGACTACCCTGATGTATTACTTCTCCATCTGTGTTCCTGCCATATGCGTAGTTCTTGCATTGAACTAGAAAGCAGGTTTTGTACACCTTTCCATACTTGTAGTAAAGCTAGCAGTTTTACATACTGGGATAATAAACAGAATGGAATGGGTCATAAAATGAAAGGGAAAAGGGCAAATAATAAGTAACCCAGGGCAAGTACAGAGATGGTCAAAATGTTATAATAGCAATTATGAATGATCCTGACGCAGGGCATTTCCTGGGGTTTAGTCATCAGTTAATGATTGTAACTGTACCAGAACCAATAACTCTTCCTAGCCAGTTACTAATTCCTAAAATATGTCCTGCACATCAATGTTTATTGCTCACAGGTAGAATATTATCTGAACATGAAGCCAACATAAAGGATCAAATCTATGTACATAACAACATATATTAAGTGATTTATTAATTTTCTCTGAGGCCTTGTCTACAATAGAGGGAAAAGTCGATCTAAGCTACGCAATTTGAGTTACATGAATGGCATAACTCAAGTCGACATAGCTTAGATCTACTTACCGCGGGGTCCACACTATGCGATGTCAATGGGAGATGTTCTCCAGTCAACTCCCTCTACTCTTCTCAATCCGGTGGCGTACAAGAGTCAACGGGAGACTGATCTGCGGTCAATTTAGTGGGTCTAAGACCCACTAAATCGACCATCAACGTATCGATCGCCACACATCGATCCCCCAATAAGTGTAGACAAGCCCTGAGAGTCCACAGTAGTGTTGGTCAGTTGCTTTTTTTGTCCTAAGGACCGTCTGTGGTCTGTGTCCTCACCCATCTTATTCAATATGTCTATGAGGAGAGTTAGTGTGGAGAACCAGGGCAGGGCAGGCCAGGGCAGTCTACACTACAGGGTAAAGTCAACCTAAGTTACGCAACTTGTACCTTAGGTCAACTTATTGAGGTGTCTACACCGTGCTGGGTTGATGGGAGAAACTCTCCCAACTACTTATCTTATGCTTTTCGTTCCAGCAGAGTACTGGAGTCGATGGGAGAGCGGGTCTTCACTAGACACGCTAAATTGACCCCCCGGTGGATCGATCGCCACAGCGTCAATCCATGCTAAGTGAAGACAAGCCCAAAGAGTCAGGTATTTTCAGTAGGCTGCTGCCATGCTCCTTTATATAACATCTCATCTAGCCCAGACAGGATGATTGACTGCCCTCACTGTCTAGGTGAGATTGGTCCATAGGTAAGACTGAGTTGATTAAGCAGGTTGAACCTTAAAGACTAAGGTGATAATGGTGGGCAGGGGGAAGTAACCAGAGGAAATGGAGAAGCAGCCCCTTTGCTTATCTTACAAACTCCAGGAATCTTGCTCTCCAGCTCCAAAAAGGTCTCCAAAACCAGGCATGTTTTGGCCTAAAGAGTAAGTCTGAACAAATCTGAAATTAAGTGAAAATCATTTTACAAATGACTCTTAGGACCATTGGTTGTGCATTTTAGCCTTCTCAGATATCTAGAACTGGCTGGAGAAATGCTAATGGACCATATTCTGTCAGAGTATGTGGCTCCATTGAAATAAAATGATTTGTGAAATTGGGTTGATTTTGCCAGATTTTTATTTTTGGAAGAAAACCAGGAAAAAAAGAGTTCTGACAATGGTGACATTTTTTAAAATTAAATATTTCAATTTTTCATTTGGATACAACTTTTTGTTTTGAATATTTTTAAATTTTGTATAATACAAAATAAAATTGAAATAAAAAAAATTTTTGTTGAAACAAAACCTTTTGATTGCCCCAACATGATTTTCCCCCCACCCTCCAGAATTTTCCTTCATAAAACTTCAAAATTTTCAGTTTGTTTTCATTCAGAACAAAGCCAAATGCTGAAATTGCTAAATCCTTCAAAAAACAGAACTACGATCTTCTATGCACCGTTGGTTGGTGGTGTATATCCATCATATGTTACCAAAATTAATAATTTGAGTGTCCGGGTAGATTCCCTGTAGCTTTTGGATGATCAAATAGGTGCAATGTTTTTTTCCCATCTGTGTTTAGGCTCAGTGCTTGTGACTTTCTCTTTTGAATGCTAACCTTCACTTTCTCACAACAAGATTAGATTATTAAAATGTACTCTAGACAGGGTCACACCTTAACTCAGTTTAGAAGGTGAGCTACTGCTGACCCATTTGTTAAGCAAAATAGCTCGCTGTGAGAATGACACCAGTGCTTACTGATCTGTTTTGAAAGAGTTTCTGCTATTGGTGATGACTTATACATGCCTAAATTGCCTGGGACTAGCCTATCTGATGGGTCAGCTCTCTTCTGTGCAACATTGTTACAATTAGTGGAGATGGCTGAGCTGGAACTAACTTGGTTCTTGTTGGCAGGATTTTCTCTTGAGGGTCCATCAACTATAGAATTCATTCCCACTTTTATTCTGAAAGCCCCCCAATCTGCTGACTTCAGGACCTGCTAGGGTGACCAGATTGCAAGTGTGAAAAATCGGGACGGGGGTAGGGGATAGTAGGTGCCTATATAAGAAAAAGCCCCAAATATCGGGACGGTCCCTATAAAATCAGGACATCTGGCCACCCTAGGATCGCCTGCAAAGCCCATTTGTTTGGTGCAGACTTTTGGGATGCTGAGCGGTCAGAGTGCAGGGATGGGTTTATTTTCATGCTAAGTGTCTGGCTTTGTGTTGGATGGGATCTGCTGTCATTCTGTTTATGCTTCTCCCTTCATTTTGGATCAGTTTAAAACTCCTATCTGAGTGCCTAGCACTTGGGATAGGTGTCTATTAAATAGTAAAACTGAAATAAACAAAATATTTGCTCCTGATACTGCCTGAGCTGTGAAGAAAGACTTGAAGCCAGACAGTTCCATTAGCTAGATATCTGAAAAGGCTAAAATGCACAACCAATACTCCTAAGGGTCATTTGTAAAATGATTTTCATTTAATTTCAGACTTGTTCAAACTTACTCTTTAGGCCAAAACATGCCTAGTTTTGGAGACCTTTTTGGAGCTGGAAAGCAGGATTCCCGGAGTTTGTAAGATAAGCAAAGAAGCTGCTTCCAGACTTCAGATTATTTATCTTTCACACAAGGGTGACATGAGGATAAGTAAGTTCATGCTTGCAAAATGCTTTGAAAATATAACGTGCTAAGTATTACCACTTACAAGTAAAAACTGGAGAGTAGCCTTGGATCTGATGGCAGAGATTAGCCTTAAGCATAGTTTCTATAAAAAAATATTGCATGTACAATCAATTTTAAAAACTTCAACATCAAGGCCTTGATTTTATCCATTCCCACAATGAACAGGCAGGCCCAGCAGTGTTAGCTGAAGGGCTAATAAACTCTGGCCCTGCTGAACTAAACATTCCAGAGTTGAGGGCTTTCCACCAAAAGCACTCTACTTTCAGCACAGAGCCTGCTTCTCAGTTGCTGGGGCAGAACAAAAGGTATTCTTTCAGGGGGCCAGGACTACCTTACATTGGGCTTGGATTGCACCTATATAGGTGTGTGATGTGTTTCAGTTGCTGTTAGTCTTGATGAGGAGGATATTTTAAATAAATTCATTAATTATGAAGTCTGTTCTCTATTTGGGAGCAATGAACTAACACATGTTAAATCCTGCCACAGATATGCAGGTGGTTATTGACTGACAGAGTCCTACAAACCACAGGGATCTGTACGATTTTGCATTTATATAAACAGATTCCAAAAAGTACGGGTGAGTCCCAAATAAGGGCTTGGAATGGGCTGGTGTGGGACACTACAAGATAACAGCACCAACCCCAGATTGCTAACTTGTGCTCCAGAATCTCAGCTTTCATAAAATAAGGTTGCACCTTCACTTGAAAAAAAAAAGGTTTAACTAACTTGAAAGCAAAATCCTAATGAAGCCAAGGCAGTTTGTAGTTTTCACATGAGTAGGGCAAGACAAATTAGAGACAAAGCTCCCCCTTAGGTTACGTCTACACTTAAAATACTACAGCAGCATAGCTGCAGTTTTGCAGCTGCTGTGTTGTAGTGCTTCAGTGTAGACACTCACTCCAGTGATGGGATGGGTTCTCCCATCTCTGTAGTTAATCCACCTCCCTGAGAGGCTGTAGCTTGGTCGACAGAAGAATTCTAGCATTGTCTGCACCAGAGGTTAGTTCGGCTCAACTATTTCTTTCAGGGGGGTGGATTTTTCATATCCCTGAGTAACGTAGCTATGCTGATGTAAGTTTTCAAGGTAGATCAGCCCTTAGTCTTTAACTTGACCTGCTAACTTGAAAGCAAAATAAAGTGACAGGGGTAAAACTAGCAGATGCTTATTTGGTATATGTGCGTCACTTAGGACTTGATCCTGCAATGTTTACTCCTGTGAGTAATGTTTGCTCAAATAAGTAACACCATTGAATTCAGTGCTTTAATAGCAACCCCTGGTATCAGTCAGTGAACCTTATCATGTAACAAGAGTATTGACTTTTGGATCCCTGACCCAGATCATGTAACTGGAGTCAGGAAATCAAGCTGAAGTTTCTTGCTTGTACTCCTGTGAATCAGACCTTTATCCCAAGTTGGACTCCTTGTGTGACTAAGAATTACTCACTAGAATAAGGGTTCAGAATTGGGCTTTTAACTTGCACAGGATACAGCTGCTAGGGATGGGGGAGTGGCAGGTCTAAGTTACTCTGCACCTGGATATTTGTAGAAAAGCCTGGGTTTGGAAGTGAGTAAACAACATGCCTGTCTGGGCAAGTGATATCCCTTTATTGTGACCGTGCCACCTTTTCCAAGTAACTAAAGGCCCAGTCTTGCAACCCTTACTCAGACAACATTCTCACTGATTCCAGTAAGAGTTTAGCTGAGTAAGGACTGGAAAATTGGGCCCTTAAACATCCTAAGAGGCAGAAGAACTTTTAAGATAACAAAATCTCAATATTTCATCATTTAAAATGAGCAACTCTTAATACATGACAAACAATGAGTTGTGCAGGGCATAAGTCAAAAGGATGATAGGGAGTAAAACAATAAATCTTTAAAAATCTTACATATTGTTTAATGAAGAAATGAACTATAATGAATGAGTGAAAAAACATATTATTTCCCAATAACATTAATTAATGGACATGGGCATTGTCTTTTCAAATATCTTTGAATTCCCAATAAATAAGGCTCTGGGTTTGTCACAGAGGTCACGGATTCCGTGACATTCCGTGACCTCCGTGACTTCTGCAGCGGCTGGTGTGCCTGGCCCGGGGGCCACCTGAGCAGCTCAGGCGGCCACGCAGGTCAGGTGCACCAGCTCTGCTGGGGCAGTACTGGGCCCCTCCTCCCCTCAGCAGCAGGAGTTTGGGTGTGAGGGGGCTCTGGGCTGGGGGGCGGGGCGGTACTTACTTGGGGACGGGGGGAGGCTCCCTGGAAGGGCAACAGCAACTCCCCTCCCTCAGTTCCTAGCTCCACGTGCTGCCTCTGCCCGCAGGCACCACCCCCACAGTTCCCATTTGGCCGCAGTTCCCAGATAATGGGAGCTCCAGAACCGGGGTTTGGGGCAGAGTGGATGCAGCACGTGGAGCTAGGAGCTGGTGCCTGCCCCAGCCCCATCAACCCCCCCCCCGCAGCACCTGCAGCGACCCCCAGGCTGCAACTCCCGCCCTGAGCACCCGTGGCACCCCACAGGCTGTGACTCTTCCCCCCTGCCACCAGCACCTACGGCACCACCCTGGGCCACGCCCCTGCCAGCACCCACAGCACCCCCCCAGGCCGCGCCCCGCTCCCCAGCACCCACCACGCCCCAGGGCCACCCTCCCGAGCTGTCCACCTCCCAAGTTTTAGTCAGGTGTATATAGTAAAAGTCATGGACAGGTCACTGGTTGTGAAGTTTTGTTTACTGCCTGTGACCTGTCCATGACTTTTACTAAAATTACCCGACTAAAACATAGCCTTACCTATAAATACACTGACTTATCAGAGACGTGACTGATTGGTTTTAGCCCCATTAATAATATGCATGCATTTCTCAGTCAATAACTTATGTTCAGAATTGAATTTGAAAAATGCTAAAGATTCACCAATAAGTAGTAGGAAAACAGGTCTCTTATTCTTCAGCTATCTCTTACTGTTTAGTGTTGTTTCCTGAAAGAGGTTTTGTACTGTAGAAACAATTAACTTGTATTAGCTTCTGTTGTAACCAGAAGGACCTTTAAGCCAAACATTGCTCTTAGATAAGCAGGAAGAACTCCCACCAAAGCCAATGGAAGTTGTGTGTGCTTATCTGAAGGCAGTTTGGCCTAACTTATATTTAGTTTGAAAGCAGTGTGGTGTTACTTTCCGAAAAATACATTTTTTGCAAGCATGTTAAGCAAAAAAAATCCTCAGTTTAAAAAAAAAAGAGCTATTTTCTCTGGAAGCAGCAAACATGACACTGAACCACTCACAAGCAGATTTTATCATGACAGCTTAAGGTTTATGAAACAAAATCATGTGATTAATCTTCTAAACACATTCTCAGAAAAACTGAAATGACAGAGATTCACAAGGAATTAGTAGTCCTTCAGACAGATAATGACCCAGCACCATGTTATCACTTTCCCACCCTGAAGAAGAAACAGGGAGTTCAGGCCCACAAAGCAGCTGAACCTCTGAAGAATTTGGATTCACATGTGATATATGGAGATCAATGTGAGGGTTATACACCTCCATGCTGACTTCCAGCTTTCCAGACTCCTCTGAGCATGAAGCCTACAAAACCTACAGAATGGAGGGGAAAACCCAGTAAGTTACTGCCAGTAACTTACCCAAAAAGTTCCAATGGATTGATTGGGGATTGGGGGGTGGGGACATCTTCCTTCTCCTCGCCCTGACACATATCCAGCAATTTGCCACCTCCCGGCACACAAGATCCTGACCCTTATGGAGTAATCCTATAGAGTTTGAGAGACATGAAACCCATGAGGTTCCATGGAATTGAATAGAAAGTGTTAACCATAGTACAGTGTGTGGCGGGGTTGTTTTGTTTTGTTTTCAATCTATAGAACTCTATGGCAAAAAATAATTCGCTATTAAATTCTATAAAGACCACTCAAAGAACCTATCGAAAGGTTCTAATTTAATATTAAATTCTGTAGGATTTTTCCATAAGGGAAGCCTGGTTGGAGACCTCAAAGAGGGACTTTGGCGGGGTCAGGAGAAGGGAGGAGCAATGTTGCAGAGCTGGGCCTCCCCAGGCAAGGAACTGCTTGATCCTTAGACCCTCCACTCACAGAAGTGGAGAGTATAACATAGCTCCAAGAAATATCACTGTACTATGTTTCCCTGCCCATCTTATTTGTAGGGCAAATGCAGGCAACGCCAGGCAAAATGGTCACAGGTAAATTTTTTATTCAGATTTGAAACTGCTTGGTAAACACTAAATACTTAGGGCTGCCAACTTTCTAATTGCTGAAAACCAAATACCCTTCTCCAAGGCCCCGGCCCCCACTCACTCCATCCCCCTCCCTCTGTCGCTCGCTCTCCCCCACTCTTGCTCGGTCGCTCATTTTCACCAGGATGGGGCAGGAGCTTGCGTTGCAGGAGGGGGCTCTGGGCTGGGGAGTGGGGCCGAGGGATTTGGAGTGTAGGAGGGGACTCCGGGCTGAGGCAGGGGATTCGGGTGTGGGAGGGGTGAGGGCTCCGTCTGGGGGTATAGGCTCTGGTGTGGGGCTGGGGATGAGGGGTTTGGGGTGCAGGAGCGGACTCTGGGCTGGGGCCAAGGAGTTGGGGTGTGGGAGGGGTGCGGGCTCTCGGAGGGAGTTTGGATGTGGGAGGGGGCTCAGGGTGGGACAGGGAGTTGGGGCATGGAAGGGGGTTCAGGCTCCAGGTGGTGCTTAACTCAGGTGCCTTCTGGAAGCGGCCAGCATGTCCCTCAAGTTCCTAGGTGCAGGCGTGGCCATAGGGTATCTGTGTGCTGCCACCATCTGCAGGTGCCGCCCCTGCAGCTCCCATTGTCTGTGGTTCCCAGCCAATGGGAGCTGCAGAGCTGGCACTCAGGGTGGGTGCAGTGCACGGAATCCCCTGACCACCCCTCAGCTGGAGGGACATGTCACTGCTTCCGATAGCTGCGCGGAGCCGGGTAGGGATGGGACCTTGCCTGCCCTGCTGCGCTGCCAACCAGGCTTTTAATGACCTGATCAGCAGTGCTGACTGGAGCCGCCAGGGTCCTTTTTGACTGGGTACTTGGTTGAAAACTGGATGCCTGGCAACCCTATAAATACTGGAATTAGAAAAAATGGGATCAAGGTGTAAATGAGGGCTCTAGCCTGCTCTCAGGACACATGCAACACTCCCATTGAAGTTGGTGGGAGTTTTACCTGAGTTTGGAGAGTAGATGGGGTCCTAAATTTGGCAGATGTAGCCCATGTACCGATAAGCTGAGCATGTTGATTTAGTAAACTGGAGCAGTGTGTATGCAAGCAAGGACACATTTTATTCTGATGCAACACTCTGTCCTTGCGCATTTGCCCAAAGGTAGTGGCAGACCACGTTGGCAAGTTTGCCCTCATCAGAAGGGTTAACCAATAATCAAAATAACCATTATGAACAATCAGTTACTATGGGCCACGTTCTGTCCTTAAATTCACATGGGCATTTCCCAGTTACTTCAGTAGGAGCTAAGCACATTTCCAAGGCAAAACCTGGCCTTATAGTCTCTGGTAGTAGGAGGTATATTGGATTTCAAAGTCCGCAATGTTGCAATGAGCTTTAGATAGACCGACTCCTGGGTATCCCAAGCCTGCATGGTATGCAAGTATGCATGATGCCTGTGAAGGGCTCATTAAAAGATCAGGGCCCTATTTTGTAAGCACTAAATGTACATAAACAATATTAATATTTGATTGTATTAGTTTTAAACCACCGTTTTTGGGACATCTGGAAGGATGACACCTATGGCACCACCAAACACAAAGCATTAATTACAAACAATTTTCTTTCAACAAGATACAGAGCTCTGGTTTTTAGGAAAAAATGCAAAGAATCTAAAGATTTTAAACAACGGATTTGCATCATAGTATTATGTGGTATTTAAAATTAAAATCCACTTAGAATTTGCCAGGAAGCCTGAATACTAGTCCAGTAATTCATTTATCATTTTCAATAACATTTTGGAGAGGTAATTAATCGACTTATGACATATATTCAAGTACTGTCACCTTTCACTGTCTTTAATTAAACTCTCCATCTGGTATTTATCATATGTTCTCTTAACTGATTTACAGAAACTAATTTTTTGGGAGGTGGGGGTACAAGTTATATAAAAATATATGTGGTAACTGTGTTTTTCAAAGCAGAGATTCTAGTTCTGCTTCAGAGAAATATCAAGTCTTAAATAGATAGGGGTAAATTCTGCTCTCATCTACACCAGCATAAATCTGGAATAAACTGAAGTCTGTGGTTTTACTCCAGATTTACACCAGTGTGAGTGCAAAAATGTGTTCCTCTAAAAATACAGGATTTTATTACATTTACTGTAAAATCTACAAACAGGCCAAGCCACAAACTTCAGATCCGGGCGGGGGGGGGGGGGGGCGGGTATTTAGATTTAGGCTTTTCCATGTTTTCACCATAAAAATAAGGGCCAGTATCAAAGTTTTGATCCTGATTCATCTCCAAGTATTCCTGCATTTTGGGCCTGTTCTGCCCAATTTGGGATGGGTGGTCAGCCTAACTGTAACAGGTTGTTGTTCTCATTGACCGTTTATTAGACCTGGGCAGAAAATGTTTTGTTTCCATAATCTTTTTTTTGAGAAAACCGCCGTTTTCCATGGAAGCTTCCATTTTGACAACAACAAAAAAAAGAATTTTTTTCTCAACAGAGAAATATTTCAAATGAAAAAATTCATCCAGCTCTGCTATTTATATTGCAGACTGCACCCCCATTGTGCTATGTACTGTACAAACACAGGCAAAGCATTGGGGTGAAATCCAGAGTCCATTAAAGTCAATGGCAAGACTCACACTGACTTCAATGGGGCCAGATTTCACCCATGAGTCCTGTGCCACAAAAGTTACAATTTGAGGGTCAGATTGTGCCTGGCTCCTAACATGGCCACATAGGGCAGTAAGGAGAAGTAAGTTTCTGTGGCCATGTTACAGATCCCTGCATTGTGGGTTTGGGCATGGGAGGGGAAAAGAGCAGTGACTATTCCTCTTGTACTTCTCACTTCAAGTAGGCCCTTCTTCCTCAAGGCACTAGCCAGCAGAACTGAGCTGGTCCAAAAGAGAAGGAACATACAGCTGGTAAAGGGCTACAGTGAATGACTTCTCCACAGGAGCTGTCATAAATATAAAGGGAAGGGTAAACACCTTTAAATCCCTCCTGGCCAGAGGAAAAACCCTTTCACCTGTAAAGGGTTAAGAAGCTAAGATAACCTCGCTGGCACCTGACCAAAATGACCAATGAGGAGACAAGATACTTTCAAAGCTGGAATGGGGGGAAACAAAGGGTCCTGTCTGTCTGTGTGATGCTTTTGCCGGGACCAGAGCAGGAATGCAGGTCAGAACTCCTGTAAAGAGTTAGTAAGCAATCTAGTTAGATATGCGTTAGATTCTGTTTTGTTTAAATGGCTGATAAAATAAGTTGTGCTGAATGGAATGTATATTCCTGTTTTTGTATCTTTTTGTAACTTAAGGTTTTGCCTAGAGGGATTCTCTATGTTTTGGATCTGATTACCCTGTAAGGTATTTACCATCCTGATTTTACAGAGGTGATTCTTTTACTCTTTTTCTTCAATTAATATTCTTCTTTTAAGAACCTGATTGCTCTTCCTTGTTCTTAAGATCCAAGGATTTGGGTCTGTATTCACCTATGCAAATTGGTAAGGATTTTTATCAAGCCTTCCCCAGGAAAGGGGGTGTAGTGCTTGGGGGGATATTTTTTGGGGGAAGGCGTTTCCAAGTGGGCACTTCCCCTGTTCTTTGTGTAACTTTTAACCTAAGCTGGTAAGAATAAGCTTAGGAGGTCTGTCATGCAGGTCCCCACGTCTGTACCCTAGAGTTGAGAGTGGGGAAGGAACCTTGACAGGAGCAAAGTGGTGGGAGCCAGGAAGAAATTGTGACTTCCTCCCGGAGGCTTCTCCTAAGGCAGCACAGCTTTGTTCTGCTGCATACACTGTGCAAAGCTTCAGTCTAGCCCTAGAACAATTGACATATGGGGGAGAGGTGAGGGAAGAGGGATGCATTCAAATGCATACAATGTTAATATATATTTGCAATTTTTAAAATTGTTTTTATGGGTTGGATTAAACCTTGTTGCAACTGGTGGGTGCAACAGCTGTCTTTCATTTAAAGTAGTGGTAAGAAACCATTCAGCTCCTTTATGGAACCAGCTAGCCAGGGGTGAAAGTAACTTAAAGGACTTACCGGTATGCTGGAGTCCTGAGGGGGGCATGGCCTCAACTGGAAGAGGCATGGCCTCAACCATAAGAGGTGGGGCCTTTAAATCAAGATTTAAAGGCCCTGGGGCTCCGGCTGTGACTGGGAGCCCCAGGTCCTTTAAATCACCCCGGAGCTACCAGCTGCAGAGGCAGCTGAGAGCCCCGGAGCATAGGGGAGAATTAAAGGGCCCTGGGCTCCGGCCGCTGTGGTGCTCTGGGCCCTTTAAATCACTGCAGGAGCCCTGCTGCTGCTACCCCGGGGCTCCAGCAGCGGGGCTTGGTGGCGCTTTAAAGGGCCCCGGGCTCCCCACAGTGGCAGGAGCACCGGGCCCTTTAAATCCCCGCCCGAGCCTGGCTGCCAGAGCCCCGGTGTAATGGCAGCAGGGCTCTGGCGGTGATTTAAAGGGCCAGGGGCTCCCGCAGTGGCTAGAGCCCCGGGCTCTTTAAATCAGTGCCAGGGAAGCCGGTCCAGTCTGGCACAGCACGCCGGCTCTTGCCGGTACGCTGTACTGGACCAGACCAGCTTACTTTCACCTCTGCAGCTAGCTGAAACAGCACCAGCCTCCACCCAAAAAAAGGCATATGCAAAGCACATGGAGACAGAGGGGGTTTACTGGGTATTGTTCTACTAACTGGGCATATGTGTGCAAGAGAGAGAGCAGCAAAAAAATCCATCACAGAAGCAGACCAAGAGAAGAAGCAGAAAGCCAAAGACAATACAGCCTGGACAAACACTGGGAGAGTGGCCCTGAGAAAAAAAGCCTAGAGAGAGCTTTTGCAAATGAGCGTTGGCTGAAAGAGGCTTGGAACTGCAAGCAAAGAACTCTATCCTGTTTGATTCCTATTGTGTCCAGGGAAACAGAACTTTGTATATACCTGACTCCAACAATCTCTCCTATTTCTATTAGCCAAGATGGTCAGGGATGCAACTCCTTGTTCTGGGTATCTCTAGCCTTTGATTGCCAGAAGCTGGGAATGGACAACAGGAGATAGATCACTCTGATTGCTTATTCTGTTCATTCCCTCTGAAGCACCTGGCACTGGTATATTGGGCTACATAGACCATTGGTCTGAGCCACTATTGCCATTCTTATGTTCTCCTAACAGAAACAACTTATAGGACCCCAAATTTTGGCAACTGCTTTGGTCAAAAGGAGATAATGCTTTTATACATAAAAGTAAGTGGCAGCTATCCCCATCTGCCTCTCAACTCAGCCAGGATTAAACTGGCTGATTTCTTAGAGGCATCTCAGTGTTAAATAAAGATATAAAAGAATAGAGGGTGATAGCTTATTTATTACCTCTCAAAAGATATGAAGCAGCTGCTGCACATTGGGTAAAATACATATTTAGAGATATTTTACACAGATACATATTTCCCAACATTATGTCTTTATTTATTATAAAGAAAAAATTACAACTAATTATTGACCCACAAAAGCCCTAAGTATCGGAGCCAATGGGGCTCAGTGGTGGAGGGGTTGCCCAAAATTCTCAGCTCTGAATCAGAGATGTTGGACCCAGTCCTGCAAACCACTTCCTAGTGAGCAAAAATGAATGAGTAAAAGTAAAGTTTTAACCTTTCTGCTCTAACAGAGTCAATGAGTCATTAGGGGAGAATTGTGGTAAGGAGAAAGCAGACCAAGACAGACTGTGGACTAGAGCCCTGTGCAGGACTATTTTTTTAATCCTGCTCCTGCCCTGCCCTGCAATACCCACTCCCACCCGCTCCTGCATTGTCATCCCGTTCCCACCTGCAAAAACATTAGATCCCGCAAGAGAGACAGATTCCTCATACACGAAATTCAGACACAATTTTTACCATTAAAAGAATAAAAAATACTTTGGCTCCTGTTATAACAGACATCAAATCTCTTTCTGTCCCTAGCTTAAATTTAAGTATTAAAACCATTATTGTTTTTAAAAAAATAAAAACTTGCTTTACATTGCTAAAATTCTATTTATGACAAACTGACAAGAGATTTGATGTTTTCCCACAAATTAACACAATTGGGGGGGTTTTCGCCCATCAAATCCTGCCGCAACAAAGTACATTTTACCTGCTCCTGCTATTATGGCAGTGGGCAGGATCCTATGTATCATTAGTATTTGTCTTCAGTCAAAAGCTACATGTGTGGGAAATGAGAAACTTACAATGTGTTACTGTATCAATAAAAGATAGCCACATAAATCTGTCTTGATTTACACCTGTGCAATCTTAATAAGTAAGCTCAGTCAGGTTGCAGGAGTGTAACCAAGGGCATAATTTGGCCCCTATACTTTGTCATCAGCTCCAAATGCACAGTTATTTTGTAAAAATAAGTACTATATCCTGTCCAAAAAAGTAAGCTCATGGGATAGCTCGTAACTACCATTTTGGATTACGAAGAAAAGTTTGGTCAACACACAGGGGAAGGTTTAGTTCCAGCAAACACACACAAACAGGAAATCTCTCCACAGTAAGGTGTTTTTCTTTACACAATAGAATTTAAAGATGTGTCATCATGCAGTTTAAAACAAAAATGGCTATTGCTAAGTAAGTTCACCCTTTCCAGTAGGTTATGAGTATACCAGACTTACAGTACATTTCAAAACCTGTTAGAACTTGCATGGATGGCATACAAACACAAACAAATGAAACCTGTCTTAGTCTGTGCATGGTTTTTAATCAGTAAGCATGTCAAGCTTTGGGGGGAAAATCAATTTTCAGAAGGCAAATGGTAACAACTGCAGATTTAATCAAATTGCATCTGCAATCTTTTACTATTCTCTATATGTTTGAAATGAAGTAGCTCTGTGGTAAAAAATTAATTTCAATGAATGTCGTATATTTAGTTATATGACTTATTTTTTTAAATTTATCAAGCTAGATCACTGATCCTTAGCAGAAATTATGCCAGCACATGTCAAAAGAAGTTGGATGCTGTTTAGTAGGAGAAGCATTAATATGAAGGAGCTATAGTAGAGAAGAGTGACTAAGGATATGAATCCTTATTTGTACCTTACCATACAGGAAGAAAAATTATGCAGACATAGCTCATAAGACAAGAATTGCAGCTGTGGCATACACAACAGAATGTCGCTGGGGATCAAATACCACAATGATGGGCATGGTATAAGAAACTGAATAAAATAGTAATTCTTTGAAGGCACAGCATTTAAGTATTTTTCATTTCACATAAGGTTTCATCTGAATTTGATGAATTCCAGGATTGCCTCCCCTACAAAAAAAAATCTATTTCATCTTGATTTCCCTAGGGCTAGTAAGTAGAAGAAGCTGTATCATACAACTGTAAAACACACTTCAAAGACTCTCTGTTGAAGTTCTTCTGCAACTATTATATATTGCAGCAGTTCTCAAACTGTGGGTCAGGACCCCAAAGTGGGTTGGCACCACATTTTAGTGGGGTTGCCAGCGCTGGCTTAGACTTGCTGGGGCCCTGGGCCAAAGCTGAAGCCCGAGCCCCACCACCTGGGGCCAAAGCCTGAGGGCTTCAGCCTTGGGTGACGGGACTTAAGTTACAGGCCCCCTGCCTGGGGCTGAAGCCCTTGGGCTTCAGTTTTGTCCCCCTCCTCCCTGCCTGCACAGGGTGGAGGGGCTCAAGCTTTGGCCCCCCCATCCTGGGCCCTGGGGCTCAGGTGGGCTCAGGCTTCGTTTCCGCCCTCCTGGGATCGTGTAGTAATTTTTGTTGTCAGAGGGGGGTTGCGGTGCAATGAAGTTTGAGAACACCAGATATCGGTATGTTATGAAAACCATTGTTACTGAAATCTTCTAGCAAAATTGTACACCACCTACTCTTCGGAGAACTCTGCGCCAAAAAATTAAAAATTCTGCACACAATATTTTAAAATTCTGCAAAATTCTGCATTTTTTTGGTCAAAATAATGCAATATAATCCAGCTGGCTTCAATTATTTTTGTAATTTATTTAAAACTACAGTACAATGGATGGAAAATGGGAGTGGGGAGCATTGGAGGAAATCACCAAACCCCCTCTGCCTAATAGTAGTGTAGCTAGTATTTGACGGTTTACTTCTAGTTATTAGTCAACAAATATATGCATCCATATGCTTAGTGTTACATCCTAGGCAAATGAAGAGCAAGTGGGGGCTGGGGACTCAAACTCACAATTTATACTGGCTACGGACCATCTCCAAAAAAGATTAATAGCAAACAGTTCATGGAGCACATTTTGATAGGAAATTTTTTCAGCCCAAAAATTTAGACCAGTTCTAATCACTAAAGCACCATAAGCATTTATAAGGCCATACTGTCCTTTACAATACGGCTCCTTTACATCACTCTGGCAATGTAAAAGGAGTGTAAAATGTAGATGTAAAATGTAAAAATGTTTACACCTGTTTTATACTCCTGGGGGAATTCAATAAGAACAATGGGAACAATTCACTAAGCAGGCAGGCTGCTACATTCTCCTCTGCCTGACTGAACAGAGTCTGCCCCGCGTCTCCCTCTTCAGAAACACCCCAAAGCCCTGCCCCTCCATGCCGAGCACACCACAACAGCAGTTGAGAGAGACAGAGTCTCTCTCTCACATGCATGACTACTCAGACCACCACCCGCCCTGAGTGGTGATTTACATCTCTATTGGCTGCTGTGGGTGCCCAAACCGACCTGCTTGCACTGTTGGGAAATGGGCGCATGACCATTCTTGTGGTTTCCCTTTGCTTCCCCGTCAGAAGTCATTTTTCTGCTGGGAAGCAAAGAAATCTGCAGGGGGCATGAATTCTGCGCACATGCAGTGATGCAGAATTCCCCCAGGAGTAACTACCAAGTGCCCCGAATTCTCTTGCTTCAGTTTCATGTCTCAACCCAAATATCTGTGCAAACAGTACCCACCTGATTCAAAGCCCATTGGAGTCAACAGGATAGACTGCAATGGGCTTTGTATCAGGCACTATCTGATCACATCAGGTGGCATAACAATATAATTGTGTAGTTTAAAAACAAAACAAGAAATGGCCCTCGATCTCCTTGAGCAATATTCATCCTTAAAACAACACCTTTTCCCTCACAGACATTACACCCTGGATGAATCTGGCCCAATAACTTTACCTTTTTTTTTTCTCCCATATTTAAAATTGCAGGAAAAATGCTCTATCTTCCTGTACAACATAATAATATTCCTGAAGGCAAATAGCTTGGCAATTTGAGAGATTTGTTAATGTTAAAGGAAACAAGTTAGCACACATACCATGTGTATGAATGCCTTTAGAAATTAGATTGCAACCCTGATTTGATTTCCTAAAAGGTATTTGAAACAAGGAAAGCAACACAAGGTCAGCGATTCTAAGAGTAATGAGAATTTGTGGGATTTCAAACAGCTCTACATAAAACAGGCCTGATGTTCTGGGGAAAAGAGGTCACCTAATTATTCCTTTCTTTAAGGCCCTGTCTACACTACTTTTCCCCTGGGTGAAAATACTGCTTTAAAGACGGTTTCTGCTAAAATGCCTGTGTTAGCTGCTGTGGATGAGGTATAGATTTGTTAAAACCATTGCTAAGATAAATACATTCTTCAGAAAGAAAGCCCAACAAAACAGAACCTGATGGTTTGGCTGCACAGTGGGGGATGGGCAGCCCATGCAGATCAATACTTTACATTGTGGTCAGCTCATCTCCACAGTGGCTCACTCCATAGAAGTACGTGGGAGTGGAGAGGTTTGGGTAGACTAGGGAACTAGAAAGAGCATGGCTAGAATCTGCATACTGTGAATTCAATGGCTACACACTCTATAAAGGAGGCAATCATAAACAAGATGATGCCTCCACTGACTGGTAATGGGCTGTTAAACAGTCGGTCTTTGTTCCAATGCTTTAAATGCAGCCCAAAGAGGTAATGACCATAAGTGTGGGAAACCTGGTCACATGGTTTTCATGTACTAAAGCTAGGGGAGCTGGTTTGCAGACAAGAAACCCATATGTGTTTGTTCAGAGTGACAGGTGGCAAATATCCCTGAGAATTCCCCGCTCTCTTCCCTCCCCGCCAACACACCTTGGAACTGGGATCCTTAAGGCTCCTTGGGGCCAGTGTTTCATGTCTTGGTCCTGGGATCTTCAGAGGATACCAGGTGACTGCTCTTTTATCTCCCCATTTTATCATTGGTATTATTAATATTTATTATGTGTATTACTATTGAGCCCAGAGATCCCAGGCAGGATCCCATTGTGCTAGGTACTGTACAAACATGTGAAGACACTGCATCTGTCCCAATGTGCTCTCTTAAGTGAGTAGAGTTAAGATAGGTTCCTACTACAAAGGGGTGCTGGGTCCTGAGAGAGACCTCAGAATTCCTTGTGTGGACACTGCCCTGGAGTCTGCACTGTAGCTAGGGAAGCCCTGATTTCTGAGGTATCTTTCAGGCATCAGGTTCCCTTGGCTGCTGTGGAGTCAGGCATGTTTACAGCTACACAGCTGCCAGTTGGATGGGGTAAGCTCCAGAATGTCTTTACTCTGATTTGGAGTCCAGCGGATCGAAGAGGCCATCCCCTTTCCCCTCTGAGATAAACAATGTGGAGCAGCCACCTTGAGGATCACAGAAGGATGAGGAAAAGCCACTTGGCCCCCCAACAGCACTGGACAAAGCAGAAGGGGCTTGCAGGTCACCATGCAAGCACCCAGAAGATTACAAATGAAGGAGGGGTCTCAGAGCCAGTAGGGAGGGGGAAAGAGGATGTTAGGGACTTGTAGACTTGGTGAGGTAAGAGGCCAAAATTTGCTAACAATTCTTTATTCATGAACCTCTCAATGAACCTGTGCTAAGTTTTGGGTTTCTAATTGACTTAGGCCTTAATTACTCTGTTTCCCATTGCATTACCATCAACTGTAAGCCATAGACTGGCTTCAGAACGACCTTTGTAAAGAAAGCAACCCTCTAACAAGAACATCTGCAGTTGTGTCTCAAGAGAAACAAGTGTTATGGAATGGTCATAAATTCTGAAAAACACTAAGACAAAAGACAAGACAAAACTTCTGCAACCCTCTGGAAATAGATTTTGATGTGAATTTAAAAACGATTGTTGTACATAACTAATTTGCTGTACTTACCTTTCGTCAAATTATCAATTGTGTACTAAAAGACCTGTATTACAAATTATCTATGGCTACAGAAGGTTTAAGGAGGTAATGGGTGCAAAGGACAATGAGATAGTTAATCTCTCAGGTTATTTTGTTTTTAATGTGTGACTCTTGCAAAACAGCAGTGTTGTGGTCTTTATTGGATAACACACTGTAAATATTAGCTGCAAATATTTAAACAGCTCTTATAGAGAAGTGAGACGTTTTGTACCTTGCCTAAGTATGAGTTTGTGCCTTTTGAATCTCAAAAATGATTCCCACCTAATTCTGCTTGCCAGCAATGCAAAAGGACATTTTGAATGAGATATATCAAAAGCAAATGAATTACCACCACATGCAAAGGTTTTTTGGGAAAACTGAAAACATCCATACATTGCAGCTTCTCAAAGTAAATCCTGTAGATTATAAATGCAACAAATCCCAATGAACTGCACAGATATTAAAGTATTTGTATTATTTAAATATTATTCAACATTTTAGGGGGTGAGGATTAACCTAAATATTTACAGTTTCTAGAACATACATAAATATTTATAAAGAAGAGACCATCTAACTTAATGTTGATATGGGCACAGTACTAAAGTTTCATTACAGAGCGTAAATTATTCCTAATCGTGGACAAATTTAATCTTTAACATAAAAAATCTACAATACAACAGCAAGAAATATTTTAAATACACCAGATCTGTAAAGTACATAATCTGGTAATTTGGAAGATAGTATACTTTAAAAAAACAAACAAAAAAGCATTTAACTTGATGTAAGCCTGACTGACTATGCAACAATTTATCAGTAGCCAAATATTTAAAACACATTTTTTTCTAAAATGAACTTTCAAGTTAAATTTGACAAAACCATCTGAATAACCCAAAACCTTTGACTTCATTTACATTTCTGCACCTCTTATGCCCCAAACAGCACAGCTAATGGTCCATATGATCATTGCAAATAGACAGTCACAAAGAGAAAGTGTAATAGTTGACAAGAAGAATAGTACACAAGATGCATGTTAAAAACAACATATGTACGGTAGGTGGCTGGCTCCTAGGGACTGAAATACAAGCCTAAATATTGTGTTATACAATGTGATGCTTCTTACAACATTTCTGGAGAGAGTGCTTTGTAAGTGTGGCATTTTCTTTCTAATGCCGCTTGGAACAATTACCCTTGTAGTAACTGACTAGGATATCTTAAAAATGAAAAAAGTATATAGATAATCATCTGATGAAGGTTTAGAAGAACTGACATGATTCTGTCAAAATTAGACTCTCTGACGCTCCTCACACAGAGGAGGGTGGTAAAGAGTTTTATTATTACATCTCAAACCCAGGAAGTTTCCAGCTGCTAAAGCAGCGACTGCTGTAAAATAAAACACTAATGCAGAAGACACCAGAGTGGAGTTGACGTTTCCCTTGGTCGGAATTAATCTGACCCCCTTAACTGACTCCCACGCCAGGGCAGTGCAACATACATACAGTACCTGTCTCTGCTAAAGCCAACAACGCGGTATTCCCGCCGGGGTCCGCTCTAGGGGTTTCTAGCCGGACACCAACGCTTCCCGCTACATTCCCAAGCAGCGGGGTCATCTCATGGGGAACGGGTGAGGGCAGAAGCCGCCCGGGAGGCGCAGCGCGAAGGAGGCCAGCAGAGATGCACGTGCACCTGCAGGCAGGGCGAGGCGATCCCCTTTCAGCGCTGGAGGGTGCGGGGGCTGCTCGCGGCTACTGCGCCGCTTGGCCGCTTGCCCGTCGCGGCCGTCAGGCTGAGTCAGATCGCGGTGGTTCCAGAGTGGATGACTGTAAGCGCCGCACACGCACACACTTCATTCACCTTCCCGCCTCTGCCCTCGGCGGAGTCACTCACTCCTGAATCATGCCGGCTCGCTCTCCTTGCGGTCGCCCGGAGAACTCCCCCTGACTCAGCCCCAGGAGCGCGCGGCCCGTCCCACTGCCCCGATCTCTCCCGCCCGCTGTCCCAGCGCTTACTGACAGCTACAAGTGCGCTAACCCCTCCTCCCCGCCCCCCGGCCGCGGGCTCCAGTCCGCGGCCACAGCCAACGGGATCGATTCGGTTTCGCACGAGTTTGGGGCCAGATCCTCCAGTCCTCGCTCAGGCTGAGAACGGCGGGATCGGGCCCCTTCCCCGGCCCCGGGGCACTGAGGCTCCAGCTCGCGGAGCCGGGCGATGGGGGAATCCCCCTCCTGCAACGGGGGGGCTGAGCACTGACCCAGGCGCCGGGGGGCTGGACAGGCCGGTCCCCGGCGCTCTCCGTTTGTACCTTGAGCGGGCGGGGAAGCCGAGGCAGCTGCTCCGCATCTGGGTCCCCGACTCCCGCGCTGCGCTCCCGCCAGCTGGAGGCAACGTCGCTGCTGGGGAGTGGGCGCCGCCCTGCTGCTCCCCAAGGCACCTGGAGGCGCCGGTCACTCTGGCGCTGCGCACTTCCCTCGGCGCCTCTGCCGCTCCTGTGGCGGCTCCCAGCGGTAAATCAGCGGGTGGCCTCGGCTCCCCCGCCCCGCGCGGTCCTGACCTGGCCGTGACTCACCGCCTGCCTCGCAGGGGCCCGGGAGCGCGGAGGAAGCGGCCCTTCCCCCTCTCCCGGGGAGGTGGGGGGGGGGCGGCGCTGCTCACGTGGAGAGCCCCCCGGCCCCACAGCTCCGTCCCCCGCGCCCCAACTTTCCAGGTGAAAAGGGGGAGTTTCCTGCGACGCTCCCCTCAACCAGTTGGGTCAGCAGCCCAGGGACTAAGCCCAGGCGGGCTCCGAGCTGCGGCCGGGGGCCGGGGCCGGCTGCTGAGCGGAGCCGGGGCTGCAGCTCAGCAACGAGCCCGACTCAGCGGGGACAACAAGCGAGGCATTGGCTCGGGGAGCGGGCAATGGGGGTCTGGGAGGGGATCCAAACTTGGCCAGCCCCGCAGAGCCCCAGTGGCCTTTTGGGCCCTGCCACCCATCGCGATTCCCCTCCACCTTTGCCGCTGTTTGCCTCTCCCTCGTTGTGTAACTGCCCCCAAGCAAACTCCGGGGGACCCGGACTTCCCCCGAAGTGCCACGCACCGCCCAGAGTACATTGGAAAGACCGCAACTGCCTCCCCTCTCCGCATCCCTAACCGCCCCAGCCTGCTCCCCGCGGGAGCTGCAGAGCCCCACTGAACTCATTGATCGGGATCCTGCAGGCCCACCGGATCCAGCCCTTAGGTGGTTGGACTTGCCGGATCCAGCCCTTAGGTGGTTCCTCTAAGGCCGGAAGACAAAACGTGTTCAGACAGAGGTGGGCTATTTATGCTGCTTTCAAAAAACATCGGATTTAAAAGCAGATTTTCTCCCCTGTGTTACTACCCGAGAGTATTGGTACCTGAAGAAATATTAACTTCTCATCCAGCAACTCAGTGGCAGTGTCCCGGCCATGCTGCCCAAGCTACAGCACAAACTGGGCTGTCCTGAGAAGGGGAATTGGTCCATAGTCTCTCCACCGGCAGTGTCAGAGGTGGGAATTGTATTGTGAACATCTGTCCTCTAGGAAATGGATTTAAATAATCCCATATAGATAATTAAATAGCCATCTATCAGTAAAGGTGCCTCTGTGAGTTGCAAGGGATACTCAGTGCTCAGATACGAAGTACTGTGGATTTATCTTCACAACACCTCTGTAAGGTCGGTATCCTCTCCATTTTTACAGATCGGAAACTGAGGCACTGTCTGAGGGTATGTCTACACAGCAATGTAAGTCCATGGTTTGAACTCACTCTCAAGCCTAACCCCCCTTCCCATCTACACACAAATTGTGCTAACCCAGGTTTCCCAGTCCACAGGAGTAGAGGGGCTGAGCCTGAGTGAAGCCGGGATCCAGGCTTCAGGCCTTATGGCTTTGTACTGGAGACACAGCCCCACTGGATCTGTGCTCTGGGAGTCTGCCAGAAGTATTCCATATTCCCATGGACTGACTTTTTTTGTCCTCTTGATAGTCATGTTTGGTGGACAGTCAAGTTTTCCCATACTGCACCATGAATAAAGAGCTAGAGCAGCTATAGTTTGGGAAGGTGCTAGAAAGTCTGAGATTTGTAGGGCTTAAATTCAGTTGGAGCTCTCTGGAGCAGAGCTCTGGTAAATAATGACTCCAGCCTGATTCTGTTGGTTCTCAATTGGGGGTCTGCAGCCCTTTGGGGGTCTGCGAGCTGGTTTCTGGGGGTGCTTGGGGTTCCACACCTGAAGCCCTGAGCTGCAGGGTGTACCCCCGTGGGCCTGAAGCCCTGAGCGGGATGGGGGACTAGGAGCTCCAGGAAATACTCTATGAGAATTTAGGCCCTGGAGATATGGGTTGTTGGATTGGGGCTTGCATAATGCTGGAGCCCCAGGTTGGGAGCCAGAGTTCAACAATTCCTAACCTGGGGTTATAAATGGTTGGAGATGCTCAAGCCCTGTGTTAATGAACCGCGGATCTGCTAACTTGAGTTGTACTGGTCCTGGGTTTTCATTGCAGTGTAGACAGACCCTGAGAGATTGAGGTCCAGTTTTACAAAGGGACTTTAGCTTTGCAACACTTGACTTCTAGGTGCCTACAAAAATCACTGCAATAACAGTCTGACCCACAAAGCCTAGAGGCACTTCCTCATAACCTTTAGCCCAGTGGTTATTTTTATAAAGTCGGCCAACCTACCACTAATATGCATCATCAGCACTTTCACAATTTGCTTATATGTCTGTGTTTCACACTAAGTTGTTGGCTTTAGTGATAGAGACATCTAACCTAGATGGGAAATGATTCATTGCCAAAAACAAATGTGTCATCAAACCAGAATTTGACCCTTTTTATTTTATCTGCTTAATTTGTGGAATCTCATACTATAATATCTTGCACTTCCAAAAATAACATAAAGGAGTTCATATTTTAATAAGAAAAACCCTACAGTCCTATGGCTACAGGACAACTAAAGGATTATTTTTATTTGTTGTTTCATTATTTCATAAATGCTGACAACGTGTGTGGTGCTGTGCAAAACAAAAATAAAAACAGCCTTTGCCCCCCAAAACAAAATCAACAAAATTACATATAATTTTGATTGATTCAGGGCCTGATATAATTTGTTTCACAGTCAATTGGAATCTTTCCATTGACTTCAATGGGTTTTGGATCAGGCCCTTATAGTGTAACAAAAGATGATGAGGCCCTTCATTAGTGCTCAAAATACTAATACAGATTAAAGGCTCTTCTCTATTGCCTTCCAAGGAGGATATGGAGGTAGAACACACAAATGCCAGTCCTCAGGCATTCTGTGGTGCTCCCAGGCAGACACAATGCTTCCAGGCGTAGTGAAAAACATGATTAGAGGTGCCTTCTACTTCTTTGTGGAGGTACAGTATGTGCACCCCTCTGCCAAGCAGTGTGGAAGGCTCTCCGCGCCCCACAGTTCCCCTTGTGCTCCCATGCAGGATCAGTCATCATCCAGCACTAACAGGGCAGAAGTATAAACAGCTACGGCAGACTTGGATAGATCCTTATTATTTTTAAAAGGAAAAGGTAAAGAAAAAGGGATCAATCTAATGATCACCCACATGTAAGGATAGCCGTGATCAAGACAGCAAGTCTTATGCTCTTTGTCTGCTCTCTAGTTCCTGATACACCTGCTTTGGCTGAATAATAGCCAGCACCAAAACTGTTATTAATGTTATAGTCAGTGCTATTCTAACGTTAACAAATGGATTGTCACCCAGCATAAAAAGGAGAAACAGCTGTTTCCTTTCCATTTTTTACCATGCTGATGCCATGTTATTTTAGGTTAGCAATATGAGACACAAACTGCAGAACACTAGGATATCAACAGTTTCCAGATACATATTGATCCTAAAATCAGAGAGATGATTTATAAACACCTTAACTGGAAGCTGAAACCTCTTTCAGAAGCAAAAATTAGGTAAGCAGGATCTCAGCTTGATTCCCATTTTTTTCAAGTTCTTCTCATGACTTAACTTTTGCCATCTGTCCACAGCTGCACTTTGTAAAGAAGGCTGGCGTAGATACGATGGTGTGGAGCATTTTGGAAGCTGGCCCCAGCTGAAAAACAGTTCAATAGTGAGCTGGTGCAATCTATTCAAATAAAAGAAGTGGAATGTACAAATTGTACTGTCAGAGAGTCCTGGCTATATGCTTTCCACCCTTACTTGCTTCAAGATAAAGGTAGGATGAATAAGCACAAGCACTGACCAAAGAACAGGATTAGACAAATGACACAAGATATGAGTTTTCAAGCTGATCTCTCCAGGGTCAAAGATGGAGAATGAAAATGCAAAAAATATGTATTTGTGAGTTACTACTGCTGTACCTGTGACACATAAGGGCCCAATTCAGCCACCCTTATTCATTCCAAATAGTACTCATAGAATACGATATTATTTAATATAATCATAGATGACAGAATTGGGCCCTAAGTGCTTTTCTTGCCTAACTTCGTATTCTTACATTCAGTATTAGAAATTGGCTATGAACATTTGTATAAAAATATATCATGCTATATCTCCTGCAGACAGAGGGCCTGATCCTCTGTACCCTCATGTAGTCATTTATACCTGTGTAAAATAGATGTAAAAGGGACTAGGTACTACAGAGTGTTTATAAGACTTGCCAGAGATCACATAGCAAGTCCACGGCAGAGTCAGGAATAGAAATCATGAGTCGTGGTTCCAAGTTCCCAGCTTTAAGCCCTAAATCCCACTGAGCAATTCAGCTCCAGCCAGATGGGCAGGGCCATCCATGGGGCGGAGAGGGTGGGGGGAAGGAGAGAAGAGGGCCAAACCAAGTAGCATTGGGACCTGGTTTACGGGGTTATAGTGCCCCTCTGATTTGGCCCAGCGTGGCCGGGCCAAAGCTGAATGGCATTGTGGTCCCATGCACCAGGTCTCAACACGTGGAGTGGAGAGCTGGGTCCAGTCCTATGGGACAGGAGCCACTGCTTTGGGGTTAGTGCAGATCAGGCTTGCTCTCCAGTCCCCTCTCCCCCAGGGCTTCTCTCAGTGTTTTTACATTCTTGGTCTCATGATTTCTGTCATTTCATGACTCATTATCTCCATGATATTTCTTTGGTAGAGTGGGGGCCTCAGTTTCAGATTTTGCCCCAGAACTCCCAAAACAGAGCCTTGCGGATGAGATCACTAGAACAATGCAAATGACATAATTAACACATGTCCAGTGAATGCAAAGTTTCCATTGTGTATCGCAAGTGACATCTTTTCTGTTTTCATTGGCTAAGCAAAGTGAGGCCCTACACTCAACTTGATGGCGTTTCTCTGCCTCTCTGTCTCTGTGGATGTAACAATATAACTTTTGAACACTGTATACGATCAATTCCAAAATTTTAGAGAATATTCTAGGACTCAGTGGGTAGACCTCTATCGATTTTGGTAAAAACTGGTAAACCGGAAGGGAGAAATCAGGGACACAGAGTGCGCCTGGCATCTGGTCCGCACACCTAGCACCTTTAAGTAGGTCTGTAATTGTCTATAGAGCAAATAACTGGTTGACAGCAACCATTACCACCTTCCAATATACCCCTCTCCCATCTCAGCTCTGCCCATCCTGCCAATCAAACATAAAATGTTGATACCCTTAATGACTTATCTCTCAGATAGAAAGAAAAGAAATAATTTCACGAATTAAAAATTATATGAGTTTAATGATTTATATATGTCCCTGAAATAAATGGCGATGGGAGAGTGGCACTCAGAACTTGTGGAAGGAAATGGAGGAATGCAAGGAAACCATGGTGTGTGCAATGAGCTCAGCCAACAGAAGCAATGGTGTGACCTCTAGTACTTTTCAAAGTTTATGGTAGTACATTAATTCAGAAGAGTGCATGAGTCAAAAACCAGCATAATACCAAATACATATCTACTTGGAGCGGTAAATTCAAGTATACATTGCATAGCTTAAAATTAGGTTGTTATAAATAGAAGGAAAATGTTTATGACATATGGGGTTTGGAATGTGTTATAGGCATACTGCAATTTATGTTATATCTTCATTGGATTTGGTTTGTCTTAAAGGATCTGATAAATATGGCCATTCCTTGACATTTTTTCAGTGCCATCCTTTTTTCACTGGATTTTTTTTGTATCTATTTTCACTACAAGGCAGATTGTATGGAGCTATGTGCTAAAGTCTTTCTGATTAGGATCTTTCCTATTTTGTGGGATTATCTTTAAGACAACTATTCCAGAATTGTCCATGAGCCTTTTCTAGTCTGATACGTAAAGTTCAGGCGACAGCATTTTTTTTTAAAGTTTACTGTGCCTGTTTACAGAGTTCATAGCCTGCATAAAGATCATTGCCCAGGCTGGAAATAGCAAATCTATCTATTTGAAAGCTTTGAGGCAGATTGTGTTCTCAGTTACTCATGCACAAATCCATTTGTTGCGCATGGTGAGGCGGGCACTGTGCGAACACGCTTTTGAATCTCTTTGCACACATAAGCAGTCCCATCGGCACTAATGGGACTATTTGTAGCCCCGATCCATCAAGATACATAAGTACATGCCTAACGTTAAGGGGCACTAGCTTCATTGCAACTTCTTATGTGCTTAAGTTAGGTACATGCATAAGTACTTTGCTAAAGCAGGTCATATGTGTAAGTGTTTCCAGGACTGGACCCTGTGGCTGTACTGCACCCTATGCTTGACTACGCAGTTCCACATTGTGTCACTTGCCAAACACAAGCCTGCACCACACTTACTCTACATTTAAAAAGATACCATCAACTTAAAAATTCTCCTTTATCTGACAATATTTTAGCATACTACTGCTAACATCACTAGTGCTGCAAGCAACACCTAGGAGGAGTATAACTTAAGATATTAAATAAACAGCTCTCTTTTTCCATTTGTTTACTCTTTGTATTTGGCAGCACTTTGGGTGTAATCCACAAAGTTCTGAGGTCCCTAAGTCCCGTTTTTGGGCAACACTGCAACCCAGAAAACTCCTGCATGGCTGCCGCTGAACCTTGTTGGCGTAGAGTTGCCAACCTTCCAGGATTGTCCTAGAGTCTCCAGGAATTAAAGATTAATCTTCAATTAAAGATTATGTCATGTGATGAAACTTACAGGAATACAGCCAACCAAAATTGGCAGTCCTATTAGGTGCCTAAACTCATTCGGTGCCTACGATTTTGCCTCTGGGCATGCGCTCTGCAGTCTCACTCTCCCACCGGAGGACGCACACTGCTGTCTCCTGTTAGGTGTCTGGATGCCTGTCTCCCACCAAAGCCCCAGAGTGATTCACAAACCAGGAATTGTCCATGAGCCTGCCATGGGGTGGCAGGGGACCAAGAGTAGGAGATTTCCCTTATAACCTTGTGGACAGGGAACTCACCCAGATTAGGGGAAGACCCCCTGTTAAAATCCCCTATCTCCTGACAGGGAGAAGGGGTTTGAACTGCATCTATCACCTCACAGGTTAGTGTGTGATTCCTTCACTCTCCCCTATGAAGTTGTTCCATTTTAATTAAATAACTGAATAATTAAATATTAGTTGGGAGAGTGCAAGAGTTAGAATGTCTCTGTAGCTTAGTGTGTAGGGCACTCACCTAAGGGGGTGGGCAGTGGAACTTGAATCATGTGTGGTAAACCCAGGACAAACAGCTACAAAAGGGGGATAGTAATTAGTCCCAGGGGATTAAAAGGCCCCTCCCTATCCACTGAGGAGAGAGAACCAGGGGAAAATAAGGTTCAGCTGGAAAAGGGGTTGGTAGGGAACCAATTAGGTTCAGCTGACTCCAACTACTTGGGACCTTTTTAAACCCTCCCCTGGGTGGTAGGAAGGGGAGAGTGAGGGGAGCAGGGAAGCTGCCAGTAGGTTGTTTGTAGCTAGATACCAGCCTTTCCCAGTAGGGAGGCTGCACTTGCTCCCCAGAAGGGAAGGAAAACGAGCACAAGGGACTGACTGACTGACTGACTGACTGAGGAGAGGAGTAGCAGGACCCTGTGTCACCTATAAGGATTTGCCTTGTCCCAAACCTGAGTCTCCAAGGCTAAAAAGGACTGAGCATACTGAGGTGAACAAGGTATTTTGCCACACATGGCTCTCCCACATCCTATGTAAATACCCTAATCACTAGACTAGATAGAGGAAAAGGTACAACACTATTTGTAGTAAAGCTAAGCACATGCATATGTGTTTGGATGATCAGGTTCTTATATCCAAGTGTAGATTGAAGCAGCCTTTGCCTTGCATCTCCAGTTTTGGGGAGCTGTAAACAAGTTTCAGAGACTTTTTTTCCCCTTTAGTCTTTCACCAAAAAGTTCCTTGCTGGTCTGGAAAATCTGGCCCTTTAAATACTAATATGTATATAAAATATATTAACATATTTGTGCATGTCAGAGCACAACTCTGAAGAAGGTTATTAGCTTTTTTTACTTTATCATGAATACTATGTACTTTCCAAATGTAATTTGGAGTGTTCTCTGCATTACCTATTTTGATGCAATTTAAAAGATAATGGGACATATTCAGTGATGAACTAATGAAGTGTAAGGCTGGATTTGGCTCATTATTTTTTAAGTGTCTCCACTGTTTGGATTAACTTTTAAAACAAATTATTGTTTTGCACAGATGTAACTATACAATATTTGCCAAAAGCTTTCCTTCATAAGGCAGGTTTAGGATATAAATTTAGTCAAATCTTTATAGGAAACTTTTCCTTTTAATAACTTGCGTAATCTAATTAGACATGTGCTGATAATGGATCTAATTCTACTGTGAATGAAGTCAATATTAAGTTCCCATTGATTTCAGTTAGGGAAGATCACACTCATTGTATAGTCTGCATTCAGGAAGCATTTGTTCCCTTAACATACTAATAGCAATATATTTTTTTTGCATTAAAATAGTTTCAAATTGCCCTAGTTCTGTTAACATATCACTTGTGCTAGTCTGTCATGCAGTCAAAAACATTGCAGCATAATAGTCATTAGAGAGATAGGCTTAACAAGCTGTCTGGGACTCAGAGTTTATTGTTTAACTTTGTGTTTGGGAACTCATTCAAGTCAAACAGTATTATGGAAGATGTTTAATCCTTTCTAAATGTTAAAGCCAGATCATTGGTTACTAATCTTGAAATGCAATTTTATGTTTTCACTTTTTTATGTTTGTCATGTTAAGGTGTTTAGACTTTGAACTAACATGCCAGTAGCCTTGAAGCAAAATTCCATGTTAAAATTTATGTTTTTGTAACACTTGGCTTTTTTACCAATACCATCAATTTAATTGTCTACAGTAAAAAGAAAAGGAAACAATAAATAAGTCAGAACTGGGAGAATTAGAGATGAACAGCACAGACAACATAAATTTTCCAATTAAAAGCTAGAAAGATGGCAGTTTTAAAATGCTGCTGGCAAGGAACTTTTGATTATTAATAGCATGCTTCCACAGGTGCTGGCTTCCTCCTTTCCCTGGAGGTGCTCCACCCCTTTCCCCAAAGCCCCAACCCCACCTCTCCTCTTCCCACCCCACTCCTGCCCCTCATCTTCCTGTCCCTGCTCCACCTCCACCTGCCTTTTCCTGCCCAGTTCTCCCCCCCCGCACCTCCTGCATGCTGTAGAACAGCTGATCACAGCTGGCAGGAGGCACTGGGAGGGTGGGGGATGAGTTGATCAGCAGGTGGGAGGTGCTAGGCGGGAGGGAGAGGAACTGGCTGCTGGTGGGTGCTAAGCACCCACTAACTTTTTTTCTATGGGTGTTCCAGCCCTGGAGCACCCATGGAGTCAGCACCTATGCATGCTTCTAATACAGAAAGATTTTTTGTTTATAAGATCATTTAAATCTTCTAATAAAGGCTGGAACTACCCTCTCAAACCAACTCTACCTCTGACTTCTTTGCAAATGTCCACTCCATAACAATGTGGTGTCATTTCTTATGTACTCACCTGGCCTCCATTACCTAATATCAAGAACCTCAAAATGTGTAATGTATTTATACTCACAACACCTCTGTGAGGTAGGGAAGTGCTATTATCCCCGTTTTACAGATGGGGATCAAAGGCACAGACTGGCCTGGATGCACAAAGTTATTTAGGCTCTTAACTTCCATTAATTTGAAATCAATAGACATTAGGAGGCTAAATACCTTTATGGATCTGGGTCCCTGAGTCTATCACTATAAGGCATGTTTTCTAATCCTGTGATCATTCTTGTGACTCTTCTCTGAACCCTCTCTAATTTGTGTTCTTATCAACTTCCTTCTTGAATTGTGGGCACCAGAACTGGACATAGTATTCCAGCAGCAGTAGCACCAGTACCAAATACACAGGTAAAATAACCTCTCTACTCCTACTTCAGATTCCCATTTATGCATCCAAGGATCGCATTAGTTCTTTTGGCCAGAGTGTCACATTTGGAGCTCATGTTCAGTTGACTATACACTACACTCCAAATCTTTATCAGAGCACTGCTTCCCCATCCTGTAAGCATAGCCAACATTCTTTGTTCCTAGATGTATATGTTTGTTTAGCTGTGCCCACTGCTGACTCAGGCAAGTATCTAGATGCCTACCTCAGGCCTAAGCCCCAACGCGATCCACAAACCAGGGGAAGAGACATTTCTCACCTATCTTGCCTGCAGAGCCCGATCTAGTAGGTGTGCTCAGAGGCACCATTAAAAATCGGGCTAGCAATAGCACCTTACTGATAAATGTCAGCCCAGTGGTTAGACCACTCACCCAGGATGTTGGAGACTTGGGTTTAGTTCCTCCCTATACCTGATGTGGGGTGGGGGGGGGGGGGGGGGGGGGGAGAGGATTTGAAGAGAGGTCTCCCACATCTCAGGTGAGTGTTCTAACCACTGATTTTTATGGGATATTTTGATACAGGCTCCCTTGGACTCTCCTGTTAAAACTGGTCCACTCTGGATTAAATAGTCATTTAATGGGAAACCCAGCATCCATTCCACTCCTCTAATGATTCTTTATTTATAAAAAGTGGAACATCTTCCACAGGGGAGAGAGCCCAATTCAAGGACACCCTCTGTCCAGTCATTAGGACACTCATTTTGGAGGGGGGACATTCAAATTCAGGCTCCAGATTAGGGATTTAAACCTAGATCTCACACATCCCTGTTGAGTGCTCTGGCTATTGGGAATAATTCATCATCCTGGCCATCTTTCATGCAGGTTAGGTGTGCTTAAAGCATGCCAGGCAAATTGGGACCTGCTGGGGAGACAGGCAGGGGAAACCTAGTTTGTGAATCCTGCCAGGGCATAGGCATAAACTAGGGTGCCAAGCACTTTGCATCACCAAGATTTAGGTGCTTTCCAAGTGCCCACTGACAAACCTAGGTGGCAGCTTGAGCAGGGATTTTGAGTGAATATTTGATTTTTCAGTTCAGCGGCCAAATAAAAAAAACCAAAATGATTAGTTTTAACAAACTATTTTTTTGTTTTTCTCACTGAATCAAAAAAAAACAAATTGCATTTGGGTTGACTGAAATGTCTCGACATTTCTGAATTGATTTTTCATTTTTTTAAAAACAAACTATTTGCCAAATTAGATCCAAAATTGTAAATAGTTTTCAGGTCCCCAAAATGCATTTTTTGGCACATTTACTATTGGCTGAAAAAATTTCACTCATCTTCAGATCTGAAGATCTCAGTGGTGGCTAAATGTTGGATTTAATGGTAGTTGGGCACTTAAGTTCCTTTGTGTATCTAGCCCAAAGTTACTTAGGCACTTCTGAAAATGTTACCCCTTGCAAGAATGTATTAATATTTTAATAACATTGTTCATCCCAAAAGATTCTAAAATGTTCTCATATCACATGGTCTAGCTTCATTAACTCCCACGTAGATTTCGGCTTGGAAATATGCTGTGTCCCAGGGTGAGTATGCCACAAAGAGGGTCTGCTTCCCATCTTCAGCCACATCCTGCCCCCAACATACCCCATCATAGGATGACCAGATGTCCTGTTTTTATAGGGACAGTCCTGTTTTTTGGGACTCTTTCTTATATAGGCACCTATTATGCCCCTAACCTCCATCCCTTTTTTCACAGTTGCTATTTGGTCACCCTACCCCATCACCACGTAGAATCATACAACTGAAAGGGACCTCAAGAGGTCATCTAGTCCAGTCCCCTGCACTCATGGTAGAACTAAGTATTATCTAGACCATCCCTGACAGGTGCTTGTCTAACCTGCTCTTAAAAATCTCCAATGATGGAGATTCTACAATCTCCCTAAGCAATTTATTCCAGTGCTTCACCATCCTGACTGTTAGGAAGTGTTTCCTAATGTCCAGCCTAAACTGCCCTTGCTCCAGTTTAATCCAATTGCTACTTGTCCTGTCCTCGAAGGTTAAGGAGAACAATTTTTCTCCCTTCTCCTTCTAACAACCTTTTATGTACTTGAAAACTGTTATGTCCCCTCTCAGTCTTCTCTTCTCCAGACTAAACAAACCCAACTTTTCAATCTTGCCTCACATGGAGGGGCTTCCATGGCTCCTCAGCACCAGAGGGCATGTACCAGAGCTGCTGCTTCCATTCCTCAGCCAGTTCCATTTGCTACCCCTTTGTCCCACTAATAAGAGGAAAACAACTGGCTATAAATCAGCAGGTGGAAGTTTATAAACCCATGAATCAGATTAAGTCTCAAGGACAATATTCCTAATAACCTTTGTTATCTCCAATGATCAAGACTGGAGTTAGAAATTATTTGAGTGTTGTGACAACTTGTTCTATGGCAACCCTCCACCCAAAAAACAAACAAAAAACCCAGTAAAGTTTATGGACGTATCCAGCTTGACTGAAGATGCTAGATATTGGATCTTGCTATGAAAGGAAGACATTTTAGATCAGTGCAGAGTTCTCTCTCATTTACTAGTAAATGCAGGGAAAAGTAGATGGGGACATTTTCATTGCCTGTGATACGGATCAGTTAGCAAGTTTTATTAAAGGCAGGGCTAATCAGATGCAGTTGGAATCCTAATCTGTTTCTGCTAGAGTGGATTTGGAGATTGTTCCTAAATGAGCTCTAGAAGATAACATGGCTCATTTAAGGGTTATATTGTTTCCCTTTTGATATTTGTAAGGAAAGATCCGTGTGTCTTCTGGTGAGGACATGACTGGTGCTTACTTTTATATTGAACCTATTGGAGATTTTTAAATTTGACATTTCAAATAAGAAATTGCTCCTTGAGATCATTATTCACAAACTTAAGCCTAAACTGTGCCTGTCTTGGGGAGGGTGCAGCCTGCATTCCCCTCACCTGGGTTCACTAATGGTGCTGCCATGCCTGTCCTTTCTGGAGAGGCTAATAGCACAGTGGCCACAAACCTCTTACAGACCTCGGGCAAAGCCCTTTGTAGTCACTCAGAGTCTTTCCAGATCCTGAGGCTTGTTGTGGCCTCTTTCTCCTGCGCTTATTTCCTTTGTACCCATTGTACAGTTAGGTTTTTATTTTTCACAGGGTGTACACTGGGGATGTGTTTTTGGATGTTTGGGGGCTTGTATGGGAGGATATCTTTTCCTTAAGGTTAGTTATTTTGCATTGATTTGTAAGAAAGCATTACACATGTTTTTTTTTAAAAAAAGCGTATTAGTAGGCACATCCTGTATCCCAGAAGACCCTTTTTAGTAAAGGGATACTGACAGATTAGGTCTAAATTCAGCGTGCTTGTTGGGGGACTGGCTGGTTTTAGGGTTTGCTCCTGTAAGGTACTGAGCACCTCCTGCAATGCTCTGTGCACCCATAATTCACTTAGCCCTCAACTATCATTGAGGTTCTCAGCACCTTACAGAACTGGGCATTTACACATTTGAGAGATACTAAACACGTAGCATGATTGGGCCCAAAATATGTTAGAGTTCTGAATTACCATGTTTTTATTTGACACAGGTGTGGCTGGATCTTGCTACGGTGCTGAAGGCCATTCAAGTCAGTGTCAATTGAAAGCATTCAACACTCTTCACAGTGATCTTAGAACCTCCCCGTATTGAGCCCATGATAATTAGGGACATAGCTCCTCATATAGTTACACAACTAGTTCCAATGAAACTTCCTTATTTCTTTAACTTTGCATAACTGGCAGGCTATAAAAAGGGAATAGGCACCAGGAAATACTTCCTGAACATTCTTAACTGATTTTCAAGGTAAGGATAATGCTATGAATGTGTCATTTAAATGTTTTTCCTTGCTAACTATGATACTGCCATCTGGTGGTTTCTATTACAATATAGCGATAGGTTTCAGAGTAGCAGCCGTGTTAGTCTGTAGTCACAAAAAGAAAAGGACAGGTTTCTTTTTAAAAAAGAAAAGGAGTACTTGTGGCACCTTAGACTAACAAATTTATTTGAGCATAAGCTTTCGTGAGCTACAGCTCACTTCAATTATTATTATTTTTATGGTGACAAGTGTGCATGATACTTTACACATAAATAAAAAGCAGTTTCTGCCCGGAGAAGTTTACACTCTAAGGGCTAGATTTTCAGAGATATTTTAGATAGGTGCCAACAGGTGGCTAAGCAGGTGAGGTGCTTAACTCCCAATTATTTCAGCTAGATGAATAGGTGGCATGTCCTCTTCTATGTAATGTTTTTGAAAACACTACTGGTTTAGATGTGACTCCTACAGTAATGCAGCCCCAGCATCCCATTAATGCAGGTTAACAACCTGAATGGCAGTGATGCCTCCAGATTGCATATGGGATAAGTTATGATCCTGCGGAAGAAGTTGTAAAATGTAGGAAGCAGAGAGCATAGCCTCATGGAGCTCTGTGGTTTTGTGGTGTAACCAGTGTCAGGCTGTCTGGAGTGGCTCAGGAGAATGAGTACCAACCTCATGGCACACTGTTAAAGGAGCAGGGCACAAACACCAAACTGACTGAGTTCTATACTTAGATTTCACCAACCAAGTATCAAGTTTAAACTCTTCAGGCACTAACAGCCTAACCATGGAATCAAAGACAGTCCCTTTCGGTGCTCAGGTATATCTTGCCACCTAAGCAAACTTGCCTTTGTGATAGATGGTCCCTTACATCAAAAAAAATCACAATACTCAGGTTACTTCCAATCCCAAATGACCAGTCACTTACCCCAGCTCAATTGCACTTTAGATCTTACACTAAAGACAACGCTTGTAGCCAATTCTATAATTATCTAAAGATTTATTAACTAAGAAAAAGAAATAATGGTTATTTACAAGGTAAATCAGGTAAACATATACACACAAATAAGTTAGTGTCTTAAGTTCCAAAAGATGATATAGAACTTGCATATTATGGTAGTTTTTATGTCCTTTAGGGCTAACCTGAGCTAAGCAGCTGGGGATTCCTTGCTTATGCTTAGAAATCTTGCTGTCCCAAAGTCCAAGCAGCACAGAGTTTCTTCCTGTTAGGGATTTTTATTCCCTTCTCCACAGAGTTCAAAGTGACGGGACGAGTTCACAAGCACGTCTCCACTTTATGGTGGGTGTGTGTGGGTGGGAGGAATACAATTAAAGTTTTTGTTCTTTGGTATTTCACAATGGCTTATTTGGTTTCAATGGGCCTTCTTGGTAGGCCAGACCTAACACCTTCTGTAGGAAGCCAGCATTTTACATTAATGTTTCCTTCCTGTTTGATAACTTACACAATTAGAGGATTAGAATGCAAAGACTTAATATTTATAACATGGGGTACAGGTGTTATAAGTGAGATTACTACATGCAACATCCTACAAGCCTTTCATAAAGTCTAAATGCTAAACACATTCTTATACATGTAACCTCTATTTTAACAATACTAACATACATGTGAGCCAGACTAATTCCAGCAATGTATTTGTCAGTGTTCAGTTGAGACATTAGGTCCTTGGCAAGAGCTGGCATCTGGTTTGCCAGAGCCACAATCAGAATTCTATAACTGGCTTCTAAGGTTTTCCAGGGCTTTCACAGCTCAAGATTCCCCTGAGCTAGTGTAGCTATGTACATAAACATGGCAGCCATGTGGTCAATAGTATTTGAGCAAATGTATCCCCAAAAAAAAGGAAAAAACAAAGGAATTGGTCAAATGTCTGAGCCATTCCCTCAGCATATCTTCAATAATTGCCCAGTGAATCATGGTAGTCAAAAGAAGACTGGCCTCCTAAATGCTGAATTGTTGTTTCTTGTATTTACTAAGATTCAAACCAGAGTGGCAAATTCCGATAATAGAGAATATTTGAAGCAAAGCTGCTCATAAAATGTTGCTGCAGCATGAATTGTGTTAAGATGATAACTCTTATTAAAAATTGCTATGCTCAAGGTAGCAGAATTATTATTTCTGGCAAGACAACTCAGCCTTTTAGGGAAATGAGTAATAAACTCCTTTGAAAATGAGATTTAAAGACACTTATGGAAGGAGGTTACATTACGCTATACAAAGAAGAAATCCAAGGTCTTAGCCATTGTGGGATAAAAACACCTAAACAAATAATGCTAGAAGACCATGTTAGTACAAAATTATATGGGATAATAGACCATGTCACCCATTGTTGGCATACGCGCCTTTTTTGTTCATGCTAAAGCCATCTTTTCATGTGCTGTAATATATATACTGCTTACTGTATTTTCCACTCCATGAATCTGATGAAGTGGGTTTGAGCCCACAAAAGCTTATGCCCAAATAAATTTGTCTCTAAGGTGCCACAAGGACTCCTTGTTTTGCTAATACAGACTAACATGTCTACCACTCTGAAACCTAAAGCCAGACAATGATTCATACTTTCACTAGACTCAGCATGCTGCAAAAGACACTTGAAATAATTAACAGAATTAAACTTAGATTTCACATCAAACTTAACTTTCTGTAATCTTCACTTCAGCTAATATATTATTCGCTCCATTTATCCATTCTAATTACAAATATTTGTCTCGTAGTTACTTTAAATTGCTCATAATTTGTTCTGTGTCTGAACAATGACTGAAAGCATTTCTACACTCCCCTCTTGTACTGGAAGTGTTGGGACATTTCCATTAACAAAATATAACATAGTCCATCCGTTTGATTTATTAGCAGTTGTCCACAAGTTCATAAGCTCATAAGTCATTCTCAAGTGAGTCTCTGTCTCTGCTCTGTCATAAGTTCTGGTTCTGACGGTGGAGGCTTCTGCGTCTCTTTTCAGTTTATTTCACATTAAGCAAAATTTCTGCAGCAATTTTAGTTCCATTGTCCAACTGAGTAGTCAGTTTGAACACCTTAAATCCCCAACTAGATTAATATCTTATGCAATAACAGTTCGTGTATAATCAATGGTTAACTATTTAACTCCAAGTTACTGAGCATATGGCAAGCTATTTAGAAAGTGTACCAAACAATTACAAACTATCCAGAACTAGAACACACTTCATGTACTGATATCACATCAAGCTTGGATAGAATGCAGGATAAGGTGCAGAAACAGGCGCTTGGAGTGGCATATAACAAATATGAACATAACCTCATGGGGCATTCACCAGTCCAATAGTTGGATTTAGACACTGATAAGTAGGTGTCCTTAATTGTTCATGTGTCAGTGTCTGATGGTCTCTTCTGTCTCTAGATGGATGACCTTGCTGTGTCAGTGGATTGTTGTGGTGATCTGCCCGCTTGCACTGCTGGTTTTATGTTCCATTTTGCCATTCATGTCTTTCTATGGCTGGTGTGAATGTCTTATCAGTCTGACCAGCAGTTTCCAAGTTTACTGGATCAATAACATTTCCCAGACATGGATGAAATGTGTCTGCCTTTGGATTCAAAGTCTCTGTGCCATGAGCAGTATCACTGGAGTCCAAATTTCTATCTTCCTTTTGATCTCTTCTATGCTAGTTTACAGCGCTCGTTTAGAGAGCGGTGTCATATCCAAGGCAAGAAATCAGTCACGGGATGTAAAAGATTGTGAAGAACTAACATGTTTTTCTACCTTCTGCTTTTACTTCCTCTTTCCTTTTTAGTACTACAAGAAGCTCTTCTTCCCAGTAAAATCTTAAGTCGCTTGGTCCCCCTCTCTCTGAAAGGCTCCTGAAAAATACTGCCACTTGGTAATGCATGGTGCTGCCCTTTTTGCTGATCATAGGGAATCTTACCACAAGTAACAGCTTTTAAAGAACATTTTAATGCCCTTTCATAAGCTTCTTTCATCTGCTGTTTACATTGAGAAATAGAATCTTTATGATGGCCAGGTGCGGATTCAGAGTTTATTGGTAAACCAAATGTGATGTCAGTGGGCAAACATGGTGATTTTCCATATAATAGAGTGAGAACCCTGTAGCTTCATTTTGTGTACAACTATAGGCACAATGACTTTAAGAGTTCTTCCAGTTTGACTTTTGTTTTTCTGGTAAGGTTCCCAACATAGCCAAGTTTGGTTCAGCTTTTCTATCCTCCTATTTCTGTGTGGGTGGTGTAGGCTTATGCAAGATGTTTCAATTTTACAGTACTGCTGTAATCTTTGCAATAAACTGTTTCAAACTCTGGTCCTTGGTCATGATGGATTCTTTTGGGGAAATCGCGTTTTAAAACAAAAGTAATTGAAGCTCTTGTCTGTCCCAGTCTTGCCTGATTTGGTAGTGGTAGGGCAGGTTTGGAAGTGACCCACTATGACTAAGATGTGTACATATATTCCTTTGCTTCTGTCTAGATGCAAGGAGTCTATTGATAAAAGCTCAAATGGTTCTGTTGCAACTATGTTAGCTAGTGGAGCTCCAGTAGGCTGGTGAGGTTTCTTTTGCTTGATGAATACACAGGCTCTGTGACAATGTTCAATGTCCCTCTTCATCTGCAGCCAGTAAAACCAGTCTTTTGTGGGACTGATTACTTGCACTGCTCCTAAATATCCCATCCCTTCATGTAGTTCTTGATACCTGCCTTTTGTAGTTGATTTGGTCACCTGGTTTTCCAGTAAAGAATTCCATCTGTATCCACAGGCAACAGATACTATTAGAATCATAGAATATCAGGGTTGGAAGGAACCTCAGGAGATCATCTGGTCCTGCTTTGAGCAGGAAGTTGGACTAATCCCCAACTAAATCATCCCTATTCACCCATCAGGGTGGAGATCTTAGCACATCTTCCTGTGTTCTCTTGGTTATTTGGTTTGTGCCCAGAGTGCTTGTGATGAAGAACTGTAGCAATTGCTGGATCTTCCTTCTGAACTGCCAAAATGTCGTCTTGTGGTATAGACTTTATGGTGGCTTTAATACCCATGGAGAATTCTTCTACTGCCAAAAGATTGGTAGTAATAGCTGCTAATCAAAACACCTTGCCATCTCTTTATACATCCAGGACTGTATGACAGCATTAACATAATCTTTGCTCATATCTTCTGTGCATTCTCTCATATATATTTTCCATATCAAGGGGAAATCTGGAAAAAGCATCTGCTCCCACATTAGATTTTCCTGGACAATATCTAACTTTGAAGTTAAAGTCAGCTAATTCTGCAATCCACCAGTCTGCTGTGGCATTCAGAAGTGAAAACAGGTTAGCAGGCTATTATCACTGTAAACCTTAAAGGATTGTGTGTAGTCAGTGGCAGATTAGCCACTGGACTGACTGGGCCTGTGCTCAAAGACCCTGGCCAATTGGGGGACCCCAGAAAAATGGGCACCCCTGCTTCCCAGCAGGAGCACCAAGTGGGTGGGGCAAGCCCCCACACCCTGACCCCGCTCCCTGGCAGGAGCAACCAGCTGCGGCCCTGGGACCAAAGGAGCTCTAGCTCCCTGCAATGGCCTCAGGGCTGGGAGAGCTCTCACTCCCCACCACGGCCCAGAGGCCATGCCAGAGGGCAGGGAAACAGTGTTTCTCTGGTCTTAGGGCTGCAGTGGGGGCAGGAAGGGAGACAGAAAGGAGAAAACTGACTGAGCTTCAGTATGGGGGGGTGGAATGGGGCAGACTGGGGTGTGGATGGGCCTCCCCGACTTGCTCTGGCCCAGGACTCCACAAAACCTTAATCTGCCTGTGTGTAGTAGAAGTAAATTAGATTTTGTCAGTTACAGCCCATTTTAAAGCCAGAAACTCCAGCTCTCCTGAAAGAAGGTGGTGGTTTTTCTCAGCTGCAGTTAGCATTTTGACTCAATCTGACTCAGTTTACCTTCCTGATATTGGTATAAGACTGCACCTAATGCCTTATTGGAAGCATCTACATGAAGGATAAAGGGTAAAACAAAATTGGAGTGGACTGTTATTGGTGGCTGTATCAGGCAGTTAATCAACAGGTTTAAAATTTGTTGACATTTCTCAGTCCATATAACTGGCCATTTGGAGGGTATCTGTCCAGATCCCTTTCCTTGCCCTTTAGCTTCCTTCTTCTGAGTTCACTTTTGGCGATGGTGTTTGTCATAGTCCAGTGGAACAGTCAACAAGTCACACAATGATTTCGCTATTTTGAAAAAAAAATCTTGAATGTACCTGCAATAGTAGGTGAGGAAACTGAGCAGCTTGTGAAGTTCCTCTGTGGTGTTCAGTGGTTCTCTGCAAAAGCCTGAGAAGCCACAGTGTCAGCTGAATCTATTTTATCACCTTTAGCAGATTCCATCGTTCCCAAGAAAGGTACCTCTCTCAAAGAGCTCACATTTAGAAACTTTCAGCTTAATTCCATGCTTCTGTAATAGTTGCACTTTTGAAGAACATGTGGAGAATATAAGGAGAGTATTGCAACTGTACACAAGGACATTATCCATGAAGGGAATAAACACCTCATCCTTAAGTTCTGCAGGGCACCCTTGCACCTGCTGCCTTCCAGCTGCATTTGGATTTGTTAAACTGAATGGGATTCTAACCCATTCATAGAAAACCCATGGAGTAATGAAGGCTGTGACCTGACAGCTTTTCACTCATGAAACCTTGATGTGAAGGCTTCTCTCGATGTGAGATGGAGAAACCAGAGTTACCTCCTAATGCATTCAGAACATCTTGGATCCGAGGGATGGGTGGTCTGTCTGGTATTCTATTCAATTCTTGATAGTAGATGCAGAGTCTTGGACTACCAACTCTTTTCTGGCAATGAAGAGGATGACTTGATTTTGTGATCCATCCTTTGTATAAGAGATCTTGCTGATATTCCTTTACCTCTTTATATAGTGGGTGAGGCACTGGGATGTAAACCTTCTGTACAGGTTGCTGGTCATATAACTTGAAACACATCTGCAGACTGCAAAAAGAAAAGGAGTACTTGTGGCACCTTAGAGACTAACAAATTTATTTGAGCATAAGCTCATAGAATATCAGGGTTGGAAGGGACCTCAGGAGGTCTTCTAGTCCAACCCCCTGCTCAAAGCAGGACCAATCCCCAACTAAATCATCCCAGCCAGGGCTTTGTCAAGCCTGACCTTTAAAAACCACTACCTCCCTAGGTAACGCATTCCAGTGCTTCACCACCCTCCTAGTGAAAGTTTTTCCTAATATCCAACCTAAACATCCCCCACTGCAACTTGAGACCATACTCCTCATTCTGTCATCTTCTACCATTGAGAAGTCTAGATCCATCCTCTCTGGAACCCCCTTTCAGGTAGTTGAAAGCAGCTATCAAATCCCCCCTCATTCTTCTCTTCTGCAGACTAAACAATCCCAGTTCCCTCAGCCTCTCCTCATAAGTCATGTGTTCCAGTCCCCTAATTTTGTTGCCTTCTGCTGGATGTGTGGCCCAAAACTGGACACAGTACTCCAGATGAGGCCTCACCAATGTCTAATAGAGGAACGATCACATCCCTTGATCTGCTGGCAATACCCCTACTTATACAGCCCAAAATGCCATTGGCCTTCTTGGTGACAAGGGCACACTGACTCATATCCAGCTTCTCTTCCACTGTAACCCCTAGGTCCTTTTCTGCAGAACTGCTGCTTAGCCATTCGGTCCCTAGTCTGTAGCAGTGCATGGGATTCTTCCGTCCTAAGTTCAGGACTCTGCACTTGTCCTTGTTGAACCTCATCAGATTTCTTTTGGCCCAATCCTCTAATTTGTCTAGGTCCCTCTGTATCCTATCCCTACCCTTCAGCATATCTACCTCCACTCCCAGTTTAGTGTCGTCTGCAAACTTGCTGAGGGTGCAGTCCATGCCATCCTCCAGATCAATAATGAAGATATTGAAATTAGCTAGTCCAGTTTGCTGCTTGGGAGTCACATGGTAAATGTCTGACTCCTGGTAAATCAGATGCAATAGACAAACCAACTTTGTTTCTCCACTCTTGTGATTTTTCCTGCCCAACATCCTGATCGGTAGTGTTTTTTACTGCCACATCTGAAACAGTGGGCACAAGTACTGTCTCTGCCAGCATGCCTGCAACTAGTATACCCTGTTCTCTGGGGTTGCTTGTCTACTCATACCATTATAAATTTTGTCACGTTCCGGGACAACTTGCTTTAATATGTTCATTTCAGCTTTCACAGCTTTGGCCTTTAATTCCTTTGTTTCATTCATCAAGTCATCTTTGGAGAGTTGTTGCTGTGTTGGCTCTGATATTCGAGAGACAGGGTGGGTGAGGTAATATATTTTACTGGACCAACTTCTGTTGGTGTGAGAAGCTTTGCAAGCTTGTAGCTGGGTTGACCTAACTTTTTTGTGTAGACCAGGCCTAACTCTCTGTCATAATGCTTGCAATCAAATTTCCCTGGCACCTCTTCCTGGAACACTCTACAGCAGCTTCAGGTATGTTAGTCATTCATTGCAATTCAGCCTTTTCTTGCTGGTGTCTCAAATTTTACACTCCCAGAACAGGGGCACTTTTCAGCATATCCAGTGCTGTAACAAAGAGCCTGATGAACAGAATGGCATGGATTAGTATTGTAGGACTATATACCCACTAGTATTGTAAGAAGACTTATGTCTCAAAGGCAGAGAAAACCAGGCAAACATGTTTGTTTCATTATTGTTCCATCAGAGTAACTATCTTAGATTATATAAACTTTTCATCCCTAAGGCTCCCATACAAAGGAGCTGGTGGAGATCTGTCAGACCCATTCTTATTGTTAGGCCAGATTCTGTCTGGCCCATGTGTGTGTTCAGGGCAGGGAGGGCTTTCCATCCACCACTCCTCAACTTGGGCAAACCCACATAAGGTAAAATTCCAGTCCCTGTACTCCCATTCCCTCCCCATGTTCCAGGTGGTGTATTTGTGCCCAGAGTTGGTGGGAAGGGGCATGGAGGAGGCAGGGCCATGGCTGTCCCTCTTAAATGCTGGCCAGCAGATGTGTCCAGGTGGTGAAGTAGAGTTACATGCATCTATGACCCTTAGACCTCAGAGGTAGAATTCTGCCTGCTGCTTCCCTGGTTCCTGGGATGGTGAAGCTTTCTTTCTATTGACTGTACCTACAAAAGAATGAATAATAGTTATTTAGATCGTGTTTAGCATCTAGCTTGTACTAGGTTCTCTTCAAACACAAAGGAAGACACAATCTCTGTCCCCAATGAGCATACAATCTATGTAATACAAACACAAACAGCTGCTGTAGCAAAACTAGATGTCATAAATATAAAGAGGGGTAATCACCTTTAAAATCCCTCCTGGCCAAAGGAAAAATCCTTTCACCTGTAAAGGGTTAAGAAGCTAAAGGTAACCTCGCTGGCACCTGACCAAAAATGACCAATGAGGAGACAAGATACTTTCAAAAGCTGGGAGGGAGAAAAACAAAGGGTCTGTGTCTGTCTGTTTGATGCTTTTGCCGGGGACAGAACAGGAATGGAATCTTAGAACTTAGTAAGTAATCTAGCTAGGTATGTGTTAGATTATTATTTCTTTAAATAGCTGTGCTGAATAGAATGAATATTCCTGTCTGTCTTTTTTGTAACTTAAGGTTTTGTCTAGAGGGATTTTCTGTTTTGAGTCTAATTACCCTGTAAGGTATTTACCATCCTGATTTTACAGAGGTGATTCTTTTTTACTTCTATTAAGTCTTCTTGTAAGAAAACTGAATGCTTTTTCATTGTTCTTAAGATCCAAGGGTTTGGGTCTGTGGTCACCTATGCAAATTGGTGAGGATTTTTACCAAACCTTTCCCAGGAAGTGGGGTGCAAGGGTTAGGAGGATTTGGGGGGGGAAAGACATTTCCAAACTACATTTTCTCAGGAACCCAGATAAAGTTTGGCGGTGGAAGTCCAAGGGCAAAGGGTAAAATAGCTTGTACCTTGGAAGTTTTAACCTAAGCTGGTAAAAGTAAGCTTAAGAGGTTTTCATGCAGGTCCCCCCCCCCGCCCCCGCATCTGTACCCTAGAGTTCAGAGTGGGGAAGGAACCTTGACACTAGAGTAATCAAAATGAAATTTTCCTGGCTGGAATTTGGCTTGGGGACTGGTCTAAACAACATTATGCCCAGACTTCTGTGATCTCCAGTCATGATTACTTCCTCTTCCTGTTCTTGGTATGGCTGACATTGAACTCAAGGAGCAGGATTCTCCTCTCACACCAATTTTATACCAGTGTAACTCCTTTGACTTCAGAGGAGTTACTCCTGATTTACAGCAGAATCAGGCCCTCGAATGTTTATGAATTTGCTAAAAAGAACCCACACAGCTTGTTCCTGTTCAGTCCTATTTGTGACTGACATATTGCAACCATCAGCAATATCTTTGGGGACCATATTGTATTAAGTTTATGAATCACTGTGGGCCAGGGATTTTATGCATCACTGGGGAGAAGGACAGGGAGGCTTACCACTGTTCCTCCAGGAACTAAAAAAACAAAACAAATAAAAAAACCCAATGGGGGGTGATTAAGGCTCATCACTAAAACTGTACACCCCTCCAGAGAGGTACCACTCCTTGGGGAGGCTTGAATATACTAGGTCAGGCTGGGTTTTCCAGAGACCAAGAGACAAAGAAAGGGCCTTTTGGTATAAAAGGGTGACTTTTAACTGGCATGAAGACTTCCTTTGATTCAGGAAAAAGCACAGAACCTTCTGCCCAAAGGGAGCCCCAACCACTGTGAAAGTCTTGGGCTTACTAAGATCCCATAAGACTGAGGGGTGATATCTGGTAAGCTTTTAGTAAGCATATAGGAACCTTTATTTTTTCTGTGATGCTTTTACCATAAGAATAAGTGTTCTACTGAGAGGTGGGTGTGTGTGGCCCATTGTAACTACTTTCAATGCACTATTCATAGCCCTTGGAGAGAAACCAAGGCACAAACACTGGCTGTTTGGGAGACTGGCTCACTGGGGTATCAGTCAGTGTAAGGCAGGGGGCCTATGCAGCCTTAAAACCCTGGTCAGAAGGGAGTGGGACAAGGGTACCTACTTAGACAGGTGAGCTGACTGGGCACACCCTGAGAAGACCATGGCATGGGGGGTGTGTGTGTGTGTGGGAAATACAGGTGAAGTTACCCTTAAACTGTGACATTAACTGTTACTGTGTCTTGATCTGATTATTCTAAATTCTATCTCAGTGGAGAATAATTTACTCATAGATGTCTGGATTAAGAAGATGTACTAAAATAATTAACCTTATCTGCTGTTTTAAATAATTATGCATAAATCCTTCTAGTAAAACACCAGGGACAAAATAATTCCTTCTCTCCATTTACTAACATATTAAATGTGTGCTCTACCTCATGCAATGTATTTATGAAAAACAAGAAGGAAGGGGCAGTCTTTTTACAGTGTGGCAAGACTGCTCTTAAATTTGTTTGTCAGAAGAATTTTCATATCTAAAGTGTGGATTGAAGTCATTGGCAAAGCAAAGAAAAAAGCTTGCATTGATCCATCACTGGCACCACTGTTTAACATTGAGCTAACATCAGATACCATAATGTTTAGGAGCAGAAGTACAAATATTTGCACTCAATGTTTTGCAAAAAAAAATATGCCCTTTTTGTACAGTTACAAATGTGGAATCACATGTGAGACAAACCTTGAGACCATAAAAGGTCTACCCCAAAAAGGGACTTACACAGATATCTCGGCTTCAACCAGATCCCAAGTTGGCATGAATAACGGAAGAACAAGTAATGTTTACAAAATGTTAAATCCAAACCAGGCTTCTTGGATCCACAGACACAAGCAAGACAAAGGGGGTAGATCCTTCACTACATCTGAGGAGCACACAGTGGAAGTTTGTGTAAAAGGGTGCAAAGGTGACCTGCTGATCACATTTGCACTCCCCTGATCCTGGATTGATTGTGTGCTCTGCTAGCATAAAGCAGCCTGAAGGCCACTGTAAATTACACCAGTTAGCAATGGCTGCAAAGGGCCAAAACACCAGCTGGTGATTGGTCAGATGTAAGGAAACTCTGGCCATACCCCTTTTGCTCCAGCTATGCCTTCTATGCCTGCAGCAGGGAATTTGGATGCCATAAAAGCCTCTTCATCACTGGATCCCTTTGCACTGGAGTGATCCTTCTAGGGCTGGTTATACTAGTTCTACAGCCAGATTTTGCCAGTAGTACAGTAAATCAGCCACACCATGCTACAGAATTTGACAGTCTTTTGTCTAGCCTAAATTAACTGTGCATGAGAGACTTAACACAAATATTAGGGAGTACAAGAATCAGGATCAGGGAACTACTACAGAGATGTACAGTACCTGTGAAGATGCTTCTTCCCCCCCCCCCCCCCAAGCTATAATTTCTCCCCCAAAATATGCACACATGCATGGAACAAAGCAGGATAATTGCTTGGCTTGGAACTGTGGAACACCTGTCTTTTAAAAGGTGTCCTAAATGATAGGGTCCAGGTTTTTTAAATCTCTATCAAATTTTATAGATTATTCAGAGTACATATCACAGCAGGTGATCCCAGGAAGTAAGCACTTTGGGCAAAGTATCACACAAATTGCCCCTGCTCACTGATGAATAGAGGATGACGTTACTTCTGCCCTTTTGCAGAAAATAGAATGAGGCATATTTTGCTATCAGGATGGTGACAATTTTGGCACTCCAAGAGGCTGAAACCTACGTAACTTGGCTGACAGTAAGTGGCAAACTGTGTGTGTTGTAGTTTACATCTTAAAATTCAAGAAGACTAACAGTTTCCTGCCAGATTAGACTGTAGGATTTGAGTTTCAACAGAAATAAATAACAAAGCTTCCTGTCTACCAATAGATGATCTTTAGGTTATAGCACAATATTTCCTGTATTATCACTGAACTAATGTGAATAATTAGATAGTTGTGGTGGTGTAAACGTCAGTGGTAAATAGTTTTTTCTGAATTATCAGAAGTCATAATTACCTCTATTCTCTTACCATTCCCCTCCCTACACATACTGTAAGTGAATTTAGAGCTCATGAAAGATGCTAGGTCAATAGCTGTGGAGAGAGAAACACTCTATCTGCATAACAATACATCAAAGGCAATGGCAGTATAAGTTTCTCCAAACTGCCTGGTCAGTGTACGTCAATCATGAGCTGGAGAGAACACCTTGGCTTTAGGGACACTAATGCTATTCAGTCTCCATGTCCATTCCCCTGCTGACAGCTGCATTGGTCCTCTAGTGGTCTCCCTATTAATATGCAAACAAAAGAGCTAGTTGTGGTGGTGAATTTTGTGACCATAGTTCCCAACAGAAGTTGAGTTTTTTTTCAGTCTGTCTTGGCAATTAAATTGTGGTAGATTGTAAACATGTAGATTCCCCCCCCCCCATGAATCTGTGTTTCAAAATTTGCACCCTGTTGTCAGTGTCAGCAGAGAGGCAGGCCGGAGCAGGAAGGTTTGCTTTCCATAACCAGTCATTTTATGCCCTCTCCATGAGGAGTCCTTTCTAGGCATGAGAGAGAGAGAGAGAGAGAGCTTTCTCTCTTTCTTCCCCCCCTCCAGTGCAGGCACTGTCACTTCTCCCACTCAGTTCACTGGTAAAAATTCATCTTCTGTTTCCCTCAGGGCTAATTTTACAAAGGGAAGGTTTGCAAATCTCATTGGGAATACATAGAATGGTAGAAGTGTAGGGCTGGAAATGGTCTCAAGAGGCCATCAAGTCCAGCCCGTTGTGGTGACATAGGAGCAAGTGAACATTGACCATCCCTGACAGGTGTTTGTCTAACCTGTTTTAGATAAGCTATTACCAGCAGGAGAGTGGGATGGGGGGAGGTATTTTTTCATGCTTTGTGCGTATAAAGATCTTCTACACTTTCCACAGTATGCATCTGATGAAGTGAGCTGTAGTTCACAAAAGCTTATGCTCAAATAAATTGGTTAGTCTCTAAGGTGCCACAAGTACTCCTTTTCTTTCTACTGACAGGGATTCTGTAGCCTTCCTGTTCCAGAGCTTAAAAGCACTTAGAGCTAGAAAATATTTCTTAGTATCAAACCTAAATCTCCCCTGCTACAGATTAAGCCCAGTACTACTTGTCCTTCCTTCAGTGGACATGTAGAACAATTGATTGCAGTCCTCCAGATTTTTTTAACCTTTCCTCATAGCTTAGGTTTTCTAAACTTATCATTTTTGTTGCTCTCTTCTGGAGCATCTCCAATTATCCACATCTTTCCTTAAGTATGGTGCCCAGAATTGGACACAGTACTCCAGCTGAGGCCTCACCAGTGCCAAGGGGAATGGGACAATTATTTACTGTGTCCTACATATGACACTCTTGTTAATACACCCCAGAATTAACCTTTTTCTCAACTGCATCACATTGTTGACTCAGATCCACTTGGTGATCCACTGCAACCACCAGATTCTTTTCCGCAGTACTACCACATAGCCTGTTATTCCCTATTTTGGATTGTGCATTTGATTTTTTTTTCCTCCTTAAGTGAAGCACTTTGCACTTAATTCAGTTTCATCTTGTTGATTTCAGGCTAATTCTTCAATTTGTCAAGGTTGTTTTGAATTCTAATCCTCTCCTCCAAGGTGCTTGCAACCCCTCCCAGCTTGGTGTCATCCACAAATTTTATAAGCATACTCTCCACTCCATTATCCAAGTCATTAATGAAAGTATGAAATTAATAACATGAATGAAAAGGTGTTCAGAGACAAGTTTTAAGAGTGGTGTCTGAGGTTGCTCTAACTTGTGCCTGGGAGTTGAACTGACTGCTGGCTAGCACCACGATCATAAGGGGAGTGTAAAGGTGGCATACACCCACCTTGTCCCCACCCCATCTCAAGCAAAGCTCAGCAAGATCTGAGAATGTAGCAAAGAAAGAAAGTCAGCAAGCAGAGTGGTATTTTAAAAAAAAATAATTCATATTCATTACTGCCCTGAGTCTGCGATAGAGATATTAAGCTACAGATGTATGACAGAAGAACGGCTATAAACTTGCTAGGAAGTAAATGTATGACAGATGAAAGTACCAGAAAAATCAAAGCTGAAACATTATGATGTATGTCCTGTACACACTGCAATCCCTCAGGAGCTGCACTGACCAGTAAGGAAAACTGGACATTTTTGGGTTGGCATTTCTAGTTTCTATTCCACTAGAATTCAACAAATCTATCCCCGGATCAGCCAGTAAATATACTTAGGAACAGATTGTGCCTAGCTGTGAAAGAGTAGACTCACCACTGGAGCACCTCCTCATGGCATAGTAACCCAAAAGGGGTGGATTTAAAGTCATACAAATCAAAGTCCAAAACCTTGTATCAGGAGTTGAGCCCCAACTCTGGACCCCATGGTCTTCACATTCTTCTTTCAGGGCTCTCTCGTCCTTGTGTCCTTCTCCAGTCTTGTCACAGTTTAGGGCAACTGCACCTGTATTCCTCCATTGTCCACCAACAGCACCCAGTTCAGGCTCCTGGCTCCTCAGCCACCAGCTCCATGGGGCACAGACCCATGTCCCTCTCCCTCCTGACTGGGTTTTTTCTAGGCTGCACAGTTCTGGGCATACACTGCGTTATCCTCTGCAAGCCAGATTGCCTAAAAGGCCAACATCTGTGCTTTGCTTTTTCTCTAGAGGTTGTGGACAGCATAATTGCCTGCAATCATGCGTTACCATACAGCTCTTAAGAATAAATGTGCTTTCTTATAAAGTATTACAGAGAAAACATGTTAAAAACAACAAAAGGGACCCTTTAACCAGCCAAGGATTGCTTTATGAAGCTCCTTACTGTTGCCTCCCTGGATTTCTTACTAATTAGCCTCTCTCAGGCCTTTTCTGTTGGTTCACCTTTCTCTCAGGGCTGGGACTCTCAGGCCCGGGACTCTCAGGCCCTTGTCTGGAATCTCCTAACAAACCAAATGTACAAACTTAAGCCAACTTCTGCCCTCCTCAGTCTTGCCTCTTATTTGCCATTCATGCCTCTTAAATTCCCCTTCCTGTTCTCCATTGAACACCTGCCAGAGTTCTCTACCAAAAAGTCTAAATCATGTTTTACCAGGGCATACCACTGGAGCCTTCCCTGCTCCCAATGGCTGCTGAGTCTCTCTCTCCTGGCCTCCTGCCAGACTTCTTGGTTCAGGAGAAGATCCTCCCCAGCCTGGGCTTCCTCCTTTACCTTCGGGGTGTGTGTGGATTTGTAAGTATATGTCTGTCATCCCAGAAAGCGACTGCAGATTCTCCCCTATGGCTCCTTCTACTCTCAATTTCCTCTGTGTATAATCTTCTCCCAGCCCCTCCGCCACTGGGTTTTATCATCAGTTAAGCCTGGACCTCCCTCCACCTGCAATCCAGTATGTTAACTGGCCTCTCAGGCCCACATTAATCCTTTGGGAATCCATGTGAGGTACTGTGGTGGGGTGGCTGCCCCACACAGGCAGCCTTGGAGAGGCTGTGCAGAACCCAGCCAATTGAGAGAAGGCTTGCTGGAGCAGCCCATATATAAAGGGCTGCTCAGCAGAGGAAAGGTAGTCTCCCCCTGGAGGGCAAGGATTATCTGCTGAGGTGCCCTGGAGATACTGCAGTGCTGAGCAAGGTAATGGAGAATAGGGGAGCTCTTGGCTGACCACAGCCAGACTGAGGCCCTGAAGCAAGGGGCAGAGAAGGTGCTAGGACTATGGGGAAAGTGGCCCAGGGAAAGTAAGGCAGCGGGAATAGGAGGAGGGGGGGCAGTAAGTGGCTGCCAGCTATAGGGTCCATGAGCTGGGGCCCACAGTAGTGGGTGGGCCTGGGTCCCCCCCTTTACCCCTACTTGCCAATGAAGAGAGTGGCCTAAATCCAGACTGCAGTTTGCCCCTGAATCCAGGGGCTGGGCTCATCTAGAGACTTCAGTTGGCCAGTGAGGCAAATGGAGGGACTGAGGACTGCCTGTCCCCCTGAAGGAGGGAGACAGTGGACTGGGACACAGCTGGAGGGCTGTATCCCAAAAAGGACACCGTGGTCCGGCAGCAAAGTGGGTCCAGATGGTGGAGGAAGTGAAAATAACAGCGTATGAGACACTGCTAGTAAAAGGCCCAAGAGAGCTAATTCCTAGTATAACCAATAGGAGGCACTGCAGTGCTACAGGGGTACACACCCCATCACACTAGCTCCTTACACATGGGGGGAAGGTATGAGGAGTCTTTCCTTGGTCCTCCAACTTGCATACCCCACATATGGTTCTAGTGCTAGGTGAATGGAAGCATCAGTCCCACTGTGGAATGCCAAAGAGCTGCTATATATCTACTAATGAGCTACTGCGTTGGGGTAGCCTTCACATCCATGAACAAAGACTTTATTAATTGTTCCCTCCCCACACCCCTGGAGTGGAGATATGCATGTGGACTCCTCCCATCAGTCTGAACACTGGAAAAAGGGAATAATAATCCCTGACAAGAAGAAACTAGATCTCTTTATGCTGCTTGGACTCTGAGGGGAAACGATTTCTAAGCATAAGGAAGGGATCCCTGCATGTTTAGCACAGGTTAGCCCTAAAGGACACAGAGCTTTCATATCACAGCAGCTTCTATCACCTTTTGAAACCTAAGACTAACTCATGTGGGTGTGTAGGTTTACCCGTTTTAACATTGGGAAAAAAAACTCTTGTCTTAATAAATCATTAGTTTATTATAGGATTGGCTACAAGTATTGTCTTTGGTGTAGGATCTAAGGAGCAATTGTCTTGAAATAAAAAAAAAAAAAAAATTCAGGTTATGTAAAGGACTGCCTATCAAAGGGAAATTTGCCTGGGAGGCAAGACAGACCAGAGTACCCAACGGGACTGCTTGTGGCTCCATGTTAAGGCTATGACAGTACTTGAGTAGTTCACACCTGGTACTTGGTTGGTGAAATTTAAGTAGAACTCTCAGCCAGTTTGGAGTTTGTGCCCTGCTTCTTAAGTCTTCCCTGAGGTTGGAATTCATGCTCCTGAGCCACTCCAGGCAGTTTGACAGGATGCAGAACTCCTTGTGTGATCTTTTGGCAGCAGTTCTCAAACTGGGTCATGACCCTGTTGTAATGGGTTTGCCAGGGCTGCCGTTAGACTTGCTAGGGCCTGGGCTGAAGCCCCACCACCTGGGTGATGGGGCTCAGGTTACAGGCTCTGCAGCCCTTGAGCTTCAGCTTCCCCCCCGCAGCAGGTATTGGGGCTTGGGGGGGGGGGGGGGCTGCCTAGGGTTATATCGTAATTTTTGTTGTCAGGAGTCACAATGCAATGAATAGACCAAACTGGTTCCTCTGCAGATAGAGACAACCTGGGACTTAGTATGGGGGAATTTTATATAACAGACTGTCCCAAACACCTGTAATTTAAATATTTTTTAAAATGTCAATGAATTAGCATTCATTAAAATTGATGCTTTCCCCACACAGCTCTGCCATTTCAACCCCTCTGCTATTGCAGCGCTTGGTCTGTGGCTTTTGCTCAGTCCAGAATGTCAATTGTACTAATGATGACTTTGTAATGTGGGCATTGGAAGAAACTGAAAAGGAGTGGGGTGGTCATGAGCTAAGATTTAAACACAGGTCTCCAAAGGGGTTGCACTCACCCAAATTTTCTTCCCTTATTTGCTTTTCTAGTGCAATTAATTTTTAAACAATATAAAAACATTTGCTATCACATTGCTATGCACTCCTTGCCCACTTTCAAGCTCATACTTGTCTGCAAATCATTGAAGTAATACATGGAAAGCTGTATATGCTGAACAGATTCCATCTCAGATAAACATGGATTGATATGTAAGGTCTCATGTCAGGACAAGACTCTGTAGGTTTCATGGGGGGGGGAGAGAATCTAGAGTAAGCCAAATGTGAATGTACTTGTACTTAAAGATGTTTTTCTGTGAGCAATTCTCCTCAGTGACATTAAACAGGAATAATTTCAACACCTGTTCCTTCCTGCTGTATATTTTAATACATTGTAGTGATGTACCCTTGAGAAAATATTTTAAAGCTCTTCTACAACTAGAGCTGCTATGGAGGGGCAGGAGGAACAAAGGTACTAAATTTTTCCCCTTCCCCATCTTCCATGGAGTGAACAAAGCTTGTACTTAGAATCTTATCTGGGGATGGTATAAAATAAAGGGAAAGATAATAGTTTTAAAGCCATGACCATAATTACTATTTATTTCAACAGCAATTTGCCTTATTATGGTGTATAGCATTTGTTACCTAGGCAACAGGTTTCTGTAGAGGCCCTGCTCAAATTAAAGTAAGTCAGGCAAGATCTAAAGTCAATATCAATAACATTTCAAAAACAAAGCTGGACAGCCAGCAATTTGGCCTAAGTGTCCTGCTCTTTCTAGTGGCCCAGCAACAAAGGGTTATGTGCATGTGTGTTACATTTAGATATGCCCCTGCAGCTATGGGGAAATAGAAACAAAACAGATACCCCCCACTTTGCTCCAAGTTCTGTAGCTTGTTATTGTAGGGTCAAACACAGTGCACAGCTTGATTTTTTTTTCCTGTTACTTGTAAAAAGAATTCCACTTGAGGACTGAACACTGTTTTAGTGGTGTTAGTACTCAAAGGGTTAGAGCCTACTCCCACTGTAGTCAATTGCAAATATCCCATTCTCTTTAAGGGTGGAAATTCTGCACATGTAACCCCCTCAAAGGGAACTGTTCCTTTTCAAAATTCTAAGGGATCAGGGTTATTAACTGGATCGTCAGACAATCCAACGTTCGGGTTATTTTTGTAAAGAAGGTAATACTGTTTGTAAGTAATGCTGTGTGGTTTTGTGGAATATGGACACACGATCAACTTTAACTTTTAGAATGAAGGCTTTTTTCTTAATGAATTTTCCTTTTTGAGGGGATGGTTGAATAAGCACTAAACATGCAAATCAGGTTGGTGTATTTAGG